>NC_143505.1:6302500-6927500 GCF_051622355.1 Phaseolus vulgaris
GGAAGCTGGATGAAGAAATGGACGACATTTGCAAGAGAATCAAAGATTCTGCTCACAAGTTGGTTTCAATGGATGCTTTTGGTGACTCATCTAAGGAGGAGGATCACAAGGGTGGCCAAATATTTCACTCACCACAACAATTGCAGCAACGCCATAAGAAGAGTTGGACTGTGGAAGATTATCACCGACTAGACCCTCTGCTAAAAGCAAAAGCCACACAGTTGAACAAAATTAAACGAATGGCTTAATTATAATTTTAAAGCATTTAAAACAGCTCCATCTTTTCACGGGATTGACTTCACAAGGTGTATATTTGTTAGGTTAGTGTAATTCATGGATGCGCTGGTGGTATTTAGTAATATTAGCTTGATCTATTGTCTCTAATAATTATAGACCTTTTCACTAAACGTCCTTCAAACCAATTTAAAATAAAAGGAATCAAATTTAATTATGTTAAACATATAACAATGTTATATTATAATAAGAGATGGAATGCCACTTTGAGAACGGGATGAGATAGCTCGCAGTTTTGATCTTTACAAAATAAACTTGTTTTATTTATAAATTTTAAAATAATAATAACAACAAACAACAGCATACTCAAGAACTCTCTGAAAAGAATCTCCAAATCCTAAATCATTGCCCAATTATCCTCATGAGTCACTAATGAAATCCTTGGTTTGAAAGCATAGCAAATATTATAAATTGTCTCTTTCAAGGAATAAACTAAGCGTGAAGAATCCAAGTTTGTTTGGAATGGTTCAAAGAATGACGTGAAACTTTTGTGCTGCAATTCCTTCCTTCATATCAACTATAACTATACTTCCTTCATGCATCATCTATCATCTTCCATCAACTTTTCTTCTTATGCACACTTTTTCTTTTCTTCACATCATTATAACATATTTGCTATTGAAATTATTATTTTCTATTTCCTCTTTTCTTTCCTCTCTTTGACTCTAAAGGTAGGTGTGACTGATACACACAAAAAACAATTTCTGTAGTATCAAATTTTTGGTAACGTTGTATGAATTTGTTTGCTTGCAGTAAAATGTCGATTCGAACAAAGAAGATGAAAGCAATACCTGTGTTGCTGAAACAGTTGATGACAACAAGGAGCAAATTCCAAGAAAGAGGGATAAGTGAATCATTTGATGGGAAGTTGGAGAAGTTGAGGTTGGATCTGAACAAGATAAAGGATGTATTTGTGAGAGTGAAGAAGAATGAAGAAGAATTGCTTGACACATTAGTCGAGGTGTATGATCATCTTCGCAAGTTAGACTGCAGAAAGCTTGGTGAAGACATGAATGGCATTTGCAAGAGAATCAGAGATTCTGCTCACAAGTTGGTTCCAATGGATGCTTTTGATGACTCATATAAGGAGGAGGATCACAAGGGTGGCCAAATAATTCACTCATCACAAGAGTTGCAACAACCCCATCAGAAGAGTTTGACCCGAAAGATTATCACCGGCTAGCCCCTATACTAAAAGGTTGCTTGTTGTCTCTTCTAATTTTCCCTGAGAACGCTGTCATAAGAAAAAGTAATGCAATTAATTTGTGGATTGGAGAGGGTTTGGTTGAAGATATAAATGAAAGAACAGCAATAGAAACGGGTGAGTTTGTGATTCTTGATCTTTTGATATGTGATGTGATTGTACTTTGTGGTAGTGAAAAGGATCCCCTTGTCAATAAATTTCGAATTCTTCCTGACGTCCGTCGTCAGATGGAATTGTATGTAGAACAATTTGGAACTGGAATAAATCGGTTTGTGCCTAAGCAAAAAAAACTGACACTAGGTGATTTGGATTTTGGTTACTCTATAGATAGTGTTTTCAATGTTGGTGCTAGTTATCTGAATTTTAGACCACAATGGGTCAAGGAATTTATGAATTTAGAGGTGCTTCAACTTGGGCGTTGGCAAGACTCACCTTTGCATCACATTGAAGTTGGGAGTGAAGAATTCTTGAAAGAGTTGAGAAATCTAACACACTTGAAATATCTTAGTCTCCGTGGGATATCAAGAATATTCAATATTCCATCCTTCATTGCTCAACTTGAGAGACTATTAATTCTTGATCTGAAGGCTTGCCATAATTTGGAAACACTACCAAATGATATTTCATCAATGAAAAGTCTCACACATCTGATTTTGTCCGAATGTTACTTACTGGAGGGCATGCCAAAGGGGATTGAGAAGCTAAAAAATCTGGAAGTACTAAAGGGATTTGTAATAAGTACTCCTGGAAAGACTCCTTGCAAAATATCAGATCTTGTAAATTTGGAAAAACTAAAGCGACTGAGCATACATATAGGAAGTGAGGTCGTGATCAGGGATTGGGAGTTTGAAAGTTTGGAACATATTCTTACACTTGAGCATCTCAAAATATCTTGGAGTGGGTCTGACCCAAGGTCTGGTAGTTTTCGTTTGCATTTTCCACCAAATTTGAGAAAGTTGCATCTAGAATGTTTTCCTGGACAAAGTCTTGGAGAATTCTTGTTTAACATGAGGTATTTAGGGAAAAACATGGAGCTAAATATAACTGGAGGAAAATTGGAAAGTATGAAAGTAGATTTTGAATGGAAGCACGTGAGAGTATTGCGTCTCAAGTATCTTAAGCAATTGAATGTCGATATAGACAATTTCAAATCGTTCTTTCCTATGCTGAAATATGCAGAAATTAAACAAGTCTCAAACCATTCAAAGTATGAATGGGCTGATATGAGTTGGATATTGTAAGAGTGTGCATGTAAGAGTGAGCAAAAGTTAAAAAATAAGGAAAAGTAAATAAAATTTGTCTTTGTTACTAAACTTGTTATTAAGTTTTATGAATAATATGTTTTACATTGTCATATTTGCCAAAAATAACAACTACAATTGCCTGGAATGCTAATAACTCAAAATCAATTCTAAACACATGTAAACATTAGAGCTGGACTTTGAACACATATTGACTAAATAGATATTGAAGTTATTTAAGATCTATTTAGAAAAAACAAACAGCACCATCATCATCTTAGAAAGTAATTTTTAAGTTTAATTTATCCTCATAGAATTTGCTTGTCTGCTTTACTTATGTAATACAGTTTAATTATATTTTTAGTTGAAGAAAAACCTTAACCATCTGTGCAGTTTTTGCAGTGAGACCATTCAAGAAGAAATCAAGAATTTATGGTTTTGATGCATTTACCAATGATGTAGAATAGAACCTCTGATGAGATTGTCCACAACAATTACTTGAATAACAATTGTCACAAATTGCTATAACCACGATGAATACTCATAGACAAATTTCAGCACTAATCAAAGTTTCCCAGAGAATACACACCTCATCAATAGCTAATAATATTCTTATTATTTGAATACAAAGATGTAATCGAGTGTTGTAAATCAAATCGATTGAAAAAAAATATTTGTAAAAAAAATTAAAAATAAATCAAAACTGAGCTTTTAAATAATCAAAATTCGATCAAATTTAAAACCAATTAAAACAAAATTTTATTTTTATTTTTAGGTTTTATTTTTTTCCTAAACCAAACAATTTTGTTTGAATTTCAAATTAAATATCAAGAGTTGAATGAAAAAACTCTTATATATTTAAATTGAATATTATATGATTAAAATTAATTTCATCAATCACAAAGTTTTATTAGTGTCACTAAAAAATTATTTAATAGAAACTAATTTTAAATACAAAATATCATTAGTTACTATATTAATTAAATTAGATATTATTTTATATATTAATAGGTATCTAGAATAGTTTATATTATTAATAGAATTTATAAATTAGTTTTTAAATTGGTATCTAATTAGCTATCAATTTTGGAATTTAAATTAATTAGTAGCTAAAATTTTGGTAGTTAAATAGATACCAATTTAAAAATTAGTTTATCAATTTTAATAATAATAAAAACTATTTTGAATATCAATAATTTTTTATTTTTTTTAAATAATATCAAATTTTGTTAATATAATAATTAATTATTTTTTCTCTACAATTAATTAGTTTTTATTTAATAATTTTCTTATAAGATTTAGGTTAAAGTTTTATGTTGTTCAATTCTCATCCATATATTGATACTAAGTTTTTTTTTAAAGATTAATAAGTAATAAGATCAAAGTTTCTAAACTACAACAAAATTAATTCGATGAATTTATTTTTTGAAATTATTTTATGGTTTAATTTATTTCACTTTCAATATATTTGTATATTTTTTTAAATAAGATAGAAAACTTGTATTATAATTTTTAGTTTTTTATAAAATTTATTTACAAAATAAAAAATTGAAAGGATATATAAAAAAAATCACCACATATATTTTTATTCGATAATTTTTCATTATAA
Source organism: Phaseolus vulgaris (assembly GCF_051622355.1). Lineage (NCBI taxonomy): Eukaryota > Viridiplantae > Streptophyta > Magnoliopsida > Fabales > Fabaceae > Phaseolus > Phaseolus vulgaris. The sequence continues at coordinate 6,306,849 of NC_143505.1, forward strand.
AATTTTTAACAACTTTTTAGTAATGTTTAATAATTGCTTTGTAAAAAATGCTCAATAAGTTTATTGTAACAAAAACTATACAAATTTATTGAAATTAAACCGTAAAACATTTATATTAAATTTAAATTAGAAGGGTGAATCATATCTAATTTTTTATGTTTAGTTTATATGAGTGTTTAATAAGAAAATCAGATGATTCCAGTGGCAGTTAAAGAGACATTTGGTCTATTAATTCACTAACTAATACTTTTGATGTTTTGGGTTTGTTGGGCCTAAGGTTTAGTTAGCTTTAGTTCAGCCCAATAATCCTTTTCTTTTCACACACCATGCCAATATATGATATAAAGCTACAACGTTCTTTTTCAATAATATACAAAAATATTTCTTCCTTAACACGTGTCTCTCACTCACACAATGTTATGCATCTGATTCATCTCCTTCTTTCTGGAAGTTCCTTATGCTGTTCAGGAAGAAAGTCAATATGGTATCAGAGCGGGTCTAACCCGCTATGCTCCGCTGCCACCGATTTTCTTCTTCCCTTTCATCCCTTTAATTTCTCTTTCTGTGCTTCTTGATTCTCCTTGTTCCTTTCCATGGCTGCGACCAAACAAGATGATTAACAAAACCCTATCAGTGCATATTATCTTCATCCAGGAGAAAACCCAGGTGTGGTTCTTGTTACGCCACAACTTGACGGATCCAATTATCACTCCTGGAGCCGGTCTATGAAACGAGTACTTTCAAAGAACAAGTTCAAATTCGTTAATGGTGATATCTTGGAACCAACCCGTGATGACGGAAAATACGAAGCCTGGGAAAGATGCAACGTCATGGTGGTTTCATGGATCACACGCACGCTGATTACTCAGATTGCACAAAGCACCGTGTATATTGACAATGCAAAGGAGTTGTGGGAAGACCTTAAAGAATGATTCTCAAAAAGCAATCATTTTTGCGCTTCTGATCTCTTACAAGAAATCAATTCTATCAAACAAGGAGAGCGGAACATCACAGATTACTTCACAGACTCAAAGATTTTGTGGGAGGAATTGGATTCTTTGCGACCATTACCAGCCTGTATTTGCAAAGTAAAATGCAGTTGTAATGTGATGAAGACGATGGCGAGTTACAGAGACTCCGAACGGGTTATGTGTTTCTTAAAAGGATTGGGAGAAAATTATAACACTGTCAAAACGCAAGTCTTACTCATGGAACCTCTACCAAATATCAATCGCGTCTTCTCCCTTGTTCTGCAGCAGGAAAGGCATATGAATGAAAATATAGGCATAGATACAAAGATCTTGCTCAATAGCGTCAATCATCAGAGTCAAAGAACGAACAACAAGGTTAATCATGGATGGCGCAACCAAGGAAGAGGAAGAGGAAAGAACTATGGGAAGCAATGCTCTTTCTGTAACAAGATGAACCACACCGCTGATGAATGTTATTTGAAACACGGTCTTCCACCATGGATGAAGCAGAGAACGAACTACACTGCAAATGTTGTTGAAAGAAACGAGGATTGTAATGGTGAGAATGAAGAGTTTTCACAGGCTAAGATTCACAATGGGAAAATCTTTGAAGTCCTCAATCCTGAGCAACTGCAACAGCTCATTAACATGATACAAAATTCAAAAGGCAAAGAACATACCCTAATCAATGCCATGGGTGAAACTTCAAAACAAAATCCAAGTAAAGAGGGTAAGTCTTCCTGGATTCTTGACACGGGTGCTACTGATCACGTAGCTTGCTCTATTTCCCTATTTATAAGCTATCACAAAATAAAATCAGTAAGGGTCAAGCTACCTAACAATCAATATGTGTATGCTACTCATGCTAGAACTGTTTTTCTTTCCAAAAACATTACTCTGCATAATGTTCTGTATATTCCAGATTTTACCCTAAATATCATATCTGTTCAACGCCTTATATCTTCTTTAAATTGTCAACTTGTTTTTACTCACAATATTTGTCAAATTCAGGAGAAAAATTCCTTGAAGATGATTGGTCGAGCTGAGATTCAAAATGGGCTCTATCATTTGTATGCTGATGAAGAAAACAACTCTGTGTACACTTTACATGTTGATTCTTTTGATACTGTAAATAATCTGGATGTTTGGCATTGTAGGATGGGTCATCCCTCAAATAGAATATTAGATTGTTTAGCTAAGCAATATTTTGATATACATTACAATGATAAGAATGTTTGTGCTCCCTGTCATCTTGCAAAACAACATAAATTGCCTTTTCCTCTTAGCAAAACAAATAGTCAAAATGTTTTTTATCTCATTCACATAGACATATGGGGACCTCTAGGTACTCCTTCTTTGCATGGTCATAAATATTTTTTAACCATTGTGGATGATTTTAGCAGACATACCTGGGTTGATGAAAAATAAAAGCGAAACTAGAGAGCTTTTACAAAGTTTTGTTGTTTATGTTAAAAATCAGTTCAACAGGAATGTAAAAATTATTAGAACTGACAACGGTAAAGAGTTCTATTGGAAAGATTTTTATGAAAGGCATGGCATAATTCATCAAACCTCTTGTAATGAAACCCCTCAACAAAACTCCATTGTTGAGAGGAAACACCAACATATTCTTAATATCACTCAATGCCTTATTTTTCAGTCCAGATTACCCAAAGTCTTTTGGTGTTATGCTGTTTTGCATTCTGTTTTTCTGATTAATCGTCTTCCTTCCCCTGTTATTCATAACAAATCTCCTTATGAACTCTTATATAATATTGCACCTTGTCTTTCTAATATTAAAGTCTTTGGTTGTCTTTGTTTTGCATCTACTCTTGAACAGAATAGACATAAGCTTGACCCTAGGGCACGTAAGTGTATTTTTCTTGGTTTTAAACAAGGTACAAAGGGTTATGTTGTTATGGATATTCAAACTAGAGAAGTTTTTATATCTAGGAATGTTATTTTCTATGAATCTTTTTTTGGCAAGTTTCAAAATAGAATTGAAAAAGCTGTCATACAAGAAGAAGATGACTTCACAAGAATAACATATGATGATGCTCATGTACAAAGGGAGACAGAAAACCGAACTGCATAAAGGGAAAACATGATGCATGGTGATCTCTCTATACAAAATGAAGCTGGAAATTCCATAGAACAAGAACAATTGAGGCGGTCCACCAGAACCAGGAGAACACCAACATTTCTTGAAGACTATCATCATCAGCTCATGATATCACCATGTGAAGAAAAATTGAAAGAAAAAGGTACGTTATCCTCTTTATTCGGTTATGTCCTATAAAAGTTTATCTGAAAAACAACTAAAGTATACATTGTCTATCTCCTCTAAAACTGAGCCAAAATGTTATGAGGAGGCAAAATGCTACCCTGAATGGATCGAGGCTATGAGAGTTGAAATAGAGGCACTGGAAGTAAATAAAACATGGGATATAGTATATCTTCCTCGCAACAAGATTCCCATTGGCTGCAAATGGGTGTATAAAGATAAACACAAGGCAGATGGTAAAATTGAACAGTACAAAGCAAGACTTGTAGCAAAAGGCTACACACAATGTGAAGGCATTGACTACATGGACACCTACTCACCGATAGCAAGACTCACAACTATACGCACCATCTTGGCTGTAGCTGCTGTTATGGATTGGCACTTGGAACAACTGGATGTGAACAATGCTTTCTTGCATGGAGATCTACAAGAAGAAGTTTACATGAGCTTGCCTCCTGGTATCACCACAGTGAAAAGTAATCAGGTTTGCAAGTTAACCAAAGCTTTGTATGGTCTGAAACAGGCCAGCAAACAATGGTATGATAAGTTAAGTTCCTTTCTTTACAGCATCAATTTTGTTCAATCCAGAGCTGATAATTCCCTTTTCATCAGAAAATCTGAGACTTCATTTAATGCTTTACTTATATATGTGGATGATATATTGATTGCTGGAAATGATATAAAAGATATAGATATTGTAAAAAATTCTTTAAATTCTGCTTTCAAAATAAAAGATTTGGGGCATCTCAAGTTTTTCTTGGGTCTGGAAATTGCTAGAACACATAAAGGTATACATATATGCCAAAGAAAGTATGCTCTCGATATTTTGACTGATGCAGGTATGCTTGGTGCTAAACCTGCAAACACTCCTATGACACAGAAGAACGACAAGCTTTTTTATCAAAGTTTGCCAGTGCACAACATAACTCTATACCGAAGAATCATTGGAAGGTTATTATATCTTGTGAACACCAGACCAGATATTAGCTTCTCTGTTCAATTCCTCAGTCAGTTTGTCCAAGCTCCATCAAAGCTTCATCACCAAGTTGTTCAGAGAATTTTGAGATACATCAAGTCCTCTCCAGCACAAGGTATATTCTTTCCTAAAAGTACTGACATTCAACTTAAAGCTTTTAGTGACTCAGACTGGGCTTCTTGTATCACCACACGCCACTCAACCACTGGTTTTTGCATCTTCCTTGGAGACTCCTTGATATCCTGGAAAACCAAGAAGCAAAGTACCGTTTCTAGATCATCCTCCGAAGCTGAATATCGTGCTTTAGCCACCACATGTTGTGAAATACAATGGCTTGTATACCTTCTCGAAGATCTCTGCATCAAAGTCAACAATGTTGCAAGCCTCTTTTGTGACAACCAGTCGGCAAGGCATATAGCTCACAACAACGGATTTCATAAGAGAACCAAACATCTGGATATTGACTTCCATGTAGTAAGAGAGAAATTACAACATGGGCTTTTTCACCTTCTTCCCATAAGCTCTCAAGAACAACTAGAAGACATTCTTACATAGTCTCTCAACTATGCAGTTTTTCATAAACTTGTTACCAAGCTTGGTGTTCTGAATATACACCCACCAACTTGAGGGGGGTTTTGATGTTTTGGGTTTGTTGGGCCTAAGGTTTAGTTAGCTTTAGTTCAGCCCAATAATCCTTTTCTTTTCACACACCATGCCAATATATGATGTAAAGCTGCAACGTTCTTTTTCAATAATATACAAAATTATTTCTTCCTTAACACGTGTCTCTCACTCACACAATGTTATGCCTCTGATTCATCTCCTTCTTTCTGGAAGTTCCTTATGCTGTTCATGAAGAAAGTCAATAAATACACTCACATTAACTTAGAAAATTTTGTTAGTGAGAGTACTAATAAGGATTTTCGAGAATTCATGTTTGCTGATATGTATTATGTATACTTATTTGTTATTTGAAAATGCTAATCCTAAATGTCTATATATCTATATAGTGTTCCTATAAGAGTGAACAAAAGTTGAAAAAAAAAGGATAAAAATAAATATGATCTATCTCTTTTTCTAAACTTTTTATATTCCAATTAAGTGTTATGCATAATGTGTTCTACATTGTCTCGTTAGCCAAAATAACAACTACAACCATCTAAAAATGTCAAGAACTCAAATTCAATTCTAAGTATCTAAACTTTATAGCTAAATTTTGAACACATTTTTTCCCAACATAAATAATAATAAGTTAGTAACGACTAAATAGATATTAAAGTTATTTAAAAAAACTATTTCTAAAAACAAACAACACTACCATCTGTCATCAGGAGTCCAACTACCATTTGTTTTTTGCTTGTAAATTTGCTTGGCTTGTTTGGTGTCTTTGTTTTGAGTGGCTTGGCGTGGTGTCTGTCACTCACTCTAACCCTATGCTAAATTTTATTCAGTTCGGGCCGTGTAATGTTTCTGGTCTGGTTAATGATTTTTGAGAAACTTTTCGGGTTGGTGTCGTGAGTGAAATTTGGAAACACAGGAACAATGTCATTTTTAATAGGGGAAAGATTGATGCGTCTGAAGTATTTGCAATGGTTCAAGTCAAGGTTTAATCTTGAATCTATTTTAAGTCTCGTTTTAGGATGTTCTCTTTTTCTGATTGGTTCTTGAACCCGGTGACTTGTATGAGGATGACTATTTGACCTCTTATGTGTGTGTTTTTTGCTTGTATTGTGGTTTTGTATGTTCTAACGGGTTTTTTTTTAGGAAGGAAGGAAGATTTTTTTTTTTTTAAGAGTTGCTTTGTATAAGAGTTGAATCACCCTTAAGTGGTTTATTTTATTTATTAATTCTTTTTGCTGATAAAAAAAACACTATCATCCTTAAAAAGTAATTTTTAAGTTGAGGAAAGAAGAATAAAGAAAGGTTTTGTGATGAGTTTTCCCAGTTGCAATCTTTACCTCTGGTCAGATTGTTGGTGACAACAATTACTTAAATAACATTTGTCACAGGATTCATATAATTACGATGAAGATCTCTTCTCAAACAAATTTCAGCCGTAATCAAAGTTTTCCAAAGAATATACAACCTCATCAATAACTAATCATCTTCTTACTAGTTCAACAGAAACATATAATCGACTCTGGTAAATCAAATCTATTAAAAAAATAATCAAAATTTCATAAAAAAAATTAATGTCAAATCATGTTCTTAATTGTTGAGTCTTAAAGTCTTTCTTTAATTGTAAATATACCTTCAATCATTAAAGCTTGAATATTCCTTAAATGTTGACTCTGTGAATCTCTTACTCTAGCATTTTCATTTTATCATTACATACTTAACTTCAACTTTGAAAATATTTTGTGCGTCTTGACCAATAATGTCACCCAGTTTTAGCTATCAGCCTTTATGAACCTTTCATAATTTATAAAAGCAATATAAATATGATTGAACGTTATAATCAACATGGGTATCACTAAAATCATATCTTTTTATATTTTAGGAATTATGAAGACCTTTCTCAAGTATTTCACTGTAAATCTATTTTCAAATACTTTTTAAATTATTATAAAATTTAACTGTTATTTTGGATATATTTTGAAAAACTCTTTAAACTAGTTTTTATTATTAATAAAAATTTATAAAATAGTTTCTAAATTAATATCTAACCATTCAAAATTTTAACTACTAACTATTTTATATTTTAAATTAACCTCTATTAACTTTTTAAAAACTAATTTATAATCTAAAATATTAATAACTAAAACTTTGACAATCAATATAGATATCAATTTAAAAATTATTTTATAAAATTTTTATTAATAATAAAAATCACTTTAGATATTAATAATTTTTTAATCTAAAATAGTATCTAATTTAGTTAATATAATAACTAATTATTTTTATTAATAAATTTAAATGTTATTCTCATCATTTTTCTTGATTAACACAAACCAGAGTTCATGATTAACTCAAGAGTGTATATACCATTCTAACTATATCTTCTCTTCAAAATCTTGTAACATTACCGTTACGGCTCTCATAAATATGGTTTCAACAATTGTTGTTAGGCTGCATAAATTAAAAGAAAAAATCTATAAAATTTGTATAAATTTCAATATCAAATTAAAATATGTAATAAAGATTTAGCACGATTATATAATATTTTTAAAAAAATTAATGCAAGTATCTATGAAAACAGCATACGCAACAACTCTGAAAAGAATCTCCAAATCACAAGTCATTGCCCAAGTATCTTCATGAGTCACTAATGAAATCCAACTTGTTACTTTGTTTGCAATTGTTCAAAGAATGACGTGAAAGTTTTGTGCTGCAATTCCTTCCTTCATATCAACTATAACTATACTTCCTTCATGCATCATCTATCATCTTCCATCAACTTTTTTCTACTTATGCACACTTTTTCTTTTTCATCATTTCCATAACATATTTGCTATTGCAATTATTGTTTTCTATTTCTTCTTTTCTTTTTGTCTTTGCATCTAAAGGTAGGTATTAGTGTATACATACACACACAAAAATTATGTAGTATAAAAATTGGGTGACGTTGTATTATTTGTTTGTTTGCAGTAAGATGTCGATTCGAACAAACAAGATGAAAGCAGTACCTGTGTTGTTGAAGCAGTTGATGACAACAAGGAGCAAATTCCACGAAAGGGGAAAAGATGAATCATTTGATGAGAAGTTGGAGAAGTTGAGGTTGGATGTAAACAAGATAAAGGATGTATTTGTGAGAGTGAAGAAGAATGAAGAAGAATTGCTTGACATATTAGCAGAGGTGTATGACCATCTTCGCAAGTTAGACCGCAAGAAGCTGGATGAAGACATGGACGACCTTTGCAAGAGAATCAAAGATTCTGCTCACAAGTTGGTTCCAATGGATGCTTTTGATGACTCATCTAAGGAGGAGGATCACAAGGGTGGTCAAATATTCCCCTCATCACAACAATTGCAGCAACCCCATCAGAAGAGTTGGACTCCGAAAGATTATCACCAACTAGACCATCCATTAAAATGTTGCTTGAAGTCTCTCCTAATTTTCCCTGAGAACGCTGTCATAAGGAGAAGTAATGCAATTAATTTGTGGATTGGAGAGGGTTTGATTGGAGATACAGAGAACAAAACAGCAAAGGAATTGGGTGAGGAAGTGATTGATAATCTTTTGAAATGTAATGTAATTGTAGGCTATGGTACTGGAAAGAGTCCCCTTATCAATAAATTTCGAATTCTTCCTATCCTCCATTATGAGTTGTATGCGTCAATAAGAAATGACAACCATCCTGGACAGTATTTTGTAGTATCTCATGATCGAATAAATGGAAACAAGCGATTAGTGCTTGAGCAAAAAAAATTGACACTAGGTGATTGGTATTCTGATCACTCTATATTTACTGTTTTCAATGTTGGTGCAAGTTATCTGAATTTTAGACCACAATGGATCAAGCAATTTATGAATTTAGAGGTGCTTCAACTTGGGCGTTGGCAAGATTCACCTTTGCATCACATTGAAGTTGGGAGTGAAGAATTTTTGGAAGAGTTGAGATATCTAACGCAGTTGAAATATCTTAGTCTCCGAGGGATATCAAGAATATTCAAGCTTCCATCCTCCATTGTTGAACTTGAGAGACTACTAGTTCTTGATCTGAAAGCTTGCCATAATTTGGAAACACTACCTAATGATATTTCATCAATGAAAAGTCTAACACATTTGATTTTGTCCCAGTGTTACCTTCTGGAGGGCATGCCGAATGGGATTGAGAAGCTAAAAAATCTCCAAGTACTAAAGGGGCTTGTAATAAGTACTCCTGGAAAGACTCCTTGCAGAATATCAGATCTTGTAAATTTGAAAAAACTAAAGCGACTCAGCATACATATAGGAAGGGAGGCCGTGATCAAGGATAGGGAGTTTCTACGTTTGGAAGATGTTTTTGAACTTGAGTGTCTGAAGATATCTTGGAGTGTGTCTGACTCAAGGTATGACAATTTTCAGGCCATTTTGCCACCATGTTTGAGAAAGTTGCATCTTGAATGTTTTCCTGGAAAGAGTTTTCGAGGACGGTTTTTGCCTGCTGAAAGGAAAGGTTTGTTGTCATCCTTGGAGCTAAATATAAGTGGAGGAAAACTGGAAAATATGGAAGTAGATTTTAAATGGTGGAAGGTGGACATACTGCGTTTGAAGTATCTTAAGCGATTGAATGTTGACATAGACGATTTGAAATTATTCTTTTCTGAGCTGAAATATGTAGAAATTAAACAAATTTTTAATCATTCATACATTGAGCATGAATGGGACTCCTAATATAAATCACATACTGATTGAGAAGAGTTGTTAGGTTCATGTCTTAAAATGTTATGTATATTTATTTTGTTTTCTGAATATGTTATTCTCAAATGTTTCTATATAGAGAGAGTGTATGTAAGAGTGAACAAAAGTTGAAAAATAAGAAAAAATAAATATGATGTTTCTCTTACGAAACTTGTCATCTCCCATATAATTACAAGAGTATGAAAATACTAAGAACTCAAATTCAATTCTAAACATGTAAACTTTAGAGCTGAATTTTGAACACGTCCTTGTCCTTGAAACATAAATAATAAAGAAAGGTATAGATATGTGCAATTCAGGAAAGAAGAATAAAGAAAGGTTTCGTCTTCGGTTTTTCCAGTTGCAATCTTTTGTGCAAGAGCCTTTGTCCTTATGCAGTGAGACAATTCAAGAAGAAGTTAAGAATTTATAATTTTGATGCATTTACCAATTATGCATAATAGAATCTCTGATGAAAATGTTATTAGGAAGTGCATTTCAATCGCATAAAACTGACTGATGAGATGAGGTTTGCATCCATTTATATACTATAAAATGTTATAATTTTTAGTCGAGGTTGCATCTTCAACAATAATTGTCGACAACAATTACTTGAATAATATTTGTGACAGATTCATATAATTATGATGAAGATTGCTTCTTAAACAAATTTCAGCCGTAATCAAAGTTTTCTAAAGAATATACAACCTCATCAATAACTAATCATCTTCTTACTAGTTGAACAGAAACGTATAATCGACTCTTGTAAATCAAATCTATTAAAAAAACAATCAAAATTTCATAAAAAAATTAAAAACAATCAAAACTGAATTTTTAAATAACCAAAATTCGATCAAAAAATTAAAAACCAGTAAAGACAAATTTTATTTTTATTTTTAGGTTTTATTTTTATCCTAAACCACACAATTTTGTTCGAATTTGATATTAAAAATCAAAAAATGAATAAAAAAACTCTTATATATTTAAATAGAATATTATATGGTTAAAATTAATTCCATCAATTTATTTTTTGAAATTGTTTTGTGGTTTAATTTATTTCACTTACAATAGATAGCAAACTTGTATTATAAATTTTAGTTTTATATAAAATTTATTTAAAAATATGATATATAAAAAAATTCACGACATATATTTCTATTCGATAACTTTTCATTATAAAATATTTAACAACCTTTTAGTAATGTTTTATAATTTCTTTGTAAAAAATGCTTAATAATTTTATTGTAACAAAAACTATAAAAATGTATTCAAATTAAACTGTAAAACATTAATTTAATTTATATTTTATATTAAATTTAAATTAAAAGGGTGAATCATATCTAATTTTTTATGATTAGTTTATATGACTGTTTAATAAGAAATCAGATTATTCCACTGGCACTTAAAGAGACAGTTTATATGACTGTTTATATAACCCTTTATTTTATTTTTATTTCCCAAAAATTATCTATTTTCAATATATATTATTATAAACATTTATTAATATATAACAAGAAAGTAAACTAGCTAAATCTAACTAAATAATGTAATAAGTCAAATTTAAGATTTATGTTGAAGTAGTTTAATATATAAAGATTAGATTTATGATGGTAAGTTAAATCATGGTTATCTTTTGTCCATCTTCACACACAAGTGCTAAAAGAATTTGTAATAAATAGTTTTACAAAGAGTCACAAGAAAGGATCATATCTTACAAATATAAAAAGAAGTATAAGACGATTCAACATAGATAGTAAAAACATGGCTTTTGACAACACTGTACATATCTTCACGTTGAATTGTTTGACTGCATTTATTATGAGTAGATCATTGCATTACAGTATCACTGTTTCTGTCTGTGAATTTATTTGACCATTCCTTCCTTCTTCCATCCATCTTTCTGCCACTCACTTCCCCACTCAACATACCAAATCTTTTACCAAACAAAAACCCTTCAAAAACTTACCAAATAAAAATAGTTATTTGCTGCTTCCAAAAAATATGATGATATTGCAGAAAAGGGACTTGAGTTTGAAATTGTGATTGGATTGTGGGTGAGTATCTGATGTTGCATGTAGATGAGTTCCTTAATTGAGCTCAAGATGGCCCCCATTGTCATTTATGTTCAAATAGGATTTTATGTCATTTCTCTTCATGAAATAAAACAACAACTGTACCTTTTCTACTATACTATATTTATAATTGAGTTCTGTTTCATTTTGTTACACACATTTTAAACAAATCTACATCACATTATTTTATGAATCTGACAACTTATATATGTTCATTAAATTCAATCATTAAATAAGGTGAGAATGTGTAACATTATATATTGTAGAATTATTTTATATGCAATCAACTTCTTTTATTCAATCTTAGAGGAATGTATTGCATTCTACTCCTCAGAATCTTTTATCAAAATAAATTATATATCTCCTCTCAAAGTTATTATGAATATGTTGTTCCATTCAACTGATAAAACAATAACATTCACAAAGGGTATTATCAAGTTAAGATTACAGAATATGTTTGTTTTTATCAGACAAGATTACAGAATATGTAAGTTATGCATATCTAGGCTCTCAAATCTCTACTTACTCCTTATATCATCTGTCTTTCTCAACATCCACACCTTACCAAAATAATCAGCATGTAAGTATAATTATGAGTGAAACAGTACACTACTGAGAAAACCTATGTGTGGTTGATGTTGTTCTTCCATTAAAAAAATATTCAAAATGTATATGGAAGTTATTTATCTGCAGTGTGAATCACAATACAAACCAAATCTTTACTTTGACTATGAGGTAAAAGATTTTCAATTTAGTGGCAACTATTTTTGTGACGGTAACTGTGACCTCATCCACAATGTTTTTCCACAATTTGCTGCAGTATTAATGATTTGTGACTAAATTACAACCACAATTTAAAACCATACAGAAGTCCTTAATTTTATACAGTTTTATAAATTAAAGTTTGTGTTCCTGTCACTGAACTATTCAAATTCGTATCATGCTATTTCTTATGCTTGATTGAAGTGAACTTTGAATGTAGTAGATTGTGAACAATTATTAACAGGTGATTGTATTATGTTTCTAATTAAGAAAAATAAGAATAAGTTGTTGTTCATGGTCTTGTTTGCCATAAAGAAGAAAGAGAAACATCATGTGTTGTAGTAGCATTCATTCATTTCCTGGTGTGTGTTCGTACCCTGCAATGCATGTTATTAGTTGGACCCCCCATTAATGTTCATGTCCTTCCCTTTAACTGTCTCTGTTGGTTTTTAATCCTGCACTGACTTTTCTGGAAGAGAATCCGCCATAAATGCATTCCATTTTTTCATTTCCACACTCTCCACATTTAATGCTGTCACTGTCATCTTCACTGCAATCTGCTTCTCTCTCACCCCACTTCTGTGCAAAATAAAAACCAAAAAATGCAAAACGCACACCCTCATTAAGACCCTCCCCTTTCATTGTTTGTGCAAGTTCTTCGCCTCAATGATGATGCAACTTCTCAATGCCACAGCACACGCATTTATTGCTTGTCTCAGCTTGAAACTCGCTGATCATACTTGCAAGCAAGCCCCCATCCAATAGCAATGCCACCTCAAATCAACTTTTCAATTTTTCAACATCTCCAACTCCTTCACTATTTATTTGTCCTCGAGTGCCTTCTGGGGTGTTTCTGTAGTGTTGGAAATATAGGAAGGAGTTGTCCACAGGTGTGGACTTAAAAGGGTTCTCTAAGTTTGTTGCTTCTGATATATTTACTTTGTTGATGTGCTGTGGTGTGTTTTTTTGTTGAGAGTTTGAAAAGAATGGGAAGGACACCATGTTGTGACAAGAAGGGTTTGAAGAAGGGACCTTGGACAGCTGAAGAGGATGAAATTCTTGCTAGTTATATCAAGAAAAATGGTGGCCATGGAAGCTGGCGTTCTCTTCCAAGGATGGCAGGTTTTGCTCTTTTGCTGGTACTTTGCTTAGTATTTGTTTCTGTTCAAATCAGCTAAACTAAACTTCAACAACCACTTTAGTTTCAACCTGTCTTTCTAATGATATATATACATATACTCATTTCTTGAAAAAGCCTTTTTTTATTGGTGCTAAATACATACTATAACATAACTTTTTTTCATTAAAATCAGTTTTAATCCTTGTTTCCTAGTGGTTTGAATGGTTTTTTTTGTCCTTCTACATTTCTATGGCCATATTCACATTCTTGGTATATGCTGCTATGATAGCATTACCCATACCCATGTAACAACTATTGAACAAGTGAAGTGAAGCTATACCTCTTGACTCCTTTTTACCTTTTCCCCTACTCTTTTTTTTCAAGTTCTTAAATGTGAAAAGGCAGGAATATAAATAGGCAAGTAATTAAGTGCAAGAGAAATTTAATGCTGTACTAGGAGCATTCTATATCATGTTTACATTACCCTTTTTTTCATGTTATGCTATGATCCTTTTTTTTCTCTGTTCTTTTCTGTCTGTATCCTAATCCTGACCAAAACTTGTGCTACCTTTTGACTTCATTTGATTTCTTTGCGGATTTACAAGCCACATGCCCCATGACTCCTCTACTTTGGACACTTTTCCTCACAAATCTTTGTTCTTTTTTTTTCATAGCCTTGTGAAACAAGTGTAACAATGTTTAAGCATTCATTCTGTTTTCCATGATCTTCATGTTTCCATATGTTATGAGATACTTTTTATTTTCAGGTCTTCTTCGTTGTGGCAAGAGTTGCAGGCTTAGGTGGACAAACTACCTCAGACCTGACATCAAGCGTGGTCCCTTTACTCAAGAGGAAGAAAAACTAGTCATACAGCTTCATGGCATCCTAGGAAATAGGTAAACAGTTTATTGACCTTTATATTTCTGTTTTTTCAATACTTCTATATAAATAGATTTTTAAAAGGGAAACAAAGTAAATCTTATTTTAAATACTTCCTATACAAATATTAATAAACAAACGGTCAAAATATGATGACAAACAAACAAATCTTAAACCAAACATATAGCAATTTGGATTTTTGTGAGTTTGGAAACAAGGATGGGTAGAAGTTACACTCAACTCAACTGATTTCAAGCACAAAATTGGAATTCCCGCCATGATATATCCACAAAACAAAGACACAACGGTGTTAATATATTTTTACCTTTACTTATTAACCTTTTTCTCTCCACTCAAAATTTCAACTTTTCTGTCTTCTCAAGATCCACTCATTTTTGTGACTGTGAAAGACCTTCTAGATCTCCCTCAAGAATATCTTTGCAATAGTTCATAATAAAGCATAGATTGTTTGGTTAATTACTATATTTAAGTACATAAAAACTTCCGGTTTGTTCTCTGAACTACTGAATCAGTTAAGTTCTTACTTTGAATTCACTTGAGAACACAATTTTGAACAAATTTTCAGGTGGGCTGCAATAGCCTCACAATTACCAGGAAGAACAGACAATGAGATAAAGAACTTGTGGAACACCCACTTGAAGAAGCGTCTTAAAAGCATGGGACTTGACCCTAGAACCCACGAGCCATTGGCCTCATCTCCATCTTACCCCTTCCACAAGGCACATGCATCTGTTTCCACACGCCACATGGCTCAGTGGGAGAGTGCTAGGCTTGAAGCTGAGGCCAGGCTCTCAAATGAGTCAACAAGGTTCAGCCAGAACACCACCAATCCTAATTCAGATGCCAAAACCACTGACTCTGACTACTTTCTCCGCATTTGGAACTCTGAGGTTGGAGAGGCATTTCGCAATGTTGTTGTTCAACACAAAGCTGATGACAACAAAATCACCACTACAAGCTCCTGCCCCAGTCCCCTCTCTGCAGGGTCATCTTCCAACAAATGTGAGTCAATTGCAACAAATGCAGATTTGGCTTCTATTGCACAAGAAATTACGCCCTCTAACTTTGTGAAACAAGAGCTGGAGTGGAGGACTCGTGGATCTGATTCTTCAAGCTCTAATGACATGGAGGATTCATCAGACACTGCTTTGCAGCTCCTGTTAGATTTTCCTATAAACAATGATATGAGCTTCTTAGAAGGAAACTCTTTTATGTGTCCACTTTAGTGCATTTGCATGAATTATAGGGTCTTCTACCTTTTGGTTTGGTGTTTTGTAATATTGCTGTCTGTATAAGCATTTGAACAAGTAGGAGAATGACATGAGTTGGAAATTAGCTAAATATGATCACTATTATAGGTGAGGCATTATTGTGGATTTTTTACAAGTCTTAGTATGAATATAGTAAATGTTAATCACATGTCTTGACTTTTACTATGATCATGTTTTGAATGTTTGTCAGATTTCAGTACACAAAACCACATTAACAATAGCAAATAGGAAAAGTAGTCACAAAATTGGCAATTGTAATCCCTGGCTCAAAAGATTCTAAACTGAACTCTTCATGATACTTTATGATGAGGTCTGGTGTGATCCAAACTTGAAACCTGTGAAATTCTTATTAACTCCACTTTGAGGGCATTCCTCTCCCTTGAAATTTCTTCACTTTTCCTTTTTCTCTATATTACAACACTTGCATGTAATTGTATAGTACAAGAGGTTTAAGGGTAAAGAAAGAAAAAAGGCTTTGGATAACAATAATATCCAAGACACCCTGGTCCTCACTCACCCCTATGCTATGTATCATTTAGAATCTGTCTTACTTAGGTATATATATATATATATATATATATATATATATATATATATGGAGCATTCATTTTGGACAACCCAACCAAACAGCTCTTCTTAGCCACAACCTTTTCACTTTTCATTACACCCTAACATGACCAACAAGGAGGAAAAAGATCACAGTTAACAAAATGGAAAAAATTCAGAAACCAATATTACTTAGGGTTAATGAAGGACTGAATTCACCATAATCAGATTAATATAAGCTAAATACTTTTTGGATCTAAGATTGATTGTTTTGTTGTTTTTAGACTATAGTCAGCATTTACAATAGAAAATATTGTTATCCAAAGACAATAAAGTTTTAATTTTAAATATTTAATATATATATATATATATTTTATTTTATTTTATTTCCATTCACAAGGATGGATTTTTTTTCACCCTTTTATTACATATTATGGTATAGAATAAGTTTATTTTGACCATTATAAAATTTATAATATTTATTATTGGATATCATATTATAATATCTAATTTATTTTTTAAACGTATGCTTATTGATTGACAATAGGTAGGGTGAGAAAAAAAAATCTTGCTCCATCCCATTTAAGAAAGGATTAGTGAACTTGCTCCCCAAAATTTAAAATAAAACAGTATAGAAAACTAATTTAAAAGATAAATTTAGTTAAAAGCTTAACATATTTCAATATTTTACTCTAAATTTATTAATATTACAGATATTACATTTATAAAATAAATTGACAAGACAAGTGAACTGGTATTTTAAATTTTCTATAGCATTAAAATCTTAAAAAGAATCGTAAACCCAAATAATTAATAAAAAATTATTCTTTTTTGTAAATTAGAGCCTAACCACATTGTCAATCCACTTTGAATTTTTTTTTTTTCATTTTAATATTATATTTTAAGATATTATAATCATCACATTAATTAGCATAATAAAATTTACGTCATATTTTTAAGTTATTTTAATATACTATATAATATAATAGCAGTAAAACACACTATATATGTATGATAATAAAAAATTACTTGCTACTTAAACATAACTTACGTTAGATTTGCACGCAAGATATTTACGCTGTAAATTTTAAGTTCTTCTTAACCGTATTAAAAGAGGTTAGTTATAATAGATTTTTCAACTTCATTAAAAAATAAAAGATGTGTAATACCTTTTTAATTATAAGTAATTCATTTATTAAACAGGTTTCCTTTGAAGTGGGTAATGAGTCACCATTTTTTAGAAAGGACAACTGGAGAGCAAAATTGATGAGAAATGAGCAAAGCTTTTTTCAGTGATTTTTTTTTTAACTTTAAGTTTAACTCAAACTTATAAAATTAGAGGTGATATTTACGCTCACTTAGCTATTATGAAATGTTATTATCTGTACTTCATGAGATCTTCAAGCTGAAATTGTCTGGTGTATGAGACTATATATTTATGGATGATCTGATAGGAGATTACATGATAAGCTCGACAAACTCTCATTAGAATAAATTCTAAATGACTCAGGTACCATATTAAAAAATAAACATTAAACCTAACTCAACTTTATAAAATCGACTTACAAGGTAATGTTTGCACTCACTCCTATATTATGAAATATCTTGTAGTTGAGATCTCCAACATTTTGTTGTTGAAATTTTATACCGATTAATTCTTTTTTTTTCTTCTTTTTGGAGTTGTGAGTTCTATGATTGGTCTATAGTTGTTATTTGGATCTAAAACTTTTACAGAGTCCATTATTAATTGCAAGACGGGTGAAGGAGGAAGAGGAAAAGAGATCCAGTTTTTCTGAAGTCATTTGTCATAATTTTCCAACAAACTTTAAACTCTTGTTTTTAAGGATATGTAAAGAATGGTTGTGTGTACTTTGCTTTTAAATTCTAGTCACTGTAAGTTACTGTGATGATCCAATGGGCAATAGTGATAGAAAAGAATGAATAGAGAAAGGGAAAACAGCATTACATTGAACATTTCACCCCAAGCAAGATGATAAAAACAAGAGGCATTTACAAAATTTTGTTCTTTTTTAGAACAATCATTGCTCATATAACCTTGAGAACAAGAGAGGTGAAACTAATACAAATTATGTCACACCAAAAGGCATAACAATAAATTAAAAGCAGCCTATGGTCTTCTTTGGAGTGGTTCCTGTTGCACGGTATCTTGCACCAATTTCCTCTGCCTTCAGAACCTCTTCACCACGCTTGGCTTCAATCGTTGCCCTCTTCTCCTCTGCTTGCTTGTGAATTAAAGCCATCTTGTTTTTCATCTTTTCACTTTGTTCTGCTTTCTTTTTCTCCAGTTCTTCCTGCTCACACAAGAAGTTGTTCAAAGCTATATTATTCAGCACAAGCACTATACTTCTATGTTCATTTGGATCTACTTTTAATCTCTCAACTTCACCAAACCAGTTGAGTAAAACGACATTTGCAATATACCATATACTTTGGTTATATCTCTAGTTAATATAGAATATATTTTTAAGCTATCTTCAAAGACAACAAAAATCCTTAGACAGGTATAGAATAATAGCATGCTCATGCATCCTATTGCTTTTCATGCAGGGAACGTATACCTTGCATCTTCCCTAACATATCAAATTTATTATACTGTTTGATGTAAAGAAAAGAACAGTTTCTTCAGTCCAACCATGTTACTACATAGCATGTATATGTGAGAAATGCATCACATTAAACTATATACTGAACATGAAAATCAAGTATTACCTCTATTTTTTTCAACTCAGCTTCAAGAATTGCCATCTTGCGGCTTTCCCAAGCAGCAACCGCTGAGAGATGTTTTTCAGCTCTGTTAACAGATCAAATGATGTCTCGAGTTTAGGTGAGTTTGTATAGGAAATATGTAATAGGGTCAATGAAATGTCATATTATTATCATCAGTATCATTCTATATAGATTACTCTACTGCAAAATCAACTTTAACATTTTAGTTTGCCCAAACACTCAGCTAATTGTTACAACTTTCGCATTTTGTAGCCTAAATGACGTGATTTTTAACTTTGCAATGAGTTTCTAAACACACATTTAGTTTTAACTTTTCAAAATGAAGATTCACCCTTCTTTGAGGCATATGCATAAACTGTTAAAATACATAGAAGTCTTACCTGTTGTCTGCTTTGGCCTTTTCACTCTCTTCCCATGCCTTCACATAGGACAACTTTTTCTCTTTCTCGACTTCTGCCCGAGCGATATCTGTTCATAACATAAGTGAATAGCTTAGAAATTAATAAACCTCGTTCAGAAAAAAAAGTGATTGGTGAATCAGCATCTTCTAACATGAAAGTTTTAAATAGTGATTTGCATAGTTATATAGTATAATTTAGTCGTGTGTAGTTAATGTTGAATCTCCAACAATAATAAATTGAAGGGTTAACACTTACCTCTATCAAGAGACCCTCTCCAGCTTTGCTGGTTTGCAGGAACTACTGGTTCTGTTGAACCAAGAAAATGACAGGAAATTGGTAAAGCAAACAAATTTTATGAAAGGAACTAACTCAATCAAAAGATGAGTGTGAAAAACATGATATTATTGGAAATGGCATAGTGGTATGATGCATGAGCATGTTATATTTGTGTACATGCACCAATATCTCTCAACAGAAATATCAGCTTTGAAAGCAGAATCCACCTTCTACCTCTCTTTTTCTTATTGGTAACACTAATAATAATTTAGCATGAAGTTTTTTTTTTTTTTTTTTTGATCAGCACGAAGTATGAACGGTCATCAGAGAATGAAAATATGAACAGGAACAGGTGCAATGCAAAACTCACTCTCGGGTACAACAAGTATAGCTTTCGACTCTTCTGCTCCAGAAGCTTCCTTTGCAACGGCATCGTGGGAGGGCACTTCAGCCACAACCGGAGCCACCTCGGGCACAACCGGAGCCACCTCAGGCACAACCGGAGCCTCCTGAGCCACAACCGGAGTCACCTCAGCCACAACCAGAGCATGGGCAGCTTCGGGCTTCGATTGCAGCTCTTCCATCGCCGTTGCTTGGATTGGAGCGTTGAATTAAGAAACAGAGTTAGAAATGAAAACAGAGTGAGAGATGAAAACAGAGGAAGTTATTATTTATAGTTTGCAAAAGTTCCAAGAAAGAAGGGTGGAGCCTTGAATAAGTCCTTTAACTAATTTGTAGCTTAGAAATGATTGACCTCATAGATGTTAACATTAGACACAATTAGACATTAGAATGGTAACAAAATTAGTCAAACCCCTCCAAGATACCTAAATTTCTCAACCAATCTTCTCTCATGCATTTTATTTAGAGTTACTATATTTTTACAACAACATACAAATATTCCATCTAATAAATTATTATATTAATTTTATATTTGATCATTTATATTATAATTAAATAACTTATTTTTGAATGTTATAATATTTTACATATTTGGAGTTGGGTTCGACATATTTTTAAGATTGAGATTTTTATGATAATTTCAGTTATTAAAGACAGATAAAAACTTATTCAAATAATTTCCTTACTACAAGTATTTAGAAGATTTAAAGTTTGTACTATAAATAAAAATTAATTTTCCTTATATTACGGAAACAAAAAAAATTAATCCTTGAATACAAGGCTTATATAACATTTTAATAAAAAATTATAATTACCTAAATTTTAAAATACAACCTAAAATTATCTTAACAATTTAAAAATATACATTCATAAATTTATATTTATCTTTCTACTTAACTTGAATTAAGTTAGTTAATTGACGAATTCAGATAATACATATATACAAATTTATTTATCATCTTATTTTGTGATGTATAACAAATTACTAAAAGAGAATTTTTCTATGTCCACAAATTAAATATATCAAAAGAATATTAAAGCTAATATATAAAAGAATTAGTGTTTGTGGAACCCACATGATATTGACTGATTTTTACAATTTGATGGTTTGATATATATAGTGGAATATCATGCTTGCCCACCCAAGTTTTCATACTAATTTTATATGATTAATGATATGCATATCTTCTATTTTTTTTTACACTTTATTTTACTTTTATTACTTGAAGATAGAATGGAACAGATGTTGAGCTAAATATTAGTTTATACAATGTTTATTTCAAATTCCAAAACAATTTTGACCCATCTAAAACTTAACTCATGTTTTCATCAACTTCTATTCATAAAAATAATTATGTTTCAGTTTTATAAAATTTGAAAAAATATATAATTATTTCATCAAAAATAGATTAGACTCTCATCCACTTTACCATTTTATTTGTTTCAAAGTGCAGCAAAGCTTGAATGGAAAAAAAAAATATTAAAAAAATTAACAAGGAACTAAAACATTTTAAAAGCACAAAAAATAGACCAATTTTATGTGCTAAGTTTTCCGTATAATTATAAAAAATATTTGAAAATTAACACATAATTAATTATATACTCATATAATTGATCACATATTTAAATATAAATAATTTGGAGAATATTTTATTAATATTTATGAATAATTGATTATATGATGTTTTTTAATAAAATTAATTAGATAAACAATATTTACATTTTTATTAAAATAAAATAAATAAAAATATTTTTATTTTATTAGTTTATGAAATAATTTACTTTAATTTATTATTTTTAATTTTTTTTCAAAATTTTATAATATTTTTATTTTAACTTATATTCCAAATATACTAATTTCTAAAAACTAATTATCCATCAACCAAATTACTCTTAAAATGTTTATTCATTTTGTTTTGTTTTTCTTTAATTAAAGAATCTCATTTTTTTTTTCTTTTTCTATTGCATTGCTTCCCAGTTTTTAATCCAAGAGTCACCACTAGCTTAGGAAGAAAAAGGGAACATTGATTACGGAAGCTAATGTTTAAATATTATTGAATGTTATTATTTTTATTAAATTTAATTATAAATTATTATATACAATATTTTTTAGTTCTTATTATATTAGTCTAAAAGTCACGTTTAGAATGATTTCTAATTAATTATCAATATACACCATTATAATAAAAAGTATTAGAATTTACATACAAGGGCTTGGAGATCCATATGAACAAGAATAATATGATTTTTGTGGACACAGTATTGAAATTGTATGTAAAAAGAATATTTCTAATCTACAAGCTAGTATGTAAAGATAGCATAAGGTTCAACATCTTCAGTTTTTCTATAGCCTATAAATCTTAGCTGTTTGGTGCAGTATAAATGCTTCGGAGTTCAAAAAACTTTTCTTCAAAAATGTTAAAAAAGCATAACTAAAAGTTGACAAACAAATTAAAAAATATATAACAAGTAACTTAGTGAATTGAAAATATTAAGTAAATGAAACTAATTAAATTAGTTGCTAAATAAAAAATAACATTGTACTAGTACAGCCGGACAGTCACCTTGACTCGTCAGTATTTCAGACAATTTGACCACTCATTCACGATACCAAAGTCAGCAAGGTGGCACGTGGCCGACCGACTCATAACGACACTCATGAGTTGACCAAGTCAACAAGGTTAACCCGTAATTAAAGGTTATTTAACGCAACCCTAAACACGAACCAATCCCCTAATCTGGTCCACCAACGAATGTTCATTAAGGTACTATAAATAGCACAAATTTCAAGAATCAGGTACGTCATTATCTACAGTGCTCTGACAACCAGAATCGAGTCCTTTACTGACTTGATCGTCGGAATGTCTTCTGCAGGTACCATCCGAACTTGTGTTCCCGAGCGACTGCAAGAGGAGAGACGAGAAAAGAAGGAAGAGCAATAAGAGAAGAGGATCGAAGACTGAAGTGACCGACCGACAGGATGCATCGAGCAATAATTCTCTAGGTCATTACCGGAACGAGAACAAACATAAATACCATAAAATTATTCTAATAAAATAAGAATAAAAATTAATGAAGTTTCTACCGTATCTAGACATTTCAAAGTGTATCAGTGTCTTTCTCAAGTAAATTAATGGGTTATACAAGTGTTGAGTTTGAAAGTTTAATGTACTGAAATTATAACAATCAAAATATTGTAAATTACTAAAAAAAGTATTACTTCTATGGAACTAATATAATTTTTTTAGCCAATAAGATAAAATAAAAGTTTTATCTCACCAATTTCATAATTTGTAAGACATTCAAATATGTTGAATTTGAATTGATCTATTTTAAATATGTTAGAATTTGAATTGATCTTATTTTAAATTGTTTTATTTTTTAAATGTTTTGTTTCTAAGACAATTTAAATTTAGTGAATTTTAATTTTTTTATAAAATATTTCAATTGTCATTGAATTTAAAAATTATTTAAATATCAAATAGTTGTTAAAAATTTAAAAATATCATTATTGATAATTTTCTTAGTAGATCTTGATTGGTGTTATTTTTTTTTATCAAAAATTCACTACAAGAAAATCCTTAAATAACAACTAATTTAGAGAAAGAAAAATTAGTTATTATATAAACTAAGTTAGATATTATTTTATAAATTAAAAAGTTATTAGTATATAAAGTAGTTTCTACTATCAATAAAAGTTTATAAAATAGTTTTTAAATTTGAATCTATCATTAGCTCCCGAGAATATTATCTATTATTAACTACTTTACATTATAAATTAATTACTTATTTAATTAAATACTAATTTAGAATATAAAGTAGTTAGTAGCTAAAACTTTGTTAGTTAATATTAAATACCAATTTAAAAACTACTTAATAAATTTTAATTAATAATAGAAATTAATTTAGATACCAATAGTTTTTAAGTTTATAAATAGTATCTAACTTATTCAATATAATGACTAATTATTTTTTGTCTCTAAATTAGTTGTTATTTAATGATATTTTTTTGTAGTGGTTCTTTGAGATTTTCTATTTCATATTTTCAAAAAAAATCCTCAATTTACATTAAACAAAATTATTTTCAAGTTATGAAATGTTAGATTGGACTAAACCCAAATAAAATAGCATTGAGTTGGGCTCATGGAAAGTCAGGTTGAGTCAACTCGGGTCAAATTCAATCCAAATCAATTTAGGTCCCCAACAAGTCGAGTGGCTTAGACTAAGGTCGAGCTAAGTTGACTTGAGTCCAAATTAAGTTGAGTCAGGACAAACCCATATTCAATTGAGTTGTGGAAGGTCCACATTCATTTGAGTCCGGACCAACCGCGTTTAATTGAGTTGGGTTAGGCTCAGGTCAGTCCTAGTTCGATCAAGACCAGATCAAGCCTAACTCAATCAAAACCAAGTTAAGCTTGGTCGAGTTGAATCTATTTGAGCCCATATCAAGTTGAGTCCGCTGCAACTTGATCAAATAAAGTTGGATTAGGGACGATTGAGTTTAGTTGACTGGGATCAAGGTCGAGCCAAGTTGGCTCGGGTCTGGTCAAGCCAAGTTGGCATGGGCTCATGTCGAGTCAAATCTACCCTATTCTAAGTCAAGTCAAGTCGAGGCGGAATCACGTTCTACCGAAGGCAGTTTCTTCCTGCACCCCTAATTTTTCTTCCTGCACCCCCACAAGGTTGCGTAAAGACAAAAGTGTCCCTATATAAATTGTACATTTTTTTTTTGTATTCCGGATTATGAAATCCGGTAAATTTTTGGATTGGCGCTTCCGGTAAATTTTCGGATTGGCGCATTCGGTAATCTTCAGGATTGATGCTTCCGGTAGTACATGAATGATAGTGTTAATCCAAAATAAAAAAATGCAAAACATCCATAAGTGAAAAAACCATTCCGGATTCGCCAATTCGTAATTCAAAACATGCATTCCGGATTCAGAAATCCATAATTGAAAAAAATCATTTCGGATCCACCAATCCGTAATAGAAATTAGGCTTCCAGATTCAGCAATCCGGAAATCAATAATTTATGCAAACTTTGCTTCCAGAACACCCCCTCATTCGGAATGCAACATGATTCACTTCCGGATTGATGAATCCGTAGCACACTCCCAAATCTCAAAATTGTGGGGGTCAGTTTCGGAATTTACAAAATTGTGGGGGTGCAGGAAGAAACTGCCTCTACCGAGTTGAGCTAAGTCTATGACGAGTCAAGTTTTATTGTGTCTAGCTCGGGTTGGGCCTAGGTGGACCGAGACAAATGGGTCAAGTTTGGCCAAGTTGAGTTGGACTCATGTTAGGCCGAGACATCATGTCGGAGCCATGTTAAACTAAGTTGGATGAATCACAAGTCAAGTCGAGTCGAGTTTATCTTAACCTAGGTTGAACCAAATCAACTTAAACTAAGTTCAATCCAAACTAAAATGACCAAAATATGAATTTGAGAATATGAATAATTTCAAATTCCTACTTTTTAATTGAAATTTGAAATTCTTTAATCTTAATTAATCCAATTACTCTAATAAATTTTTTGAATTTCTATTTTTTCAAAATTTCTTACCTAAACATATTTTCTCATAAATCATTTCAAATTCTTCAAAAAGAAATCCCTATCTAAAGAAAGGTTACAGATTTTTTTTTACCAAAAATAGCTTTACTAAAGGAACGTGGCAAGGTTGAAATTGGTTGTGACAAAAAGAGTGAGATCCATGAGAGAAAAAGAGAATTTTTTTTCTTGCAAGGAATGCAAAGTCCTCCTAATTTATCAAATTCTAAAAATATAACTGCTCTTTGTGGATTTAATTTTTTCTTTTGGATTATTCTGGATGTAACTCTTTCATCATCTTAAATATGAAAATTTTCTTTTCTTAGCGAGTTAAATGTAAAAAAGTTGGATTCAAGAATAGTTGGAATGAGGTTTATTTATTTTTATATATATTGTTGAAATGGTCAGTGTTTTTCACTCCACACAATAAGTTTACCTCCACAAATTAAGGCAAAGATTTCCCATCCTTTGCTTAATATTTTGAGGTCTCTAATCACTTGCCAACCATTTACCATTGCATTCAAATACGTTATAATCTGATATAAATAACTTTGGTAAGACAAATCAAAGACTTTATTCAATCCCCATTTGTCTGAGGTGCAAGGTAATGAGTGCTGTTCTCTCTTGTTGAACTTCTCTTTAATCCTCTGATCTTGGATTAAGGGAAAAGCACAAACACCAGCCAGAAAATTCCTGAGCCTTGTTTTGCATCATTCTTGAGGAGGAAAGCCAAAATGTCATTCACAGGAACTCTTGATAAATGCAAGGCTTGTGATAAGACTGTTTATGTGGTTGACTTGTTAACTCTTGAAGGTACTCCTTACCATAAGAACTGCTTCAGATGCAGTCACTGCAAGGGATGCCTCACGGTATATACTCTTCTTTTACACCATTTCTTCTTCATCTTTCATGGAATATATGCCTCACGCCATAAACATGTTTTCTAAATATGCTTCTTATCTCTCATTGTCATTGTGTTTCAATATGCATTTAATAGTTTTTTTGGTAACCATGTAATTAGCATGAAGCATCCTACAATGCAATTATGCCCTCAAAATCATATAGAATAGAAGCATGCAATTACTGAGCTAATTAAGTGCATGAAATGAACTACATGACATTATTGAATTCCATAGAAACTAGTTTTGATCTTGGATTCCTGGTGCTAGAATTTAAATTCTATGATGACATAACTGGCCAAGCTTGTACTTTGATATGAACTGATTCAAGAAAAAACAATTTATGTAGTTTAAACTTGTTCTAAAATTTGGTGCCAATGGTGCAATTTTATTTTTGGTCAGATGAGTACATACTCTTCAATGGATGGTGTCCTCTACTGCAAGCCACACTTTGAACAGCTTTTCAAGGAATCTGGCAATTTCAGCAAGAACTTTCAGACAGGTAATATGTTACCATCTTCTGTTCAGCACTTTTTTTAGCCACAATCTCATTCAGTGCAAATTCATTTTCACCTGTAACATTCTACTGGTTTGTCTAACATGCTATGCTTTTTTACATGATTGTAATTGCGGCACAGCAAGGTCTTCGGATAAACAAAATGAGGTGGTACGTTCACTATCCAGCCTGATATACTTGGAAATCACCATCACCATCATTATTAAGACCTTAGTTTTAATAAGCTCAAGGCATCAAAGAGCTATATAACTTTTTTTCTTTCAAATATTCTTGTGTGATTTGCTAACACGTCAATAACAATAATCTTCATTTTCAGAATAAGACCCCCAACCGACTCTCCTCCATGTTCAGTGGAACTCTAGACAAATGTTCAGTTTGCTCAAAAACTGTCTATCCTCTGGAAAAGGTATGTAGAATCGATCAGAAAACTCTTGATTATAATCCACAACCCTTCAACTGCTGAGCCTGAAGACTATCTCAATGAACAATTTGAAATAAGATTTGTTTTTCCATTACTATGTTGGACACAAAAGAAATGGCATAGTAGTCCTCAGTTCAGTTCCTTAAAGCATTGAGCCTGAAAGATGTGAATGCTGGTTGTGGTTGGCCTTCCTTGCTGAACAATCCACAATAAGATTTGTGTTTTGATTACTATCTTAAGACACATTTTAGTTTGTTTATTAAGCTTATTTCTCATTACCTAGATTAGAATTTTCCTTGAACTTGTTCTAGTTACAAATTTTTTGCTTTGCTGAACAGATGACACTGGAAGGGGAATGCTATCACAAGAATTGCTTTAGGTGTGCTCATGCAGGTTGCCACCTCACACATTCCTCCTATGCTGCCCTAGACGGTGTCCTCTACTGCAGGCACCATTTCCAACAGCTTTTCATGGAGAAAGGGAATTACCATCATGTACTCCAAGCTGCTGCAAACAGGAAGAATGCCACACCACCTCCTGAACCAGCTGAAGAAGAAGAGGCACCAAAGCCAGAAGAACCTGAAGAGGAAGAAACAGAAGAAAAGTCCTAAATGAAGCATAGGAAAAATGAGATGCTTCCTCCCTTTCTTTCAGGGATACTATATAGAAAGGTCTTTCTTTAGAGTGTTTGCACTTGGCTCACTCTCTTGTTTGGTTAAATTCCACTTTCTGACATTTTTTCACAAATTAGTTTATTGTAAGCTAATTTGAGAGGTTTATTTATGTATTTAAACAAAGAGTTTTTCACTACAAGATATTCTTTGTGGGAGGTTTTTCTCCTCTGTGATATCATATCATATCACTCCTATGTAATAATAACTTAAGGGACACAATCTAATATGGTTCACAATTTTTTCTACTCATTTTCACTTCTGTATCACAATTTTCTCTACTCATTTTCACTTCTGAATCTGTTTTGAAAAAACAATAAGAAACTAACTTAAGAATTGACAGAGAAGGTAGATCAGTCTATGCAAAAGAGAGATGTGATATGAAAATGAAGAAGGAGAAAGAAGAATGAAGAAGAAGAAGAAATAGAAGAAATAGAAGAAGAAGAAAAGAGAAAAAAAACTACCTTTAATGTTAAGTTTTAAGTTGAGTTAATGGAGATTACACTTGAACAACATTTATATTGGTTTGAATTCATTTATTTGATAATATTATTGATATAATTTTTCATAAAAGAATTTTATTCATCAAATATAAAAAATTAGATTTATCAATTCCCTTATTTAAATTGTTAATTATTCATTTATAACTTTTCAAAATACAATTCATTCTTTCATCAATATTATCAAAATTAATCCAATAAATTTTTTCATAACCAAATTATTCTTAAATTTGTTATTTAAATTTTTAAAATTATTTATTTAAATTTATTTTACAATTTTTTTAATATTTAAAAATGCATTATTTTTATAGATGGATTATCCATTCATAAAAAAATTCTTAATAAATAGATTTGATTGAATTTTGATCAAATAGATAAAAAAGCTAATTTTTTAGTTAAGTTTTTAATTAATTAAAATAAATAAATAAATTAAAATAAATTAATAATTTTTTATCTAATTTAGTGTAATCTATAATCATATAAAAGAAAGAAATAACATTAGTTCAATATATCAGTTTAGTAACTTATTTTCCAAATTTAATCTTGAAAAAATAATATTATTAATTTAATAACTCCTCTTATTATTTAATAACTTCCCTTTCTCTTAAAAAGTATCAACAATACATACTCTTATTCTCATTTTTTTTGTATTTTAATTAATCTTTGCAAATATTTTATTTATCGAATCTAAATTCAAATTTTCCTGATTTTATTTTACTTCCAAATTTTTTATCCATATTATATTTTTTTTACATAAAATTAAATATCAGAATAAAAATTTATAATAATATTTAAAAAATACAAATACATATATCTGATAAAATAAAAAATAAAAAATTATACTAACACTAAGCGGCCTGTATTTCTACTCGAATAATTTGTTTTATATAATCTATTTTTAATTTCATCGATTATTACTTGTTTTTCTCTTATAGTTTTTTTTTTTCTGAGTTGACGGTTATCATTTTCAATCATTCACATTATTTTTGTTTTAAATTAAATTCATTTTAAATTTTCTATTAATAATGGAAACAATCATATATCTTAATTTAAATTATTTAATTTACAAATGAAAAATATATTTTAGTTATCCGAAGAAAATTTTCAGGATAAATTTTATTCTACGACAATTTGTTTAAAGGTATATTTATTGTTAGTTTAAACAATAGTTCTTAAAACAAATATTGAATCATATATTTTAAATCACATTGAAATAGTGCGTAGGTTTGTTCTTCCAAACCCCAATGGCCGCCCCGGGCACAGAGGAAGCCGTTTGCTTGGCTAGCAACATCACACAATCACCAATGGAAAACGACGTCGAAAACAAGCTCAATAATCACACAGAACAGCAACAGCAAGATGAAGTTGAAAACGAAGAAGAAGAAGAAGGAGTTTGGAGTTCTTCGGATTCTGAAATCGGTGATGCGTTGGACTGGTTGGATTCGAGGGAGGAAGATGAAGGCTCCTCCTTTTCCCTTACTTCGTGGCGCCCCAATGCCCACGGTGGCCACCATCTCCATTCCTCCACACTTCAGCCTCTCGCCAACCGCAACCAAAAGTTCTCCCACCACATTCGAGCTTCACCCTTGGAGGTTTTCTTACATACCCTTTTGCTTTTTTTCATTCATAATTGCTAATAGCTGAATGGGTACCCCCTTATTCTCTCTAAAACATCAAAAGGGTAATTTTTTTATTCGTTTGTTCGTTGAAGTTTGGATTTTTTATGATTGTTCGTAAACCATGCTTAAGGGTTGGGTTTATCAGAAGGGCTATCCTGTAAAATGTGGTGAGTCAAGGTTTGAACCTTGACTGGTTAGAAGATGTGCCGATGTTTAGTGTTTGACAATTTCTGGAACAGGATTGTTCCAAAGGAGGATACTTGCCGGGTGTAAAATTGCTAATTCCGTTTTTTGAAGTTTGGGATAAATTTAGAGTATTTAGTGGGTGAACGTGATTCCCTCGTTGTAGCTTTTTTCGTGCCTGTTAGTGTTTGTTGTTCATTTTGTTATCTATTAAAGATTTTTTTTTAAAATTGTGAGCCTGGTGGGCTTAACTTCTTACTTCTGTTTTATTGACTCTTTTGTGTTCCTTTAATATGGACTAGTTTGAATTTGAAGTTGTGTGGTGAATAGTGTGTTTTGGAGTTCTGCGGGGTATGTTTGTTTGGTTCTAGTTTTAAAATAGGTGGTTGGTGGTGCAGGAGTGGGAAGGGAGGATGGATGTTGGCATGTCTAATTCTGTGACGACAGCAATTCGTGGAAGTGTTAGAGACATGGCCATTGGGAAGACTAAAACTACTGAGAAAGCAGACCGAGCAACTGTTGAACAGGTGAGTAATGGTGATTTCATGAAATGTGGCACCTAAATTGAGCCTTGTTCTTTTGTTGTTGTTGATTCCTTTTTTACAATTATTATTATGCAAGTAACTCTAAAGTTTCCTCCAGGCAATTGATCCAAGAACGCGCATGGTTTTATTCAAGATGTTGAACAGAGGTGTCTTTCATGATATAAATGGATGCATTTCAACTGGGAAGGAAGTACGTGATATGCCTGGAGCTTTTATTTACTTTTTTTTTCTCAATCTTACGGTTTAGGTTCTATTCTATGATGGTAACATGGTTTGGATCATTGATTATGTGATGTTAAGCTGTTTCTTACGCTGTTGTTTTCTAACAGGCTAATGTTTATCATGCAACTAAATCTGATGGTCAAGAACTTGCAATTAAAATATACAAAACATCTGTTCTGGTATTTAAGTAAGTACAGCAGATATTAGCCTTTTCAGATTCTTCTGTTACTGTAAATTATTTTGAAGGCTGAAATGTTAAGAAGGAACTATATAGGCAACAATACCTTTGTTTTCTGTCTTTTAAAGAGAAAACTAGGATTTGTATTTAAGTGAACTTGTTGTATTGTTTTTGTCTATTCTCTCTGTTTACCTATATAATATATTGTTGAAGAATTATAAAAAGCTCTGCGCTAGGGACTATTGATACTTTATAGATAGATGTTCTTTTAATATATTCATTAGATACACATAGCACAAATGCAGCTTGTAATATATTTCTGCTACATTGACTTGAAACAGTTTCTTGATTCAAAGTTATTTTATTTTATGGACTGAGTTCTATGATCTTATGATATCAGGGATAGAGATAGATATGTGCAAGGAGACTTCCGGTTTAGAAATGGATATTGCAAGCATAATCCCAGGAAGATGGTAAAAACATGGGCAGAGAAAGAAATGAGGAATCTTATGAGGTTTGCATTTGTCCTTATTTCTTTCTCTTCTACTAAAATGCTTGTAAAAATCAAAGTACTTCCTCCAGCCTCTGAGTTTAAGCAAATCTCAGCTAATTTTTACTTCCAATGACTCTCTTTTATTCTTGATATCAAGTTCTAAGGAAGGATAAATTAGGAACAAATGTTATTTTTTAAATAAGATTAGTATAATTGAAAGTTACTAACTAACATTTTTAATTAGTGTGAATTTTTTTTTTTTTTGTTTATATCCAAGATAAAAAATGGTACAACGTACTCAATTAGACTGTCAAACTAGCAAGAGAAGGTGGATTACTTAAAGAAAGAATGAATATGTCATTGGGGTCATTGTTACTTAACCCTCGTATTTGTAAGCTATGATTTGAAGCACTATGGACCTTAGATGTATTCTGTGAGGGCTTTTACTTGGACCTGGAACTTGTGTAGTCATCCTTTTAGGTGCAAATTCTTTTATGAACTATGTATTTGTCCTAAAGGTATTAAGTTTTAATGTGCACTGAAGAGGCAATGTTTTGTACATCAGTTTTTGCCTTTACTACCTTTTTTTCTCTGTTGAAATGGCTTCTTTTTGTGTTTTTGTGGGTTTGTTTGATTGGTTGTTTCCAATTAAGAGAAACAAAAGTTTGATTACATGCTTTCTTGGGCTGTTTCTTTCTTTTACCTTGTCAATATTGAATGTCAGGCTTAAGGCAGCAGGAATTAGGTGTCCTACACCACATCTTCTGAGACTACATATTCTGGTTATGGAATTTATAGGTATTACCTTTGTTCTGAAATTCGAGAATATAATCTGATGTTACTGTGCTTAATGTGATTAGTGTTTATATGTGATCTGCTGCTCTCAATTATCTATTATTCTATAATTGATTATATGGAATATCAGTGTATAAGTCTCTACTGTTGATAATTTTTTTTTAAAAAAGAAGAATGAATGAAAAGTGTGATGAGTAGTTTACTTGTTTTTTTACTAGTATTGAAGGTATAACTACTTGAAGTTACCTCAGCATTTAAAAATTTATTATTATTGATTATAGAAATTTCAATTTCTTGCTGCTCATATATCATCTGATTCTGGTAATGCAGACTACAATTTAGGTTAGAAAAAATAAATACAAAATGCAATTTTATTGAAGTTCTCTGGTTTTGTTGTTTTTTGAAGGAAAATCTGGATGGGCTGCCCCTCGTCTTAAAGACGCAGATTTATCTTCAGACAAGTTGCGGGAAGGCTATGTTGAGGTGTGTCTAATCACTACAGTATTCCTCTGATGCTATAATGATTTTGTACTTTGAAACGAGTGTCTTAAAACATTATGATGCTGGGATGCTATAATATAAGGTTTCTAGTTAGCATACTTGCCTAGAAGAGAAATGCCTGCTACACACTTTTTAAAACACTCTTTTGAGTGCATTCTATTAGGGGTTGAGATTAATTAGAAATCACTATTTTGTCTGTTCCACTCATTTAATGGTTATCATTCATGATTTTCTAGTTTTTATCTAATAAATTTGAACCAATAATATAGTGTGTTAAAAGGAATGTGTTGCTAGCATTCTTCTTGTCAAGTATGATTCTTAAAATACTGACTAACATGGTTAATGTATTAAATTTTTATAGTCTCTGGAGTGGAATTTCATCTAGGGATTCCTAACAGAAACATTTCTGCCACACATTTCTTATAGGTTTCGTTCTCAATAGAAACCAACACTTCTTTTTTAGGTTTCCAAGGGTGTGAAGGTTTATTCCATAAATCCAATTTTTTGGATTAAAATCATTTGAGTATTTCTTGTTTCAGATTATTGTTGCAATGCGGACATTGTATCAGAAATGCAAATTGGTGCATGGAGACCTGAGTGAATATAATATACTTTATTATGAGGTGAATAATCCCTTCTTCGGTTTATATTTCATTGATTAAATCTCAATCTGCCAATAGTCAATTCACATGTCCTTTTTTTTTACAGGGTCACTTGTATATTATTGATGTTTCTCAAGCTGTCGATCCTGAACATCCTCATGCCCTAGATTTTCTGCGTGAAGATTGTGTTCATGTATCTGTAAGTACTTCCAATTGTTATATGTAATTATAGATTCCTTGTCAACTTCATTGATTGATAAAGAGATATGGAAAGTGTGTGATTAAGTAGCTTCTTGGCCTGCAGGATTTCTTTAAAAAGCATGGTGTAGCGGTCATGACGATAAGAGAATTGTTTGATTTTATTGTTGATGCATCAATAGCTGATGATGGCGTGGACAGTTACTTGGAAGAGGTATTTGGCTTTGTTTTGTTATGGTTTATAATTACTGAACAACTTCAAAGAGATCTTCATGGTTTTTGGAATATTTCTAGATAAAACGAAAAATTTCGGCAAGAGGAGATGTATCTGTAGAGGACGAGATTGCAGACTCTGTATTTGTGCAGGTAACTTGCCTTTGTTATGTCAACTGTATTTTTTAATTATTATCCTTAACTGAAAAGCATGGTGAGAAAACTAAGAAGCTCTGTATGTTTGGTTGCCAAATAGTGAAGAAAGAGAAGTTTAGGTTAAATCTTCTACCCTTTTAAAAAGAAAAATAAGGGTGGAGGGAAATAAATGAGGGTTCTTCACAATTTTATTTAAACTCTCAAACAACAATTGTTATAGACTTTTCTCAGTTGGAGGGATTTTTGTTGAGAAGACAAGTTACGTTTATGGCCTAGCAACTGGTTCTAAATCTTAAATATTATTATTGTTGAAATATCATATTTGAATTTATGTGTGAGCAAAATCTAAGCCTGACCGTAGCATGCTTTTTTAGCTTGAGTAGCCTGTTTGTTTAAAACTGTCTTCAAACTCTGGGCTCTTGACCCTGTTGCTTATATAAAATTCACTCTTTATTCTTGTTGAACATCTCACATCGACTAGAGATAAGACATTTATAGTATATTAGTGGTTGCAAACCTAACTGATTTACTAATTCTTAATAATTCCTATGATTCCTTTTTTCATTTTCTTTCCAAAGAGTATGTGTGAGCTTGAGCTTGAATTTTACAAACACATTAATCTTTTCTATTCTTTCTTACATGTTTAATTTCTTGAACTCTTGTTACAGTCTTTCATTCCAAGGACACTTGATGATGTTAACAATGCTGAGGAGGATGTACAACGGATAGCAAGTGGGAAGGACACTAAAGATTTATACTACCAGACCATTACTGGACTTAAACATGCTCTATCATTAACTCAGTCTTCACAGCAGAAATCAAGTGCCACAAAAGATTTACCTATCATTTCTGACGATAAATCTAACAACATGGAGGAGGATGCTGAGAGTCAATCTGACGAGGACCAAGATGACGAAAGTGATTCTGAAGAGGATTCATCCTCAGAAAGTGAAGGCTTGGATCCTGCAGATAAAAAAGCTGCTAGAAAAGAGGCTAGGAAAGATAATAAGAAGAAGGTGAAGGAGGAGAAAAGAGAAGCACGTAAAACTAAAGTCCCTAAGGCTGTTAAGAAAAGAAAGAAAAAGATGGCTAAAGCACGCAAGACTAGATAGATAGTAGTTATATCTGTAATGTTTGATTTTATATACAACCTCTTACACCAGATGTTAAAAAGATGACCAATTTTGTTCACTCCTACTACCATCTATAAGGAGAGTTAAAAAGCACATGACATCAACTTTCTCATCGGCTTACTGCTTTCTTAGTATTCCACAGTTTTTCTAAAATGTGTCTGCATTACCTGCTTTTTTTCTACACTTGCTATTTTTACTACCTTGTTCCAAATAACACACCTAATCATCTTTAATGTTACAATGTCATTAACAAACTCTTCCTAATATAGACTCAAAATGATTATAATAATGTTAAAGAAATAAATTTTAAGTTTAACATAGAAAAAAAATATAAACATACAAGTAAAATTTAAAAAAAAAATAGTAAAATGAAAAGAGATATTTTATAGTCATTGAAAACATATGTAAACCTTAAAATTATTAATTATGTATGTATTTAATACAAGCATAATAGATACTATAAAATAAGACATACAAATATTATTTTATTAATTATATTATGAGGGCAAATAATATAGATTTTAAATTAGAGTATAATGTCGTATTTTTATTTAGAACAGGTTTTCTCCCTTATATAAAAAGATTAGAGACTAATCTTACTTGACATATTGTGATTATAGTTGACATTTACATTTTTTCTGCATGTAGTATCAACCTAACACAAGTTTCATCAACATAACTAATTTCCACAACATGTGAAAGTCATTTAAATGTAATTTCTCGATAATTAAATCACTTAATTTTTTGTTTTGTAAAATTTCTTTAATTTTTATTTAAACTTTAATAAGTATATTATTTTTAAAAATAGAAGATAAAAGTTTAATTTAACAAAATTATAAAAAATGAATGTCTTTAAAAATTAAAAATTATCTGAACTTTTATTTAAAACATGTGTCTGTTTATGTTTCGTCATAATACGACACAAACACGAAGATACGTATAATATCTAAAATGTAGGATACATGAACACATATCAATATTATATAATTATGAATTATATAAATTGACAATAAAAATTTATGTGCACAAGTATGTTTCAGATTATTTTTTGGAGCAGACATATTTTTCATGACTGATTCAAAATGATTTGTTTCTTACTTTTATAATCATAATAAAAATTTATACAATAAATTTGAGTCTTTAGAAAATTATTCCTTCTTAAAATTGTGTTAGAACCATACTAAAATTGTCAGAAATCCAACAAATACTTTTTGAATTGGACACTTTACATATACTGTCCTACAAGTGTCATACGAGTGTCGGTATCCAATATGAGTATCCGACACCAACACCACGCCATGTAAACTATTATTAATGTAATTGACTCACTACATGCAATAAGATAACATTGGAGTCCATTCTGCCTCTCATCTTTTCACCTTTGAAATGATTTCAACAGTAGTTTTCTGTAAAAAATTACATTCTAAATTTCTGCAAAAAGAAATTTTTAGAGTACGGAAATCTAGTAACATGGTTTCTCCAAGGCTAGGTGTAGAGAGAAAGAAGGGAAGAGTATATAAACCTCATACTTGAAGTTTGGTGTTGTTAATCAATCAACAAAACATGGTGAACCCAAATCTCATAACAGACCCTTCCACCATTTACAACCTTCTCAAATCCTACGCACTTTCCCCCTCAACCATCCTCAAAGCCCACCACCTCTTCCAGCAAGTCCACCGACCCACGTTGCCATTTTGGAACCTCATGATCCGTGGCTGGTCCCTCAGTGACCAACCCAGCGAAGCAATTCGCTTGTACAACCTCATGTATTACCAGGGCCTGTTGGGTGACAACCTTACCTACCCTTTTCTCTTAAAGGCCTGTTCTCGAGTCTCTCATGTTTCTTGCGGTACATCGCTTCATGGCCGCGTTTTGAAACTTGGGTTTGAGCCCCATCTATTTATTTCCAACGCCTTGATTAATATGTATGGCTCTTGTGGCCATTTGGATTTTGCTCGGAAGGTGTTTGATCAAATGCCTGAAAGGGACTTGGTTTCTTGGAACTCTTTGATTTGTGGGTATGGTCAATGTAAGAAGTTTAGGGAGGTGTTGGGTGTTTTCGAAGCAATGCGGGTGGCTGATGTGAAGGGAGATGCTGTGACGATGGTGAAAGTTGTTCTTGCATGCTCTGTTTTGGGTGAGTGGAGTGTTGCTGATGCCATGGTTGACTACATTGAGGAAAATAAAGTGGAAATGGATGTTTACTTGGGGAATACCCTGATTGATATGTATGGACGGCGCGGTTTGGTGCACCTGGCTAGTGGAGTTTTTGATCGAATGGAACGGAGAAATTTAGTTTCATGGAATACCATGATTATGGGTTATGGGAAAGTAGGAAACTTGGTTGCTGCTCGGGAGTTGTTTGACTCTATGCCGCAGAGAGATGTGATCTCATGGACTTCTATGATCACGGGTTACTCTCAAGCAAGCCAGTTTACGGAGGCAGTGAGGCTCTTCAAGGAAATGATGGAAGCTAAGGTGAAACCGGATGAAATAACGGTTGCCAGTGTGCTTTCTGCATGTGCTCATATTGGTTCACTTGATGTTGGGGAGGCTGTTCATGATTGCATACGGAAATATGATGTGAAAGCCGATGTTTATGTTGGCAATGCCTTGATAGATATGTACTGTAAATGTGGTGTGGTTGGGAAAGCATTGGAAGTGTTTAAAGAAATGAGGAAGAAAGACTCAGTGTCATGGACTTCGATCATTTCGGGCTTTGCAGTTAATGGCTTTGCAGATTCAGCACTTGATTATTTTTCACGGATGTTGAGGGAAGGTGTTTGGCCATCTCATGGTTCCTTTGTTGGAGTATTGCTAGCCTGTGCTCATGCTGGATTGGTTGACAAAGGATTGGAATATTTTGAAAGTATGGAAAAAGTTTATGGACTGAAACCAGAAATGAAACATTATGGATGTGTTGTTGATCTTTTGAGTCGCTCTGGGAATTTACAAAGGGCATATGAATTCATAAAAGAGATGCCTGTAACTCCAGATGTGGTAGTGTGGAGGATATTGCTAAGCGCTTCACAGGTTCATGGAAATGTTCCCTTGGCTGAGATTGCCACAAAGAAGCTTCTTGAACTGGATCCTTCTAATAGTGGTAACTATGTACTTTCCTCTAATACTTATGCGGGCTCCAATAGATGGGAAGATGTCGTTAAAATGAGAGGACTGATGGAGAAGAGTAATGTACAGAAGCCATCAGGTAGCAGTTCCATAGAAATAAATGGTTCAAACAGTTCTCAAGTTTCTTTTATGAAACATCAACATAATAGTGAATTAACTGTTGTCTAGAAATTCATTTTTTACTTCATAAATTGATTTCAGACAACATAAACCAAAGGACTGAAAATTTTGAATCTGACCTGATGGCCTGATCAACTTCAATTTCTCAAGCAAGTGACTTGATTCTAATTCTTATCTGTTGCCCTGGGGCACTATTTTGATTAGGCTTAGGTTTTCTTTTGTCTTGCTACAAGTTTTCTCTGCTTCACTAAATTATAGTGACAATAATTTAGAAATAATTAAGTAATTGGAGATTATTAGATTATTACAACTGTGTTTTTTTTACTTAGACGCATGGTCATATTCTCCATGCTCAACTTTGAATATTAATTATTTCTAAACTAATAAAAAAAGGTAAAATTACAAGTCAATCAAATAAAAAGGGACTATTTTGTTCACTGTATTATTATCAGAAGAAATGAATAAGAGAAAGAGTTTGTTTTCGGGAAAACTTTATTTCAGAAGCTATGTTATTAAAAACTTATTTAAAAAATTTATTCTATTACGCATTTAATGTATTTTGAAACTTGTTCAAAAAATTATGCTGTGAAATTTTTATTTCAAAATATATTTTATAAGTTTCAGAAAGCGTTTTTTGGAAATATGGAAAAATTTGAAAGGTTATTCTTAAGAATAAATAATCCACTGAAATTATCATTTTAAAAGTTTGGGTTGCATTGGTTATACATCATCAACACAATTACCGCCGCATGTACAGTAACAAAATCTAAGAAGTGGACTCACCTAGGTAAGACGAAAGAGTTACTTGCCACAAGATTTTTTATCCACAAATTAGCCATAAATTTAAGACACCACCAAGAGAAGTGTGTGTAAGAATTTAAACCACCCAAATAACCCCTTCTCATGATCTTCTACCCCTTTCTCCTTTTTCACAAAATCACACACTCTTCGTGACTCATTTTTGTTGACTTGTCCTCTCTTCCAAAATAAAGAGAATAATCACAATGAAAAAAATGCAAACCAAGTCCAAGTCTACACAATACCACCACTTGAACACGTGTGCGAGAATACAAAGGACCTCAAGAATATCCCTCTCATATACTCAATGGCCGTTTTTGTTGCTATCTAACAAAAACATGAAAAGGGCCATTCATCTTCCAAAACACCAAGACACATTACAATCACACCACAACACATGCTAATGCAGTTATAAAAGAAAGAGAAAAAAAGAAAAGCTTCCCTCATTCGCCCTAGTGCACCAGGTTTCTCATTTTTTTTCCCAAAGCGAACACGGCCTTAGTCTTGTAGTACCAAGAAGTCGTAGTAGGTGTAAGAAAAGGATAAATAAATAAATAAAAATAAAAATATAAATATAAAATGTTGTCATAAATTTCGCCGGATACAAAAACAAGTAGACCTTTCGACTTGGAAGACAACGCCATTTCCTTCAACGCCGATTCGTTCAACGGTCTCGTCATTTTCTGTTCCTTCCTGATCAATCCTCACACTCTTCTTTCCACTTCCTTCGATGCACAGGTATGTGCATACACACTCACTCTTGCGTTGTTTCTGTTAATCTGTTCTTAGTTCGTTGTGCTGAAGAACCGAATACGTGTTTTGCTTATGATTATTGTGTAAATCGCGTTGGATTTGGCGGTTTTTCTTTTTTTTGCTTCGGATAATTTTGGCGTACGGTCTTCGTTGAATTGCTGATTGATTTTTGGGGAATGTGTTGAACAGTGTTGCTGTGTGTGAATACTGAATGCGGATGCGCTTTGGTTTTAATTGCGTTGTATTGAGTGAGATATTTGTTTTAGGTGAATGTGAAGTGTGTGTCGTATTCGGCGTTTCTGATTTTTTTTTTCCTTTTTTTGGAACAGGTTTTTGCCGAATTGTTGATTGTTGCACGTAAAATGCGTTGAACAAACACGTGTTGTCTCTGTGTTGTGATAGGTCGAGGAGTGTGAACATGGATATGGCTTGTAGTTTGCCGCAGTCAAGAATGTTGCACGGAGGTGTGGGGACGAGTTACAGACACGGATCAGTTGGTCAGTTAGGTTGTTTTGATTTTAGAGGGCGAGGTTTTGGTTGTGCTGTTTTTGATAGCTCGAGAAGTGTTTCAAAATTTCGTGTTAGTGGGATGAGTGTTTCTGCTTGTTGGAGTAAGTCCAGAGTGGTTACTGGTAGGGAGTTTAAAGTTTTGAATATTAAGAGAAGTTTGTCTTGTAAGAATAATAGTAATCTTTTTATGGGATCTAGAGTGATTTGGTCGAAGTGCCAGGGTAATGATTCTTTAGCTTATGTTGCTTTTGTGGAAGGTTCTGGTGAGGATGCAGGACTGAGGCCTGTTTCTTGTGTTGAACTGGATGCACCTTTGGAAGAAGAAGGGCAAGCCGAAAGGAAAGAGGGAGGGAGTGAAATAGGAGCAGAGGAACTAAGTGTGGATCAATTGAAAGAAGTATTGCAAAAGGCCAGGAAGGAGCTAGAAGTAGCTCAAATAAATAGTACCATGTTTGAGGAAAAGGTTAAAAAAATATCAGAGACTGCCATTTCTTTGCATGATGAAGCTGTGATTTCTTGCAATAATGTTAATTCTACCCTTGACACCATCAAAGAAATAGCTAATAAAGAGCTTATGGCCAAAGAAGCTGTCCAAAATGCAACAATGGCTCTTTCATTAGCTGAGGCAAGGCTTCAAGTAGCTGTAGAATCGTTGGAACCTGCAAAAGAAATTCCTGATTCAGGGCAAGGTTCTAATGATAGCAATGGTGATAAGGATGTGGAAAAAGAGGAGAAAGCTATTTTGTTTGCTCAAGAAGATATCAAGGAATGCCAGGCTAATTTAGCCAATTGTGAGGCTGAGCTGAGGCGCTTGCAAAATAGGAAGGAAGAGTTGCAGAAGGAAGTGAGCAAATTGCAAGAAATTGCTGAAATGGCTCAGCTGAATGCCGCGAAAGCTGAAGAGGATGTTACAAACATAATGCTTTTGGCTGAGCACGCTGTTGCCTTTGAACTGGAGGCAACAAAACGTGTAAATGATGCAGAGATTGCCTTACAGCGAGCAGATAAGTCTAATTCTAATACTGATACCATAGAAACTACCCAAGCACCTGATGTTGAGGCTATTCCTGAGGAGGAGAAAGTGGTTGACTGTTTTTCTGGTGATGTCACTGCTGAAAGAGACAAAGATTTGTCAATTGATGATGAATCTTTGGTTGCAAATTTATCACCTGAAACACTATCTGATAAAGCCAACCAAAATTTAGAAGACAAAACACAGTCTGATTATTTAAGTGATAATGAGAATGCTGTGCAAACAAAAAAGCAGGAAACACAGAAAGATTTGACCAAAGATAGTTCACTCCTTGCTCCCAAGGCATTATTGAAAAAGTCTTCTCGATTCTTTTCTGCATCATACTTTTCTTTTACTGAAGATGGGAGTGAGTTCACACCAGCATCAGTCTTTCAGGGCGTTATACTATCTGTACGGAAGCAGTTGCCCAAGCTAATATTTGGGTTATTGTTAATGGGAGCAGGGTCTGTATGATCTTGCTATATCTTTTTCATTTATTGCTGTCATTTATTTCTATCCTTCTAAAGCAATTTATCTGGAAGAATATACTCATGATGTGATTGGCATATAATATGTATGCTATAGGAGTAAATAATACAAAATACTAATATGATATTTTTGAGCTTTCTGTGCAACATGATTAAGAATACGCTGGCTTGTTTGATTTTTTTAAAGCTAAATTGCTATTGTTTGGACTTTGGGCCAGGATAT
This sequence comes from Phaseolus vulgaris, assembly GCF_051622355.1. NCBI lineage: Eukaryota > Viridiplantae > Streptophyta > Magnoliopsida > Fabales > Fabaceae > Phaseolus > Phaseolus vulgaris. The sequence continues at coordinate 6,349,329 of NC_143505.1, forward strand.
ATGCTATAATTATTTACATGCAATGGTTTAATATAAAGATTTGACATAGTATTCAATAAACGGTGAATTTTTATTTCAGGGTTACCTTCTTTGCTAATAAAGTGGATAGGAATGCTCAGCTGCTTCCTCAGGCAGATGTTATCATGATCAGTGTTGAAGAAGTTTCCTCTAGTGCAAAGCCACTGGTTAGATACCTTCACAAACTGCCCAAGAAAATCAAGAAAATTATTGCATCATTACCTCATCAAGAGGTTTGTTTTTCTTCATTCTCTCCCCTTTAGTCTTGTGCGCATTTTTATAAATTTTATATGACTATATGATACATCTATCCCAGGTGAATGAGGAAGAAGCCTCCCTCTTTGACATGCTCTGGCTATTACTTGCAAGTGTTATATTCGTTCCAATATTTCAGAAAATCCCTGGAGGTAACTCGTTTGCTATGTTTTCTTAGTGTTGAAATGAACATAGTCTGTCAAGTATAGCAAAGTTGTGTAGGACTCTAGGTGTTTTAGTTAGAATGTGATTAGGCACCAAACTCCACATATTAAGGTTAAACCAAACTTTGATGCATAGATTATATCCACTCTTTTTAGCTCATGGTTTATTTGTTAGTATGTTTAATGACCAAAAATTTTCAAACTCGGACCGGTCATGCAGAAGAGAGAGATTCAACTTTTGATGTGTGGTCAATGACGAACTAGGTTTTGCAAGTACCGTTATATTCTACAAATATACGACTTTATATTCAATAAAAGTTGAAAAAATATAATAAATATAACACCTCTTAAACTTTTTATAGATATAATATAATATAATTAGTAATCAAGCCTAGAAACAACAAAGAAATACGATATTTTCTGAAATTAACTATTTGTGAAAACAACAAATAAAACTTGGTTTAGTGAAAAGAACATTTTGTTAAAAATGACTTATTAAAATGAAAAATCATGTCCAGATTGCCTGGTTTGATCTGTTTTTCACTTGTTCAAACACTGGATTTCAAACGGTGTTTTTTAGGTTGACTGGACCAACTGGTGGGCTGGTTCATTTATCTTGCCCATTTTTAGTTTTTGAAAATTATGGTTATGGCAATATGAAACTGTTTAAGGAATTTTTGTCACTTAAGTTTAAACATTATGCTTTTGTTAGAAGCATCTAACCATTACCCGGATATGTTAAATTTCTTTTAAAAGTTACTCAATAAAATTAATTGTCTTACATATTAACATATTTTTGTGCCAATGCTTTGCCCTCTATCTTGCTTGCAACAATGTTTAGGCAGTCCTGTTCTTGGTTATTTGGCCGCTGGTATCTTGATTGGGCCATACGGTCTCTCTATCATCCGTCACGTACATGCAACAAAAGCAGTAGCTGAATTTGGAGTCGTCTTCCTTCTATTCAATATTGGTCTGGAGGTGGGGATTCTGATCTGTTCTTATTCGGTTTATGTTTACTTTGACTTTACCATTGTCAGAAGAGCTAAATTGATGCTCTTATTTGCTTTTTTCTTTTAGCTCTCTGTTGAAAGGCTTAGCTCAATGAAGAAATATGTCTTTGGATTAGGCTCTGCACAGGTGATTGTGCAACTCTATCTCCCTCCCACCTTTGTCATTATTGTTCACCTCAAGTTATACTGTAGTATGTATTAACTGACTGTATGAACAAATGAAGGTTTTGGCAACTGCTGTAGCTATTGGTTGGGTGGTTCATTTTATTTGTGGCCAACCTGTTCCTGCTGCTATTGTTGTTGGGAATGGCCTTGCATTATCATCCACTGCTGTTGTTCTACAGGTAATAACCTAAAATTGCATGTTTAAGTAATATCTACCTTTTTTTTACTAGCATTAACTGTAAATACTGGGTAAGTGATTGCTGAAAGTTAAATTGTAGCTTGGATCTGTTAATAAATGTTTTAATGTGTATTACTGCTTAATAAAACTTAATGCCTGTAGCTGTATCAAATACTCATCATTGAAAGGTTCTTATATGAGTAATGCATTATACATCCATTCAAATGGTAAAAAAGTGAAGTGTGCATTCTATCTACTTTTTATTTTATTTCTGATGAGTTCATCATGCTGCAATAATTTCAGTGAGCTTGTTCTGCAGGTGTTGCAGGAGAGAGGTGAGAGCACATCACGACATGGCCGAGCTACTTTTTCTGTGTTACTCTTTCAGGTTATTACCACCCATCTATTTAGAAGCTGAAAGAATTTTTGAGATTGTTAAGAGAATATTATTCTTGTGTTGTGACATATGGCTATTGTCATATTAGTGTTATATGTTTCTTTCTTCAGTATACCATACTGTTGCTGCTACTTCTGGATAAATTAATCGTAATTTCCCATAGTTGCATGTTATTGGATGAGCATATTATCTTTGCACTTTGAAGTTTGCTCTGTCTAGAATTTTATGTACATATTGATGCCATGCAAATAATACCATGTTTTAAGAGACTCTAAAACAAGCATGTTCCTAACAAGCAAGGATGAAACTGTAAAACTATCATGTCTATTTGGATGTTGGGGCAGATGGCTGGATGAATTATTTATCCCTTGAACACTTTTATTATTTTTTTCCCGTAGACAACAAGAATTCTCTACTTTGTTTGCTGTATCTGGTCAATTATTATTGTTATATGAATTTTCCATTTCTGACATTGATTCTTTGTTATTAGCTCTTAAAGGCCTTTTATTTCTTATTGTTTTGGGGTGGCAATATTTTGACACACATACTTTTACTGTTTGTTTCTATTCAGGATCTGGCTGTTGTGGTGCTGTTAATACTCATACCTCTTATTTCTCCTAATTCTTCCAAAGGAGGGGTAATTTTTTCTAAGCCTTCGTCACTAGGTTTAGCTGTTTAGAACATGATTAAATTGTGTAGACTCCTGTGAAGTCTGAGAGACAGTACATGACATGAAACATTCGAATTTAACATGTTGAAAGAAGTATGAAAACATGAAATAAAAGTGCAAGCAGAAATTTCGGCAATACTTTTTTAGTACAACCACATTGTGAATGACATTATTTTTCAATTATTTCCCTTACACTGGCGTGGAACAGAATGTGGTAATTAATCATTATTTATAGGTCTAGCAATTAATTCTATATTTTATTTATATTCTGGTCAGCACATGACCTTCTGAGGTTGTCGTTGTTATTTTTCTTACATGTTTACTCCATATTTCTGTCTTTGTTCTTCTGAACCCCTCATCATTGTAAATACCAATCTATATATTCAGGTTGGTTTTCAAGCTATTGCTGAAGCACTTGGAATGGCTGCTGTTAAGGCAGCAGTTGCCATTACTGCCATAATTGCAGGGGGGCGATTGGTAAGTGGTATTCAGAACTGGACTGTGAATTCTCTCATCACTGCCATAATTAATCAAGATAATTGATACGTACATTTTTCTACGTGGAGGAAAATCCTCTTTAGTTACTATTATCTATTTTATGTAATTAAGTCTTGATTTGTATGCTTTTCAAGACATATGCATTTACATAAAGCATGATGCTACGGCATCCTATCTATTAGTTAGGTGTCACTTTAACATGCCATATATGATTCCTTGAAATTTAAACATTCTGATGTCACTTATCATGGTCAATGGAAGTTACCAATAAGGTACCATACATGAAATACACAGACTCAGTTACTTGCATAGTTTGAGATGAGTTTTGGACTGTAGTGTTTGAACTTGTGAGATCTCAGTGGAAGTTTCTATATTCCATGCATAGTACATTAAATAGGATGACCATTTATAATATTTAGTAATAATTGTGTCAAGGACTCCAGATGCTAATCATAAAATATATATCATTAAAAAGAATTTGTTCATAGGATAAGGGATATCCTTTTGGGGTTCATTCGGAAGGCATTGCAAGGTCGTACAATTGCAGATGCAGAGTATGCTTTGTGCTGAGTTTCCTGTTCTTCTTTACAGCTCCTTCGACCAATATACAAGCAGGTTGCAGAAAATCAAAATGCTGAAATTTTCTCAGCCAATACACTCCTTGTTATTCTTGGCACAAGTCTTCTTACAGCCAGGGTATGTGATTGTCCTATTCCTTTTCATTTTTATCCTTTCTTTTGGATTTTAACTGGTTGAGTAGTTCATTTTTGTGCTTTTGTTTACGTAGAAACCAACAACTTTTTATGTTTTAAATAAGCATTTTGATAAGGCCTCTGAAGGTTGATTGTTTGGTCCAGATATTGTCTGGAAAACTGCTGGCCAATTAGGTCGGTTCTATCAGTAGCCGTTCATGGTGTGGGGTTGGGTGGTGAAATAACATTTCACTCATCTCATTCCAGAAAATGAAACCTAGTTTGATATAATTTACTAAGGTGTATGTAAGGATTTCTGGTTCAACTATGTTTTTAAACCATTAAACTGTGACCTAGTTTGATGAGTCCAGTTTTCAAATCCTTATTTTATTATTTTTGAGTTCATTGACTAGATCTTGACTTGTTTCTGTTTTCCTATACTTAAAACAGGCAGGACTTTCCATGGCATTAGGAGCCTTTTTGGCTGGTTTACTGCTGGCAGAAACTGAATTTTCGTTACAGGTTGAATCTGACATTGCTCCATATCGTGGCCTTCTTTTGGGGCTATTCTTTATGACGGTAGGGTCTGAATATCTGAATTCACAAATTTATTAATTGTAATATTTTATTTGTGCATCTGACAAATATATTTTTTTCTCAAAATTGTGGTTATGGTTCATGTAGAAAGATATGTGGATGCAGAGTTCTTTGAATCCAATATGTGGCCATAGTTTAAAAGCATGTAGTCAATTACTTGCCACAGATAGATTCATTTGAAAATATTTAAAAGCAATGAACTGAACAGTTGGAAATGTTCATTAGTATCTCATTGTGCTGGGAAGTTGTGGATATATATGACACATATCTATAAATGGTATGCTTGTGATCTGGTGGATAAAGGATAAAATAAGGATAAAATACAACTAAAATATTGTCCAAAAAGGAGAAAAAGTGTTGATTTTTCGTTATCTATCCTCTTACACAAAAACTTCATGCAGCAATAGTAAAATGGATAATTTTTTATTTTTTCAGCAGGAAAAAAATTTCTTTCCTGCATTTGATGCAAACTCTTGAGTTCATCTCCAACTTCGTTTCTCCTTTAAGATCCAAATTTGAAGGATTAGTCTGGCTTCTGTGTTTTCTATCTTTTTGTTAATTACCAATGCATGTCTGGACTTCATGCCACTACATTGAAGTTAAAAGAAGTTTTTCTATGCAGAAAAACACAAGAAAAACTGAATCAAAGTTGAAAATTTTAGAGATCAAACTATTTCCTTTATTTAGGTGTGCACAAAGTCAACTAACAACTCTGTAAAAATAAATATTCAATTTTAGATTCTACTGTAGTGGAAGTATTTGAGAAAATAATTCGAAGTTTTTTGGATTGAAGTATTTCTTTTAGTTGGATTGTATACTAGTTCCATAACAAGTGACCAAAAAGGGTGAATGTTTATGTGAACAATTCTTACTTAATGTACTGATTATCTGACAATAGGGATACATTAATTATGCCATGATGGTCTGTTATAGATAGAACTTGTATTGTACACTTACCCAGTATTAACCAAGCCCCGACAAGGTGGCCTTGGCCACTTTGGGATAGAGCTTTGTCACTTGAAAGAAAGCTAATTCTGTCTAAAGCAAAATGGGTTTGTACGTTTAACATTTTGAACTTTGATTGATCTAGAATCTAGACAATAACAATTATGCTACATTGATGGGAAAATCTTGATTGCTTAACTGAATTTGTCTTGATATTTTTGCTACTATTTTGTCAGTGACTTAATGATCAGCCAACTTCTATCTACATAATCAATAACAATTGGTTTTTGTGACTTTTCAGGTTGGAATGTCAATTGATCCAAAACTTCTTGTATCAAACTTCCCAGTCATCGGAGTCACACTAGGACTCTTAATATGTGGCAAGACTATCTTGGTTTCTTTGATGGGTAGAATGTTTGGGATTTCCTTCATTTCTGCCATCAGAGCTGGTCTTCTTCTTGCTCCTGGTGGAGAGTTTGCATTTGTGGCTTTCGGTGATGCCGTTAATCAGGTTTTTGTCCTTAGAGCTTTTTTTTCTACATGTAAAATAAGTCACTTTTTTCTGGATTTATTTAAATAAATGGATATATAATGTGTTCTGGATTAAACATATGTTCATAAAATAAGTTGTGTTGTAAGAGTTGAGATCCGAAAACATCTGTTCTTGCATTGCTTGGTACCTTGGATGTTATAGGATTACAATACGTGGTTTAATAGGGAAACTTTGATGCTTGCCTTAACCTCCAGTGATTCCTCCAATTGACAGAAAGGTTTTTGGTAGGATTATATCAATAAAGTTCTATATATTGAGATGTGTTATATTTCTATTACTTGGAGTATAACGATGCAAAGAAGCTATGGTATTTTCTAAAGTCTGAGAATAATTTTATCCTTTTCTTAGGTGGAATTATATATCTTTCTTTGTTCTTTCTGGTGCTCAGCCCTTGCAACATTTATGGGAATTTCTCTTGTCAATATTTTGCTAGCATGTTCATTATTTAAGATGAAGTTCTCTGTTTTCTGAATTTTGTATTATCTTTATCTTTTAATGATTGGTCTTCCGTGTAAGTTGGAAAAATACAAAATGCAGATTAGTGTACTAGTCACCACTAAGAGTTGGTGTTTTCCTTAATAGTTTGCAAATAAAAGACCTGTTTCCCCCCACTAATTGGCATTTATGCAGGGCATAATGTCTTCCCAGCTGTCATCTTTGCTGTTTCTTGTTGTGGGCATTTCAATGGCCATCACACCATGGCTAGCAGCAGGAGGCCAGCTGATTGCTTCCCGTTTTGAGCAGAGTGATGTTAGAAGTTTATTACCTGTAGAAAGTGAGGTATATTCTCTTACAATAGTTGCTGACTATTAACTTCGTTAATAATGATCATGAAATTTCAGATTAAGAAGTATCCATGATTGGGCTCTCTTACTGGTGCATTATTTATCATCATTCTTTGAGATAAATAATTTTTTTTTGTGCTTCGTAGGGATAGGAATTTTGAACCTGCAGGTATAATGTGGTTGTTGTATTAGTCTTTATCGAAGTTGTGCAAAAACTGACGTCTGACTACATGGAGTCATGGATTTATTCATTTGACCTTTTAAAACATATTTCAGTTAAATTATCTTAATCCTAGTTTGCAAGTGAAATTCCCTCAATTCAAATTCCTCAAGCTTTATTCATAGATCCCAATAAAACTGAGAGGCTTCTACTATTGTCTAGTAGTACATAAAAGAAGTATTGTATCTGATGATCACTTGACACAAATGTTTAGTTCATTGTTAACAATTTAGTTTACACTTATGGCTAAAAAGTATACAGTAGTTTAAGGAGTTTATGTAGGAGCTCTTCCTAAACCAGAGATGGGTAGTGGATGCGACATAGGTTTACCATTTTGTAATTTTTTAATTTCCTGAGTAACATGAAAATTTGGTAGTTAACTTCTTTTTGGATGACACCTTTTTGCAGACAGATGATCTGCAAGATCATATCATTATTTGTGGATTTGGACGAGTGGGCCAGGTAATCTCTTTTTTTATTTGATTAATTAGTTTACATAACAGATTTTGGTGTGACGACTTATTCTTTTTGTATTATGTTTAGATCATTGCCCAACTTCTGTCTGAGCGTCTTATTCCGTTTGTTGCACTAGATGTAAGAAGGTAACGCAACTTGCTATTTGAAATTGTTGTTCTTTCCCTGTGGATGAATGATTTGATATCTACATTATTAGATGCAATACTGAGTTGTCTCCTAGGGGAGAAGAAAACAAAATTATCACAATAATATTTCTTTATGTACAGGTCACAAGTGTACCTTCAGCCATATGACGTCTGTGATTGTGTTTTAATTTTTCGCAATAGTTGGTTCAAGTGTGGTATTTTTTACTTAATTGGAGCATCTATATATAGTTAGTTAGTTAGTTATAGTTCAATGTTTCTGGTAATTGTAGACTAGGATGAGAGACAATCTTGGAATGTACATATGTAAATAAATTAACGAGCCATGACCATGACACAATTGTGTCAGGCAAATGACCTATGTACAATTTACATTGATATATTATAGGATAACCAAAAGATTGGAGTACCCTCACTTAATTTTTCACATTTTTTTTCTCTAAATAGAATGTTCGTATCAATATTCATTAATGGTTTGCTTGTAAGATATGGGTGGCTTTGGATAGGTTAAAGAGATGATGAACTAACTTGTTTATCATATTTCCCTTCATCTTCAGTGATAGAGTGGCAGTTGGCCGTGGTCTGGGTCTTCCTGTGTACTTTGGGGATGCTGGTAGTAGAGAGGTAGTGCATGTTACCTCAGCACACTAGTCGCATAACTGTTCATACTTGATTTTATCTTTATTCTTTATGGGATGCGTGTTTAGGTCTTACATAAGCTTGGAGCTGAAAGGGCATGTGCTGCAGCAATAACACTTGATACACCTGGTGCAAATTATAGAACAGTCTGGGCTCTGAGCAAGTACTTCCCAAATGTGAAGACCTTTGTCCGTGCCCATGACGTTGATCATGGATTGAATTTAGAAAAAGCTGGAGCTACTGCTGTAATATTCTAGTACCTTTTCTAGTTTCCTGTTTGATTACCTGGTGGTACAATTCCGCAAGAGTGTAGCATTTTGTTATCGCATTAAAACATTTGATAAATTATGAATCCATTAAAAGGATAGAACAGGCATTCTACACTATTCTATCTGCAACCAAATGGTACTATAGGGGAAAAAAAGCTGTTGTTTGTAGTAGCAAAATTAAAAGAAGAAAAAAGACCGTTTGCCAAATACTTACTCTAGAGAATTTTCTTCCACTTGCAGGTCGTCCCAGAGACCTTGGAACCAAGTCTTCAACTAGCAGCTGCTTTGCTTTCTCAGGTTACATTTTTCATTGAATATCATGTTTTCATTGAAACAAATGTTGATGTAATAGAAAATATTTTAACATGTTTCTCTCATATTTATGTTAATAGTCATTCAAATTTGTCACAGTTAGTAGCAAATGATTGTGGTTATTTCTTGTTGCGATTGAATCCTGTGCTTTAAATATCGTTAGTTTCCTTTCATATTAAGTTTACTTTAATCTTGGTTAACTTCTCTTAGAAATGGTTTGAACATATTTTTGTTCTTTTACATTGTCTTCACATCTAGTTGGCAGAACTAGCTGTTCCGTTTATAAAACTGTAAAGATGAGATGAAATAAATAAAATGAAATTGTTTATTAGGTATTATTGAGTAAAATATTAAAAAAATTGATTATACTTATTACTAATTTATGAAAATTATGACACAATTTCAAAACATTTTTTCTTTAGTCCAAACTCCCCGCATCGGAGATTGCAGCAACTATAAATGAATTCAGATCTCGACATCTGGCTGAGCTCACAGAGGTAAAATTCCTTTTGGATTCATGCATAAACATGCACAGCTTATATCACTCCGGTATATTGGGTATTTGAATGGACGTTGTTCTTGGTTTATCTGTGCAGCTGTGTGAAGCAAGTGGAAGTTCTCTAGGTTATGGATTTAATAAAATTATGGGCAAACCAAAATCTCAATCAACAGATTCATTAGATGAGACCCCAGTTTCTGAAGGCACACTGGCAGTATGAAGATTGTTGCATATATACAAAAATAGATGGCAGAAGAGAACAAGAGTAAAAAAAATTATCCAAAGATGTATAGCAGATTATTAGTTCTATTGGTATGTACAGATAGCCAGATAGATGGAGATGCAGTAGTTTTATTTTCTCTTTTCCCAGAAATTTTTTGGTTCCGGACATCTCAAATTTCTTTTAAAAGGTGATATCCCTGTTGATGTAGTTATATGCGCCATTGGCATTGTTTTCATTTGCCTTGGCTCTAGAAAAAGTCCCGTTTCCCCTGCTAAAGATGAATAAGCGACTGCCCTGGACAAGTAGGGCAACTCCTGCAGGTAAGCAATTGTTTTCATTTATTTTTATTATTGTTATACTGGAAAGTTTGTACTTGCATATTTTTGCTCAAACTCAAACATATGCTAACCCCGAACCTACTTTATTTTTTTTATTTTCTTTTTCAGCTATATGCCACAACCCGCATAGCCACAAGGCAAAAGTTAAGAAATGTTCTCTCATTCACGTTGTGTTTGAATGAATTTATTTCATGTATTTGTAGGAACAAGAGGATGGGTTGGGGGGAAAAGGAGTGAACAAAACGATCTTATATTTCATTTTATTTGCTTTGCATGCACTATCAATGTTTTCAGTACATTTGTTAAATACTTGGATTTTGTTAGTAATTTTACTGCAATTTGTTTTTTACTATTTCTGGAATAAAGACTTATGTCACGAGTTGCATGTGTGTATATATACACACACACTCTCGGAAGAGATTTCAGTACAATTGATTTCCTTAGATTTGGAGGGATGGATTTGGCTGTGACAAACGACTAAATGGTAGGAAAACTACAAAGACATGCCTGAAAATTAAGTTTATCTTTTTAACTCTTGCTTATTTGGACAATTAGAGTCAACAATTCTGTTTCTTTAATTTTCCTTTGATCTCAATCAAAAACACATTTTACTATATTCTATTTGTATGTCATTTATTTTATTTCATTTTTCATCCAAATATGTTAATGTAAAAAATTAAATAACATCATAGAAGACAGTCGTTTTGGTTATATTGTATCATCAACTTCTTTTTTGTATTATTAATTAATTACTCTAGTTTGCAACACTTTTCTGTTTAGTTTTTTGTATTTTTACCATGTCATCAGATAAATACCATAGTCTTAACAAACATAATTTGCATAATCATTCTTTCACGTATATTTTAAAAAAAATAACATTAAAATTAGGTTTACATACGTTTTTGATTTGGATAAATTTTTCTGTTTTATCTTTAATAGTGTTTTACTTTATCCAAATAAATTTTTATTTGTTTTTTACTATTATTTATGTGGAAAACACTTTCAACGGTAAAATAAATTTATTTAGATGACGTTTTCAAGAATTTTTTTTTAATTTTTTATCAAGAATGAAAAGTCAAAATAAACTTTAGGAACGAAAACAAAATTTAAGAATTATTAGAGACCGAAAATATATTATATCTCAAAAGTTTGTTATACTACGGTGAGTGTAATATTTTATGGACTTAATTAAGTTTTAAATTTTTCAAAAAATTTGTCAGTTTTAAGAATTTTTATTAAATAAATTGTTTTATTAAAGTTTAAATTTTTATATTTTTTAATTGAGTGATACTATTTGATTTTCGTATCAGTTGGGGTGATGTAATTGTGACTTTGCATTATCATTATTCATGAATTTTTACATGAAAAAAAAATTATATTGTCATTGCTTACGTATATTTGCATAAAAAAAACGGCTTAACTATGTTATTATAAATCCTTTTTAAATTTGAGTATTTGAGTTTTTTTTAATTAAGTTTTAATTAAAAAAATTATTATTTAAAGTGATTAATTTTTTTATATTTTTTAATAGAATATCTGTCGTTAAGGTAAAGATAATTAGGATTCTATTTTTTTATTGTCTAAGTACATGGTCTTTTCTTTATACCATAAGATCAAACGATGAAGTTATTCTATTTGATGACATAGACTCAAAAAATATAAAAAAGTTTGAACACAGTAAAATGAATTTTTTTAATAGATTAAATTGAAAACATTTAAATTTGTAAGGACTTATAACTTAAGTATGTTTATTTTTTTTATAAAGAAATATGGAGATGTAAATTAACAATCACGTCACTCCAATAGACACTAAAATCAAATAATAATACTTAAAATAATGATTTTAATATATAATATACTTTTTTGACTCATAGACACTTAAAAATATATAAAAATTTAGATAATCGATAAAATATATTTTGAATAAAATTTAATTCACTAGAGACTTTAAGACTTAATTAAACCTATTTTATAGAACAAAACTTTTAAAATAGATAAAATTCATCCATCTTAAATAAAAAAAAATACATTAGAGATTATTTTTATATGCTTTGAGATTTTTAAATTTAGAGCAAACTTTTATTTTTATTTTCAAATCTCTCTAATATTTATAGAAGAGGAGTGTGTCTCTAATTTGTCATACTCTGTTCACTATGTAGAATTCAATTAAATCACTTTTTAAATTTAATTAAAATTCAGGAAAAGAGATTATTAAATGACAAGTAGAACTTACCAAAATTGTAATTTCTAATAAATTTCAAGAAAAAAAAATATTGGAAAAAGGATATCAGGAAGAGCGTGTTAAAATTCCAATTTGAAGAAAACTTTTTTTTTAGTTTGTCCATTAAGTTTACATGTTAACTTGCTTTTATTTTATTTTAATTTTTATTATCAAATGTTTTAGTCATCTTTCTAACGTATCCATTTTCTCGTTTAAGAAAAAGCCATTCACATAGAATTAAAACGTCAGTTACACAATAGTATTTACACATTTTTTTAATAACCAAAAATAAAATGATCTCCAAAAAAAATTATAAATATATTTTTAAAAACCATAATGCTCACGATAAAAATGTGGCTCAATTCCCTATCTAGCACCATTTACATCTTTATTTCCCTATCTAACACCCTTTTGATTTTATTTCCGTATCTAGCACCCTTTTGTTTTTATTTCCCTGTCTAGCACTCTTTTATTTTTTATTTCCCTATCTAGCACCATTTTAAAATAAATAAATAAATAATAAAATATTATTTTTTTAATAATTTTAATTTTGAATGCATTAAAAAATAAATATTTTTAATGTTTAAAATAATTAGAAATATAATTAATGAATAAATAAATAAGTTTTTACAAAATAAAAATAAAAAAGTAATAAATTAAAAATGTTTACTTTAAAATTATTTTTTTTTAAATGAAGAAAATAAAAAATTAAACTCTACAACAACATAAAAGTTGAATCTATAAACATAAATTAGTATTTATTTTTATTATTATTGATGATGTAATCATGTTAATTTCAAAGTAAAAAATACAGGACATATTTATAAAAAAAAACAATGTCAATTAGTATTAATTAATAGTGGACACATAAATAATATTGAAGTATTTACCTAAATGCAAAATTCTAAAAAAAACTAATACAAATGTTACACTTAATGCTTAAAAATGAGAATAAAAAAATGCAAAAATAAATAAGTCTAGAAAATAAAAACAACAACAATAAAATAAAAACAAAAACCATAAATAAATAAATAAAGATTGCAGAAAAAATAATAATAACTAAAAACATAAAAGGTATAAAATAAAGAAAAAACAAAATAAGATAAAGATAAAAGATATAAAAAAAATCAAATAAATCAAAACAAGATAAATATAAGAGATATAAGACGATATTAAATAAGTATATGTTGATCATGAAAAGAAAAATAAATGAGAGATGATCATTCATTTAATATGTTTTTAGTTATTATTATTTTTTCTGGCATTCTTTATTTATTTCTATTTATGTTTTTATTCATTAATTATATTTCTAACTATTTTAAATACTAAAAATATATTTTTTTAATGCATTCAAAATTAAAATTATAAAAAAAATTACTGGATTGTGCAATTCTCGTCATTAATTATGTTTCATTTTGCACAAACTATTTAATGAAAATATCAAATGAATGATCATCTTTTATTTATTTTCCTTTTTATGATCAACATATACTTATTTAATATTGCCTTATATCTCTTATCTTTATCTTGTTTGAATTTTTTTTATATCTTTTATCTTTATCTTATTTGTTTGCCTTTATTTTATATCTTTTATGTTTTTAGTTGTTTTTTTTCTGTCATTCTTTATTTATATCTATTTTTTGTTTTTATTTTATTGTTGCTGTTTTTATTTTCTATACTTATTTTTTTGTCTCATTTTTAAGCATTAAGTGTAACATTTGTATTAGTTTTTTTTAGAATTTTGCATTTAGGTAAACACTTCAATATTATTTATGTGTCCACTATTAATTAATACTAATTGACTTTGATTTTTTTTATAAATATGTCCTGTATTTTTTACTTGAAATTAACATGATTACATCATCAATAATAATAAAAATAAATACTAATTTATGTTTATAGATTCAACTTTCATGTTGTTGTAGAGTTTAATTTTTTATTTTCTTTATTTTAAAAAAAAATAATTTTAAAGTAAACATTTTTAATTTATTACTTTTTTATTTTTATTTTGTAAAAACTCATTTATTTATTCATTAATTATATTTTTAATTATTTTAAACATTAAAAATATTTATTTTTTAATGCATTCAAAATTAAAATTATTAAAAAAATAATAATTTATAAAAAAAAAAAAAATTTATTATTTATTTATTTATTTTTAAAATGGTGCTAGATAGGGAAATAAAAAATAAAAGAGTGTTAGATAGAGAAATAAAAACAAAATGGTGCTAAATAGGGAAATAAAGTCAAAATGGTGCTAGATAGGAAAATAAAGATGTAAATGGTGCTAGATAGGGAATTGAGCCTCAAAATGTTTATAACTATATTATTAATATTGAAAATTCACTAAATTTGTTTACGATTAATTTTCGGTAAATTCGATTAATATATTTGGTGACATCTTATTTCTGAGCCAATTTTTTTTCATTTACAAAAACAAATATTTAATTAATTAGAAATAAAATAATTTCCCCAGTGCATCTTATACTACATATTCATGGTAGATTCAAAATTTGAAAGTGCAACAGAAAAAATCGCAAAGCCCACAAAAAAAAAACCCTTCTTTTATTCACACTACTTCTCTGCTTTCACTTCTCAAACTTGAATCCACCAACTCAGAAAGTGTTCCAATTTCTACGAACAATGGCTTCCGAAACGGTGGAAACTCACGAAGCTGAACAAAATTCGGAAGTGGAGAAGTTGGAATCTGATTTGAAGCAAATGGCGCAGAAGATTATCGAATACCGAACAACGCTTCCGGATGAGCTCAGCTCCACACTCCGTTCGATTCTCGATGCCCACAGGCCCTATCTCCCACTTGGTACCTCTCTTTCTAGGGCTTTTCTTTTTCTGTCTCTAAATTTGGGAAATTTGGTGTGGACTAAACCTACGTGTTCCTTTTTGAATTATTTTATGCCCCACGAGATGGATAGAGCTGATTTGGTTCTATTGTTTTAGTTAGTTTCTTCAATTTGTGTGGTTTTTCGGATTTTGGGAAAGATTGCCTCTTTTGTTTATTTGGGCATGCGAATTTTCAGTATCATGTGATTTGAAATGGATGCTGTTTGGATCTTATTGGTAATGTAGTTTGCTTCAATATTTATAATACTTAACTGAATTTTAGAGCTGACTTTCATTTCTCTCATGTCCCTACGTATTTGTTGTCATTTTATTGAGATTATGGCACAAATTAGTACTGAAATCTGAATTTGGTCATGGTAGGATAAACTTTTTCGTATGTACATGTGGGGGAAGGAAATAAGAAGGGAAAGTTGAATTGAATTTTTCTCATAAGTGGTTTATTTGGATAATTCTTTCTGTAGACACTTGTAGGAGAATAAAACAAAAACAAAAGATGAAATAAGTTTATCTATAATTTAAAATTATTTTATACAGTAGTTACAAATAATCTTTTATAAAATTAATATAAGAGAGTTTCTGCAAATTAGTTTATGCATAAGCTAAGGAGGAGTTCATTTCATTTTTACTTTTTATTTTCTTCTATTAAAAGTTTTTATGGAGAAATTTATCCAAACAAGTTTAAAATTAGCTTTTGCACTTACTTTTTGAGAAGATCGGATTTAACTTTTCTAGAAGCTAAGGTACATTTTGTGGGAGAAGTTCAAGGCATTATACTTGCTTATTTTCTTATCCTATAAGTGTTAATGAAGAAGTGTATTCAAATAAGCAATTAGTGTATGTGAGTTCTAAGCTGGTACTTGGCAATGCAAATATG
The DNA here is from genome assembly GCF_051622355.1 of Phaseolus vulgaris. Lineage (NCBI taxonomy): Eukaryota > Viridiplantae > Streptophyta > Magnoliopsida > Fabales > Fabaceae > Phaseolus > Phaseolus vulgaris. Next base: position 6,365,333 of record NC_143505.1, read on the forward strand.
TCGATGTGCTTAAATGAATGAAAAATGATGCTCATCTAGTATTAGATGCATGAAACTTCTGTTTTGGTTTTGTAGGAAGGAAAACTAAGTTTTTACTGATTTTGATCACCCCGTGTTTTGGTAATGTCATGTTATTTTGTGGTGTAAAAATTTGTTGTGCGTTGTACAATGGAACTAGCTGCTTATTTACTGTGGGATGTTATAATGTGCTTATAACCGAACAGAAAAACATCAAGGTAATGACTTAGTAATTATTACTTGGATGATCTATTTGCAATAAAGAGATATTGTATCATTTGAATCTTATGCAAATAAGATAACATTGTTTGAATCATCTTTTATTTTTCTAAAATCAATATTGCTTTTTTGTTGACATCATCAGCTTGTCTGAATAATATGTTCTTTTTCTATTTTTTTCCTGAAGCAATACTTTACCTGAAGCAATCATCATCAGCCTGGCTTCATTTTCCAATAAGTTTTTTGAGTAATAATTAGATGTAGGTTTAGAATTTTCTGCGCTGTAAACTAAATTTGACCTATAGACATGGCTAGCATTGTGATGATCAAACGTAATTAAAATTCAAAGTGCATTTTGAATATTGTCATGTCACGTGGGCAGAAACAAATGCTGTTTTCCAAATATTTAAAGAATTCACCATTGACAGATGATATTTTGTTAAATTGAGCATAAAGCTTGTTTTGTATTCCCTTGATGACTAGTGTCTTTTTCATCTTTCCTTCATTGTTTTCTTGACTTAGATCTAGCAGTTGTTTTTCCATGGGTATTGAATGACTTTATCTCGTTACTGTGACTTTGAGTCACACTGGTGCTAGTTAAAGGTAACGATATCAGTTTCAGTCTTTCAGCTATGATCCTTGTACTTTGGTGGTTAACACTTCTTCTGTATATGTTGTTTATTTCTGCATCTCTTTCAAGCTGCAATGTTTTTTGTTACTGTGTATTTAACTCATTGACCGGGTTTATATATGCATCAGAGCAAAACATGTCTAGAGAAGAAACTTCATCTGCTCCAGAAGATCCAGAGACGGCCAAGGAACTAAAATTGCTGAAAGAAAAGATCTCGAGCAATTGCTCTGCTATGCCAATTGTTTTGAAAAGGATGAAAGATTGCATTACCAGAATTGAGAAGTTTGATTCATACAAAGATGCAATGATACATCCGGCCTTCAAAAGGAAGAAGACTGGATAGCCTTGATGTACCTTACATTAGTTATTTATCTTAACACCTAAGCAAAGAAGTAATCCAGCATTGACCAACTTGGATTTGTTCAATGAAGCCACCAGCTCTTCACCATTTTTCTTATGCAGCAAATAGGAAGAAAAATTCGATTCTGATGTATAATGTATTACATTGTTTGGTCCTTTGTGATCCTTGCCAGTAGAACAGGGAGTGAGACAGTGAAGGAAAAGACAGGAAATTGTATAGTCCTTGTCCTGTGTATCGGCTTCATCATTAATTGTATGTAAGCTTTTAGACTTGTTTAACTTGTGTTGGCTTTAGGCATGAGCATATTGTATGTAAATTTTTTTTTTGCGATGAACTTATTCTTTGTCGTAGTTTAAGCTTTGATCATTTGAAGTGTTAGCCACCTCAAATATACCCAACAACTAGGGTAATAATTGCTATGTGGAAACCTTCATTGGCTTGATTGTGTTTTGGTTTCTTGGAGTTGTTTATTTTTTTATGGTAAATTATAATAAGTTTAATTAATCCTTTGATTTAAGACCTAGGCTACGGTGGGTGAGTTATGTGATCTATGATGAGGAAATATTGTTTACTTGGTATAAGATTTTTTACATGTGAAAGATGGTTTCAGTTTTTAATATATAAATTTTCTTCTTAAGTTATTTTGGTTATTACTTTCGTACCCTTTCACCAAATATCTCCAACCCTTCGCACACCATCATAGGTATGTTCAAACCTATATATACAGATATATTCGCAATAATTCAATTTTTTAAATTGGCTTGATTGAAATATAAAAGATAAAATTAACCAAGTGAGATTTACATTAGAAAAAGTTAATAGAAAATTACTCAGTATACGAGTCAACAGTAACTACAATAAGAATACAACTGTCATAATTATAATGTACAAAATTACTCTTCAAATCTCGCAATCAGGGATGGCAAAGCGGGGCGGGCTGTGCGGGTCGGCCTGCGGCCCGCAAGTAAAAAACGCGGGGCGGGATGACCTTTTCAACCCGCTAACCCGCATTAGCCCGCAACCTGCGCGGGCCAGTTGCGGGGCGGGGCGGGCTGGCCCGCAAACCCGCAAGAAAAAAATATTGACACTTAGTAGCAGCAGGACAACCTAAACTGGGTCATGCCAATTAAATCAATTTCAAACACGATAAAGGAGCAAGACACAGTTAGAGAAGAGAAGTAAGCAGAGGATATTTTAGAAGTTACCCATGACCAAACCATCAATTGAGCCAAAAGTTATCTTATTTTTATTGTATTATTTTTATGAAAAATTAATTAATTAATTGTCATTGTTTTAATATATGCAGATGACGGGGAAGATTATAATTATGAAAAAATGGATGAAGGTTCTACTAAGGTGGCATTCAATGTTATTGAAATGGAAGAATGTCAATAATGTTTATGTTTAATGTTTTTGAATTAATGTTTATGTTTAATGTTTTGGAATTAGGTATTTTTAATGTTTTGGAAGTGGAAGAATAGTGATATTTGATATTTATCTTAATGTTTTGATGTTTGACTATATTTGAAAAGGAAGAAAAAAAAATTAGGTTTGATAATAACAAATATATAGGTTTAATTTGACAATTTTTTAATAACAAAATGTAAAAAAATAAATTTAATTTTAAAAAAAAAGAACGCGGGCTGGCCCGCAAACCTGCGGGCCAGCTCTTATGCGGGGCGGGTCGGGAATTCTAGCCCGCAATAACTTTGCGGGACGGGCCAACCCGTCCCGCATTTTTGCGGGCCAAGCGCGGGGCGGGCCAATGTGGGGCGGGCTGGCCCGCTTTGCCATCCCTACTCGCAATCAGTTTTTCGAAAACAACTTTTTAATTCTTTTTCTTCAATGTTCAAGAAATACACATAATTTTCACTTCAACAAATATGTATGAATGATGTATTCCAAATAAAATTCTATTTAGTACTCTATGCATCAAGTTATCATTCACTACTTAACATAGTTAAAGACAATATAAAAAAAACACTACATTGAATAATTTTAAAAAAATTGAACATTCAAAAAGTTGAAAGATAGAATTAACTTTAATTTCTTAATATTCTAAAAAAATGAAAGATATAATTAACTTTAATTCCTTAATATAGGAACAAAAAGATTAAACCTATTGAATATCATTATTATTTAAATAATTTGTTCAAGAAATTACCTTAAGAAGTTATAATAGCGAAACCATGAATAATATGCCGGATTAAAGTATTAAAAAATACAGAGAATCTGTCCTCTCAGAACACCAAAGCAAAGTTTCACTTCGGCGTTTCGTAGCATCGTCCTGGTTGTCGTTGTCGTTGTCGTTCTCTTTGTGCAAACCAAAGACTCACACAAACATAGCAAAGCACAGCAAAACGTATTGGTTGCTGAATCTTTGTTTAGGGTTTAGTCACCGAATCTCAATGGCTTCTTCGTTGTTCTTCACTCATTCCCATTGCTACTCTTCTTCTTCTACTTCTTCTTCTTTTGTTTTTCGCATCCATCGTCAACTGGGTGTGGCTCCCACCTCTCTCCGCTTCTCATCCTCCCATGTTGCCTCTGTTGGTATGATAAAGCACTCAACTTTTTTTTTTCATTTTTTTATCTTTGCCAACCTTCTATCTAGTTTTTGGCTTTTGGGGTTTACTGGGTTCTCTTCTTTTTCCAAAAAAATGTACCAAAATTTGTTTTTGTTTGAGTTTTTTTTTTCTCGGTGGACTTGGAGTTTTGGGTGAAGGGTTTTTGTACCGAGTTTACCATTCACTGCAAAATCATTTGTCTGCTTATTTGTGCCACTTTAATTTTCAGTCTGTGCTTGTTGGTGTTTCCTTACTAATTGGTTTACATTTGTTGTTGGCATGGAACTCAGATGCAGGCCTTTTGGTACTGTTCTCTAATCAGAATTTGAGTTTTACCTCAGTAATTTGCATAATAAGATTTCCGTCAACATATGTTATTGAGGTGAAACTCTAATTTTGATTATAGAATAACGCTTTAAGCAGTAGTTTGTATCGAACTTTTGTCCTTATTGTTGCTATGGTTTGTGGTGTGAGTATGTTGGAAGTGCAAGGTTAAAGGCCGGAAAGACCTTTAGTTCCGAATTTTTGAATTAGAGCACTGTGATTTTAGATGACTATATGGCCTTGTAGAGGCATGGATTATGTCGCTCCAGTGTGTATCAGTGGCAGTGTTTCTCTCTGGGCTTGGCTTAGGTTGTTGTTGATTTAAGAAGTCTTCTTCATGAATTGCCTGGTGATCAAATTTAAGATGATAGTTTGTTCTTTGAAGAATTCGAGGGGTCTTAGCATGTTGGATCAAGATATTAGATTTAGGGTGCGTTGGGAAGAGCTTATTTACAAATTATTTAAGTTTATCCTCTATGACACAGGTATTTGCGAGAATTTATGAAAAAAAACTTATGATATGTCACTAATTTTAAAGGTTCATTTGTTCTTTTAATTTGCCTACTGTTGTCATTACTTGTAAACTTAACACTGTTGGTTGCTATGTTACCTTGTACACATGTTTGTCAGTGCTATACATGTACGTGTATTCCCTTGCATGCAAATGCCAAATTGTCTTTCCCCTGCTTGCTATTGACTGAATAAGGTTTTGCTAACCTGTGCTCATGTGCCTCCATCTGAATTTTATATAATATCTACAGCTGCTATGGCTATGGATTCTTCTGCTAAGGTGATTGATGGAAAAGCTGTAGCAAAGCAAATCAGAGATGAGATAACGGCTGAGGTCTCCAGGATGAGAGAAGCTACAGGTGTGATTCCTGGATTAGCTGTAATTCTTGTAGGAGATAGGAAGGACTCTGCAACTTATGTGCGTAACAAAAAGAAGGCTTGTGAATCTGTTGGAATCAATTCTTTGGAAGCTAATCTGCCTGAAGATTCCACAGAAGAGGAAGTTTTGAACTATATTTCAGGCTACAATGATGATCCGTCAGTTCATGGCATCCTAGTTCAGTTGCCCTTGCCTTCGGTACATCTCTAGATCTCTAACTTCATTTTCTTTTTTCTGGGCCAAGTATGCCAAAATATGTTATCAATCTCTTTTCCTATTTAGGTCCTTAGGGAACTTAGTTAAACTTTTCAGACATGGTACATACATTGATAACTCATTCTTGTAGTTAACTTGTTGGCACCTAAAGTACAAAATGGAAGTTTAATAATTTTCCCTGGCCTTGTGACAGCATATGAACGAACAAAGCATCTTGAATGCTGTTAGAATTGAGAAGGATGTAGATGGTTTTCATCCATTAAATATTGGCCGGCTTGCCATGCGTGGAAGAGACCCTCTATTTGTTCCCTGTACACCAAAGGGATGCATAGAGCTACTGCACAGATACAATGTTTCTATTAAAGGAAAGAGGGCTGTGGTGATTGGTCGAAGCAATATTGTGGGAATGCCAGCGGCTCTATTGCTGCAAGTAATATTAAATCCAACCAAACTTAAACTTTTATTTAACAGTTCAAAACTAATTTTTATTTCATTGTTTCTATTTGCTTCTTTCATTTTTTGCTTCAAACTAATGCGTTTCTACTTCTTTATATGTCTCTTATGTTACTAGAGGGAGGATGCTACTGTGAGTATTGTCCATTCCAGAACCAGTAACCCTGAAGAGATCACAAGACAGGCAGATATTATCATTTCTGCTGTTGGGAAACCAGACATGGTGAGGGGAAGCTGGATAAAACCTGGTGCAGTCATCATTGACGTCGGAATCAACCCAGTAGAGGTGAGTAGATTTGTATCAAGGTCATGTTTATAGTATGCCACCAGGCTCCTACCTTGATTGCTACTGTATTTGAGGAGTAAATTTCATATTCAATGCATCAATTTCAATACCAACATTATTTAAGCAATGCATATATGGGTTTATTTTGCAGGATCCAAATAGCTCCCGAGGTTATAAACTGGTGGGAGATGTTTGTTACGAAGAAGCAATAAAAGTTGCCTCTGCCGTTACACCAGTCCCTGGAGGAGTTGGTCCAATGACCATAGCAATGCTCCTCCAGAATACACTCATATCTGCAAAGAGGATGCACAATTTTGAATAACATTGTGAAAAGGGTCTATAATTTTTGTTAGAGGACTCTTGGATTTTAAGGTAGCGTTTTCAACAATCCGGATGGGGATTTGATGTTTTTGCTTAAGCCAAAATAATAAGAGAAAATGTTGCTTTCATGTAGTTGCATCATATGATTCAAAAATAGTGTAGCTGGTCGGTGACTACAAAATTAAAACTTAGTGGGAAAACATACAGCAATCAATGCATTAATCCTTAGGCATGCATACAAGATAGTAAAGTGTATATGTTTGTGGAGGGCATTGCATTTTGCTTGATATCCCATATAACATTTTTGGAGCTTATTATTGCGTATATGCACATGAAGGATGAAACCATGGACTAATAATGGTAAGTAAGCAGAATCATTAACAGATAAAGAGCAAGATGTTCTTAAATGTGGCGTTGGTACCATGAATCCAACTATTTGCTGAATGACTTTGCCTAAATGTTGTTTTGGCTAAAGCTTTTAAGCATCCTACTTCATATTTGAACATGATTTTGACTTTAACTTTGGATTGATTATTTTAACATTCTTTATCTAACATATACCCTTTCATGAGAAGAATGTTAGTTGGTAGCATGATCTTGTACTAGTCTCAATATCAAACTTTACTGAATCATAAACTTATTATTAAACCAAAATGTGAACTTACAATCAAAATACAAAGTTTTTATTACAGCCTATATGGTCCAATGTAGAACATGGATGGGGGTACACTTCCTCTGCAATTCTCCATAACAGTATGTTGCTGCAAACTTCTTTAATTTTCTAGGAATATAGATTTACACTGCTTCAGAGTATCATCTGGGCTTGTAACTGAACAAAAAGAATACAAGTAATAAGGATTACATAACCAATGCAAATAACAAGGATTCCGTTAACCTTTTTACCCTACTTTGGCTTGGTTCTTAGCCTTAGTTGGTTCATTTTTAAAAAAATATACCAAAACTTTGAAAAAGTTATTATAATTTGAGATTTACAAAAAAAACTGCACTCACAGGAACAATTGGTTAAAAGCATTTTCATTTTTAGATTCTGATTGTAAAGAATTTAAGAAATAGAGAAACGTTATTTTCTTTTACTAAAGACAAATGAATTTTTAAGTAAAATAATCTGACACAAATTAGGTCTTAATTTTAAAAAAAAAATACCGAAATTGAACTCTTTCCCCATAATATGACTGAAACAATTATATTCCTTGCACAAATGACAATACAAGTACTAACCTGTGTGTCCAATTGTCCGTTCAGATTCATATATTTCATGATCATTCCCACCCTGCACAGCAAAAATAAAATAATTATAGGACATTAATCAATCCTTCTGCCTAACTACCCTAACAATGCTCATGGAAGCCATAAATCTAGCAGTGGAAACAAGTGAAAGATCACCCTGAACAAGGAGTTAGAATAACAGATAACTATCAATAAATATAAAATCTAAGCACTAAATTTTGCTCAACAGTTTGAAATATTCAAAATGTGGAAAAGAACTCATGTTACTAAGCCACTATCTATAAAACAGAATTATATAGCTAATAGGGATTGCAACGAGACAGGAACGAGTGCAATTTGACTATTTCATCTTCTTCCCAATACCCATATATCACTCTTACTGTTTCAAATATTAATTAAATATTTTTTATAAAAATAAAGACCACAGCAAAGAAAACTTAGCTTATTACCAAAACATTTTGCCCCAACTCACCTTTAGGATTTTCATAAATATAAGTGACATTGGGGACTCAGACAAATGTGAGTGCTTATTAAGACCGCATAGAATACATAATGACAGAATACGTATGCAGGGAGGCAGAGAATATGTAAGATGTTCATTTGATCCAAACATTGTACTGTGCGATAAACTTATGGACTAACCTTGTAAGTTTTGTCACCAAAGAAGTGAATCTCATTGAAACCATCAAGGTATCTTAGGCAGTATGTTTTGTCCCAACCTTGAGGGAAAACCTGTGTAGTATATTTAAATTAAGCACTTTTTACCTATCACTTTACCATAAACAAAATCACCATATCATGTCATGAGGATCATTACTTACATCAAAACTTATCTGTCCTCCAATGGAAAAAGTTAAGTTAAAATGAGCAAACTTCTCCCGGAGTACAGAAACCATTTTTGGGCGTATATTTTGAACCTGAGAGCTTAAATTGAAAACTTTTAGGATAACATAATTCACCTAAAATTTCAATTTGGATACTGAAAATTCTAGTGAATGTAATGAAAAGCAAAATAAATAACCTTGTCATATCTCTCAAATTCATCTCTTTCTTCTTGGCTACAGTTTCGGCCAATAGGTGACACATTCAGCATCCCACTACGGAATTCTATAAATGTTCCCCTAAAAATATTGTTACATCAATTAGAAACTAACAGGTTCATATAACTAATCCAAAAAACATATATTAGCTTCTGAATCTCTCTAACCTCTTAATAGGGATATCCAAATCAGCAATATAATGAAGTGTAAAGTTAATGAACTCCTGCAAAATATCACCCATTCTGTCATTACTAAAAGGAATTTATTAATATAAAATGCCTTTTTTATATGCTCACACAACACAGATCACAACTTTATTGAATTTAAAAGCAGTTTACAAAAGTATAATCTCATTTATTCACGGCTTCTGAACTTACATGAAACGAACTTACAGATAAACTTGATTTTTCCAGTCATTTTTGGGTTATGATATGCATAAAATTCCTAGGGAGAAGAATATATAAGAGTAACAACCTAAAACAATTTTAGGATGTAATCAGCATGGTCAATCTCAAATAAAGCCATACCTTCAGCTTTTCTTCCCCAAGCAATGACTTCATGCTCTGAAAAGAGGGCAATTCACAACTTGTCACGGTGTTTTAGAGACAAAAAAATTATATTGGTATTCAATAACTTTACCAGCTCAACTTTCAATAGGTCTTAAAGGGTATAATTTACTTTACATACCAAAAAGTGGGCTCATAAAGTTTGTATAATGCCTTCTTTACTTACAAGTCACAACACAGTGCCACTAGTTAAGTTATCTTAAATATCTCAAAGGATTAGCATAAATCTATTAAGATACATCCATGATGGCAATTTGTTTCTTTGAGTGAATCAGGTTTATGTGTTGTACCTGAGTTCCAATGAGCTTTCCTTCCTTGTGAGCCACGAGACCATTCTCAGAAAATACATAATCATAGTCATTGGTAACTGCAACAGACAGATATTCAAAATATAAGCCTTCCTGGTTTTTTCTTTATTTCATTTTTTCGTTTTAATAGAAAATCTACAGAGCAGATAATCTATGCCTTTTCAGAATTAGTAGAAACGAAGAATAAATATAATGCAAAGGAAAATCTTGTAACGATGATTATAAGTTTACCTAGGTACAACAAGAATATGAAAATAATGCATATGATGGGATTTGTTAAAAGGAATGGAAGAAACACTAAAATCAATGTGGCTTCCTACTTGCTTTAGCATTTTAGTGTCATGACATGAATCTATAGCTAACCTGTGCTTCCAAGTTGTTCTGATATCTTTACAAGGTCAGAACCCCCAACAACTCCAACTGTTACAACCTGAACCCAGACAACACAAAATTCAATAACAAAAAGGACAGAATGCACAGATTTATGCATGGCCAAGTAGATGTTGAACTAAAACACCTTATGTTCAAAAAAATTCTAAATCACACACCTTTCGTAGTTCTTGCATGAATGTTAACATCTCTGGAGTGGCCACCTTGCATTCAAGTAGACAACAATTAGTAGAGGTGATGCAAAACTAAACAATCAGAACGAACAAGTCCAGATTTTATAGTTTTGTTTAGCCAAGGGAACAACAGCATTTGATAATCAATGAAATTATGAATAACCTCAGGTGGCATACAGACAACAGATCTGTCTTAGAACTATATCAAATTGCGGCATGCATATATTTTTCAGCAATGATTATGTAATCAAGGTTTTAACTTTTGGTTGTCTACACTTGATATTGCAAACAATTGTGGCTGCTGCAGTCACAATTGTGGCCATGGTGACCCAAAAACTTGACGTTGAGGCCAAAATAACAACCAGAGATTGTTTTCGAACTGTAAGAAAATAACCACACACATGCTCATGTAGTGCCATTAGCTCTAGAAAAAACAGATACCTTCCTGGGAGCTGTAAGAGTCCCATCAACATCAAACAAAGCAATAACACCAGGTTTCAGGGCAGCCATTATAGTCCACTCTTATCCAAAAAAAACCTGAAAAATTTAAACCATAAATTTACCAAACTTCAAACCTGCAAATAAGCTCTTTTTCTTCAAATCGCAGAAGGCACACAAAATTACAGAACAAGTCCACACACATTATAAAAAATAATTAAAATTTAGTGGGTTCAGTACACATAATCCAAAATTAGATGACACCCTTTAGCAAATACACCATCCTAGTTGTTTTGCAATACTTATTTATCAGAACAAATAAAAAAATTGGGGAAAAGGTGATATTTTTATAATTGAAGCTGATGCAAATGCAGGATTTGAATTGAAAGATAATAACTTGCCTGTGAGGGGAGTGAGGAAGTTGAAGAAGGAGATAGAGTTTGAAGCAGATCTCCAAAGGGGTTTAAGAATTTGTTGAGATCCGCAAGGCGACAGAAGAAGAAACTCTGTGTGGGACCAACAAGTTGGAGACACATGTGCCTCGTAACATTAAATTTTTTCAAAGTGAAGCTTCAACGACTAATTCATCAATCACGTACAAATACAGAAAATTCATCAATCAAGTCGATGCTGCTTACTTTTCTGTCATGAATTGTGTGTTAATCAATCCTTCGTCTTTTGCAAGATTAGGATTCATTTTCAGTTTTTTGAGAAAAGAAACAATTTATGTGCAATTTGTAGATCATTTTCATCCATGTAACAATTTTGCAACTTCTTTCAAGGGAATTTTTGTTTTTGGGTTTGCGGTTGTTTTTCACCCATCAGGATTAAGCTTTTTTATTTTATTAGATTTCATTATTAGTTTTTGTATTAGAGATAAACAAAGAATATACAATTAAAATCAAACTTTATATGAAAAAATAAAAAATTTAAGAAGTTACATTGAAACTTTGACCTAATGGATATATTCTTCTTTTTCACAATAATCTTAATTTGGTTATTATGGGATATATGAAGTTTTAGTCACTTATTAATTTCCCTCTAAATCCTGATTAAAATTAATTCTTAAAAAAAATTCAACTGGTTTTAAGTATCACATTGACCATTATCTTTAATATATTTTAAATTTTAACTAATATTATTTAATTTTTAAAATTCCCTTCAACTAATTTTAAATATCAAAAAAAATATTTCTTTTTTTTTTTAAGGTTTTAGGCCTATGTTAATAATTAATGGATCTTTTATAAAATACTCTTTGAATAAATGATAAGGAGATATCAACATTTTCCATAACCAAAAGGAAAAGGTTTATGTTAAATATTTTTTAAAATTATACAATTCAAACTTGTGGAAATGTGTTGAGTGGCAAATATTTAAGTTGATTTGGATGTTTTTTGATAAGACAAATTTTGCATAAGTTAGGGCAAAGGATAGTTTGGGTTTACATTGGAAGGAAACTACGTTTGAAAGTACTTCTCTTTTCTTTCCATCTTCCTCTCAATAACCTTTCAAACTCAAAAATTACCTTAAAATCTACATATCACAGATATGAATACGGACATTGACACGACACGAACACGGACATACATATAATCTCTAAAATGTAGAACACGAGACACAGATATATATTATTAATTATGAATTATATAAATTTATAAAAATATTTATATGCAGAAGTATGTTTCAGATTTTTTTAGGAGCTGTAAGATTTTTTTTTCATAACTGGTTCAAAAGAATTTGTTCCTTATATTTATAATCATAATAAAATTTTATACAATAAATTTGAGTTTTTAAAAAATTATTGTATTTATATTTTTAAAATCGTGTTAGCATTTCTAGAAATTTAACAAATATTTTTTGAATTGAACATTTCATCAATAAATATCATACGAATATCGTACTAATGTCGACATTGTTGGAGATCCCACATCGACTAGAGATGAGAGCCTTTCATAGTATATAAGTGGGTGCAAACCTCACCCCATAGAACCGGTTTTATGGGATTGAGTTAGGTTTAAAGTCCACTTCGTAATAGACATCGATACATGTGTCCTACACAAACACACCTTTAAAATAAAAGTATACAAATTTCATAGCTTACAACTACCATAAGCGTGTTAAATCGGACACCTTTTCAACTTAAAAGTCTTTTAAGTTATTTTAACACACATGGATTTGATCTCTCAATCCAAACATGCCATTGTAAAACTTTTTGAAAACTTGGCTAATATAAATATAGCATTAAAGAGCTTATTAATGGCACTTACGGAAAATAATATTTTAACTAAAAAAAAGTAACAAATCACAATCATAAGAGACATTGGGGTGACTTTGTTACTTTTGTTTTCCTTCACCGACAAGGAATGACTTTATTATTTTTATCTTTTTTTTTATATTAGGTAGAATTTTTATTTTTAATCTTTTAACAAATAAGATATTGATAATGATAGAAAATAAGACTATTTTATTTTATATAGTTTATCTTAGATATTATATTATTTATAATATTTCTTATTATTTAAGGATTATTTTAACTGTTAAATTCATTAACTTAATGAAAATGTCATGCATATTTAAAAAATATTTATTTGTATTTTATTTTAAATTTGAATAGGATTATTGTAGATATATAAATTAATAGTGAATTCATAATATAAAATAACAAATGAAAGTAAAATAAATTTAAAAAATAACTTATCTTAAAAATAATAAATAAAATAAAATTAGAAATACCCTCAACGTATATTTCATCAATAAAATAAAGTTTAAAAATTTATATAAAAATATCGTATAAATATGGTTCAATTTTTCATTTTATATTTGTTTGTTTAATAACTTTGGGCTAGTTTTGCTAAACATAGTCATAATTGAAAAAAAAATATAAAATCACAAAAACATGCTTTGCAAAAGTGAAAATATTTTAAAAGAGTTAAGTTCTTTGTATTATTATATGAACAATTGTAAAACATTGCTGAAGTAGGGAAAAAAGTACATTTGATTTCGAACTAAAATTAACTAAAAGATGAAAAACTAGCAAGTTTTAAGCTCGCTTATTAAGCTAGAAAAATTATATGTTGAAATAACTTATAGAATGTTTAATATATTTTTTAATTTAATTTGTATAAAATATTTTCAAGTATTTATAATTTTAATTTTAATTAATTTAAAACTTTTATAATTCCTTATTTACATATCAATCATTTTAATTACGTTTTTTTTTTAATTTCAACTAGTATATTTTTCACATGGGATATTGTATTATTCATCTGAAAATGTCATAAAATATTTATAATCAAATTTATAAGAATGCCATACTTTCAAGCATGTATCATACATTTATTATATCAATTCTTGAAATGGTCCAAAAATTGTGTAATGTAAAAAAATCATGATAAAAATGTATGAATTTAAAAAATATTAAAAAGTATTAAAGTGTTCGAACAAAATTTTCAGCTAGTAAAAAAAGACTATAAATTATTGAAATAACATCTGTAACATAGCCTAACTCTTTTCTTGATTTGAGAGTTTTTACAAGTGTATATAAGCTTAAAGAACATTAGTATATCCAGAAAAGAGTTTAATAGTAGATTAACTTAGTTTCTCCTTCAAGAACCACAAACTTGTAACAACAATGACTATTCATACTGTTCATCACTCTTGATGAAAACAAAATATTTTGAGTTAAAATTGTGGCTCTTGATTCTTGTCAAAAGAAACAAGGATTTGAAGGCAGTTTGATAGAAGAGGCACCAGCACCAACCCATTGAAAGACCACCAAATTGAGGCAACCACTAGAGTCATAGTCAAAGAGGGATCAGGAGGACACATTTTTACATGCCATAGATTCTAGTGTAGATTAGATTTTAATTTTTTGTCAAAATTAGATTAGAAATTTTATTTGTAATTTTTCCTTAGATAAAATTTGGCACCTAAAAACCAACCTTGGTTAAATTAGAATTTCTAAAACACCTAATTTTAACCAAGGCCGGTTATGTTTAACCAAGACACATTTTCTACATATTTCATATTTAACATGTGTTAAATGTTTTTCATCACATGTTAAATATGCTACATGTGCTAAGTCTAAAAATGGGTGCCACTTTCAAAGTTTTTTTCATTTGAAATTCCCTCCAATTCTCTTTTCATATTCAACCCACTCTTACTATATATAGAGGAGCTTAGGTCATGTAAATTCAAGATTAATTTGAGTAATGAAATGCTACCAAAATGTGTCATTCTTACTCCCTTTGTTAATATATTTATTTTTCTATTTTAAATTATTGGGCTTTGTTTGTTTGACCAAACTTTCCTTTTCTGTTTCAGCTAGGTCTTAATCTTTTTCTTATATATACACCATGTATTTTACTCTCTAATAGACAAGTGAATAAAAGTTTCTTTTATATTTATTTTTCTCTACAATTAGGGTTCATCAAAACCTCTCTTTCTTTATTACGATTACGTGCGATTACGTACGCTACATTAAAGCATCACATCAGACAAGGAATATTCATCTTCATTTACTGTAATACCCTTGCCTAAAATCTCTCTAGATTTAGGTCTTTAATCTTCAACCCTTTCACCTATAAAAAAGAGTTGGTCGAACCTCTCTCACTCTCCTACTCTTCATGCACCTCCAAGGCTACCACAACTCCTAGGAGAGCCTTGATCCACCTACAACCCATTGAAGCTTCCGCAAACCACCACAAAAACCGTAAAAGAGAAGAGCTCAATGCCATCACAACTTGTGTTAGCTGAGATTAGAGGATGTTCAGTTCCTTCATCAATTATTTAGGGTCATAAATAACAAGAGTATAGCAGTTTTTGAAGCAGAGAAGTACTAACATACCAGCTTTACAAATTAATAAGCTTACAAATAGGTAAGTAAGACATGTATTAACTTGTAGTAAAGATCATTTAAGTCTTCCATAAACTAATAATTTTAACAATCAATACACTGTGTCTAAATTGATTTCTCAAATCATTAGTGTGATTATACTGTGTAGTTCACCACTATTGGCAACATAACCCTGTAGCATCTGCAATTCACTGTAGGGTTGTTCTTAGCCATGATGGGTAGATATGTGCCTTATCTTCCTGTTGTGCAAGGTACATGACACATGTCCTAACATGAAACATAGCTTATTACTTATTCATTCTCTTCAAGTACACAGTGAACCTTTTATCAGACTGATGTCACTTCACTTCGAGAAAAGAAGAGACCAGAAGGACCTCCATTAGGTAGCAGAGCCAACCTTACAACACTTTCAGCACCTTCTTCAATACTAAAATAGCCAATATTGAAGTTTAAATCTGTTTTCACAAAGCCAGGGCAAACAGCATTGATGCAGAAAGATGGGTACTTCTTGGCAAGGACTCTTGTGTAGGCAGTCAAAGCAGCTTTTGAGACTATATATGCAGAAAGCACATCTGGCCACCCATTGGTTTGTAATGAACCCTCTTTAAAACCATTTAGAAACTGATTCAAAACTTCTTCCACCTTTTCTTCTGTTAAGCTTTCAACATCACTTAGGACTCCTCTAGCCGATTCATTTGGTATTTTCTGCATCAGCATGAACAATAGTATATCAAATACATCAAAATGACTGAAGAAATATCACATAGTAAAAGTTGGCTAGCCAGATTGTGATGCAAGACACAGGACACAGTAACAAGTTCATGCATATTAGTTACATATACCTCCAACTTCCCCATGACGGAGGAAACATTAACAATCCTTGGTGAGTCTGACAATTCTAGAAGGGGAATAAATGCTTCACACATTAATTTGGCTCCATAGTAATTTGTTCTAATGCTTGATTCTGCAGATTCATAAGTTTCATGTGCGAATTTTCTCCAATCAACACTGCCAAGTTTTTCCTGTTGTCAAAGAGAAGAAAGTTAACCTCTTTCCTTACCGCAAATAAGGGTAGACATCTTCAAATAAAAATAAAAAACTCTTTATAATTAAGATGTCTTTTGCAAGAACGAAGATTAAGTTCCATCCGAAGAAATTTGAATATAATTAAAATGTAAGGCCAGATATTTCTTGGACAAGGAAATGTTTATTATGACAGAATCACATAGAAACATGGATGAGAGAATATCATTGGCCAAAGAAAAATAACTGAGTGGTGGATGGAGCTACACATTTTAAGATGGTGTCAAAGTTTATTCAAACTTTTGTTGGTGGGGCTATTTGGCCACCTATATTATTGATCATTATTAGACCACTTGTAGATGTTTAATTTGCAAACTTCACACTCAAAATGTCTAGTCATTTAGTATGAGGAGAATGTTGGAAATCCCATGATGGCTAGTAATATGATCGAAATAAAGTATATAAACTGAGAACTACCTCAACTCTTAAGCTATCTTTAGGGTTAAGTCCAATTCCAAATTCTAAGAGTGAGTATATGTTGTATTTTTGAAACTTTGTGCCCATCATGATTAAAAGCTCTACCATTGTTGATCTTATGCTTACAAATGTTAAATTGTGCTAAAATTTGTCTTCTTTTATAACCCCCAATGTAGGATGTTTGGCCTATCGTCTATGCAAACTAAAAAGCTGCAGACAATACATTCTAGAAAACCATTCACAAACTAGATCAAAAGCCTTCAATCAAATTACTATAAATTAACGTTTCCTAGTGAACTTTCAGCTCTCAGGTTTGAAGACGAACTGAATATTATATATAACTTGGAATACATACCCCTGCAGCAGCTATAGCATCATGGTCAACACTAGTTCCACTGACTCCTGCATTATTCACCTAATCAGAATTCAAACATTAATCATCATTCATTCCAACTTCCAAATAGGTATGTGCATGGTAATGGAAAGAAAAATGAACTATACAAGGAACACACAGCAGAAGAACAGTAAGATCCAACCGATCTAAGAGTTGGTACTGGACAAGTGCTTGCTAACTAAAAGTTTCAATTATTGAATACGAACATGGATGAAGTCATGAAACGAAATGAACTTCCAAAAATGAGGATTTAGATGCTAGCCTGTTCTTAAACCTTTTTCTCCTTCACTGTTTGGCTCTGTAAGGAGGATGCAATTACAATCCTTGATTTAGAAATTAAGGGTTTAAAACTGTGATAAAATATTAGTGCATCCAGAACAAATTCGGCATATATTATAATTTAAACTGAAAATTTTTCAAAAAGTCAATGGCTGAAACTGTATTTCATCCTTCAAACTTCACCAACTCATTGTATTTTATAGGTCAAATTCCTACCCTTCTTCACAATATGTACCATCTTAATTCATATAATAATCTTCATCTTGTGATAGCATTCTCCTTCTAACAGACAGAATAAGATGTGTGTGCCTGCCCTGGTGCTTCTGCTGGGATCGACAAGAAAAAGGATGAGGAAACATATAATAAGATGCTAAAACTTTATCATACCAAGATATCAAGTTTCCCAAACTGGGTTTTGATGAAATTTGCAAGGGATTCAATGCTTTTAGGGTCAGTCACATCAAGCTGATGAAACACCACTTGGTCAGACGCACCAAACTCTTTCAGTTTTTCAACAGCTTCAATACCCCTTTTTTCATCCCTTGCTGTTAGCACCACAGTGATACCATTAGAAATCAATTGCTTGCAAATCCCAAATCCTATCCCTTTGTTTGCTCCTGTGACAACTGCATACCTGTAACATAAATCAATCCATCAAAGTTATGGAAAAATAAGCACTTAAAATTCTTTGTTATTCTATGATTGATTAAAATTTGTGCACCATATAATATGGATGATGAGACTTGAAGAAACATGTACCTTATGGTTGCTGCTGCCATTGTTTATGCAAGAGACCTTTGTGAGCTTTTGGAAATTTGACACCAGTTTTAAGAGGTGAGTTCACCAGCTCTTTTCTTTTATGTCAACTTTTTCTTCAACTTCTGGAACATATTTCTTGAGTTTGACTTTCAGTATTGGAAACAAAAGTCACGGTTTGTTTATTTATTTGTTATTTTCTAAGAAATTAATATGTTTATTTTGGACACAAAAAATTTATTTACTTGATAATATTATTTCAAAAAAAAATTTTGGCATGTTAAAGTTATTTGTGGTTCATACTTTTTCATGTTATTTCACAAAATTGAAAAGTTATTAATAAATTTTATAAGGGATTCTTGTGAATATATATTGGTTACTAATTTAGTTAGATTTCATACCATCGATACGAGAAAATTATTAATTAAAAATTAGTTTTAAAAATAAAAAACAATTAATTACTATATTAATTAAATTAAATGCTATTTAAAAATTCAAAAATTATTAATATTTAAAATAATTTATAAATTAATTTTTAGATAAATTTATTTATTTAACTATTAAAGTTTTAACTACTCCTTTAAAAATTTTAAAGTTAAAAATTTTAAAGTTAAAAATTTTAAAGTAGTTAATAGTTAGTTAAATATCAATTTAAAAATTAGTTTATAAATTTAAAAATTACATCACATACTATTAATTTTTTTCCTAAAATAGTATTTAATTTAGTTAATAATTTTTTTCTATAATTAATTTTTATTTAATATTTTTTTAGTAATGTATAAAACATGTAATATTTTATTTTATTTTTTCATTATTAATCACTCAATTTATTTTATATAATTCATCACTCAAATTTATTAATAATAATATATCAAATATAGTTTTCATTTATATTAGTATTAAAAAGTCATGGCTGAGAAACAGAAAATATGGAAGAAGTAAAATAGAAATATATTAAAAATGAGGAAAGTTAGCTCACGTGGTTTATTTACCCAGTCCTAATTGCACTAATTTATTATCCCTATTTGATTGGAAAATATTATCATGTTAAACATATATTAAAAGTATTAAAAGAGTAGGATAAATGATAGTTAATAAAAAATAGTTATAAATTAAAAGTATTTTAAAAATTCAAATTAAAACTTTTAATTTTTATGTTCATTGTAATCAAATTTAAATATGTAAATAGTTCTTATGGCAATATATATGTAATAAAAATCTAAGCAGAGAAGTTGTTCTTCATTATTGAGTAATTCCTCTTTCTGGAGTGTACTGAAGAAAACTGTAATACACAGAAAAGCATGAAATCACAGAACTTTTATTCATCAAACATGCCACAAACTTACTAGCAGAAACAGAACCTACATAAATTTGGTGTAGAAAATAGCCTTAATATAGACTCTGGATAGAACTAAATTAATTTTCATGACTATCTACTTACTTATTCAGAACTTTCTGCTAAATAAATGGATATTCAATGATCAAAAGGGCACTACTTCACCCTGAGAAATGAAGCAACCAGAAGGAACATTACTTGGCAACAGTGCCAACATTACAGGAGTTTCAGAACCTTCATCAATGCTTAATAGTCCAGTGTTGTTGTTCATATCTGTCTTGACAAAGCCAGGGCACACAGAGTTTATGTGAAAATGTGGATTTTTCTTGGCCATAATCCTTGTGTAAGCATTCAAAGCTGCTTTTGACATTGTATAAGCAGAAGCAAAAACTGGCCAACCTTTGATTTCCAATGATCCCTCTTTGAAATCTTTCTGAAACTCTTTCAGTACCCTATCTATTTTTTCTATTGTAAGGTTTTCAATGTCACTGAACACTGTTCTAGCCCACTCATTAGGTATGTTCTGAAACAGTCAAAGAACAAAAATAATAAACCATCTTAACATGTTCTATCATGTGTCACTTTACAATTTATGCTCTATTTACTTAAACAATAAAACAATTTTAAATATGAAATAATAAATCAGTATACCTTCAAGAGCCCTGCTCTGGAGGAAATATTGATAATTCTTGGTGAAGTGGATAGCTGGAGAAGGGGAATAAGAGCTTCAGTTATCCTTTCCACACCATAGAAGTTTGTTTCCACACATTGTTCAGCTAACTCATATGTTTGATACCCTACTTCACTCCAATCAACTTTTTCACCATTTCTCTACAACAAATATGCCATTTATAATCAGTTTCTTCTCCATTACAATACACAGAGACCGATAGGTGAATATGGAACATACCTGCATTTTACATGGCTCTAAAACAAGGAAATGAAAAGATAAATTGTTGGTTTGAGGAATGAGGAGAATGATTTTAATCAACCTTGCTAACTCAGAAATAGTACTTGACTTTCAGAGTACAACATTTTATAGCTTGATCAGAATAGGAGTAGATAGATTAAGAAAAGCAAAAAAGAACAAGCAAACCAACCCTTCTAAGTAAAGCGTCACCATCTAATAATTTACCCCCAGTAACAGCTGCATTATTCACCTGCATCAGTACCAAAAAAGTGAAGATTTTAAATAACATGGTGAAAAGGAAGTTCCTAATTTTGATACATTATTATGAATGTAATGTGAAATCTACACTTCACTATATCATTTTATAGATTTGACAACACTTCAGGTGTATAACTCAGTATTTTTATGTGACAATCAAATAGTTACTTTGCAAAGAAAAACAAGAAATTATGATTGATACCAAGATATCAAGTTTCCCAAATTTGGTTTTGATGAAATGAGCCAAGGCAGCAACACTAGCAGGGTCATCCACATCAAGCTGATGAAAAACCAGAAGGTCTGAGAGACCAAACTCTTTCAGTGTTTCAACAGCTTTCAAGCCCCTCCCCTCATCTCTAGCTGTTAGCACCACCACAATCCCATTTGAAGCCAACTTCTTACACACACCAAAACCAATCCCTTTGTTTGCTCCTGTCACAACAGCATACCTGAAAGATAGTTCAGAAAGTAATCACTCTGTGGTTAGAACTTAGAAAGTCTATTCAGTTAGTAGAAAAAAAGAGTATATTATATTGATAATTTCTCACACTTTGTCAGATTGCTTCTAATATTCCATCTTTTTCAATCATACACTAGTTTCTTAATTGTTTGAAAAATATTATACAGACACTTCTTTCTTATATATTATACTAACATTTCAATAGGAAAACGTTATACTATATATCCCTACAAAGAAGTTAAGTGTAATGTTTAATCTAAAACAAAATCTCAGATCTTAGTCTAATATACTTAGAAACAAAAACTTAAGGTAAACAAAAGTTAAACCTTTTTGCTTCCTCCCCCATTGCACACAGCAACTAGAAGATGATAACTGTCTATCAACCTTTAATGCATCACAATGATCAACCTTATTAATAAGCAGTGATTCTTCAACTTTGGCCTTTTTCTTTGTTCAAAATATGAACTAAGAAATATACACAACAATTGGATGTTTGTTACTTTCAATGTATCATGTTTGTTAATGTCAATGTATGTTTTTACAAATTTCAAAACATGTTGACCAATTTCCTTTTGGATTTGGATATTATAGACGGCTGTTGCAACCCATTGATTCCATGCCCTAGTCATTGAAATTTAAATTTGGATGCTTATATTTTTTTATTAATTAAATTATAACAATAATCAAATTATATAAAACATATCATTCATAATTCTTTTAATTTTAAAAATTTACAAATTTTTATTTATTATTTTCTTTGCCGATAATTTTTTTTTTCTTATTTGCATATTCTTATTAAGATTAAAAAAAACAGTTTTTAAAACCAAACTAAACTATAGTATCATTCTTAAAATTTATTTATAAAAAGTAATAATTTTTATATATGGATATAATATATTCGTATTTATTAAAATAAACTATAAATCTATACGCTTAATATAAATATGTGAATCAAATAATAATAAATAAAAACTATAATTTTAAGAAAGATGAAAATATGAAAAAAAATAAATTGTTTCACTTAGTAAGAACTTTTCCTCGTCTAACACATCGAAATTAATGATTTACCAGTATTGAGAATGAAACAAATGACGTAATTGTTTTAATATAATTAAGTTTATTGTATTATAAATTTGAATTTGTTTAATATATTTTTTACTATAAAAACTATATTGCATTATATTAAGTTTTTTTACCACATTACATGACATTTTAAATTTAACTATTATGTTGACTATGTTTTTCACAATATATCAATAACTGCACTTAGATAATTTATAAATTATATGTCTACTAGTATTAATAAAAGGAAAATCAGTAAGTAATTGTATTCACTAAAATAGTGGTTACAAACCATAAATATTTTTTAAAAAATTTAATATTAACTTTTTTTAGTTTTAAATTTAGATAATTATAAAATGAGAAAATAACTAAAATAAAATATTAATATAAGGATAAGATAAAAAAAAAAGTTGTCCACATAAAAAAAAACAATTATAATGAATAATCCATATATATATATATATATATATATATATATTAACTGGCTATTTTGTGTTGTACTGGTATGGGCGAGATCGAGATTCAATCTTCCTGACCGAGATTCGTCTACCTCCGAGACCATGGAAATCACCACGAACTGCCCGACCGACCGACACATAAATTCATTAACGCTCGCCAAGGTCAGTGAAGTTAATCTGTCATTAGGTATTCCATAAGTGTGATCCATTCCACTAATCAAGCCCCAATAAGATAAATCCATTAAAATAATATAAATAACACACATTCTAAAAAGAAAGGTACGTCATTTATTACTGTGCACTTAGTAGGAACATGTGTTAATAATTAGATGATATGATATTAAGATAGACTAGACTTGTTTAATTTTAAAATAATAAAAAATAAATGTATTCACACTCTATATGAAAATTTAATCAAATCAAGCTTGCATATTCAAACAATTATGAAGACAAAGAGTTAAATTGAAACATATAATTTAAGAATTGAAACATATAATTTAAGTTTGATTTACAAGATAAAATATTATTTGTCTAACTTTTATTAACTGATTATTTTTAACTTACTACACGATTGCAAGTTGGTACCAATAATATGATTGAAAAAAAAATACATATTTAACTAATATAATTTTTATTTTTTGAGTTTTTTTTCACGCTGTGTGGGAGCGTTAGAAAATTAGATTGGTTGATTTTGAAACCCTAGGGTTTTTTTTTTTGGGTTTTTCAACGTTACTTGTGTCTTCTTATTTTGCCATCTCTCTGTTTTCAAAAGCATCTGAGGAAGAGAAGAGAGAGGATCCGTGTGTGAAGTCAATTCACTTCATCTCAGGTACGCTCTTCTAAACCATTCTTCAATTTTTCACTCTCACTATCACAACACTGTTCCTTCTTTTTCTATATTTTCTTTACTTTTCTTGTATATTATATTCTTTTGTGAATCTTGATTACGTAGCCTTTTCATGCACCTGGTTGAGGTCAAATTCCAGAGGTTTAGTTTAGGACCGAATTAGAGAGGGTCAATTGGAATTTCGAGAGAGAATTAACAGCTCATTCCTTTTTTATTACATTGTGTTAACTCACCGTAAGCTGTTTGTGAAAATGCTTCAGTGAGGAGGGAAATGGATGCCTTATACGGTGCCTGTGTGTGTGATTGATTGAAGTTATTCTGTTTTTCCTTGGCAGGTTTTTGAAGTTAAGGTAAAATGAGTGGAACTGAGAAAGGAGGATCAGGAACCACAAAAACCCCTGCTGATTTCCTCAAATCCATTCGTGGAAGGCCGGTTGTCGTCAAGCTCAATTCCGGTGTTGATTACCGAGGTTTCTCTCTTCATTTACTACTTTTTTTCGTGTTCCCTAGATACGCAGATCATGATTTTTTGCTAAATGTTGATAAAAAGTTAAAGACTGTTAGTGCCGACATGTTTTGGTTTATTTTCTTTCATATTTTTGTATTGGGTGTGTATGGGTTTGTTTGCTTGTGAATTAATGGATATATCGGGGCTGGATATGATGTATTGATATGTTAATGCTTGGTCCATATTTTCTTGTCACAGTTTTTTCTGCTTTGTTGAGAGAAAACCTGATGATTTGGCTGATTGGATAAGAAATTTTTTTATTTAGTCAAATTCTTGATCTCAGATATTGATTAAGATTTCTGGGCAACCTGTGTTTGAGCCCTGCCCAAAATTGTTGGAAACTTGTATATTCATACAGGCACCTTTTTAACTCATGTTTGAAGATAGTAGTTTATGTATGATATGTTTCCGAGAGTATTTGAAAAGGAATTGATGATTAAAGTGACAAAACGAGGGAGAGTAGTTCAAATTATGACCTTCAATGGATTATCAAATTCAATGTTTGATGGATTTGCATTGTGAATTTGCATATTGGTGCCCATGTCCACTGTATAGTTTTGTATCTGTTATGTTATGCTTTCTCTGTATGCATGAGGTAGGCTCACTCGTTTTGGCTAATCGTGCAGGTATACTTGCCTGTCTAGATGGTTATATGAATATTGCAATGGAGCAGACGGAGGAATATGTCAATGGACAACTGAAGAACAAGTATGGTGACGCTTTCATCCGAGGAAATAATGGTACTAATATTTGAAAAGCAATGTTACACACACACACATATATATATATATTTGGAAAATTGAAATATTATTTTTTATTCACAATAGATATTTTGTTGAAGAAATAATTGGAAACTTTATTTTATTTGATGCAGTTCTATACATCAGTACCTCAAAGAGGACTCTAGCAGAGGGGGCGTAGAATGTATAGGAATGTTGATGTTTTTTTTATGTTTGGAACACGCGAATGAATTTTTAGAGACTGCCTTTATGTTGCAACTCTTCCTATTGTAGACGATTTACCCTGGTTATGTGTAAGCCAAAGCAGTATGGTCAGTTTGTAAAATGCATGTTGACATATTTTGATAGAATTTTTAGCCTGCTTTGAAAATTCAAATTTGTAATAGAAACTGCCATCACTTTGATTTTTCTTTTAGTTTTCTTCAATGACATGTTACTATGTTATATATTATGCCTATGCAAATCTTCTTTTGGGTAGTTCTTCACTTTGGTTGGATGGCTCAACTTGTCTCAACATAACTCGTAGAGGGTCAAACTGTCAATGTGGTCTGACCTCTAAAGTTAACCATTATAATCCAACAAGTTTGGGCCCCTCATACTGTAATGAGTATGTTCTTCGAGCGATGTTTGTAGATTCAGAAGGGTAGTTATGGATAGTGATTGTCTGGTTTGATTTGATTGAGCATAAACTCTGTTGAATAAGTTTGAAACATAAGTTTTGTCGTTTTGTTTAACCAATTGAAATCTGAAAAGGTTAAAAATAAATACAGAAATAAATTTAAAAGGTTAGAAATTGATTTTATTTTTACTATAGCATGTAGTGAAGGGACTTTCCGGGGTCTGTTTCTTCTTGAGCTCATTTACTGTTTTCTTTTTTCAATGCTGAAAGAAAATACGGCCAATAACAGTCATGGTCGACTTCTAATTTGAAGTATTTACTAAATCTAACTCAAGTTTGCACAATGTAACAAATAACATTTTCTTTCTGCTCAAAATTCCTTGAAAATGAAAACAAGAAAACAATGAAGTGGCATGTAAGTAATTATCAAATATAAAATTCACCTAAGCATCTTCTCCTTTTGTTCTTTTCTTTACAACGACGCCCATTCAATTTTGATAATTTGCTAGTATGGGATGGTTGTGGCAATGAGATACGTTAGTGTATGTTCGGATCAACATTTTAGTTTTTCTTTTTTGTCTCTAATTTTGAATTTTGAATTGTACTACTTTAACTCCTTCGAGTGCTAGTTAATTTTTTTCTTTCTTTTATAAAACATTATCCAGAACACACAAATGAGCGTAATTTGATTTTGATTTTGATTTCTATAAAAAAAATTGTTTAAATTTTGTCGCTCAAAATTTTAAAGCTTATAATTTTAGTCTTTATAAAATAACAAATTTTGACTTATTTACATTTATGGACTTATATATATTTATTGTCTAACCAGTAATCAGTAAATAGTAGGAGTGTTTCTTTCTCACTCAACGAAAAAAATATTAGGTTAATGTTTGGCAGTAAACATGGAACAGTGGTAAACTTAACATGGCATAGATATTTTATATTAGATTATTATGAATGTAGGAATAGTTCATCTCATGTACTTAAACCATAAAAACTCAAAAAATTTACAAACATGAACAATGTGAGAAGATAAAGGTCCAACTTGCAAGTAATCCTCCACAATTCCACTCAACACATCACATAAGAGTAAAACATGATAAAAAAAAGGGAACATATGAGCAAGAGGCACTTTGTGCCATTGCAATTTATTGTTGTTACTCCATGAATGCAAAGCTTTTAAAATCATTTAAAAGTTGGACAATTCTTGCCTAACATAGAAAAGGCCAGAAGGGGAACCATCAGGCAAAAGTGCCAATCGCACAACACTAGCAGCACCTTCCTCAATAGATAAGATGCCAGAATTTTTGTTGATGTCTGTTTTCACAAAACCAGGGCACACACTGTTTATGTACATGTTTGGATGCTTCTTGGCTAGAATTCTTGTGTATGAGTTCATGGCTGCTTTTGAGACTACATAGGCAGACAAGAAGGTTGGCCAGCCTTTAGTTTCTAAGGAATTTTCTTTGAAGTCTTTGATTAACTCTTTGAGCACCTCGTCTATTTTCTCTTCAGTAAGATTTTCAGCATCATTAAGCACCCCTTTAGCCCATTCGTTTGCTATGTTCTGCAACATCACCATAAACAAAATTTTGTGAATGTTTACAAGGGAAAGTAAACCATCTCTCATGAATTAGTTTGGCATTCTTTTACCTTTAAGAATCCTGCTTGAGAGGAAACATTCACAATCCTAGGAGACTTGGATAATTGCAGAAGGGGAAGAAATGCCTCAGTTGCTTTCTTTGCGCCATAGTAGTTTGTTGTTAGGCACTCTTCAACCATCGCACAAGTTTGAGTGAGTTTCTCCCAGTTAAATGCTGATCCCTCATCCTGAATTCATGTTGAAGAAACTCAAAATAATAATAATAGAGGCTCCAGAGACAAATATATAAATACATACACAAACTCACCACTTCATCCAGATTGACACCACTTATTCCTGCATTGTTCACCTGCACAAGAATTTGTTATTCTTAAAAGGTTAAATTGATTTGTTCATATTAAGCTAAAGGATTTAAGGATAACAATTAGCAGACAAGTTCTTATTTACATTCAATAAATACAAGATTCCCTCATATTTCCAAATTACAATCATTAATTTGCTTTTTTACTGATAAACAGAAAAAATGAGAAATTGGGTCTTCATACCAAGATATCAAGTTTTCCAAACTGTGTCTTTACAAACTCAGCTAGAGAATTAATACTAGCAGAGTGAGTGACATCAAGCTGGTGAAAAGTCACCAAATCAGAGAGACCATACTCTTTCAATCTCCCAATGGCTTCTTGGCCTCTGATCTCATCTCTGGCTGTGAGCACCACCTTGACTCCATTTGAGGCCAACTGTTTAACAGTCTCAAACCCTATCCCTTTATTTGCTCCAGTAACAACAGCATACCTTTCACAACAAACCACACATTTTTATAACTCATGTAAACATTCATAATAGTGCTGGATCTAATCAGAAAAGTCTAATAACACCAAAATAGCGTATATAAGTACAAATAATTTTTCTCTCCTGGTTTTGGTAGATTGGACTTAGTTCAAATTATAAACTAAACAATCATTTTAGTTCTAAAAATTGAAAGACGCTATTGTATTAGTTTCTGAAATTAAAAAAAAAAATCAAAGAAGTTCGTAAACTTCAGTTTCCAAGTCACATATTTTTAAAATTTGAACTTATATACCACTGTAAATTTGTATTTTCGGCAAACCCTTTTTTTGGATCTGACAAATGTTAGCTTTTATCAGTGAAAGATTCAATCTTCTTGCCTATCGCTCCTTTTCATCAACTTTTACTGTCAAGTGAAGCTATTTTCAGGAACTTAGAGACTACTTTAACAGTAACTTCAAATAAATTGGTGTTTATTCCAAGTTATAATAGTGTGACCACGACTAAATGAAGAAAGCACGGGCTAAAGTGGTGCAATACTAACCTTAGTTTTGGCTCTGCCATAGAAATGTTGAAACTCAATGGATGGGCTAAAGAGGGAGATAGCTATATTGGATAAAAATGTTTGTGGTTTTCTCCAAAACTTGGTGGCAAACTTAATGAAGTGTGTGAGCTTGTTTCATTGTTGATTTTGTCTTTTCTTTGCATTGCTTCATTGTTTTTGACACGTACAAAATTTTGTAGTGGAGGTGGCTCATTGGCGCAAGTGGGGACGTGGGTGCATCAACAACGTACAAATATTTTACATAAGAAGCCATTGCACTTTGCCATATTCACTTGTAAAGTGTATTTTGGTAGCAAAATCATTATTTTAAAGTTATGGTAAGTGACTATTAGTTTGGTGCAATGATTGTTTTTCTTGAATAAGGAGTAATTTGATAAATATTTTGTTTTGTCACCATTTACGATTTTTTGTTATTACATTGTCTCTCGTGCTGCTGTGTTGTTAGATTGTCCGCTGAAACTATTTAATCTGTTCGTTCATAATAAGAATGTATATATTATATCATTATAATTTGACAATCAATATTCATATATATAAATAAGGTTAGTCCAATATAAAAAAAAAATATAATTCATCTATCTAAAATCCAAAAATTAAAAATAATATAATTAATTTAAAATTTTTTATCTCTTTTCTTTATCATCTTTGAAAAAAACATTTTAGTTTAAATTCATTTAAAAAAATTAATAACTTTACAAAATTTCACATTATATAAAGATATGATAAAAGATTAAATAAAAACATTTTCCCTAAAACATTTATAATCTAAATATTATTTATTATATATATGATTTATTTCTTATTTCTTATTTCTGATAATAGAAACTTATACCATAAGTTTGAATTTCTTAAAAATAACTTGTTATTTTTAAAATTAGTTTGAAATTATGTTAAAATATATAGACTTAAAAAATATTTTTTGAATTTAACATTTTTACTAATACATATTATACGCATATCAATATTCGATACGTGTCAAACACAGAGACACACAATTTAAGAGACGTATCTGAAATTTATAGCATTTTATCATGTTAAATAAGAAATGTTAATTTCAACAAAATAGAAAAATAAACACGAATGGAAAAAATTAATTGAATTATAAAATATAAGAAAATAAATATAAGAAAGTATTCTAAATTTTTTAACATAATTCTGTATATAGAACTAAGTCTAGAGAAAACTTTTAAATTAATTAACAAAAAATATGGTGTAAAAATTGAGAAGAGATATACGGTCTAGTCATTAGACATGATAGACGATAATCACGTTAACCACAAACGATCATATAATCTAAACACTGTTAAACACATTCTGGTGGATGATCTGTTGTGTTTTTAGAATCAGAAGAACTTTGACCATACTAACTAAGTGTGGTGAATGTGAGAATCAATGTCTAACTAGCCTGTATTCTTCCGAAGTTATGAATCCACCATGGAAAAGAAAGAAACTATTTCATTGTTTTGAAGCAAAAGAACATGAAATATCCTCTCCTTAAAGGATTTCTCCTCTCATTACGAGTAAAATACTCATCCTACAAAAGAAGCAAAACAGAACCAACCCCTAACTGTTACTAATATTCTCTTCCTTCTCTTATTCTTAACACCTAAAAATGACACAAATATAATCAAGAGGCACATTCTCTCGTGTTTGTTCTTGAATCTGCATGGTTTATTCCTTTTTTATCACTCAAAAGTTTGACTTTTCTTGCCTGCTATAGAAGAGGCCAGAAGGGGAACCATTGGGAAGCAGTGCTAATCTCACAACACTAGCAGCACCTTGCTCAACGGATAAGAAGCCAGTGTTTCTGTTTATGTCTGTTTTCACAAAACCAGGACACACACAATTGATGCAAAAGTTTGGATACTTCTTGGCCAAAATCCTTGTGTATGAATTCATGGCTGCTTTTGAGACCATATAGGAAGACAAGAAGGTTGGCCAACCTTTGTTTCCGAATGAACCTTCTTTAAAGTCTTTCATAAACTCTTTCAGCACCTCATCTATTCTATCTTCTGTAAGATTTTCAGCATCATCAAACACCCCTTTAGCCAATTTGTTTGCTATCCCCTGAAACATCACCACAACACAATTTTTCCAATGTTGAGAGTTTGGAGACTTCATGTAAAATCATATCTCAAGAGAAAAATTAAGGCACTCTTGTACCTTTAACAACCCTGCTTGGGAGGAAACATTAACAATCCTAGGTGAGTTGGATAATTTCAAAAGGGGAAGAAATGCCTCAGTCGTTTCCTTTGCACCATAGTAGTTTGTTCTTAGGCACTTTTCTGCCATTTCATAAGTTTGAGTAAGTTCCCTCCAGTTAATTATTGATCCTTCCTGCATACATGTAGAAGAAACTCAGCTTCAAAAACTGCTCTACATAGACCATAAATCCCTTACATTAGGCAAAAGAATACACACTGACCATTTCATATGGGTTGACACCACTGATTCCTGCATTGTTCACCTATACAAGAATGTGGGATTTTTCAGAGGTTAAAATGATTCATTCATATAAAGTTAAAGGGAAACAAAGATGACTTTTAATCTAAATATTCCTCTAAGCATGAAGAAAGATTTATTTAAGTATATTTTTTATTGTTTTGTGTACAGTCATGAGTAATTATAAATGTTGATAAAAAACGATACAATATTTCAAGGTTTTAAAAGAGCATATTGCACTTTTGGACTCTTTACAGTCAACCTATATTCACTATAATTTCCACATCCTAGTAAGACAATGCACAAATAATCGAGTTTCAATTTTATTCGATTCTCAGCTTAGATTAGCTAGTTCTCGCAATTTTTTCATACCCTTTGTGTTAACCTTGCATTAATTTTGTGTTGATGGTAATCTTTTACTTACTTTTCAATGGTTTAAATTATCACAATTTTTCATTTGATTTGTCTATATATCTAGTTGTCTATGATCCTCCATTTAAGTGCTTAACTCAGTACAACAAAAAAGAAGACTAGAAGAGGGACAACATATAGGAAAGGGAAATATTTTACATAGACTGGACTGCAACTTTTTTGAAAATAGGAGAGAAAAACTCAGTGAGAGACCAAAAGTCATGTCTAAGTCAAGTCACAATCCATAAATTTACCATCTTATTTGGAGAAGGAAAAATAAGAAACATGTTATAGAATAGTTTAAGATTTTCATGTCTCTACATTAAGGATATAGAATGTCTCCAAATCATGTAATAATTCTAAAAAATAAGATATTGAAAATGAATTCCACTGCTGAGAATATTCAGCATGCCTTCTTACCAATATATCCAGTCTCCCAAACTGTGTGTTGACAAACTCTACTAGTGAATGAATACTAGCAGAGAGAGTGACATCAAGCTGGTGAAAAACCACCAACTCAGAGAGACCACATTCTTTCAATGTCTCAATGGCTTCATGGCCTCTTTTCTCATCTCTGGCAGCGAGCACCACCTTCACTCCATTTGAGGCCAACTGGTTAACAGTCTCCAATCCTATCCCTTTGTTTGCTCCAGTAACAACAGCATACCTGAAATCAAAAACCACAACCAGATGCTACAAATCAAGCTATAACATACAAAGAACATGGAATCTGAATCGTTGCATGTGGAAAATGTTGTGTCACTTGACTAACCTTGGTTTTGGCTCTGTCATAGATGCTGAAATGGATTGCTTAAGGAGAGAGATGAATATGTATAAAAAAAAGGTTGTAGAGGTGTAATTTTCTCAAAACAAAAAGAAAGAAATGGCGGCTAGTCAAATGGGTTAGTTGTGCTGTTACTAGTTACTGCTGCTGTTGTTGTTGTTTATTCCACAGCATCATTGTTCTAGATATGAAAAAAATTGTTTGTGTTTGTTGCACAGTGGTGCATGATGAAATGGAATACTAGATGGTATTGTTAACTGGAGTGGCCACAACATGTGTGAAGAAAGAGACAATGCAAAAATCCAAAGAATGCTTCACCTAATCTAGCATGGACATTCTCATGTGGTCCATATCAAGTAAAATAATTTCTCATGGTATAACTCTTACCTTCATTCACATGTAAATTTAAATTGAATAGCCATGTTTAGGATTTAGGGTTAGGTGTCCTAATCCAAACTAAAGATATTGAATTTTTTATACCATTTAGAACTCTCAGTTTTTCTAACCTATTCCAACCATGTTTTTTAAGAAAAGTTATTTAAAAAAAAATCTAGAGATTGTAATATTTAAAAATATTAAAGAAAACAATGAATTAACTCCTAACTTAAATCAATTAAGGAAATAATGAATATATAAATTAATGAAATTAATTAATCATTAAGTATCAGAATAATATTTAAACGAATTAATAAGGTAAAAATTTATAAATTAATGGGTTAATGAATTAAAATTAATAAATAGTTGAAACGATAAGGAATGAATAGTGAAATAATTTTAAAAAGGAAAACAAAAATTTAAAGAAAAAAATTATTAAAATAGCACAGAAATAGAGATTTTGTACTTGTCTCTGAAGTCAATATTTAACATTTCGGTAATTATTCTGTAAAAACAATTGTGTGAGTAAGAAAATAAATTCAGTATACAATGTAAGTTATTGAATTAGAACAAATAATGTAAACAGACAAAATAAATATTGAAAATATTATTGAGATTTAAAGACATTTTTAGTTCGTATATATTAAGGATTGTTGTCCTTAGTTTAGATTCTTCTCATTCAAACAGAATTACCTCAATATTGTCATTATACATTAAATTATATATATATATATATATTATTTTATTTTATTAGTTTTTTTAAAAAATTAGTGTAATTTAAAATTGAATTTCAGCAAACAAACAATTTTTTTTAATTACAAAATTGAGTTACTTTAATAATATAAAAAAAATATAAGTAAATTATTAAAAAAATATCAAATTAAATCTAATTTATAGGGTAAAAAGGTAAATTGATAAAACTCTAAAATCTGAAAGTTAAAATCGATAAAAACTTT
Organism: Phaseolus vulgaris; assembly: GCF_051622355.1. Classification (NCBI taxonomy): domain Eukaryota; kingdom Viridiplantae; phylum Streptophyta; class Magnoliopsida; order Fabales; family Fabaceae; genus Phaseolus; species Phaseolus vulgaris. Next base: position 6,398,682 of record NC_143505.1, read on the forward strand.
AACCGGAAAATTAAATCTCATAAGTTAACTACATGTCTATTTATACGATCTACTCAATTCTGAAATTAACAAAAAAATATGATTTTAAATTGTAATAGTTTTGGAAAAAAAATCATTATTATCTTTTACGTTGAATCATTTAAAAAAAATTACGACTACTATATTGAATTTTTTTTAAAAGAATTAAGAATACACTGAACTATTTTAAAAATTTAGAATCAAAATTAACTTGTTAAAAAAAATTAGGAACGATATTAAATTTTTTAAAATCTATGAAATAAAATTGATTTTTGAGTATTAATATATAAAAAGAAGTTAATTAATTCTATTATTTATGATGACCTTCAAAGAAAGATAATGATAATCATATCTTAAAAACTTAATAAACTTATACAACTACTTGATAGTCATTATTTTATCACTTTTTGTATGAGTCAAAATATTACTTTTCTAAACATAAATGTTTACCTAATTATTTACATGTACATGAGTGAATCTCATAATTATGTTTAATTAATTATATAACAAACATGATTATTTTTAATTTATGTAAAACAAATTAAAAGTTATAACTATTTCATTAAAAAATCCACGAACAACATTTTCCTCAATTTCTAAACACATAAAAATCCTCAACCTAACTGAAATATCAAATTGCATAATTATACCTAACATTAAAGCTTTTATAATTTTTGTTTTACATAAATAATCTTCTTTTCTATTTATACATTTTTTTTTATCCCTATATGTGTCTCTTATAATTATTTTAAAAACATTATATTGATATATTTTTATATTACATTAAATTTTTATATTTGGAAAACATCACTATGTTACAAGAGAAATCAATGTAAATATTAGAAAAACATACTTTTTATATAATTCTACAAAACTTTAAGGTGGTTAATTTACTTTGTATATTTTTAATAGTCTAGTTTGACTGGTTTATTGTAAAACATGAATAAGATTGAATTTAATATCTCCATCAAGTTTCATTTTAATCTTTCACTTTCTTTCATTACAATCTTCTAGAAGGAGTACCACACACATGTCATACATTAATTGTCTGAATTCAGCAAAAACTGTCCCTTCTGAATTTTTTTATGCTTAAACTGCAATTAGAAGTTTTTTATTGTTCAATGGTAAGTAGAGTGACTTAAAAACTATTGTTGGTCAATTCAGGCAACTTCTAATACTTCAAAGATTGAGATCATTCTCAATATACTATATTTATGTGTCACTTTCTTTAAACTTTTTATTATTATTATTATTATTTTTTAACAAGAGACGTGGAGCCTGGGAAACAAACCACTCTCATGTATCAATCTTATTTGTTAGCAACTCAATGTGGTAATTTGTTTTTCAAAGTTATACAAAATAAAATATACAATTAAAAAAATGTAGATATAAGATATATAACATTCTCCGATCATGATGCAAATCCAAAATTAAATGAGGTTAATTTGACTCAATCACCTAAACATAACATTCCACATCATTAATTTGAGTTAGGTTAAACAAACTATTACTTACTATTATTTAACTGCTTTTATGTTATAACTATGGGTGTCTTTTTTGCATAATATTTATCTCATTATAAGTTTAACGGGAATATTAATAATACTACTTTACCTCTTAAGTTTTGGGTGAGTCGTTTATTGTTTATATTATTAATGTTCTGCCAACAAATATTTTGCATAGATATATTTTCGGAAATGTTATTTTATAGGCATATTTGATTATAATTTCTTAAAAAGTATGATAGGAAATTTATCACTATCTATATTGTGTGTATGTTGGAACCAATCTCGTCTCATGGGCTTTACACAAGCAACAAGTTGCATCACGCATACGATATTGAAATTGAATAATACAACATCGGTGTTTTACTTTTTTAAGATCACTTAAGCTTTGTTTCATTACGTTAATATAGTATAGTGATACTGTTGTAAAACGAAGTGATATTGTAAAATATCTTAAAAACAATTGTGAACCCACGTGCCTAGAGTTGCGGAAGATTTTGGAGGAAGTTGATTGAAGATGTCAAATGCTGTTATGAGTGCAACAAGAAAATAAATTAGGTGCAACAGCAAATTGAAATCAGCTATGGAGATGGAAAATATCTTTGCTTCCTATCCCTATATAAAGAGGGGTTCCATCCTCTCCAAATGCACATCTCTCTCATTCACTCTCTTCATCTTCTTCACCCACCGTGAAGCTTCTTTTCTTCTCTCTTTTTCCACTTTCTCTCTCCTCATTTACTTTATTATATTTTTAAGTTTTATATTGGGTTCCATTGGGTATTACTCTTTTAAAGAGTAACTTGCTAGTTCTGATCCTCGGAAATATCCGGAAAGTTCCTGTTGTATCCTGGGGGACTTACGCAATACACCGCGGATAAGTCCTTACGGACAGTGATTACTCACGCCTCGGGAAACCTTTTATTTTGTGTTCGTTTTAAAGTCAAATACTTCAACAATTGTAAGGACTTATGGCTGAAAATCCGAACAACAACGACAACACTGCTCCGGAAACATCAAATGTTGTTTCCGCAACGCAAACCATTTTTGCGAAACCTTTTCCGGACGTCTCCAAAATTGAAGTCTTCACCGGTCAGAACTTCTGACGTTGGCAAGAATGCGTGTCCACCCTATTGGACATGTACGGAGTTGCTCATGCACTTACAACTGCCAAACCCGACTCAACCACGGCTGCGAAACAAGTTGACGACTGGATCCATGCAAATAAGGTATGCCGTCACACTTTACTCAGTGTGTTATCTAACGATCTGTTCGATGTTTATGCTTTTTATAAGAATGCAAAAGATATTTGGGATTCTCTTATCCTCAAATATACTGCCGAAGACATCGTCAGACAAAGGTTCGTAATTGTAAAATACTATCGCTGGGAGATGATCGAAGGCAAAAACATCAAAATCCAAATAAACGAATATCACAAGCTGATTGAAGATATCAAAACTGAAAGCATAAAATTGCCAGATGAATTCGTGTCCGAACTCTTGATCGAAAAGCTTTCGCAGTCTTGGACGGATTACAAACAACAACTGAAGCACAGACAGAAACAAATGTCTCTATCAGATTTGATCACCCACATCATCAGTGAAGACACAAACAGGAAGGAGTGCGCTGCTACAAAGGCCAAAGCTTTGTCTGCCAAAGCAAATGTGATAGAAGACAAACCAGCTCCAAAAAGGTACGAGAAAAAATTTGATCACAAAAAGAAACCTAATAACAAATTCTCTCGTCCCAGTGGAACTAACCCCACTTTCAAGAAAAAAGGTAATTGCTTTGTCTGTGGAAAGCCAGGCCATCATGCACCTCAGTGCAGACATAGGGCTAAAAACGACTATCCTCCTAAGGCAAATCTAGCCGAAGGGGAAGATACTATTGTGGCAGTCATTTCACAAGTAAACCTTGTGACAAATGTGAGCAAATGGGTGGTAGACTCTGGGGCTACCAGACACATCTGTGCAAACAGAAATGTGTTCACCTCCTACACAAGTGTGGGGGATGGAAAAGAACAAGTATATCTCGGTGACTCCAGGACAACTCCTGTCCTAGGAAAAGGAAAAGTTCTTCTGAAGCTCACATCTGGTAAAACTCTAGCTTTGAATGATGTGCTACATGTGCCATCAATTAGAGTTAATTTGGTCTCTGTGGCATTACTAAGCAAAGTTGGGGTTAAAGTGTCATTTGAATCTGACAAGATTGTTATGACAAAAAACAATGTTTTTGTGGGAAAGGGATATTGTGATCAAGGCCTTTTTGTATTAAACATTTCTGAAATTATGAATGAATCTAAATCTTCTGCTTATATAGTTGACTCGTATGATATATGGCATGCTAGATTAGGACATGTGAATTCTTCGTATGTTATAAAATTGCAACGACTAGGATTAATCAACATGCATGACAAACAAAGTAGTAAATGTGATGTATGCGTAGAATCTAAAATAACGAAGAAAACATGTCACTCTGTAGAACGTCAAACTGAAATTCTTGGTTTAATTCATACCGACCTTGCTGATTTAAAACAAACCATGTCTAGAGGTGGTAAAAATTATTTTGTAACCTTTATAGATGATTTTTCTAGATACACCAAAGTGTATTTAATTAAACATAAGGATGAAGCCTTTGATATGTTTTTAACTTATAAAGCGGAAGTAGAAAATCAACTTAATAAGAAAATTAAGAGAATTAGATCAGATAGAGGTGGTGAATATGTTTTATTTAATGACTATTGTGTAAAAGAAGGTATTATTCATGAAGTAACCCCACCATATTCACCTGAGTCTAATGGAGTAGCTGAAAGGAAAAATAAGACTCTTAAAGAAATGATGAATGTCATGCTTATTAGTTCTAATGCTCCTGATAATTTATGGGGTGAATCTCTGCTTACTGCGTGTTTTTTACAAAATAGGATACCACATAGGAAAACTGGTAAAACACCCTATGAGTTGTGGAAAGGTTATCAACCTAATTTGAAATACCTAAGAGTGTGGGGGAGTTTGGCTAAAGTGATGTTACCTGATCCTAAGAAAAGGAAAATAGGCTCTAAAACATCTGATTGTATGTTCTTAGGATATGCAGAACATAGTGTTGCCTATAGGTTTCTAGTTCTTAATAGTGACATAATTGAACGCAACACTATAGTAGAGACAAAAAGCGCTGAGTTCTTTGAACACATCTTTCCGCTAAAGAGTAGTGGTACATCTGAACAACCTATAGATAGTGTTAGTGATACCTTGAGTGAGGATGTTAGAAGAAGTAAAAGACAGAGAAAGGAAACATCTTTTGGAAATGACTTTTATACTTATCTAGTTGAGAATGATCCAATAAGTTTTGTAGAAGCTACTAGTGCTCCTGATGCTAAACATTGGGATAAGGCCATTAAAACAGAGCTTGAATCAATTAAGAAAAATAATACGTGGACCTTAGTAGATCTGCCTAAAGGAGCAAAACCCATTGGTTGTAAGTGGATCTTTAAGAAGAAGTATCATCCTGATGGATCCATAGAGAAATATAAGGCAAGATTAGTTGCTAAAGGGTTTACTCAAAAACATAACATAGATTACTTTGATACTTTTGCACCTGTTACTAGGATTTCCTCTATTCGTGTATTGCTAGCCTTAGCATCTATCCATAAATTAGTAATTCACCAAATGGATGTTAAAACTGCTTTTCTGAATGGTGAATTAGAAGAGGAAATTTATATGACTCAACCTGAAGGTTGTGTAGTCCTAGGTCAAAAGGAAAAAGTATGCAAACTTTTAAAATCTTTGTATGGTTTGAAACAAGCACCAAAACAATGGCATGAAAAACTTGATAATGTTTTACTTTGTGAGGGTTTTTCTACCAATGATGCTGATAAATGTGTGTATTCTAGATCTGAGAATGGTGAATATGTCATTATATGTTTGTATGTGGATGACATGCTAATTTTTGGTACATGCAATGATATAGTTTTTAAAACAAAATTGTTTCTTGGATCTAAGTTTGAGATGAAAGACATGGGTGAAGCAAGTGTGATTCTAGGAGTTAAAATCATAAGGAAGGGAGATAGTATATTACTATCCCAAGAAAAATACACTGAGAAACTTCTAAAGAAGTTTGGTTACTATGACTTTAAGTCAGTGAGTACCCCTTATGATGTTAACTCTAAATTAAAGAAGAACAGAGGAGAATCTATTTCTCAAACTCAGTATGCCCAGATAATTGGGAGCTTATTGCATTTAATGAGCTTTTCTAGACTAGATATTGCTTATGCAGTAGGTAGATTGAATAGATACACTCAATGTCCTAGTCAGGATCATTGGGAAGCACTTGCGAGACTCATGAAATACTTGAGAGGTACAATGGATTATGCCATTGAATATAGTGGATTTCCCGCTGTGCTAGAAAGGTACAGTGATGCTAACTGGATCTCTGATTCAGATGAGACAAAATCCACTAGTGGTTATGTATTTACACTTGGGGGTGGTGCAGTTACATGGAGATCAGCCAGGCAAACTATTATCGCAAGATCAACAATGGAATCTGAGTTTGTTGCTCTAGAAATGGCTGGTAGTGAAGCTGAGTGGTTGAAAAACTTCTTAGCAAACATTCCTTTAGGAATGAAACCAACCCCATCTGTATCAATGCATTGTGATTGCCAATCGGCAATAGCTATAGCTAAAAATAAAAGCTATAATGGAAAGAATAGACATATACAATTGAGACACAATTTGGTGAAACAGCTGTTAAAGAGTGGAACGATTTCTATTGACTATGTCAAGTCAGAATGGAATCTGGCAGATCCTCTGAAAAAACCCCTAGGGAGAAAAATGATTTTAGAAACATCGAGGGGAATGGGACTTAAGCCACTTGCAAACAAACAAGTGATGGAAACCCAACCTTTGTGATTGGAGATCCCATGAATAAGGTTCATATGGGTAAAAACAAGTCACTTGTTAGTTCTGCTAGCACTAATATTGATTTTAAATCAATTTTGTCCATTCCTATGGTGTGTGTGAAAGTGCTAGATACTGCATTATCGAGAGGATAAACTTTGTGGTTAAAATTCAGAGGTAAAAGAGTTTTAACGATTTACAAAGTTTTAATGATTTTCATATCCCTTATGGGTGGTGTATAATTTGCAGTATACACTTGATGAAATCACCTATATGAGTGTCAAGTGGGGCCGCTTGCATGAGATCTTGGCAAGATCTCTATAGCACTCATGAATACCGGGCACGCGCATGGCCTAGTAGCGCAACACATCGATAACAACAAGTAATGTGGGGGTGTATTGTGATTTATAAACCTCTAACACATACTAAGTGTCTTGGTTCATATAGCTTGCTATACCAACTACACTATGTGTTACGTTCATCAATCTAAGACTGGTTCATATAGCTTGCTATACCAGATCTGATGCATTACATCTTAGATGAACCCAAAATTTATTTATTTATTTTTTTTCTCTTTATCTTTATCCTTTGCAATATGTGGGGGATTGTTGTAAAACGAAGTAGATATTGCAAAATATCTTAAAAACAATTGTGAACCCACGTGCCTAGAGTTGCGGAAGATTTTGGAGGAAGTTGATTGAAGATGTCAAATGCTGTTATGAGTGCAACAAGAAAATAAATTAGGTGCAACAGCAAATTGAAATCAGCTATGGAGATGGAAAATATCTTTGCTTCCTATCCCTATATAAAGAGGGGTTCCATCCTCTCCAAGTGCACATCTCTCTCATTCACTCTCTTCATCTTCTTCACCCACCGTGAAGCTTCTTTTCTTCTCTCTTTTTCCACTTTCTCTCTCCTCATTTACTTTATTATATTTTTAAGTTTTATATTGGGTTCCATTGGGTATTACTCTTTTAAAGAGTAACTTGCTAGTTCTGATCCTCGGAAATATCCGGGAAGTTCCTGTTGTATCCTGGGGGACTTACGCAATACACCGCGGATAAGTCCTTACGGACAGTGATTACTCACGCCTCGGGAAACCTTTTATTTTGTGTTCGTTTTAAAGCCAAATACTTCAACATCAAGAGTCGAAATTTAGGACAATTTATATACTTCTTCCTCCTCCAATCATTGAGACGCCTTTTAAGGACAAAACCGTGACGAAGTATCAACTTCTAAAGTGGACAATAACTCAGATGCGGTGATTGACCTTAGCGATGCTACCTCTCGGACTTGAGGTTGGAACAATGACGCGATTTTTGGAAATGAAAATGTGTCTTAAGCCCTTCAACTAGGGGAATCCACTCCCCTTAGACCTCGACCGTGGAGTTTGTTTCGGTACACCAATATAGTCTCACATCGCGCTCAGAAGTCGAGACTAAAGATAATTTATATATTCATTCCTCCTCCAACTCATTGAGGCGTCTAATATGTCCTAAGCCCTTTAGCTAGGGAGAATCCACTCTCCTTAAACCGGGAGACTTCTATACTATTTAAAAAAAAAGAGAATAATGTATTATGTATAACTATCATGTATTTAAGGTGATGTTACTTATTAATGTTATTTTTATTTCATTAGATGTTATCATTATAAAGTTTCATATAAACTAGGGTTAGATTGTTGTTTTGGTAACTTGTCACCAAGACAGGGATATATCTAATAAAGAGAAGTACTTCTAACATTGTTTAACATATTTTTTACACACTCTGTTGATGACTAAAATTATTTAAATCACAAAAAATTATAAATCCCAATTTTTGTTTGATAAATCTAATTTATGTTTTTGTAAATTTCAATAGTAAAAAAATGTATTTAAAAACATCGTAAAATGGTGTTATTGTATACCATTTACATTTTCTAATTTGAACTTAAACAGAACTCAACGATAAGAATTACAACATGAAAGTCTAATCTCATATTTGTAAGAGTCTAAGTTTAATCAAAAGAAAAGTGATACACTCTTTTATGTGGTATTTTCTACTAATCAGGTTTTATTTAGAATTATAATATAAGATATATTAAATTAAATAATAAATAAAACTTATATCAATAGAAGTTTATAAATTTTCACCAGAAGTTTAAATCAATAGATCTTGTTGGAGAAATTAAAGTTACCTAATAGTCCAAAAAATTAGCATTGAGAAATTAAAATAATTGGATAGTAAAATGTTAGAAGACTACCTTAACATTATACAATTTACATATTTAATTACATGAGAAAACTTATTCTTTTCCAAAGTCATATATATACTAATAGAATATTCTTAATCACTCAACAAAAAGGAAACTGTTAAAGTTCAAATTTATAAAATTTTATTTAAGAATAATAATGTCACAACAGATATTGAGTATATTGACCTTATTATTAATTGAAAAAAATGCTAAAAAACATAGATTTCAATAATTTAATAGATAATTTTGTATACCAGAAAATCTTTTAAAAAAAAAGGTAAACTTTGAACAAAAATATAATAGTTATTATTAACACTTTATATAAGTGTTATAATTTTGTAAAAGTCTCAACTCATCTCATTAAACCTAAAGTATACATGAGATAATTCAAATCTCAATATTCTTCCATCAATCATTATAAATTTAAAAGAATGTATTGGGGTTAAAAACAAAAGCCGAACTGCATTATGTTTTTTTCTTGGTCTAACCTTCATAAAGAAAATAATGTTTGGGTCTCTATTGATCTATCATAGTGCTTTCTCTTCCTGCAGCCAATAAATTTGAACTTGTATCCTATCACATTAAAAATGACAAAAACATTCTTTTTAGTTTTTAAATAGGAGTGGGGTGTGAATGTATTTCAGATTTATTATTTTGGAATATAATTTTAGATTTGGGTTTCTGGAATATCTTTCTGCATTAGATTTTCTGCAACAATTTCATAGAAAAACAATTTCATGGAATTTCAAAAATTGATGCGGTAGAAGTTAAAATTGATTGGGTGCTGGAAGCAAAAGCCATATTCTAAAGATTCGGCTTGATCAACATGATAATTGGGTTTAACGTGGATGTATGTTTAATAGATTCCTTAGTTCTTTTACTTCCTACACTCCCTATTTTTAAACTTGCACCAAGATAATTAGGTGAAATGACCAAATTACGCTTCACCCTCACTGCACCCCACCACCGTTGTCAGCATCAGTGTCACCGCTCCTCCACCATGACTTTTGTAGTTAGAAGAAGAAAAGCAAAAAAAAAAAAAAAAAATCATTCCAGAAATGTAGGATGAAAAACTTGTTCCGAAAAACTGATTATGAAAAATGGATTCTGGAAGACATTATATACATTTTGAAATTCTGTTATGAAAATCTTCTTCCAAAAAATTTGTTTCAAAGAGCTTATTTCAGAATGTATTCCATATTTTCCAAAAATCTTGTTATGAAAATCTTATTATATATTGGAAAACATTTTTCAAAATGTATTTCATAAATTTCAGAAAATGCGTTTAAAAAAAACATCCAAAAAGGACAATCCAGAAATTACTTTAAAAAAAAGTAAAATAATCATTTAAAAAATTATAGACTTCAAGTTGTTGAGAGGTTGGCGGAAGCAATCATAAAAACTTAAAATGACTAATGAATTTATTATATTGTTGACCAAAATAAGTTTATTAATAATTAAATTTGTTATATTTTTATGTAATATTATATATATATATATATATATATATATATCATAATGTATATACAATATAAGATAAAAAAAGTACTTATTTAAATAAAAAAAACTAGTTTTTAATAAGACCTTAATAAAATTATAAATTTAACTTTGAATAATTTTATAAATTAGAATTTTTATGTAAATCAGCATGTTTAACATTGGGGATAAATGTAAATGAATCGTATTATAACAAGCATAATAGAAAAACTAAAAAATATTAATATTTTATTAACAAGTTAATTTATTAGACATAAAAGGCTTTTCTTACCTTTTAATTAAATAAGTTATTATAAAAGTTTAGATTTGATTTAATTATTAAAAGAGTGAAGTGTAGCTAGAGCTAATAATGTAAGTTAAATCATAGGTTTGTATATAGTTTTCCTATTTCCCTATTGGGTTAATTTTTGAGATACAAAACTAGAAACAGAGTGGGATCATAAAAACAAATTATAAATTAGAATGATTGTACGTGAGGTCTAGGTAGGTTTGAAATAATTTAAAGAATTGTAAGTGTTAATAAGGAAATGAAGCAGTCTAAGGCAATTGAGGATTAGAGAGAAAGAGAAATGAATGAACAAGTGAAGCTTAAAAAACAAAAGGACTATACACATAATTCACTGCCTGCAACATATGGAGGCGTCCTTTTCTCCCTCTCACCACTTCAATTATCAAAACCTTTCTAGTAATGGGAAATGGGAAATAGTAAACAAGTTTATTTTTCATGAACGAGGGGGGAATACTCAGGGTACCACATATTGCCTCTCACATACTCCACAGTATCCTCCTGCAACCAAACCAACAAGCATGAGTTAGCAGCAGCAGAATATACATCACACCAAGGTAGCATCCACATGCTCAGAACTAAACCACAAAATATGGGGACTAGTCAATTTGCAATACTTAGACACAAACTGCAACTGCATTTAATATTCAAAAGTTCAGTCTCCTCTCACAGCAGACTATGAATATAATGTATTATCAGTGAGATATTTGAAATTTCCATACTTTTGACATGTTTGATAGTTCTCTCAACCCTACATCACCATGACCTTCAGCTTGTTTTTCTGCAACTGCAGCACCAATAACAGCAGCTCCAACTTCAGCTGTAACATTTCGAATACTGCAGAACAAAGTGCCATTGATTAGGAGAAGGTCACAATGAACATCTTTGTTAAGGGATGAGTAAATCAAAACTATATTGTTAGATTTAGTACCGCACATGGCATCCAAATCCAATATACATTCCAAGAATCAGTTTTAGTGTCTATACAGATTAAATTTTAATTCTCACAGTGGTTCAAAAAGGAGCCATGGAAAAGGAGAGCCGTGAGAAAATGAAAAACAAGTCATAACAAAGAAAAAAGGGAACCTTACCAGTCAATGGATGGATACAAGATTCCTTTTTGGACCTCCTCATCTGTCATATATGAAGCAAGGCTGAAAGGATGACAGCATGTTAGTAACGTATTTAAACAGGCCCTGAGTGGCATCTCATCAGAGAGGGGAAGTTATTTATTAGTGAGCAGCATTGTACACCTAGAAAACGTATTAAGCTTTTCAATGAAAGTAGGCAAAAACAGATAAAAAGGTTTAGACAACACAGAATACACAAACATCAATTGTTATGCCTAACTCGAGAGCAGCCATACAAACATCAAGAAAATAATTCACTAAACTTCCATCGGAATCAAGTGTAATAGCTTTTGGTAGAACAAAAGAACTATACAAATTAAATACCATTCTGCTGCTGCTCGCACCATTTCGTCTGTTATATGACGAGCACCCGATAGAAGTGTACCCAAACCAATCCTGAATGAAATGTTGCAATAGAATTACGCCAATGTTTCCACTGAGTGGTGATTTGTGAAAAAAAAAATATAGAGCCACAAAGGCACGCCTACCCTGGGAACAGGTACATGTTGTTGGCTTGATTGACATGGCCAACTTGATTTCCTGTACAAAAAATCATTTGGAGGTTATGGTTAAATATAATATTGAAATGAACAACGAAAATGTACAGTAACAAGATTCTTCCTACAATAAAGCCTCCGTGGCTGAAGAATGTTCAAACTTGACAGCATACTTCAAAAACCAATGAATCATGTTACAGAGTGGTAATTACCGAGATCTACATTGTCAAAAGGGCTTCCACTTGCAAAAACTATATTTTCTCCAGCATGACTGAAAGCTTCAATAGCAGTGCACTCAGCTGTCCCAATGATAACGAAACAAGCGTCAAAATGAAAAACATGGACTTAATTAAACAATTGTCAGTGCTGAATAAGCCGTGTACAAACAAACCATTCACGGTGGGATTAGACATTGCGAAGATAGCAGGTTTTGTTGAAGCAGATTCTCTCATTGCCTTAAGCACCTGAGTTGAATCTCAACCATTAAAATGAAGAAACCCAATTACAATAAAATGAAGGAAGCAGAACCCAAAGATATCAAAACAAGACATTTTTTCAAACATATATTTGACTTAATCAGATATACTTCACTGAGGATTAAAACATAAGGTAATTACCTCCTTGTCGAAAACACCACCAACTCCAGACAATCCAAGTAGCACATGTGGCTTAACCTTCTTAACCTAAGGACCATTAGGTTCAACAATTGAAGTATATGATATCAATTAGAATGCATAAGTTTTATTCTTTATTAGCATTATTTTAATTATACTCTTACAGAAAAATAATTGTTCATAATGATATAAATGTAAAATCAATAACATATGAAAGTCAACGAAGTTTTTCTCAAACAAATTCTGTATTTACCACTTCAATTATACTAGCACCCTCAGTAAGCCCTTCAAGATCTCTTGGATTTTTGGCAAATGGAACTGCAGCTGGATCTAGATTAATCCTTTCCGTGGTGACAAGACCCTGCATTAACAATCACATCATTATTAAAGACGTGGTGTATCATAATAAGAATAGAACAAATGCATGCACAAAAATAACAGAATAAAAGATTGTCTAAAAGAAAATATGTATGACGATGTTAGCCATATAAATAAAGACAATATAAGACAGAATTTGAAAATAAAAAATGATGATATTTGGATAACAAAGTTGAGCCAAAATCACGAGGGATCTAGATAATATTTTATTAGGAACACAAACTTTTTTTAGAGTTGCAACTTAAAGTACATTGAAAGCAAGACCATGAAAACATACATTTTTATCAATTAAAAAGAATTGGCTGTTCGCAACCGTTCCACTGCCCCCTGACATTCTTGAAACAGCCTGGACAGCCATCTTAAGAACACCAAGCCCTGCACTGCCCACCAGGCAAAAAAAAAGCATAACGTAAAACAGACTTTTGGCAGCAAGGTTGAAGCAGAAAATATCAATATAAGGAGCATGATAGAACAACGAAACAAACTGGACACCCCAATAAAGATACATCAAAATTAGTTTTGCAAGTACCTCCCAGCTCCAACAACAACTATCCTTTGTTTCAAAAAATCAGACAATGGTCGACCTTGGGATCTTACAGTTCCCAACAGCCCAGCAAGTGCAACACCAGCCGTGCCCTATTGGAGAATGGAAATGAAGAAAAATTTGACGTTTTAGAAGTCACTTCAAGAAAACAATGCATTACTTCGCACCTTGAAAATTTTAAATGTAACAAAATATAATATCACTTACTTACCTGTATATCATCATTAAACATGCAAAACCTTTCTCTATATCGTTTCAGGGTTTCAAAAGCCCACTTCATTTGGAAATCCTCAAACTGGCAAAATTAGCTAATCATTTACTAGAGATGTGAGTAAATTCTAAACTGAACACTGAGATAAACATGTTTTAAAAGAAAAGCAAACCTGCACAATAGCTTTAGGCCATCGATTGTGTACAGCTTCCATGAATTCATCAACAATCGATAGATACTCTTCACCTTCCAACCTAGGTTGTCGAACTCCTAAATCTGACACATGAAAATCATGTCAAAATACAGTAACTTTTATGATGTCAAATACATGGAATTACCATGTTATCTTTTGCATGCTCAAGAGATCAAGAATGTCAAAGTAATTGAAAAATCCCACTCCAACTCATCATTGGAGCATAAGATAATCAGATAAACTTAGTTAAATAAAGCAGAAAGCCATTACCTACAAGATTATATTACCCAACCACAAAATCTAGGATACTGGGAAACATGACATCTTCCACAGTTTACAAAGCAAATATGTCCATGGTAAATGAAAAAGTGAGACAAACAACAACTATAGAAATAAGCAGCAGAGTTGAGTTCTACTCACAAAGGGGATCTTTTAGTAGCTTTTCATTGTTTGTACCAACATCTAACATAACCGGAAGTATCTGAAACAATTGGAAAAACAGCATACTGTATAAGTTAAATCAGAGTTACTAGCATTACCAAGTTGCAGTTAAAAAGTAAAGAAAATCAAAATTAAAATGTTATCCAAAATCAACAATTATAAGTTTATAACAAATGATCTCTTGGACAAACTTCTCCATAAAAATAAGTAGAAAAGTTGAAATTAGCATCTCCATAAGCTAATTTGTAGAAGTTTTTATATAACTTCTCTAAATTTTTATTTTAAACTTGTGCATATATTAATTTTAGTTTATCGAGAAGTCCGTTTCATTTTATTTCCTCTTTCTATTTTTTTCTCCCAAGAGTACTTATGGAGAAACTCATCTAAACAGACCCAAAGTCAAGATTTATGAACTCATTTCCATTTCATTTGTTGATTACGTGTAATTATACAAGATAAAACTTACAAATATTAAACATAAACAAAATTAGATTTCTTCATCATCACAAAACAGTTAACAACCCAACCCACCATGCAAAAATGCATCTATCCATTTCACTAAAAAACCAAATCTATCTCAGTCCTAGGCCATCAGTAACAATCCTTAAGTTATCACATGATATGTGCAAGTTATGAGGAAATTCAAGATACAAAGAGAAAGGAAGGGGAAAACATACTCTTCGTGGGTTGATACCAGCAGCAGCAACATACATGTCAAGTTTTCCTATAGGTATTCCAATGCCCTGAACGCCAAGGTCACCCAAGCCAAGAATACGACTACCATCTGTCAAGACAATCATGTCTACCTGAACCAAGAAAACAAGATGATTTTAATTTATAACCAATAATAAATCAAGCCTGGGAGCAATTTTGCTACCCACTGAACCGAAAAGTTCCTAAATTATGGCAAGGCACAGTAAATAGTTGAACTGTTCCCAGTTACCAGAACATTTATCATTGAAGTCGGGTAAAGTGAGAAAACACTCCATCCTTGATAAGTACTCAAACACTTAGGAACCTCACCCTGAAGGGCTAGCTATTTAGAAGGGAGAATCAAATATTTAAATACTCCACTCAAGATCCCATACTTATTTGATGTGAGACTTAGGCACCCCATGATACCCAAGTTCTTATCAACCTTCTAGATTATTCTATTTTTTTCAACTACCTCCCCTCTATTTTATAAACCTAATACCTACATAAACCTCCCTCTAACAGGGAGTGAAATTTAAGAAAAAAATAACGAGAAAATATACTAATATTCATGTCCAAGAAAAGTCATCTTTGACACCAACAAAACAATAAATGGATGCTCATAAGATGAAACTTCTTCGGGTCCTGACAAATCTTTCAATTTTTTACACAGAATCTTTTTTTTTCTACAAAACAAAAAAGTTACAACAATATCCATGACTGTTGAATTCCAGTTTATCCCTCGGGGTGTACAAACATACTAAACTCGGCGACAGAATTAGAGAACTCCAGTTAGTAGTACAGAATTCACCAAGTTTCAATAATTTATTAACCCTTGCAAGTCAAAATCTTTTGAAACCTGTATGGATATTGGAAGGGAAGAATAAAAAGTAAAAGTCACTTTCATTTTCTATCATGAATGAAAAGAAAAGGAATGCAGAATTTTACTAAGACGTGTTCAATACCTCGTCAGATGGCCAGTTATAGATCATTGACATCATCTCTCCTTTATCTTTGGCACTAAAATACATTCCACGCGGGCGTCTAAATAACCCTGAATAATTTTCACACACTAATCCAACTGTAGGAGTATAGATTATTGGAGCAAACTCTTTGATGTTATCGATAAGAACCTGAGAGAGAAAAAGGTAAGCAAGATAAAAATCACATAATAATAACTTGTGATATATTCTCACATCAGCAAACCAACTTCGTCATCAAACTCACACGGTAATAGAGAATCTCATTCCTGTCATGCAATCTATTTAAGATCCTCCACTTGGATAAAGAAACAAATTTATCTGCTTGGCCCTTTGTATTCTTCTCCAAAGATCTATATGAATCCACTGAAAAATAAAAATATATTACAGCTGTCAAATATAATCAAAGAAGGAGCAAACACGAAGTCAAACACAGTACAGTCTAAAGATTAGCAAGCAATAATTCCTGAGACTGAACAACATATGCATATAACATGAAAAGGTTAGGTTTAAAACTTACTGAACCGATCATATTGATGCTCAAATGAAATGACACGAGGAGGAAGAAGGCCCCGAAGCCCCAATCGATCTCTTTCAGTTATGGGAAACCCAGTATCCTACATATAAAAGATTAAATAAATAAAGTTTTAGAATCCCAAACAATGATCAAGCACAGTCACGAGTAGCTTGTAATGAATCCATATTCAGCATTTATCCGAACTAACTCAAAACAGATACCGCGTAAAATATCAAAAACGAATTTTCTCCACTTTAGATTCTACATTCATGTAATTTCATGCATGTCACACGAGGCACATGATAACACGCTTTATACTCAAATAAAACAAAGTCACAGAGCTACAAATTTATACGAAAAACTCATTTGGAACTTTACTAAAATTACTTTTAAAACAATCTATCTGAATTAATTAAGGGTCCTCCAAGACAGTAAATAGAATAATTAAACATTCACTTTCAAACTTTCTAAAGAAAAGTATGTACGGGGAAAAGATTACTAGATGCTCTGGTTCATGTAAGTTTACGTCTCGTCCAATCTTAACGTGACACTTTTCAAATTAACGAACAATAACGTGTTTTAGTTAGGCATAGTCCTATGAGCAAAAATTACCGTCCTTTGCACCTATGCACCTATAAACCCAAGGTTCGAACTCAAGATCACTAGCTAAATAGAAACAAATTCACCAAAATAAATAAAAAAATTAAGTTAGCAAAGTAAACAACAGTGTAGATTGAAAACAGGACGAACCTTGTTGAACCAAGGATCATGCAGGATATCAGTACCGCGCTTGTGGACCTTGCACGGCCCGGGAATCGCCGTGGAGAATTTCCGCGATCTGGACGCCGCGAATCGCACAACCTTCCACATTCTTCTAAATTGAAATCAAAACCGAATGCAGCAACAACACCTCCTACAGCACTACGATTACGCGAAGGTAAATGAAATTTGATTTTGCCTCTGTGAGCTGCGGCGCATTCTCCACGAAGGAAAGAACAATGACGTTTGAGAGGAGCGGATTGAGAGAGAAGTGGTAACGAGCGCCAGGGTATTTATAGCGTCAGGACCTTTCTCTCTCCTCTCTGTTTGTTTTGGAGAGTTGAAACAGTTTGAAGCAGTTGGTGTTCCAGGTGCTGCCCGATGAACTCGGGTAGTCTAAGATGGAAATTCACGAAGAAATATCTGCCCGGGAGGGATTCGGGCAGGATACACGAAGATAGTGACCACCTTAACTTGAATAAAACACGTGGATATTATTTTTATTATTATTAAAAAAATGTTTTATTTATTTATTTATTTATATCTTAGGAAAAAAAAAAGAGGTTGGTGGCGATGGCAATTGAAAAGGCAAAGCCTAGTTACTTTAGTCTATGTCGAACTTTTTGTCTTTTTCTCCATCTAATTATTTACATTTTCTTAAAATTATTTTTTTATATTCTAAATTTTTTGGTTAATCTGTGATATTCTAAATTAATCTTTCATATTTATTGTTTAAAGTTAAGATTATTTTAAAAAATCATTCTAGCCTTACGGATTAAACATTTCCTTAATTCTAAGAATTAAAAGCTGAGTTGCAATAACTCAATGTAAAATGTAGAAAAAAAATATAGATCATTAAATGAAATAATAGATATAGATTTGTTCAAAGTTGTTACTTAACAATCTAAATGTTATTAAATTATTATGAAAGACTAAAATCGCAAAACAAAGAGAATATTTGAGAATTTAAATTAGTAGTTAGATATTTGAGATAAAAGATTCTGATTTTCAACAAATTGTTCTTTATGAAGAGCTAAACTGGTAATAAAAAAATATAATTTCATCCACTAATTTAGTGAGAAATTAAATATTTAAAACATAATTTTCCAATAAAATTTTCAGAAGACTAAAATAATGAAAAAGAAAATCTCTGAGAGATTAGTTATTTAGTGATAAAAAACTTTTAGAAGATTAGTGTGATGACACATTGACACATATAACTTTGAAAATTTAAATTGAGAATTAAAATAAATAATAACATGCCACCGACCCAATAAGTTGGCTTGTTAAGAGTAATAACAAATACTTATGAAAAACATTAGTTTTTATAATGTGTTCCCATCAATCTCTTTGTCGAAAACAATGTGGAAGAAAAAAAAATATTACACGCCATAATACAACAAGTTGACCTAATAAAAAATAATGACAAATTCATGAAAAATATTAATTAATTTTGACCAAAAAAAATTATGGACAAAAAGAATGACATATCACCACCAGAAAAGTAGACTAGATAAACAAATTGACAAATACATGAAAAATATTATTTTTTATAATTGTCAAAGAATGTTGATGTCTCTTCCACAATAGCATTCTTGGGGTTAACACAACCTGAACTTCATCATCTATTTTAGCTAGTATAATACCCAATGATTTATTTTAAAGTTGAATACAATTGATTTTTAGTTAATTTATGCAACAACTTGTACAATATAAAGTGAGGAAAAAGAGAGGAAACTTGTACATTAATTTTTAGTTTGATTATCACTTTCTTGTATTAGATTCTCTATCATATGCTATCATCCTTAAAGAACATTAAACTTTAAATCATTAAAAGTTCATTTATGCCATCTTCTACCATTTCAACTATTATTTGTTAATTAAAAATTAAGAGCAAAATAAAAACACAACTAAAAAATTATAAATCATTGATATACAGTTATCTATTCTGCAATGTTTTTATTCAATTACAAGCAAAAACTATTGACTTAGGTTTTTTTTTTTTCAAAATAGTATTAACAAGTTATACCTTGAGTATATTTTAAGAAAATAGTAATTGTAGTTACAAACATAATCTTTCTATAAGTTAGTAAAATGTACAAAAACTTGTTAACATTGTAGTCATAATTTAATAAAAAAACACACACACATATATATATATAAAAAAAAAATTGGTTAAAATTTATGGACTTTTAAAATCTGAAAACTCTGAATAATTAGAAATCGAATATTCTGGTAGTACATATTGTTCTGCATGGCTCTCAGAGGTCACATGCTATCGATCTAGAAGATCTAGCTGTCTTTTGTCTCTATTTTTCCTCTCATTGTATTTCACTTCAACATATTTTTCTTCTGGTTAACTTTGACAGGCTAAAGTCTGGGTCTGTGAGTTTAAGTTTTAAGAAGTGATATTAAGTAATTAAGAATATGCCATGTCCACATTAGATGGCCAACAATAGCAATACTACCTTCTACTGAAACTGGTCCCCTACAAACACATGCTAAAGCAGACCAAACCAGTGGTCTCTCAAAACCACACAGACAGCAGTAATATTTGTGGTCAGAATTCAGAATACATTCCTCATGTTCCTTTTCAAGTGGTTAAAATTTCACTCAAAAGAATAAAATCCATTTTTCTCTTTTCATTATTAGCAAGAGAATATGGTTCAAGCGGATGAGAGTCTGTGAATGAAGAAAAATGAATGCTAAAGAGGATCTTATCTGCTTGGACTAAGTTTAATAAGAGCGGGTAAATACTAAGAAAATGACAAAAAACACGAGCAACAGTGGTGAAATAAAAGAATTTGATTCCATTTATCTTGTCTCAATGAATGTATGTAGTTTGATCCTTCTAAAACCTTGGAATCAAATCTGTTCATTCCATTATTTTACCAGTTTTGGAACCAAATCTGTTCCTTCCATTATTTTACGACTTTCAACTCATTCTTCAGTTGGCAACTGGGCATTCATTATTTGGTCATAGCATTATAGAAGAACCAAAATCGTTCATGACTTCACTTCCACGTTACACGTGTAGTTATGCAAATACCTTTTCCACGTGTACTGTTACGAAACAGTGGCCTCAGATTGTTCATCGTTATACACACTTGGATATTTCTAAAATTTGAGAAACCTATAACATCACAATGCCACTGCGATAGCTATTTCTTTGCAAGAATGGCTTCTAAACATCAAGATCATAATGTTATGCATCCAAACATAAAAATATGATTTTAGAGTTGGAATAACTTAAACGTTTCCATTCATTTAAAAGATAAAAGTCATTTTTTTTATACAGCATTTAAAAGGGTAAAGAACTAAGGAGAGAAGGTATAGAAAAACTGATAAAAGCACAATTACCATTATTACAGTAACCAGTAATATCGGTTTCAACAAGCTCTCGAATCAAAAAATTCGGAAATAAGCACTTATTTAATTTCATCATTTCTAAAATGGATGTCCATCAAATATGGCCGAAAAGGAAAAGTATGTCACTACTTGGTCCTAGATCAAAGTCTTGGATAACATCAACTCTTTAACGCTGTTCATATTCTTAAGAGCATTTAACAAATAATTTTTGCTTGACATGATGTGGACTTCCACACCACTGATGCAATTGATGATTCCGACTATTCATAGTCTTTAGTTCCAAAGTTTTTGCACCAGAGTTGAGAAGGGATGGGGCGAACAGGATGATGTGGTCGTTGCTGAAAGATCAAAAAATAAATTCTTAGCCAATCCATGATACACTCATACAGTCAAGGTTACGAACAACTGTAAAAAAACAAATTATCAAAAATGAATAAAGTATAAAAAAAAATAATGAGTACACCATATAGCATCACCCCCAGCAAGACAAGGCAGCAGCTTGAGAAAATAATTAATTTGTGTCAAGAGTCACCCTACCCTTACATTTTACAGAAATAAAGAACAGCAACTAGAAAAGGTTGAACCAGATTCTTCCACCACTTCTATAGTAGAAATTCAAATCAGCCATCTATTCAGGCATATCAAACTAACCATAGGAAATTAATCAGGTTGCTGCAAACGCAAAATATTAACTTTATATGCACCTAATTCTAGAATCCAGAGAGCATAAGATCTAAATAATGGACAACATATGCCCCATAGTATGTAGCTATCAAACATGGTTTATATGCTAAATAATTTTAAAGTATTTGATGCCCAAAAGGCATTAAAGGTAAAGACAAAAAGTACACATCCAATTGTCTGTCAATTACAAAGTTAACCACAGCCACTTGAAAGTCACAGGTATCAAGCTATGGTAATGATTATGAACCTTTTCCCCTTAGAGATTCAGATTATACAGAGTAACTTAACTGCACGTTTTAGTATGGGCATACACAGCTCAGTTTGATTCAATCTTAATTTCAGTGCGGTTCTTGAAGAAACTGAAGAAAGTTTTAGTTCATTTGGACCTAGTAATGAACTTAAAGCTTCAGCCTAAGGGTAAGTGTAAGAGTTGTGGTAGTAAAATTGTGATTCAGATAGTAGCCTAACACCTAGGAAGTTTGCAGAATCCTACAGACTGTTGTTCTCTGCTCAGGAACACACAATACCTGCCCAGGACAAAGCCCTACTTTATAGTTAGTTTGTGGAATCTTATAGCTTCGTCTCTGCCTAAGGAAAGTTTGAGTGTTGCTTCTGGTTGGTAGCTTCTGCTGTTTGGTATTGGAAAATGTCATCGAGAATGCCCTGCTGGCTATAATGCTCCGTCATAGTGGTTCTAGTGCACCTGAAGTACCCCTACTTATTTTGAAAGTTTAAAGTTTTAACAAAAAAATATATTTTATAGTTCCATTATTTGAGCATCAAATAATTGACACTGTATGTGACACCATGTATGATTATCTCCATCCCTCACTTTTATCCTTATCTTGTGCACACATCTCAAATATTCCCCAAAATCAAAGGAGACAACAACTGTTTACTATTGTCCTATTTGCGTTATTTTATATGTATATATTCTTGAATATAATTTTACATCTTGTCTTGAATTATGATCTCAAATTCTAAATTTCTAAACCCGTTGTCGAATCCAAGGAGGTCTACAATTTTGACAACCATGGTTAGAATATTTACAAAATGGTACACAATATAGTATCGAGAAAAAAAAAAAACTAGACCATCTTAAATGATCTCCCATGATGGTTTTCTCACATTTTTTTTATTTCTTATTTTTGTTTAATTTATGAGTCTAAATTCCTACAGAAACTAGTGTTTCATATTTCGTATCATATCAGTATCATAATACACTTATCCATACAATATCTTATATTCAGATTCTATATCCATTACATAAAGCCTACAATTTCTACAACTAATAACATGTTTAGCAACAAATATTAAATAGTTATTGCTAACAAGTTTAACATTATACTGTAAGTGATGTTACCAATTTCGGGCCTCAGACCCTTAGCAGAACCTTGTGGAAAATAATATAGCAACATATGTCTTTTAGAAAATTAAAGCTAGCAGTATAATCACCAACAGAAAAAAAATGTGTTCCCTTCTGAAAACAAATTGTGGGGAGATGATTGTTGTTATTTTCACATCAAAGTGAAATACAACTGCCCATCTTCCCCAAATTTGTTTTGGGGAACTCTTCCAGAGTAATGCAAAATATTACAGCAAAACATTGTTACACACAATCCCCACAAAAAAAACAAGGCCTTATTCCACTCTAGTTTATCATCCTATACCTTTTGGAATTGATTTAAACAATACATTTTTTAATACCACACAGGGAAAGTAGTTTAACTTATCTTATTTGAAAAAAAAGAAAAAGTTAAGCTAAACACAGGATACATGACCTTTGCTTACATAATATGAAATAATGTCCAACTTAGCACAACCTTCTGAAAAGGAATATAGCCATGTACTTCTTTAAAAAACTAAAATAAAAAATAGTAGTATAGAATCACCAACTGAGAATACAAAAAAAAATCACCGACAGAAAATAAATTATTTGACAATTGTTTCCTCTTTTGAAAAATAAAATGTAGAGGAGATGATTGTTGTTATTTCCAACAGCAAACTGAAACACAACTGCCCATCTTCCCCAAATTCATTTTGCAGGGACTCTTTCAGAATAATGCAATGATTGTAGCAGAACACTGATACAAAAAATCCCTGCCCAAAACAAAGTTCTACTCCACTATTTTGAATTGATTTAAACTCTGCAGCTTTGTATACCACAGGAAAATGAGTCTAAACGAACTCCTTTTAATTAAAGAAAAGGTTAAGAGGATACTGGATAGATGACATTTGCTGACATAAACTATGTGTCCAACTTAGCACAACCTTGTGAAATGGTAAAAAAAGCATTGTATTTCTTAAAAGAAAAATTAAAGCCGTAGTAGAATCACCAACAGAATAAAAAAAACTTCATAATCTGTTTCCTCTTTTGGCCAAAATGTAGTGGAGATGATTAATGTTATTTTCAACAACAAACTGAAACACAACTGCCCATCTTCCACAAATTTGTTTTACAGGGAACTCTTTTGGAATAATGCAATGATTGTAGCACAACACCGATACACACAATCCCTGTCAAGAACAAAGTCCTACTTCACTATTTGGAATTGATTTAAACTCTGCATCTTTGTATACCATACAGGAAAATGAGTCAAAATGATTTTCTTTTAATAAAGAAAAAAGGTTGCGAGGAATACTGGATAGATGCCATTTGCTGATATAAACTATGAAAAAATGTCCAACCTATCACAACCTTGTGAAAGGGGAAACAGCATTGTATTTCTTAAAAAAAAAAAAACTAGCAGTAGAATCACCAACCAGTAAAAGAAAGTAGTCGGCAATTGTTTCCTCTTGCGGAAAAAAATGTAGTGATGATTTTTGTTATTTTCAACAGCAAACTGAAACACAACTGCCTATCTTCCCCAAATTTGTTTTGCAGGGAACTCTTTCGGAACAATGGTTGTAGCACACCACCTATACACACAATCCCGCCAGAACAAGGCCTTTCACTCCCGTTTTTCAGTCTACACATTGATTTAAACTCTGTATCCTTTTATACCACAGAGAAATAACAGTATACCTTATTTACTTTTAGTGGAAAAAAGTTAAGGAGATTACAGGATAGATGACATTTATTAACATATACTATGAAATGATATCCTTTTAAGTTTGAGATATCCATTTTGGTGAAGGGAAGAAATATATGGCCAATCTAGGCAACTATCTTAGGCTAAAATGGGGCACTTTCCTAAAACTAGAAAAAGAAGGTGGACTCCTTAATCCTCATGATCAATAAAAAAAGGTGGGTAAACTGACCAATAAGTATTAGTGTCTAGCAAGAAAATAAATGAGCTTGGACAACTAAGTGATTGGTGAGGTGAAATTGCACAGGAATATTTGCTAGCTATCAGAACCTAGCCAGAAAATGGAGGAGTCAAAGTGCTGGGAGGAAATATTTGCATATGGATATTCAGCTGCAATTTCACCACCATTCTTACACCGCTGAACATGACAATGGCATGATAGTAGCACTATTTGCCGCCATCGATAACTACAATCGAGACATTCCGGGCTTGTGGCAA
Source organism: Phaseolus vulgaris (assembly GCF_051622355.1). Lineage (NCBI taxonomy): Eukaryota > Viridiplantae > Streptophyta > Magnoliopsida > Fabales > Fabaceae > Phaseolus > Phaseolus vulgaris. The sequence goes on from NC_143505.1 coordinate 6,423,644, forward strand.
CATAATCAAGAATCAATAGAAGCAAAAAATAACATCGGAGAAAAAGTCCACAACACCATTTGAAAAATTGAATTGAAATAAAGTCACTATTGTGACAACGTAATATTGCCTCATTTGACCTTACAGTTAGCGAATACATACATTTCCATCCTTACAATCAATCATCAACATATAACCATGAAAAATCAAATCAAAATCCATTTACTAAATCGAATCGAGGAAAGAGATCGGTGTCTGTGTGTGTGTGAGAGAGAAAGAGGGACCTCAAGTTCAGCGGATTTCATGGCGATGGGGATGCAAACGAGGACGACACCGAGCATGGCAATTGCGGTGTTGCGCTTCCAGTGCTTGGGACGACAGTGAGGGCCTCCGGTCATACTCCACACCTTGGTCCTGAAATCGGCGTTTCCATGTCCGTGATCGCCGCCGCCACCGCCCATTTTTTCCGATTCCGATTTGGTCTGACTGAAAATTTGAAACCCTACTCACTCGCTCACTCTCTCTCTTTGAGACAGACGCACACACGCAGGAGTGATGACAAGAGAGAGGAAGCAAGGTTTGGTTTGGTTGGACGTGGGATCCCCTGCGGGAGTGTCTAACTTTCTTATGCTGCTCTCGCTCTCTCTTCACCGATCAGAATAATCGTCAATTACACATCTAAGTTTTGCCTAATTTACAATTTTGTTCTCATTTTCAATCTTAATATATGATTTTAATTTTTTAATATTATTTTCTTATTTTATAAAATTTAAAATTATATATATGTATATATTATTTCATTATTTTTTATTAAATGGAATTTTAAATAAAATATATTCACTAAAAAGTACATCAAATAATAGTTTGATTAAAATAAAATAAAATTTCAGAAATATTGAATTAAGATAGTATTTTTTTTAAACAAGTATATGAGACCTAAAATTGCAAAAACAGAGAGCATAAAAAGACCGAAATTAGGAAACTAAAATTAAAATGGAAAAAATTATAGAAATTACAATCTTTTATTATTTTTTTTATAAAAGAACTAGTCTAACAATAGAAAATAATGTGTGTGGTTTTGTTAACAGGTTAGATTTAATGCATTTTGAAATGAATTTTTCAAAATATAAAAATACATTTAAAAAAATTTATAGCAAAATAAATGAGAGGTGTACAAAAACTTTATAGAAGTGTAAGAAAAAGAAAAATTTAGAATTGTTTTAGAAATTTAGAATCTAAATAATTGATAATTAAAACCTTGATAATTAGATATCAATTTATAAACTATTTAACAATAATAAAAATTAATTTAAAAATTATTTTTTTATAATTTTTAAATGATCTCTAATTTAATCACTATAATAACTAATTAATATATTCATTAATATTTTTCTTTCTAAAATATCTATTATTTAAATGAGTGTTATTCTACTTTAAATGAGTTTTATCCTGTCACATTTGTTTATGCAATTCACATGATATATTTTATAAGTTTTGCTGTAATGATGAGTTCTTACAAAAATCCAAATTCAATTTTTCACAACTTAAAAAACAATTTAATTATTAATAAATTGTATTTTATTGTTAAGGCCAAAGGTCTTACATAATTTAACTGGTATGCATAATCTTTGTTACATCTTTTTCTACAAAATATTTAGTCAAGAGTATTAGGAAAAAGTGCAGTCAGACAGAAAATTCAATCAAATACACTTCACATATCAATAAAGTTGAAATGCTAAAATCAAATTTTGAATGTTCAATTTAGATGGATCCAACTTGAATGTAATTAATTTTACACATAATGCATGCTTGAGGAAGTTTTTTTTAAGGATAGTAATGGCTCCTCAAAATGTTATATACAAAATATGCAGTCAAACATGTTTGGTTATTACATTTAAGCAATTACCTAGAGATGTAATCAGTTTTAGATTATTAAAGATTGAAGAAACTATAATTTGGATTCAAGCAGGTTCAAGAGAGGAAGCCAAGGTCCAAAAAGGAGCGAAGGTAAGATGCTACATTAAAGTAAGATGCTACATTGAAGTGATTAATTCTGTGACAAGTGTTACAATCGTGCCACTGCAAGCTGGGTAGAAGGAATGTCAATGAGGTGGTGGAGATAACCAATATTTTGGTGTATTTTGATGGTTTTGTAGCTGCAGTTTGAAGTGCTTATAGCATTCCAATACGAACACGGTACTAGCTGGAATAGGATGTCTAGCTTATGCAGCAAACATTATCTATCTATTGCTTCTAGAGTGTTTGTTCATCTCTTTATTCTTGGAGATTTTTAATGTGGTTTGATTTATGTGAAAGGATTGAGATACTTCTTTTTATTTCTCTTAATTTAATTTCATTCTCTTAATTTAATTTCTATTATTTGCTAATAAAAAAAAAAAAACAGGTTCAAGAGAAGCTTGTTTTATTCCAGAGACACACAGAGGATAAGTGGATAACCCTTATCTTGGGAAATCCTATAAAATAGAAAAAAGAAACACATGACCCTTTTCACATTTGTGGTGAACAGAATAAGGACAATTCTAACTTAGGACAGTGCAATGACATTTAGATTCTACACCAGAACTGCTATTAGTGACAACCACCCTTTGGTCCATTTCTTTCAGACACATACAAGCCCCTGAATAAAATACCCTTCACTACAATATCTCTTCAAAGAATTTTCAAGCCTTCTTTTTAGATCAAACTGTGCATCTTAAAATCAAGCTTCTTCTGCAGCAACTATCATGAGATGATATAATTCACCATTCTCTTCATAAGCTTAAAATAAGACAGGAATTAGAGCTCTTTTCAGTAATGGCTAAAAGGAACACTTTTTCAATAAGGATGTGGATGCAGTTATGTTGTGTGGATGCCTTTAATCTAGCATATGCTCTGAAGAAGGAACATTCTTTTTCTGTGGCTATGAATCAACCAGAGATATTTTGTTATAATTTGGAGATGGAAAATTTAAATATTTCTATGCACACTAGATTTCATTAAAATTTATAGATAATTGATGCTGCAATGATTCCAGTTTATAAATAACAGAAAGAGCACAGGATTGGATTGAAACAGAACATTATGACTGATATTGTCCCAAAAGTAATTACCAATTGGACTTTGTTAATCTTTTGACCATGATGAAAGGTTTAGGAAAAATAGAGAATCTACTTAAAACTTCACACAAGAAGAAGAACCTCCTATGATGAACAACCATAACATGACTTAAAAACAAAACAAACACAGTATAAACAAAATTTGAACTTTGAAATTGAGAGATGCAATAAATTGTTAACTGTTAATAAAGCTGCTACATGTAAGATATCTATGATGATTTGAAAAGTGAACAGTTTAAACTGTCAGTACAAAAATCTGAGTCTCATCTTAAGAAGATTATAGGGGGAAGAAAAGATGGCAAACCTCATCCAAGTATGAAATGTGAAATATCAGAATGGCAGATATAGTGTATACATATATAAATCAAATGTAAGTGAACATTTCTTTTGACTCGTCTTCACAATGGCTCCTCTCAAATTGACATGGCCAAAACATTATCTGATTTTGGAGGAGGGTTTTTCTCAATGAACTTTTTCAACCCTTTCTCACCCCCAGGGAACCCCCCAGTAAGCCCCATCATTTCTTTATCAAAACCATCTACTGGAACCTCACCACTTCCTTCATCACCACCACTTTCATCTTCTTGCTCTTTTCCACTTGATGCTGAGGGTGGAGGCTGGTCAACAACAATAAGTGGCTTTTTCAGCTCTTGCTGAATACCCTTTTCCCCGTTGCACAGTCCTCTCCCTCCCATCATTTCCAATATGTTGAACTTGGCTTGTGGCTTTAGCACTTCATGAGTTGGTGGAGCTTTTGGATGCACTGTGGAAGGTGGCTGTCTGAGAAAGAAGTGATGAGTGGGAGGGTGCTCTTGGCCTAGGAATTGAGATCGAGGAAAAGGGTTGTGCAAGCCATGAAGAGTAGGAAAAGTAGCCATTCGTAGTTGTTTAAAAAACAAGCCACACAAGCATCAAGATTATGAACAGAGTGATGTGTATTGGATATTATAGTCAGTCTCTATCTTTTCTTGTAAGAAAATTTAATGAACAGTTTCTTGTGTAATTGTAACCACATGTTAATGTCGTACGTTTTTTGACATACAATAGGTGGCTGTCATTGTTTTGAGCTGCACCAATAGCTTCAACACTACAATGATACTTTGTACTGCCTTCCTTACTATGGAGAAAATACTATTTTAGCCTAGACAAAGAAATTAGTGTAAGGATGTTTGGGTTAAAAATATAGGGGAATTTCATGTAATTTATTCAATTTAATTTTAAAAACAAATAATGAATATAACATGTTAGGGCAAGAGTCTTTTTTTTAGCCTTCAATATATTTCGGTCCATTTTTTCTTACCAAAACCCTTTAAACTATCATTTTATGTTCACATATATTGGGTTTATGATGGGATTTGAATATGAAATAGTTTTAAAAGTATAAAATAAGAAATTTAATAAAATGTTAATAAAATTTGATAGATTCTACAAAATGACATATTAGGTTTGAAGAAGGAAAAGTTTGTTTTTTTTTTTTAGATTTGATGTTTGTCTCGTCATAAGTTGAGTAAAAAACATTTTAATATATTCAATTTTATAAAGACACCCTAAAAAAAATTATATGTACGTGAAATGCTAACGTGAGATCAATAATGATTAATGTATATATAATCATAAATTGCATTGCACGCGTTGAAATGTTTGTGCAATATTAAAGTCATGCAAACTTTGTATTATTCAGTAATCAAGACTCGAGAGAGCAAAAGTTACACACACGTTTAAAGATTTTTTATTTTATTTTAAAATTTGTTACACATAAATAAAATTAACTAATGTGTTACGAAATTATTCTTTATAGCTGTTATCACTATGAAGCATTGATTGAAGAATTTTCAGCAGAGCTTCTCACCAAAAGTTTCATCTTTATCATATCTGAAATAGTATTTTGAGTTGAATAGCTCTGCAGAACTTAATCTAAGCTTTGAATAATCATATTGTAAACAGCTTTTCGGAATATTATTTAAAAAGGATTTAGTTATTATATGAAAGAAAAAACCAATAAATGCTTTTGGTACAAAAAAACAATTATACAATCAAAATTTGAGGTTCTAAAATCTACAATCTTCAGCCTGAATTTGCTAGAGTCAATCATTGATAACAGTGACTAAGTAGCACTAACATAGCGTTTCCATAGCTCCTTTCAATTCACCTTAATTCTTGCAGTGCTAAACTATGGTGCCTTCAGCTGATGGAGGGAGAAGCATGCGACTTCTCAATAAGCAGCTCAAGTCTCTGGTTCAAATAAATACAATGAATAAAAACAAGTCAGCCAAAGATGAATGCAAATAATCTAAAACAGTGTTGAACAATGCAGTTCCTAGTCCTGTTCTGCTGTGTTACTGTGAACAAACAATCAATCATGCCAGCAGGGTGATTTTTGAGGGAGGGGAAGAACAGAAATTTATTAAATAAAACCATGTTATGAAGTTGAAATCAGTAAAGGGTCAACAAATACAATTTTTGTTCTAAAGAAACAAGTTTTGGTGCCTAGAACAAGAAGAAACTTAGAAATGGTGCTTTTATCTCTAGTCAGAGTGAGAAAAATCGGAAGTTCTTAAATAGAATTATGCTCTATTAAGAGAAGACACAAACCTTTACTGATTTACTGACTTCTTCAAGTTTAGTAAGCAGCAACCCTCCAGCTACTCTGCGCTCCAGTGAAGTATGCGATGAGCCTGCCATCTGCAGATGAGAGTACAATAGAGGTTTATATGAGTGAAACATAAGCAATGCATGTGATGCTAGTGTCATTTAATTGATGGCTTGATTCTGAACAGCAACATATCAGAACGATGAACTTATCATTCTTAAGTAAAAAAGATTAAGAAAAACATACAATATTTCATTTCTGTCAAAGTTAATCATTATCAACAACTTTCAAATGTACCACCTAACCAAATTGGTATGAATTTTTTTATTGGATGATGGTAGCAACTAAACAAAAAATAGTATGAGTAAATAAATTACTGCTCTTCAATAATATTTTGAGAAGGTTTTAACTCTGCATTTTGCCTTCTGAAAGGTGCATATCATATGGATTGCTTACCTTAAATCCATAGATAAGTAACGATTTATCCTACATTTGCCAAGCAAAATGAGAATACACCACAGATAAGTATGTAACATTCTGAAATTCAAAGTTAGGAGGAATGCTCCTCATCGCCAAAAATATGGTAGGACACCTAGGTAAAAGAACCTCTAGCATTAGACTTCCTAAATTGTATTGCTTTATCCAAAATCTCTCAAAACACGTTGTGCAGCTTCAACTCAACCTACAAAAGCCTAATAATTCAAAACGGTTGCATAAAATGATAAGCATGCTTCTTACAAAGACCACTATATGGGTACAGATCATTCTATGTTAATCAAAGGTCATATTCCTACCAGCTCAAAGATCATAAAACTAACTACCAAGTTACTAATGGTACATAAATTAGCATTCATCCAATCCCTTCATCTATTAAGGGTGAATTTGTCAGGGTGCGTGGCAGGAGGTCTAGCGTTACCTTCAAACTTTTTGATGGCGATCTCAAATCAACTGATCCCTCAGTAGCTGCTGGCATACGATAGATGTTTTCAACATCTGTGCTTGGAGCAGCATGCATCCCACTTGTACTTACATCTTGTCCGATCTTTGAAGCCTCTGTTACAATCATCTGCAAACCAATTGTAGCATTTTAAGATGATGACATCCCCTTCGTTAGTACTTGGCAATATAATGCTATAAGAACCCCTAAAAGGATAAATGTAAAGAATGATATTGAAGATTAAAATCTGTCTCTAAAAATAAAAACAATCACATTAAGAAACATTTTGTTTCACCTTTCTCAAAAGAGAAGGGTCATAAACTCCCTGAACTTGTAACTCATCTACCGGAGCAGCTTTTCCATGTGCTATACTTTCAAGTCGAAAAGTATGAATACCATATATAGACTGCAGGCAACCTGGACAATGAAATGAGAAAATCTAGTCAAGGAAGACAGGATAACATGTAGGTAAGGTTTTAAGCACAAGCTAAAGTATGCTTCATTATGAGTATTTAGTGAATAAATTTTAGCCATTCAAAACCCCATTGTTCCTCTCATTGTTTTGAAAGATATAAAGCTCACAAATTGTGAGTAAAAGTTGAAATGCTTCTACAGAAACAAAAAAATATTATCTCAATTTTATTGCTTATTTATTTCTAAATTTAAAATTTATAGAGTAAAGAAAGGCCTTCATATCAGCCCTTTTAATCAGACAACAGAATCGAGAGACTATTAAATATAAACCATATGCTAGAAGAACACTTCAGTATTCTTTGAAATAATGAAGGATGAATACACACACACATGCTCAAGTCTCAAGAAACATACCAAGAAGGTAAGATCAATTATTTTAAAGAAAGCATACTAAAATAGGGTGCAAGAAAAATTTCTGGTATGCCTGCATCAGTACCTTGTTCAATAATAATATCAATCACCAGAGAAAGAGGTACACGCCTCTCAATTGTTACGGTCCCCCAAAATGGTATAAATGAAGGCCTTGATACCTTGACCAAGGGACAAAGGGAATAAAAATCACTTCCCGTGTCAAAACTCATTTCATATCACAACATTACAATTATGCAAAACAATTCTTACATACCTTATAAACCACTTCAGTATGTGTAACATATAATCTGCGAGAAGACAAATCCTTTTGAAGCACATATCTCCTGATGGGCAGGTAAAGCAACATAAAAAGGCCAATTCCCCAAGCCAACACCAGTAACAATGATATAGCAAGCCATATGACCGTGTCGTATTTAACGCTGTTGCTTGCAAGCTCTTCAAATGATGCTGAGTAAAGTATCTGTTCCAAAAAAGCTCCCTCTTCATCATCACTTAATTCAGACCCAGAGTCAGCAAGTATCTGATCCTTAAATGACCTCGACTCCGACATGTGATCGGCGTGACCAATCAACATCTCATCAACCACAAACTAGTCAAGAAGAAAGGTACACAAATAAAATAACATTAGCTCAGAAAGAACTATAAAATTCAATTATTCTAGTGCAACTACTTCATCCAGGTATCCCTAAGGCTGATATTTCAGAGTGAAATTAGAAACCTCAGATCTCAGAAGGCTAGCAAATTGAGACAAAAAACATTTTCCACATGAAATATTTATGTTAATTCAACTGGATTATACAATGCAGGAAACTCTAAATGCCAAAACACTCGGCAGCATTTTCAAATGCCTTTATACTCGCATCACTCAAAAAATACAAACAACTATAGTACCTCTCCCTCACTATTCACTATTCATCTCGAAATATAACACCAAACAACGACCTAATTGGCAACCTTAAAATCAGGACAGAAGAAATAAAACAAACAGCAACATCACAAACCATTTATCATATCATCTACACAAAAATATATGGGTACCCATTTGCTTTAGACCCAACAGATAGAGAAGTTGCCTGATAATTTAAGGAAAGGGACGAGATTGATGAAATAAAAAGACAAAGATGAAAGCTTTACCTCTGCTTTGAGGAAAAACGTTGAAATGCTTTAACGGGTACGTGAGTGGGACCAGCAAGATGGTGATTTCAGTACCCTCTGGTGTGTAGGGTTTGTTAAATGAGATGCAAGTGAAGTGAAGTTGGAAAACTGAAAAAAAGAACACCAAACATTCAATTGACTGAGAAGGTGTAACTGTCGCTGGTTTCCACAAAAAAGAAGCAAAATGAATTGCACTTGTATTCTTCTTATCAATTACACGTGTATATTAGACAAATCAATTAGTATAATCTACGGGTCTCTCGATATGATCAAGGTTTTAAGATTAAGATTTCACGAATCTTATAAGAACTTTAATTGTAATAATAAGATTAGTACTTAATAATTAAATTAACTATTAAATTTTAAGAATTGAAAATGTATAAAAAAATTATAACAAAATCAATTCTCATAACACTTTAAAATAAAAGTAGGGATGAACAGGGAATTAAAAATTTCTTCTTCTATACAGACATTTGTTCCTAATAGATATCTAATGAAAAAAAAAATAACACAGTAAATTTATATAAGTCCACCCATAATTTTTGGGGTCATGTTTAATTCTTTTTTATTTTTTTAAAAGATTTCAACAATTATATTTATTACTATTCACTTATTTTTATTTTAGTTAAAATGTGTATTCCTTATATATAGTAATAATCACTTCAAATAAATATAAAGCTACCATATGATATATAATTTGTATAATAATACAATGGGTTATGATATTTTGAAAAATTTTAAAAATTATAAATTCTTATAAAGAATTAAAATATTAATATTTATTGGATTGTAATGGAAGTGTGAAAAAAAAATTAGATAATTGGTAATTGATTTGTTGTTTCTTGTTACACTTGGCTTGTGCATGGATTGGTGGAAAAAGCAAACCAGAGTTTTGGAAGCAGACATTGGGTTCCTCCTAAAAGAGTTTGTATATTCCCTCTCCTCAATTCCCATCGTTTCCCTCTCTTTGCCATTCATTTTTCACCAACTTGTTTCTCTCTCTAAGATCCCTTCCTTACCATTCTTTCATTCTACCCTTATACCTGACGCCTTCAAGGTACACTCAATGTCCTCAATTTTCACCATTTTAATTATTTTTTTATTTGCTATTATTTTTAGCAAAATTTATACGCAAAGTTTGAATTTTGGGGTGATCTAGATTGGAAAAACGGAAAGGAACCATAAGGGTATATGAGATTCGATTGGGTGGATTTTGGTTTTGGAAACTGAGGTGGTTTTACTGGTTTCGGAAGTATGCTTTTGTTGGGGGCTTCCTAATCAATCAGTGAATACTAATAAGTCTTTGGGAAAAGAGTAAGTTCGATGTTCGCTTCTGATGAATGGTATGGATTGCGGTTTTTCTTGTTCTTTGTTTCCTCTAATTTGTTCCGTGATGGATGAAATAGAATATTTTTTTAAGAAAAATTGGGAATTGGGACACTTTCCTCTATATATATATATATATATATATATATATATATATATATCAATCGACGAGAACCTTTTGATGTCAAATGTATGATCTAAACAATGCTGACTACAAAAAAGGAATTTCATAGTCCAGGCAGCACCAACCTTTTTTAAATCCTATTCATGTTTTTTTGCAGTATTTCTAAATACCTTTTAATCTCTGAAGGGAGGTGGGATATTTTCTGTGAAATTATAGCTTTATTTTTCAAGAAGTTTGTCTTTAATGGGTGTTGCTAATGTGCTTATCATGTACTTTTGGAGGCTTCCCCGTACTTTTAAACTTGTAATATTGTAATATGCACTAGTGTGCATTGTTATCCATATGTTTTAGCTAATGTTTGATTTATTTATTTTTCTTTCTTATTTGTGCCATTATGTATAATAAATGTTGGCTAATATTTTTTTACCATTTTGCAGTTTAAGTGATCATTTAGTTATCCTCTAAAGCAGTATTTTGCTGGTGATTTTCCTCTGCAATTGAGTTCTGAAACATGATGATGAGATTTCTGAGTTGAGTCTAACAAAGAAACAGATGGATAAGAAAGAGCATATTGCAATTTTTACTACTGCTAGCCTTCCTTGGTTGACTGGAACAGCTGTGAACCCACTGTTTCGTGCTGCATATCTCTGCAAAAGTGGGGAAAGAGATGTTACCTTGGTGATCCCTTGGTTATCTTTGAAAGATCAAGGACTAGTATATCCCAACAAAATCACATTTGCTTCACCCAATGAACATGAGAAGTATATCCGCAAATGGCTCGAGGAGAGAGTTGGATTTAGTTCTGGTTTCAGCATACAGTTTTATCCAGGGAAGGTGATAATTTCTTTTTATGTAAAACTATTAGGTAATAGATTTGAACATCTATGAGCTTTTACTTTTAAAATCTATGTTAGTGACAATTTGTTCCATATTTATGATGTAGTTTTCAATAGAAAAAAGGAGCATTCTTGCTGTTGGAGATATTTCAGAAATTATCCCTGATGAAGTGGCAGATATTGCTGTGCTTGAGGAGCCCGAGCACTTAACATGGTATCACCACGGGAAAAGATGGAAGACTAAATTCAGGCTAGTTATAGGGATCATTCACACAAATTATTTGGAATATGTGAAGAGAGAGAAGAATGGAATCATGCAAGCATTTTTGCTGAAATATTTAAACAGCTGGGTTGTTGGTATATATTGTCACAAGGCAAGTTATTATATCCTCATAGAAAATAGTACATGTGTATTCAATGTTACTTTGTCATTCTCACTTTTTCAATAAATGAAGCTAGAAATTTGAAATTGTGTTAGTTTTCAATTTTTTACCTGCAAAGATAAATTGAGTGATCCTCCTCTCAGCAGCATTCGTAGCAATTAGATTAGCAGTTGATACTGTTAAATGAATGTTTTCTGGTGGCTATGATATTCAAATCAATATATATTGTTCACCTAATATGTAAGTTTGTTGGTAAAGAATGTACATAGCTGTAATTTCCCATCTTTGCATGAACTTGAGGTACTGAACAAAATTTATTCATTTGGTTGGAGTGAAACACATATTTTTAACGTGGTTGGTTTTATTCCTAAATTGATTTGAGATAAGCTTAGGTGACTGACTTCTATTTGCTGCCAATGGTGTGGCCTGATATGCAGAGATCTTTTGTTGTTTTTCTTTTTCTTTGCTGTTTTATATACCTCTTATCTTTATCTTGAAATTTCTTCTTTGACCTAGGAAAAAAATATAGAAAATATTGACTGAGTTAAATATTTATGGTATCCTACTTTGTCTGACATGCAATGTTTTATTAGTCCATTTTGATTTATTAACCAGTGATCGTTTTAATTCTGAATGAATAGATCCAGTTCTTTTTCATAGTGCATTATTATATTGCATGGATGAAAATCTAACATAAACAAAAGGTGTCCTCAAAGCAGCAGCTTGACATAATATCATCCTGTGAGAAATGAGAATGGAACTTCATTTTTATGATTTGTCGTGAAAATAATATTAGTGTTCACTATAAGCTTGTAAGCTTTGCATGCTTGTTCTCTTGATTTTGATTAGCTGAATATTTGCAGGTAATTAGATTATCTGCTGCCACCCAGGATTACACCGAGTCCATCATCTGTAATGTACATGGTGTTAATCCGAAATTCCTTGAGATTGGTGAGAAAAAGAGGGAGCAACAACAGAAGGGAATCAAGGCCTTTACCAAAGGTGCTTACTTTATTGGGAAGATGATATGGAGCAAAGGCTACAGGGAATTGCTCCAACTTCTTAAAGATCATAAAAAAGAATTATCTGCTCTGGAGGTTGATTTATTTGGCAGTGGAGAGGACTCAGATGAAGTTCACAAAGCTGCAGAAAAGTTACAACTGACAGTTAGACTTAATCCAGCTCGCGATCATGCCGATGCTCTATTTCATGAGTAAGTTCCCTACCGATCTGCGTACATCATCAAGTTTGAATTTCATTTCATTGAGTTATGTTAAGTGTTTTGCTTAACTGTAATAAAATGTGTACGTGGTGCTTAATTTGGAAAGGAAAGAAGAAGTAAATGAGAATCTGCATTCTAATATTCAATTGGAAGTTAATAAGTCAGCTGTTACTTCAGATTAAAATATAAGTAAGATATAAGAATATCTGATTCAGGCTTTTTATACAGGGTAGTAGTTTTCTAATCGTTATGAGGCTCCTCCATACCCTTTAGTCTTTTTGTACAGTATTTGATAATAAGTCCCTTTGAAAAATTAAGATTTATATAGTTTGAGCATTGTATAGATGTAACTATTTAAGCAGATAATATCCTAGCATATGATATTTTGCCACCATACCATCACTTATGAGTATAAAAGTTAGTTTTCTTCATTCTATTCATCATTTTTCCAAATATTTTGTAGAGTCCTTTTAATTATCCTATCTGAAATGAAATTCCTATTTGATAATGCACTAAGGGAAAGATGTGTATGTTAACACTTCATTTCCTGCATGACAGTTACAAATTGTTTCTTAATCCGAGCACAACAGATGTGGTTTGCACAACAACAGCAGAAACTTTAGCAATGGGCAAAATTGTTGTGTGTGCCAACCATCCTTCTAACCAGTTTTTCAAGCAGTTTACTAATTGTTGGACATATGACAACAGTGAAGAATTTGTTAGACTTACACTCAAGGCACTGGCTGAAGAGCCTGCACAGCTTACTGATGCCGAGAGACATGAACTATCTTGGGATGCCGCGACAGAACGGTTTCTTAAGGCTGTTGGCCTAGATAAGCCATCAGAAAAAAAGTTGTCAAGAAGTTCTTCAAATTTTATGGCTGCCTCAATAAATTTACAGCAAACAGTAGATGAAGCATCAGCATTTGTGCATCATGTAGTTTCTGGCTTTGAGGTATCAAGAAGAATCTTTGGTGCTATTCCAGATAGTTTGGAGCCAGATGAAGAGATAAGCAAGGAACTTGGGTTGACTAATGCTGTCAGAAAATAAGGTTGAAGAAGAAAGGATGTTGTAATGTTGTGTTTGCTTTGTCCCTAAAATGTTTAGTGCAAATAGTCTCTTTCTAACCATGGTGGAAATTGTTTGGTGTGTGAAATATACATGAAAAGAGAGACATCACTGTATGTGTAGACATATGTCCATTTAATGCACACCTTCTGTTGATCTAAGTTTGATCAATTTATAGGAATATTTTTAAGATAATATTTGTAGTTTTATTTATATCCTTGAAGAACATAAGACATTATTTTTGAGTTTCTGTATAAAGTTTCAATTTGTTAGAAAAAAAGAGAGTTTCATTTAAAATTGAAATGAATCTAGTAGTTAAAAATAAAATTTAAAGAAATTATATAAGAAATTTTCTAACTTTTTTATATATAAATTAATTTTAGATAGGAAAAAATTAATTTAATTTCTTATTTTTTCTTTTAAATGTTTTTATATTAAAATATTCTCTATATATTATTTTTATTTGTGCATGTGTTTGTGTTTATTATTTTTATGACAACAAAAAGGTAAATTAAAGTTAATAATTGTTAAAAGTATTACTAAAATTTCTATTAAAGTTAAAAAAATTGTATATATAAATAATAATATTTTTTTATTAATTTTTATAATATTATTTTTATATAATAGAAATATTTGTAAATTTTTATCAAAATAAAATTTTTAATTATAATAGAATTTGTAAAAAGTAGTTTTGAATTTTTATTTAAAAAATAATATTATATAATGAAAATACTTTTAATTTTTATGATAACTTTTTTTTATGTAATAGAAAGTAAGAATTTAGTTAATATATATAAAGATACAAAATAAATAAAGTTAAAAAAATATAATTACAAGATCCAAAAAAAAAGTATATATATAAAATAAAATAAAAGTTGTTATGACCGAATGAAGAAGACGTAACACATTATTCCCACCGAATGAAATGAAAATAATAATCTAATAAAAAAAAACAAATAAAGTAAATACACACTCTATTATCTTAATTAAATATGAACAAATGTGTCATGATTATTTTAAAATCAATTTTAATATTTTATTTTTTTAATTAAAAAATAAATTCTAATAACATTTCGTTCTAATATTTTATTTACTAGTTATACATGCCAGATTTTTTTAATTTATGATATATTATAACACATTTTTAAATATTATATCAATATAAATATTATGCTTTATTTCAAATATATACATAATTTTTTTTTAACAATAAGAAAAATAATAATTTTAATATTTACAATTGAGGGAGAGATAGGTATTTAAAAAAAAGGTAATAATGTTATTGATAATTTAAAGTGATATTTTTTTAGTTTTTTAAAATTCTTATAATGTGTGCACATAAACATTCAATGAAATTTTTAAATGAGGCAAAAAAAAATCTATTTCCATTCCTTATGTAACATGAAGAATAAAAAATAATAAATACATCCAAATTACACAAAATATAAAATTGAGATTGAAATACTTAAATTTTTTACATGCATTAAAGGTACACACATGAAGAACAATAATTGCATTCAAAATATAGAATTGATTTCTCACTTATAATTAAATCCAGATGAAATAGTAAATCAATTAAGTCAAAGTGGAAATAAAAGAGTAATAAATATGTCAATTCAATTAAACAATAACATGTCAGAATTTAATCCATTACACACATAATGTGTGATAAATTTATCATATTGTTCTAATAATTTATCTTATATGAAAATTGAATTAGAAATATGTTCAAAATAATCTTGATTTTGAACCCTTGATCAGAAAGAACAGCGTCGTGTTATTAAGGAGCAACCTCAAATGGAACCTAACATTTAAACAAAGGCAACCGTTGTTTCCTTAACTTGGTCTGGTTGTCGCCTCAGAAACCCAGAAACTATCAGCAAAACGACGAACCACTTCCAACCCAGTTTCAAAATTCACTCCCAATATCGCACTAAGAAGTGCCGTTTGCAATTTGTGCAATGTTTCATACACTGAGCACGTTATGGTCATTCCTTCAGTCTGGAATGTATGACACGTACGCAAAACAAGCGTTACTCATTACCCCACTTATGTGTTTACTTTGTTTGGACCATTGCAGGTATAAATTTGCTACCTTTGATAGTCCTGTGCTGTGGATTCTGCTGTTTGAGGCTCTGCAGCATAAAGGGGTTCCAAGCTTTTATAATTCATCAATCGATAGGTCCATTGATTCTCTGAGATAAGCTATGATTAAATTGTTTGACAGCACTATTTCTTATTCAATTAATATGTGTCTTGCAATAGGGTTGTCTGACTCCATACTTGTTTTTTTTTTTTACTACATTTTCACTAATATTTCTGCATGTTTGATCCATTTCTTCTATCATCTATTTTTATTTTTTTTATTTAAATTGGTTTTGTGTATTTAGATTGATGTATTAGAATTCATAACAGAGATCAGTTCCCTTGTATTTGCTTGTGTTGGAAGGAAATATCTATAGTGAATTCAGTGCTCAAATCCATGTATCAATTTTCTACTGACTCTTTTGATTTTTTGGGCTAGCCTATCTTTTTCTCATTAGTTTGCTTTGGATTTTTCTTGCTCTTAAGGTGTAATATGATTTAAATTAATTTAGGGGTTATTAACTTATTACTGTTTTGTTTTCCCTATGTTAGAGATTCTTGCTGAGAAATGGAGTTGATCTGTTTTTGGACCATATTCTAACCACCAGTCTTAATTCTATGTTTGATGAACAGTCTAAGTTGTCATAAGAATGCATACTTTTGTCAAGCTGTATGAGCTTTTATAATCTATATTTTAATGGTTTCATTTGCTTATTATTGGTCACAGAGGAGGCTGCCCTATGGATAAATAAACATAGGCGAATGCTTATTTTGTGTCAATTGGTTGAAATGTAGTGAGTTTTTTCATTTCATTTCAATGAAAGACTTTACTGAAGGCTTTTCTTCTTTAGTATAGGTGATATATGTAGGAAATTATTATAGTTGTTTAAAAAATAGCAAATTTGAATTTGTGATTATTTTGTTACAGAAATTTGGACACAAGGGAATCTGAGAGATCTTTTACTTCTTTCTCTTTATTATTGAATAGTTTTCTTGTGCATTGCCAAGAGCAAGCGTAACCATTAGCATTGTTGGTGCATGCCCTTGTATTTACTCTCTTTTGTTTGTATTGCAGTTTTGGCTAGAAATTAAGAAATGTTAAATTTGTTATGGTTTGAGTTTTTTTTCACCCTTTTTCCTGAATTTATACATCCTGGGGTAAATGAGAAAAAAGAAACTGGATTTTTGTATAAGCTATAGGAATATCTAGTTAAACGAATATATTATTAACCCATCAATCACTTCTTAATAGTATCCACTTGTCTAACTGATTGTTCCTAATATAAACTTATTTCCAGATCCAGTGAATCTAATTTAATAGCAATATAGTAAGATTTCAACATATTTTTGTTACTATTCACTTATATTTTTTCCTTATTTTTTTGTGAACTTTTTCTTATCAGCACCTGTATAATTTCTGGGTCTCATTAACAACTTCCACGTGCTGTAAGGGCTAACTAATAGCGCTAAAATTGCATAGTTTGGGAAGATGGAAGTCAAGTATTCATTCTTCAACATATTCTTTACCTCTTGCGAAATCCTTTTCAGTATAAGCAAGTCTACATGGTTAGAATTCGAGAGGTTTCTTACCATATGATAGTTTCAAATAACTTAAGAGAGAAGACATATAGTTTACTCTCTTAGTTTACCAACACCCTACTTGTTTGTTGAGTAATTGTAATGACTGCTTTTTACCCAATGAGATGACTCTATATGCTTACAAAAGCAACCCTTTTTTCTTCATTTGTATATACTGTTTTTGTTATGGTTGTGAAACATTTTATTCGATATACAAAATATTTCTTCTGTATTTTTTTTACCTGTGTTCTACCAAATCTTATTTCGCATTTACTCTAATAAGCTCCTCCATTATTATTACTTTAACAAGGTATCAGAGTTAAAAACGTTCTTTGAGGGATTGTGAGAGAAAAAAAAGAGAAGCCAAAAAATTTAGAGAAAAGTCACATGCAAGAAAATCTCTAAAACAAAAATGGTCATTAATAGTTCATTACCTTCATCTCCCATTTTTTTTGTGAGTACTTTCATGCGTGGGTGATAGCTGTCATTGGTGATAGCTGTCATTTTCACAATCAAATTAAAATGATTTCAATGGAGATCGTCTAACATCAAAGAGATGATTGTATAGATAAGATTAGATGATTCCAAATCGTTTTCAAACGAATCTAATAATAAATCAAGTTGAGATTGTTTGCACAAAAATAAAGTAGACAATTGAAAAACATTTAAAGATTAACTATCAAGTTCATTCAACAATAATGTTGTGTTTTTCAAATGCTTAACTAAACCTTATAAAACTAACTCATAAGGTGAGGTTTGCACCCACTTATATGTTATGAAATATCCTTATCTCTAGTCGATATAGGATCTCCAACACACCAATAATCTCTCGCTAAGATATACTCTAAATGACTTTGGTACTATATTAAGAAGTAGACTTTAAATCTAACTCAACCTTAAAAAATATTGGCTCATAAGGTGAGGTTTGCACCCATTTATATATACTATGAGATGTTCTTATCTCTAGTTGATGTGAGATCTTCAACAACTTCTTTGTATTTTTGCAAAAGTTTTGTTTCTAATTTTGCAGAAGATTCTATTTCTGTGATATTGTAGATTTCATTCACTAATTCTTCTCCTCATATTTCGTTTCCCGTTTTGATTTAAAGAAGCAACATAGACTTTCACAGATTCGGCCCACTTGTAGAGGCAAAAACTTCCTTTAGACCGTCTAGAAGACGCTCTTATTAGACCGTCTAGTCTACTCTGAGAACTATAAAACCGTCTGCTGCGACTAAACATAAGATTAGCATAAATAAAAGTTAAGATCCAAATAAATCTAGTTACATGAATCTTAAATTAGTGAATTTATACATGATTTTAGTCTAAGAAATCTATGGTTAAAGCTATTAAGTGTGAGTAAAACTATGTTCATCAATGGGTTGCAAAGATGATGACTTATTTGAGAGCTCAAGGTTATGAGATATAGTGAAAGATTGTAGTATTCTAACTCCATTACTTGAAAACCCGACACTAGCACAACTCAAAAGTCATAATGACAAAGGAAGAAAAACATCTGTCATCAAACAACTCTACCTGATGATATTTTCATAAAGATAGTTAATTTGAAATTTGCCAAGGAAATGAAATTAGTTGAATGAGGAGTTTCAAGGAAATTTAGAATGAAAATGGTACAAGTTATAAATTTGAGAAGAGATTTTGAAGTTGTCAGGAAGAAGGATAATATATCAAAGAGTTCATTGACTGAATTTTAAACGTGATATATAAGGTTGCTTGGTAAAGAATTGAGTGATTTACCTGTTGAAGAAAATATTAATCTATCTTCCTAGGAGGTTTGAATAAAAAAATCTCCTCTCTAGAAGAAAGCAATGATTTCTCCATGATAACACTAACAAAATTGATTGATAGTGCAAAACCATCTGACTCATATTATTAGCATCTTCAAAGAGTTAGACAAGACATACATGTTCAAAGTCATTATAGGTAATGAAAAACATTAGTAGTGAAAAGCAGAAGAATTGTCCTTGTTGAGACTCCTTTAGGTACAAATTATATTTTAAATGCTCTATTCGTACCCGAACTGAGCCAAAGTTTGTTGAATGTGGGTGAGATGATAGAGAAAAAAAATATTCTCTAGTTCTTGAAAAATAAAGTGTAAAATATTTTATCCACTTTGGAAGTGAGCTAATAACCATTCAAACGAAAGATAAAAATTTTCTAGTTGAATTGAAGGAAGAAGAGGAGTTAGCCTTTTCAAGCAAGGCGACACAAGAGACTTGGTAACTATTATGTGAGCTTAGGTAAAATTGTTAAACTATGCCCAAAATTTCTAAAAATAATGTTTGCAACTCATTCTTACAAATGTTTGAAACCTATGAGCATGGCCTCCTTGAATGACAGTAGATACTTTCTACTATTCCTTGATGCTTTACAAGGATGTGTTGGGTCTATTTTAGAAGCAAAAATTTGAAGTCCTCACAGTATTTCAGAAGTTTAATGCAATGATTGAGAGAGAGTGAGACTGTAAAATAAAGAAGCTATGGTCTGGTAATGAAACTAAATATACAACAAAGGAGTTTGAAAAGTTCTTTGATCATGAAGGAATTAAGCACCAATTGAATGTTTCTTACACTCTCAACAAAATGGAGTAAAAGAAATAATAGAACAATGATGGAGATGATCATATGCTTGTTGTTTGAAAAGGATCTCAAAAAGACGCTTTGGGTGGAAGTAGTAAGTAAGCACCTATGTTTTTCTACAATATATGTGATAGAAAATCTTAATTGGAAAATTTAAAAGTTTTTTGTTGTGTTTGTTATGCCTTATCCCAGACAAAAAACGGGTAAGCTTGAGCATAAGTAAAAAATTTGCATTTTTTGGGGTGCAGTAGAGACTCCAAAGGATATATAGTATGTACAACCTCCAGATACACATCCTCATTAGTATGGATGTAAAGTTTGATGATCTATCGAAGTGAAATTAGGAACGAATGTAAACATAGGGACCAAGCCAAACTCTATCATACGTGGAAAAACCAGACGCTATAGGTACAAATGAAGATATATTAGACGATGGTTTTGAAATATCTGTAAGGGGCACCATATCATTAGAAGATGTGTATGCCAGATGCAATATAGCTTGTTGACTATGTTGAAGTTGCTGAAAATGAAGTGTTGGATATTTATAAATATTATTAGATATTATAGATATTGTTAGATATTTTTATTTATGTAATGGGTTTAGTCTATATTTTTTATATTTTCTATATAAATATAATCTTATGTGTTTAATATACACAAAGGATTTATCATGTTGTTTTTCTTTTCATTTATTTTAATATGAAGAATGGAAGACTATCATAAAGGAGGAGATAATTGAGAATATGAATAGACCCAAACATAAAAAGTTAATTGGTGTAAAGTGTGTTTGCAGATCGAAACTAAACTACATGGAGTAGAATATTCTAATACATTTTGCTCCCGCTATAAGGTTATTGACAACCTTAGTTACCAAAATGGATTGGAAAGTTTTTCATTTTGATGTAAAGTCAACCTTTCTAAATGTGCTACTTGAGGATGAATTTTTTGTTGAATAAATAGAGGGATCTGAAATATGGAGCAATAATTTGAAATGAGAGGCTTGGTGTAATATGTTGCCAAGTGAAATTCAACAATCCTTATATCTTATTTAACTTTCTTATTTCTACTCAATGTAGTACTTAGACTCGTACTTGAAGTGTGTGTTCTTACACGTTGGTATGTTCTCCCTCGATTCTAACCTTTACTCGTACCACCATTTATTTTAACACAACTTGCTTGCTTGAAACACTTGTCACTAATCACAAAGAAAAACCATTAACTTCCCATTTTTTCTCGTATGTTGTTCAACTTTCTCATTTCTATTCAATGTGATAGTCACTTTGATTCTTAACATTAGGGAATTAGAGAAATCAGATTGGAGAGTTAGCACATAAAATGACAAAAACATTTCCAAAAGGAAAGTTTGAATTGCTAAGATCATGACTATTGAATAAACATCTCAAGGAGGATTCTTAGAATTTGAGAAGTTTCTTAACATTTAATGGGGTTTTTCTTTATCATTAATTTTTCATCTAAATAAAATAAATTGTTTCCGATAATAACGTATAGTAGAAGATGTAGACTGTTTTTGTTTGTGATTGCTTATTTTGTGATAATATACAAAACTATTTCTTTATTTTTGTCTCATCTTAATTTTACCAACTTTTTTTTTCTTTTACTCTAATGATCTCCTCCATTTTTAACACTTTAACATAGTTCCTTACTGGGTAAGATATGTGAATGCATTTATATTTTTATCTCCTCAGAAATCAACTCAGTTTTTTTTATCAGCAAAGAATGAAATTAAATTAAGAGAGATACAGAAGGGTATCCCAACCCTTTTACATAAACTAAACCACATTAAGAATCTCCAAGAATAAAGAGATGAACAAACACCCCAGAAGTGCATAAGCTAGACATCCTATTCCAGCTAGCACCGTGCTCGTATTGGAATGCTATAAGCACTGCAAACTGCAGCTACAAAACCATCAAAATACACCAAAATATTGGTTATCTCCACCACCTCATTGACATTCCTTCTACCCAGCTTGCAATGGCACGATTGTAGCACTTGTCACAAAATTAATCACTTCAATGCAGCATCTTCCATTCGCTCCTTTTTGGACTTTGGCTTCCCCTTGTTTGCTCCTTTTAAGCTCACTTTTATCAGAAACCAATTTCCTACTTGTCAGGGTTCATCTCGTACTTAGATTGGTTGGAGTTTACAACTTCGACTTACACAGAACCCTGAACCAGCGTACACCCTGCCTCTATTGGTCTGTTAAAAGACACATCAAAATAGAATCCTCCATCATGTCCTTAACATTCCTTTTGACTCCCTTGCATACAAGCACATATGTCCTTTCCATCTTGCACCAGCTACAGGTCATGACAAACCCACCAACACCTTCAACCAACTATAAATCCAGTAAAGGCCGTAGTCTTAAAACTTTTGGCATCTGGGAGTTCTAATTATAACTTCTAATGCAAAGCATTGGATTAAGAATCCAGTCTACGAAAGAATAAGTAAAGGAATGCACCTTGTGCTTCATCCAAAGCCAGGATTTGAGTTGAGCCTTCTGAAACACCTCATCCGCATCTACTAGCCCTTTTTTTAATACAATCAGGTTCCTTTGGTCCCAGATACACCTAATAAGAGATGCACAAACACCTTTCCATACCAGGTTTTGCTTCTTGCTAGCATTGCTCAAATAAAAATTCATAAAGTGCAGATTTAAATCATTATGTTGAACAGAAGAGATACCTATCCATTTGAAGCACAAGGACCATACCCTTTGTGCGTATTTACACTCCAAGAAGATATGTTGACAAGACTCCTCCTTAAGCTGACACATTGCACATAGCTTAGAAATCAACTCAGTAACTGGTGTAGTTGATATAGGGTGTCGATTAGTTATTATTTTTCATTAACAATACATTTTGTATCATCTTGAGAAAAGGTCAACGGAATCAGCAATTGTGTCACATGCCAAATAAAAGCATGTGGCATTATTATTACTTTTTTGTTTTATTCACTTGACAAACTGTCATGTCATGCATGACTCATGACTGATGAAAGGTATTTTTTTTTTCATGGAGGAAGTGATCCAAAATTCAATACAAAGTATGGTGGCATACTTTTCTCTCATAATTTGTCATAATTGCTTACAGAAATGGCATGTAAACAGATTAAACCAGATGAACAGAAATGGAATAAATGCTTGTTTAATGGAATCATACATAGCATATAGTACGAAACCGTATAAGGTAGAAAAAATGAAGTTTTTATGAGACAAAGAAGCAGTTGCTGGGAATAAGCTCATGATGATATTTGCATTTTTAAATGGTTGTAGTTGCTTGTTAAAGGTCTTACATGAAACTCCTTTATAAATAAGTGAAAACAAGCTACTAATCTTTGTTGCCAATTTGTATGTTTTTCTGTTTATAAAGTTTCTTGACTTGTTTTTGGTAGAATAAGACTTTGATGATTTGATGTGTGAGGATAGCTAGGAGATGCACAAAGCTTTTATATTGCCACAAAACTGAAAGAATGCAATTTGTGGTTGTAGTGTTACACGAGCATGGATTTGGAGGATAGATTAAGTTCAACAGGTCCACAAGGTTTGGCTGACAAAGCAACTGCAGAAACTGAAGTTGTTTCAAAAAAGGTAAGTTTTAATTTTTTGTTGCATTTTATTTTTTGTTTTTCTCTATTACTAACATAAAAATAAACAAAGTAGTTTATTTCCTACGACTCTACGAGCCAGTCTCTCTTTTATAGTAATTGCTTTTCAAGTTGTCTGTCTTTGAATGCTTGTGGCAAATCAAAAGTTGTCTAGTCATGGTTTCGCCTTTGTTTCATTTTATTTTCAGCATTGAAGTTTTTAGGTGAAAGCTAATTGAGCATAATCATGGGATTATAGAATCATGTAATACCATAAATTTCTGTCATGTATTTAGTGTACTATTAAACCATTTACCTCTAAGGATCTAAATCACTTTTAATGGTTTAACCTATAGTTTTTCGATGACTCCCTCTACCTCCAATTTATTGACTTTCATCTGGTCAGCTCTCTGTTGTGGCTATTCTCCATACATGCTCAAAACTAATTACCTCCTCAATTTTCAGCTGTTTAGTTTCATTAGTTTAAGGATTATTTTGGAGAGAGGGTTTTCAGGAACTAAATTGTTGATTTATTCTTTTCTCTACAATGGGATTACCCCAACATTCCTTAAACACTACAAAATTAAACTTATTTTCTTGTTGGCACTCTATCATCCTTTGTATCACACTCAACAATATACATTCAGTCTTATTGTGTGTGATAATTTTTGTCTTGGAGGCAAGGCATTTTCTATCATATCACCCTTGAAAAATTCCTCTATTTCACCCCACCCCACTTGGATCTTGTTGTTTACATCATTCTTTATCTTGTCATTTTGTACGATGGACCCAAGGTACTTACAACATGCAACTTGTAGTAGTGTTTTCTCCAATTAGCCAATTCTAGTAATAAAATTAATTTTATTTTAAATTTAGAACTTAATGTTGATTAAACCTACTCTAAATATAATACATAATTATTATTTTTTAATTTAAGGATTAGTGGCAACTAGACTGACCAATTTTAAAAATTAAAAAGTGAGACAAAAGCATATGTGATGGTACTTTTCTGCTCAGTAAATTAAACTTGTTCAATTTTAATTATAAAATATATTTAATTTTAAAATTCAACCAACTCTAAGTATAATATATATATAATTACTTTTTAAATTTGAGTTCATGTCTGCTTGACTAACTATAACAATAAAATAGATTTAATTTTTAAAATTAACGAGTTAGTGTGAAATTGTAAAAAAAATATTTGATTTATTTCTTTTAAATTATGGTCAGAATTTAGAGTAGGTGTAGCCAACTGTAATAAAAACATATTTCATTCATTTCCTATCAAAGTTAGATTTAGGATGAATCTAAATTTTTGGAAACTAATTAAATATATTCTTAGAAGGTAGTAGTAGGATATAATGCGTTAGAATTTGATTGAATGCACTCAAAATAATAATCTAGTAAATCTTATTTGAAGAAAAAAAATTATCTGGGAAACATACTCAAGAACCACTATGAATATCCACCTTTGAGTTTAGTACTCTATCTTATGAAATGATCATACTCTTTTTAGTTCTAGTTTGTTTCACTCTTGTTCATATATATTTATGTGCAGGAAGAACTACCATTACGTTTGTTTTTTGGGAATGGTCCAAGAGTCCACAAGAAACTATGCATAGCATGGGGTGTGGCTAACAGACGCTGTGAACAATGTGGTAAAGTTGGACGGCTAGTTTGCTTTTCCCCAAACTTCCGAAAATGGGTAAGCAAAACTTGCATGTTAGATTACTATGATTCACAAAAAACTATGATTTGTGCCAATTTGTTTACCACTTTTTCATTTTCCAGAGTATATAGTTTCTAATCACATTTTCATGTGCATTTATGATTTTAGGCTTTAAGGAGAGTAACCGTTGAAGAGCTGAATCAAACTTGCAAAATATGTAATGAACGTGGACACCTCGATCTGGATTGTGATCTCTCTTTTACAACTCCAAAATCGGTACTTGAAAATGAATTACATATGTTTTGCTTGATTAAATAAAATAACACAAAGAAAGTATACATGGATAATAAACTCATCAGTAAACAAAAGTAGTTGAAGTGAATGCAGAAGTAAAGTACTTCTGGAAAGGGAGAAAGTTGAGTCTTTCTTATTTCTCCATTTGTCAGAAGATAAGAAACTAATCAATAGTTATTGGAGATATGATAAGAATTGAAATGCATTTTAGTGTGAAACTTTCCATAAAGAGGAGATTGGAATCTTGGGAGTAAAATGAACTTAGAAGGAATTTTACATGTGAGATTGTTGTTAATTATAGATAGTTACTCCAACTTTTTGTTCTCAAATTTGTAGGCTGAAACTCCTGTTCCCAAAAAGAGATCAGTTCGTTGTGGATTGTGTGGTAAAGTTGGACATAACCGAAGGACATGTTTGGAAGCAGGACGTGATTGAATGTTTATGGCCACAATATGTGATTAAGAATACCAATAGCTTTTCTTTTCATTTCTCAGCATTCTCTTTTAAACCTTTTCATCATAAACAAACTGATTATAAATAGAGCTTTGGTTCTTCCTAATTTTCTTGCATTCAGCATGGCTTATTTCTATGTATGAGCTCTTGGTCGTTTGCTGCAATACTGTCATGATCTTTAACTGCACAGTGTTTAACTCTCTTAGCTCTATCACAAAAGTAAGAGATGGAAAAAGAGATTAGATGAAGGTATATTCCAAAACAGATAGGATAATAGGGTTGTAAACCTTCATATAAATACTGTACATAATTTAGAACTTGGCCACACCAGTAAATGGTATTTCAATCACTTGTGACCTAATCATGACTTCATATTGAAAAACTTATTTTAAGCATCATGAACTAAATCACAACGTGGCTTTGATGGCAAATAACTTTTCCAGAAGCTAAATATCCAAAATGTTTATAATTACTCTTCCTCTGAATGCCATGATGTTGCAAACAGTATGGTCCTCCATTGTGAAACTGAGATTTTACAGTGTGATTTCTTTTTGCATCTTTATGGTTTTTTTTTTTTCACTCTCCTAAATATGAAAATCTACAATTTGTCCTTGTGGTTTAAAGTTTTTTTTTGGATTTTGTAGTCCAATTTTTTTTTTGGATTATTGTATAATATGGAAGTGAAAAGTGTCTTTTAGATAGCATAATTCATAAGTAATTTTCTCTTTGCATGAAAAAGAAGAAGTGAGATTGTGTAATCTGAAAAGTATTTTTTATTTTAAGATTATTTAATTTAGAAGTTTTTTTTTTCATAAAAAACTTTCATTATGCCAATTTTCTCATTACTTTGATTTCCTTCTCACATGCATGCGCTTCTTCCATTTCTATAATTTTTACAGCTTTTCTCATGCATCTACCAAACATTGCAAATATTAGAGAAGTGTAGAAGTAAAATAGAGAAATATGGTATAATGAAAGACATTTGTAAGTAGATTTCATATTACGAAGTAGACTTTAAGCCTAACTCAACCCCATAAAACCGACTCATAGGATTGAGGTTTGCACCCACTTATATACAATGAAATGCTCTAATATCTAATCGATGTGGGATCTCCAACATTTCATTTATTGTAATTGAATTCTAAATTAAGTTTGATTATGTTTTAATTTATATAGGGGTAAATCTTGATTTTTGGACAATTGAAACTGTTCTCCATGTTGCTTCTGTTGAAAAATTTAGGGTTATATTTTCTTGTAGTTGACCTTTTAAGTCTTTAAACTATATAATTAATGTAATACAAGACTATTTTAATGTAAAATTGTGATTGTAATAATGTAATTAATGTTTTACTATAAGTTTGGTATTTCATAACACTGCACCAACACTTTTAATTATATTTTCATAATTATGACAATACTGATTTTCATAATTTTATTTGCCTCCAAAAAGTAGATTCTCACAGGGTCTGTTTGTTGGGCAAGAGCTAACACTGTAATTAATAATCATTCATGAAAATAAATCTATGGAAAATATTTCATGACTAATTAAGTTTTTTCTTACACTAAACAATAAGAAATTTTGCTCTCTAGTGTTACCTTTGACTGACAACTATTTTTTTTGTTTAGGTTCCTTCCAAGTTTACAACAACGTACACCATCAATGCACATAATATGAGATATAATCCTTAAAGAATACTTCCTTAACAAAGTTTTTATTTCTTTATTTATTTGTGTGTATGTGTTGATGGTGGTAATGTTAAGGAAGTATTCGACTTCTAATATACTCAATATTTTATTTGTTATCTTATAGAGACTGCACCTTTGTTCTTATTATGCTTATCAATCTTCTTTCTTTTAAGGGTTCTGTCATTTTAATGTAGATCCGTTAACGTTATTCATTCATTATTATTTAGACTAACTTCTTGGTGCTATTCAAAATCAAGAAACCAGTTTTTTTTAGCTGCAACAAGAATGCTTATCATCCAAATAATAACATGCACACGCTCTGACTATTTATTGTCACTAGGACAAATATATGTTCCAAATCCAACTCTAACGTTTGCATGATTGGAACTTCTGCTTGTCATTTTGACAATACAAGACAGCTTATAAATCATTGCTTGACCCAAGAAAGAAACCTATTTGGAAGCAAACTCATGTACCTGATCAAGAGGCCTCTATATATACAAATGGAAATCTTCATATTCAAGCATCAAACACTGAAAAGAACAACAAAGAGTAGAAACAGAGAAGCTCATAGATAAAATGAAGAGGTTTGGCTCAAACGCATCCTTCATTCTATTAGCCACTCTCATCTTAACAAGTTGTTTTGTGTCTGAGGCTCAAAAGTGTCGACCAAGTGGGAGAATTAGAGGAAAGAAAGCCCCTCCAGGACAGTGCAACCAAGAGAATGATTCTGACTGTTGCAAAGCAGGCAAACTCTACACAACATATGAATGTTCACCACCTTTGTCCACCCACACCAACGCTTACCTCACTCTTAACAGTTTTCAGAAGGGTGGAGATGGTGGTGGCCCTTCAGAATGTGACAACCAATACCATTCTGATGACACACCCGTGGTGGCACTGTCCACAGGGTGGTTCAACCACAAAAGCAGGTGCCTCCACAACATCACCATCAGTGCAAATGGTAGAAGTGTGGTGGCCATGGTGGTTGATGAGTGTGACTCAACTAAGGGATGTGATGCAGACCATGACTATCAACCTCCATGTCCCAACAACATTGTTGATGCTTCTAAGGCTGTCTGGAAAGCATTGGGAGTTCCCCAAAATGAATGGGGTGGCTTGGATATTACATGGTCTGATGCTTGATATTGTAAGTGTAATGTTTAAGTGAATGTCTATGTTTGTGTATTGGGTAAGATCTTCAGTTTTCATTCCATGTGTATCATCTATCATGAATATGCAGTGAGTGTGAGTGTGAGGTTATCATCCTATTGTATTATATTAACTTTTATGCACCAATGCCTTTTGCTTAACTGGTTCAATAGGATTTATATTCAAATGTCGTTATGTTTATCGGATGAAAATGAAGAATGGTAAAATTGACGTTGAAGGTCCATCGAAGTTGCAGGAATGTCAATGTGACCAAAAAAGCAAATCCAAACCATAGTAACTGAATTTTTTATAAATACTTCTGAAGCAAAACAGTATATCTAATGCTTCTTTTGACAAAGTTGTCACATAGCTTTCATAAAGACACATGTACGCAGCCTGTAGTTGATCATCACGGAACTGCAGAGATCAGACTCAAGAAAAATTGGAAAAAGAACCGTTGGAACTATTTTAAATCTAAACCATTAATTAATTTTAATATTTGTTAAATTAAATATATAAAGTACCAAAAAAATGTATATCAATGGTGAGATTTGAAAACTGAACAGACCAGTTTTTTTAATCTGTGTTTAGAAAAATGGCGTGTTTTAATGTTTTATGTCGCAATGTTTCTTCACAAATATCAGTTAAAGCATCCTCGATTGAGTCTTTCTAGAATTTCCTACTACATATGCCTGGAGTACTTGGAGCTGTGTGAGTTTATCAATCCCCTTTTTCCAACAAGTAACACTGTTACACTGGGATAAAATGAGATGTGTGAGACTTTTCATAGATGAAATATCATTAGGCAGTGTCTCCAAATTGTAGCAAACTTTCAGATCAAGAATTTGTAGGCGCTCTCAAGTTGAGCAATGGAGGGTGGCAGCTCAGATATTCTTGATATCCCACCAAGACTAAGATATCTTTAATGCTCTAGATTCCACAACTCCTTTATAGGAATTCTTGACTCCACACCTCAATGTGGTGTGAAGGTGAATCTTGCCAATGACCAAGTTTAAGCACACATAAATTCTCTTTTCTTTATAACAGTACCTTAAGGGAAAATTGAGAGAGACAACAAGAAACCTCGTCGTGGATATTCTATCAAGTCTGGTGTCAGATTGAGATCTTGAGGCTGCACTAACTGATTGTTGTGTTGAATGTGGTGAGTGCAGCATTTCACTACTCTTCTGATCCTCCTCAGATGAGTCGTCAAAAGATACAAGAACAAGAAAATTCAAGAAGAAAAGATTCAAGAACAAGACAGAGGAAGAAAAATTCAAAAAACAAGAATCCAAGAAGAAAATTCAAGAGAAGAAGACTCGAGAAGGAGAATCAAGAAGAAAAAGATTCCAGATGAAGAAGAATATTCAAGAAGTAGAAGAAGAAGAAAAATCAAGGATAATTTAAGAAGAAAAGATTCAATAAGAAAAATATTCAAGAAGAGATATACTAGAAAAAAAAACAGAGATGTGAGACTAAGAGAATATTATCATTTTATTTTGGAATAAAAGATTGGTAGAAAATTGTATTCTCTTTAATTCAAGTTGTGTTCTAGTGATAGTAAATTGATGTGGATTTGTACTTGAAATAGACATCATACGGTAGTTTGACAAAATTTCCTGAAAAGGAAAAAAAATTGTCATTTTGCAGCATATATCCTTGTTTGAATCTTTGACAAAAGCAACTTATGGCTGATGAAAGGTTTCTTCTTTTAGTTTTTGTAAATTTCATCAGGATGTATGTCCTGTTCATTTTATAAACTTCATGATTTGCTTAGAATGGTCTTGCTATCGGTGACTTTTGATACTGGTAAAGGAGATGCCATGATAGACAAATATCCCGCTGCTGAAAATAATTTGTTCTAAAGATGTCTGCAACTATTTTCTCCTCATTCTGAATGTCCAAAGGATGCAATGTCACATATTCAATAAATTTTAGGTTTGATAGTCACAAACTCAACTTGATTTCAACGCCTAATGGCTTTTTAATATACTCTGGCTAGGTGAAATCTCCTTGCCGATTCTATTACTTATTTAATAATTTTGGCTTCAAGTTTCTGATTGAAACAGCTCAACATTAGGGAAAGAAGGTGTATCTTGAAAAAGAACAATCATCCACTAGGGAGATATGTTCCAGCATTATCTTTAAAAGCATATCAGTAGATGTCAAAAACGTTATTGTATCAACTTGATTCAGTTATCTGCTGACACCAACTATTACAGCATTTTACTGATC
This sequence comes from Phaseolus vulgaris, assembly GCF_051622355.1. Taxonomy (NCBI): domain Eukaryota; kingdom Viridiplantae; phylum Streptophyta; class Magnoliopsida; order Fabales; family Fabaceae; genus Phaseolus; species Phaseolus vulgaris. The sequence continues at coordinate 6,454,583 of NC_143505.1, forward strand.
ACAGGTAAGTGATCAGGTTACACAATCACTATATACACGTCAGATTTCAATGTTTTATTGAAAGGATGACTACTGTTTGTTCTAATAAAGAGAGTTGTAGCTGTAGCAGGTAGCAATAATGGATGAGACACTGATGAGAAGTGCAGGGAGTAAGGTGGTATTGAGGAGATTACTTTCACTGAAATATCCAGAGATTGTTATTGTTCCATCTGCAATTACTCGAGCTAGAGTTCCAGCTTCTGTTGACAGCAATCCCCCATTGAAGGTTCCACCTGAAAGCCTTGATGACATCGTTTTTGATAGAAGTGAAAGGTTCACTCCTGAAATCAGCAAACAAAATTAAGAGAGCATATTCAAGGAGCAAATTTCAGCCTCAGATTTTACCACAAGATTTGAACCAATTTAATGGATCTAAAATATTTTCATACGAGAAGATGAGCACAATACTGAAATTCCAGATTGTGACGAAAAGTATCATTTTTGTTTCCTTTTTTAATTCTCAATAAATGAGAACTAACCAACATGTTTAACAATTAATGGACTTTGTTCATGTGACACTTCTCAGTTCAAACCAAATGATCTTTCAAGTGGCCAGGTTGATCACAATATCATTGTCAGACCTTATTACTTGAAAGGCTTCAAAATTCACAATCATCTTAGTTTAAGTATTTCCATTTTCATTGATGATGCAAAGTTGTCAGCAAAGATTTTACTCATGCAAGTTTATATTTATTACAATATAAATTTTGGGATTTACACAGAGTGAGAACAAATTACCTTCAAGAACTTCAGCAGACACAAATGTGATAAGGGCTGATCCAACATATTGAGTCACTGAATAAGGAATCATTATATGGAAGCTTAGGAGTAATCCAATGCAAACCATGATTTCTGATGAAAGCAGAACTTGCCTGCAACCAGAAGCCGACCAAAATAGAATGATCAAATATGTGAGAAAATAATAGAGAAAGAGGTAAGACTCGTCCTTTTGAGATAGCAGATGAGAAATGTGGAACAAACACCAAATGTACATTATTAAACCATGAACAAGTAACTAAATTTTTATTTCAAATCAAATCCTAGAGATTTTTGAGGATCATAAACAAAATAACTATTCGAGTTGCAATTTTTAGGATCACAAGGAACTTGAGGTTAAAGGTAGATGAATTGTAATGTTAACTACAGTCTAAGTTAATCCAATATAATTAGCAATTACATGAGATTTTATATTTACTATTCTGTTTATTACGAGAAGGACTGGTTCTCTTTGATGAAACGTGATTCATTCCTAATACACTGTCTAGTCACTGACAAGAAATAATGAATATAATGATTTGAATTTTGATGATGATATTTAATAAGACAATATTTCCTTAATAATACTTGAATCCGTACCTTTCTTCAAACATGTTGCTGATGTAGTTTCCAACAACAATATTTACTGGAAGAACCGTAAGACCAAGACATGCAAGAAAAATGGATACGTTGCTGGTTGACCAAATAAAATAGTATTCTGTGATGAGGCTTGATTCAGCAAGTACAATCTCCATTGCATACTTGAGCATAAAATACACAAATAACTGAACCTGATAAATATATTTATAGTTAGTGCAAAAGCTTTAATCTTAGTTTCATACTATCAGTTGAAACTCCTTAATTTTTCCAGCATGGAAGCATGATAAAAATTCTATTACAATAATGAAAAAAATAAAATCTATCCATTCAATCAGTACAGAAATGATACTATTAGAACATCTAGAAAGCATCTCCTTTTATCTTCACTGCACCTCAAAATATTTTAGGGATCTTGTGATCTTTTAAAATTAGATAGGTATAGGTTCAAGGATGTTAAGAAATTATAGGATTAGAGAGTAGAGACGTTCAGATTGGTTAGTTTGGGAGAACAGACCAGTGGTTCAATTGTGAAAAGAGGAAACTCTTAGAAGGAGAAATCTTTCTCTTGTTCAGTTCATTTTCAATCAAGAAATAAAATAATTAATCTCTTTTCTCTTTTTCCTTTATGGGTTCCTAAAAGGAGTGATCAGATATCATACTTCTTGTATTAGTATAATAGGGTTAGCGCATCATAGTTTCTATCACATCCAACAATATTCATTCTAGATTATTCAATTGCTTAATCTCTCTTTCCCTTCTTAAATCCTTATAACTTCAACAAATAGAAATATAGGATTCTGTACATGAAACGAAAGTCATAATGATGGGTTTCTCACCTTTACTGATGGTGTAAGTAACTTGTATGCCACCACAATAGAGGTCACCGGTTTCTTAGTTTCTTCAGCATTGTCATTTTCCTCTTCTCCTTCTTCATCCTGCTCTTTTTCTTCTGAGTTCATTAGTAATGGTTGTGTACGCTCGTTCTCTACTGCAACATGTACTGCTGGTCCTATGCATTTTGATCAAATGAAAAAATGAAACTAATGGAACAGTGTGAGAGAAGTATATATACTTCAGATCAACTTGGTGTCTAGTTAGCCAACATGGTGGATTCATTTCATTTTAGTTTTCACTTTCAAAATGGTTGAGACTGATATTCCATTTTGTGAAAGGAGAGACCAAGTACACGGTGTACAACCATGAAGATGAGGATCAAACAAGCAATGATGAAGAAAATCAGTGAAAATATAATGAAACTGCAGCAACCTTGTGATGCTTTGCTAGCCAAGGATACAACACAATAGCTGGTACTTACAGGAATGGGAAAGGAAATTTCTTACTTGTATCTAACAATTCTAGTATAAATCTCAGTTTTTCTTATCCATGTCCCAAGCTTGGATGGATGTGGGAGATGTTTTCCAAGAAATGGAAGCTACAATCATGCTTAAAAATGTTCTTTTAGGGTCATTTAATGAACTTTAATAGACAAAAGAAGACAACAATGAATGAGCTTTGGGAGAAGTGCTTTATGGAGAAGTTTGACCGAATAGGCCCTTAATATATGTAGCAGTTGTTTGGGTTGTAGCAAGATCAAGGAGTCAAGTCTCAGAAAAGATAATAAAAAGCTTCAATATGGGGTACCTGTATCTGCTTCATATAGCACAAGTCTTCCTTCATTCTCATGAGTGGGTTCCTTGAAACAAATCCACAACCACAGTAGATAGAGAAGCCATGCAAGAGACATTACCCAGCCAGGCAGAGTGTCTTGGTTCATGGTGAACTTGTAAATCCTAAAATCTGTCTGTAAAAAACAAGCAAGAGCTGGACCACAAGCCATTCCCAGAGCACTTGCACTAACAAAACCTGCTGAAGCCTGCATCCGAAGTTTCAATGGTACACAGTCACTGATATAACGCCTATTAATAGCCCTTGCAGATCCTAGCCTGAAATATAATTATATTGACTGTATCAATGATGTGAAGTTAACAAAAAATGGCAATCACTTTTCAAAACAATGATGGTAAAGCATACATGTCCATATTTTTTCCCTTGTTGATCCATTATATGCATGTTAGGAAAAGAACAGGACAGGACTTGAGATTGAAAAGTTATACACCTTGGTTGTACTAAAATGGATAGAACCAAAGAGAACAGCACATGCCTAAAAGCTGCCTAAAATTTGTTAATAGTCCAAGTGTTCATTTTGACAAACTCCTCTATAACCTAAATTTATCTTATGGATGAGTTAAAAAATAGAATTTAGAGAAATTATTGTTGAGAAATCCCACTTGGTCCGTGTCAGTTCTTGGAGTGTGACTTGTATATTTAATTTTGCTTAATGCTGAGTATTAAGATAAAATATGACAGTTATATGTGAGAGATTCTATAAATGAATGTAAGTATAAGGTATTTTAGCTTATGGATATGTTCATTTCAGTTTTTTTCTTTTTTTGAATCTCCTGAACAAGTTTTTCTAAACAATCCATTAATAATATTTCGGTTATGGGAATACTAAGATGCATAATAGTATACTAATAATTAATCTATTTGTAAGAAGCACTCCTATGAATCATAACATAGATAGTCTCACATTCAAGTTAGTCAGTCAAGAAATATGATATTTTTCTATATATATCAGTAAAGGAAATATGTTTAGATAAAAAAAACATCAGCTACCAAAATATAGATAATTTAGCTATATTGCATTTGATTACCAATTTAATCAAGATGGTATGCAAATAATAGACTGTGTGTAAATATAACTAGGGTAAATCAGACATAGTTGATTCTTGACATCTAAGCTATGCTCCTCTAATTAAGGTAAAATATACCAGAATCTGAAGTAGCTATGCTTTATTATTTAGATAAGTCCAAAGTTACAGAAATTTTGTTAAACGAACTACTAGCTTTAAGTATATATGTTACATTCTTTTGCAAGCAAGAAAATAGCATATAAGTATATGGAAAGTATGAAACAGAGTACAGGAATAACTTACCCGCAGAAAAGACGTCCTATGAGTAGAACTACTATTGAATTCATATCAAAAGCCAACGCATACAAGGTGTTTCCAATTAGAAGAACAATGCTACTGAATACGAGTGGTCTTAGATATGATCGGTTTGACCATGCACTGAAATAAACTGAAGAAAACATCTGTGCAACAGCCATTGTACCAATGACCACACCACACACACTTGCTGCAGCTCCAAGGTTCAAGGTATAGTTGTCTGCCGTAGGTACAATAATGTAAGTGTTCACCATATACAAAAATGTGTTTGCCAAGTTCAAAAGAAGTGACATAAAATGATATCTTTCATCAACAATATGATCTTCAGATGGAGATGGTAGCTCCTCTTGCATGATAAAAGCATGTCTTCCCAAAAACTGAAGAAAGTTTGTTGAGTTTGATAATCTGCCTACAGCTTCTTTGATTGAATTGAGAACAGGATCCTTCAAGAGAAGTCAGAAGGAGACATTGATCAAGTGTTGCAAGAATACCATAGGAAAGAGGAAAATTAGAAATTGAAAACAGAAAACAATAAAAATTGTTTTCACTGTTTTTTGTACTGACTTCTGAAAACAGAAAATAAAACAGCCCCTTAGATATTATAAATTGTAGAATACCAAGGGGACTCTTTTAACTAAAAATGAATCTAGAAAACAAAAACAGGAAATGTTTTCTCAAAGTAAACAGGCCCTTAGATGTTATGAATTATAGAAGAAGAAAAAAACTAATGATGTGAAGAGTGAAAACCGATAACCCATTTACAAGTATTAACCAAAGTTTAAATCTATAAAATACCAAACTGAAATTCCAACTTGAAAATATGATTTGTTCCTCAGATGTGATTATTTAGCTTCAGATTATTGCATATAAGTCAGTTCATATTTTATAATCAGGAAAATTAAGAGCCATGCATAATTATTCTAATACACATTCAGAGCCTATGATGTTGTTGATAAACACAATTTCAATATCTCTGTGCTTCTCTTTTAATTGGTATCAGAGCAAACACAAGAGTTGGTAATGCCTAGAAATATCATGCATATAATGGATCAGAAACTACTGACCTGATGAGTATAAGAAGGCTGGTCATATATAGAAATGTAGGTTCCTTGACATTGTTGTAAATCTTGAAGGTCTGCAAGACCATGAGATAAAACACCAACAACTGCCCCAATGCCCTGCAAAGAAGCTATTACATGATACTGCTCAAACGAACAAAGAGCAAAAAAATAGAAAATAAAGAACCTACTACATCATACAGTCTCACATTTTGTAACATTAGTGTTGTGACATTAAACAGGATGATACAGCTTCAAATAATTTGAAGTAAATTTTAAAAACTGTGGTATTCAGGGATAGAAACATTACCACATGCCTGAAAATCTGCCTTAGTTGGGAATAAGGATGATTTGCACGTGTCTTGACATAATAGTCTGTGAATTTATAGCCAAACCGTTTGTCAATCTTCTTCAAGATCTTTCTCAAACCAATAGCATTCATTTCCACAAAATTAAGAAGCCTTAAAAGATCTCGTCCCACATCTCTATATGCTTCTTGGAGTTCAGAGATGTTTGAACTATTTGGCTGCTGTATAAGAGTATAGTGCTCTTTTCCAACATCTGACAGCCTGTGTGCAAGTACTCCTTGTTGTTCAAGCAGAAACAAAACAATTTTTTCAATCTGCAATTCATGATCAAGGAAAGATTATTTAGAATTTATCATACTCAATTTGTTTTTTGAAAATTTTAAGTGACATTTTGATTTTATAACACAAAAGCTCTCTGGAACTTCTCTTTGCTTCTTGTAAAATGATTACCCTGAACTACAAGTTTTGTTCATGGGAAGTTAACAAAATGAAGGAATATCAGAAAGACCATGTATGTATTCAAGTATTATACACAGTGAGGGTGTCAGTTTTGGTCTGGTTTTCTTCATGTAGTTGCTATCTGAACTTCATGGTTATTTCAATTAAAAAGGGACTATTTTAGAGTACGTACTAGTTAATTCCTATGATAAAATTTATAATCATGTCTCGTGTGCTTATCCTAATTAAAGCATCTTTTGTAGCAAATGAGTTGAAATACGTTTGATAAATTCATATAAGCAAAAAAAGGATAAGATGAACTTTTTCACAAAAAGTGGAATTTGTATTTCAATGTTATAATTGCTAGTCATGTATAAGTGACAACATTAAGTCACCTGATTGTCTAGCAGCATTGAGAAGTCTCTGAAAACATTATGACGATTTTGAGCTCCAACCTCCAATTGTTCTACATATCTCTTGACTTTCTTCTTTATTAACTTATAGTTGATATAATATCTGAAAAAAGTTTAAACAGTTTTACCAGAATTTAAACAACCATTTCCCATTTTGGTGCAATTAGTATCATTACCACCATTAAAACAAAAGGGTTAAAAATATGATTACCAAATACAAAAGAAAGAATTCAACAATATCATAATTCATTAATCATGCCATAAAAAAAAAGTTCAGAAAAATCTTATGAAATCATTTTTATTTATCATCATCATACTTGCTATTTAGAGTAGACTGGTGGTGGGTCAGAGGAAGTGTATAGATGCTTTTATTGCCTTTGTTCCTTAAAAAAACTCTTCTACCAGAGGCTTCTTATTAACAATGATTCTGAAGGCAATAGCTACCTCAGAATAACAACTTTTTTCTCTTATCTCTGTATACATGTATGTAGTGCCAGTAATTGTGTAGATTAGTCAGTCCAAAATAAAAAAAAGTAAATAAAGTAATGTGATATCGATAGAACAAAGTCAAGGTGGAACAAAACATGGAAGGTGCTACACAGTATAATATAATAACATAAATATGATGTAAATGAATAAAATTCTTCAAAATTTTGATAGAACTGATCAAATGAACGTACCCTTTCCATTCTTGAATCTGTAATTCTCTCAACTTTTTACCGTAGGCAACCATACTGAAGAAAGAATGTCAGTGAACTGTAGAAAACCAGGAAGGAACAAAGTTAGGACACCTACAAAGCTACAAAACAATCTCAAACTTTGTAAGACTATGGAAATGGAATCATGAACCTGATAATAATAGCCGCAACTCTCTTTCCACTCAGAGATCAGTTCTTCAATTGGAAGACCACAAAGAAAAGGAATACTTGTAAGCTCAGAGACTGCAACCTCAGTTGTTAAGCCCAATCAGAAACACTTTAGTTATCAATAAAGGAAGCACAACATCGAAGAAATAACATAACACAAATGAAAACTTATGATCTTCTTCATGAACTGTTGATATCATAAACACAAAAATTCATTTTGCAAATCAGCACTTAAGTCAAAATCCAAAATAGCAATAGTGGTTTTATGCAGAAGTAAAAACACCAAACATGATTTCCAAAACTAAATGATCACCAGGAAGTGAGGAAAGAGAGAGTGCAGAAAGCAACGAAACCAATACCAACTTCAAAATATTGAAACGTAAACACCTTGTCTATGTCATTGTCAGGGACATGGATATAATGTCTTGTGTGTTCTAGTATGATCAGAAAGAACAAAAACATGCATAAACAATTCAGAAACTCAAGTTCCCATGACAAAGACATACCAAGGAAAGGCTGTTAAACTAAGTAATTGCATGTGACAGAGAATCACAAATATTTGGTATACTAGAAATAGAAGTATGCATGTTTGCCGATAGAAAAATTTGAATTTCTTCTCATTCAGTATAAAATCTTCAATGACTATTTATCAACAAATAAAAAGCTTCTGTTAGATCACTTTTAAGCTAACAAATTTATCGTAATTTATATTTTAAGATTAAAGGAGAGTATAAAAATAAATAGCTTACTTAAAAAATTTAAATTAGTTATCGGTTTTAGTCCAATTTTTTGGGAGAAAATATATTTTATAAATATATATAAAAAAATTTAAACATAAGTCTCAAAATATACAATTGATTATGCAAATTTATAAATATATATATAACATTTATTTGAATTGGATTAAATTATTGTTTAAGTTATCAAAATTCATTGCAATATAATAAAAAAATATTTTATATACTAAAAAAATCATTAAATAGAAACTAATTTTAGAGATAACAAATAATTAGTTGTTATATTGACAAAATTAGGTACTATTTTAAAGACTAAAAAAATTATTAGTTTCTATTATTGATAAATAGTTTTTAAATTGATATCTATTTAGTTAGCAATATTTTTTTACCAAATTTAGAATCTAAATGATTGGTAGTTAAAACCTTGCTAACTATTTATTAATAATAAAAACTAATTTAGAAATTATTTATCAATAATAGAAACTAATTTAGAAATCAATAATTTTATTTAATATATAATTTAGTCAATATAACAACTAATTATTTTTAATCTCTAAAGTTGGTTTCTATTTAATGATTTTCTAATAGAGAATATCAATTTGAATTAACCTAAATCAGTTTTTAAAATTAAATTTAAAATTTAATCTAATCTAAAAGAATAGTTTATATATTTAATTTGTTAAATTTTTAATTTATTCAGTTTTTTTGTCTTTAATTCTTTTTTCAGTTTTATTATATTGAATTAGTTTATTGAAGCTTAAATATATTTTAAACTTTTAATATATAAACAATTTGAACTTTTCTTTATGAACAGCAATTGGAAGTACAAATGTAAAGATGATAGAAGAAGCACGTGACATGAAGAGAAAGTGTCTTTACCACCACACACGTATGCACTAACCTATGCATGTGGAGACAACTTTTATTTTATTTTTTTCACCATCAACTAATTAAAAATGTATTTTATTTTTTTATGAATAAGTGGTTTAACTCAACTTCCATAAAACTGACTCTAATCTTTAGTCAATGTGGGATCTCCAACACATCCACTCACGCCGAGACTACCAACTCGTGCGTGAGACTATATATTATGGGTGGTCCGATAGCGGTCCAATAGCGGGTAGCACGATAGGTCCAACACAAACACTCGTTAGGATAGATTCGAAATGACTTTGATACCAAAGTGGACTTTAAGCTTAACTCAACCTCATAAAACCGGTTTTAATTTCTAGTCAACATGGAATCTCCAACAAAATATATATATATATATATATATATTTAAAAAACTTACAAAATATTTTCACACGAGAGTCATGAGTGATCCTGATGAGAAATCTCTTTTAGAAAGAATATGGACCAAACAAAACTATATTTTCATAGAAATATTAAAGCAAAAGTTAAAATGCACGAGTTTAGATCCTCCTATTGCACCATGAAGGTGATAGATAGAATCTTAAGAACACACAAACAAAAGTATTATTTCAAAAGAATATACAACACAGAATAAAACTGGTATCACAGAGGTTGCTGTCACTAGTGACTTATCAGTTTAGCTTTCTGGGATTATGCATAGGTAAATCTTGAAAAATCATGCATCACAAAATATTTTCACAAAATACAGCTATGAGAAAAGAAATAATGAGAATTACTGTTGTGTGAGAGCATAGCAGTTGCTTGTAAAATTCTTATAGAACTAGCTAAAGTTTAAGTTTAACTAAAGCAAAAATAACTTTTCCATCTAAAATAGAGTTCTTGTTGTGTGAGTGGAAAATAAAATAAAACTCACTTAAAATAAATTAAGAACTAAAGTTGGTTTTTTTTTATTAGTAGGTGGATATCTAAGATTTTAGATAACAAGAAAGGAGCCACTAAAAAGAGACTTAAGAACTCATATTGAGTTTTTATAATAGGGATAGAGATACTCTTGCACTAACTAAAATATTTCTTAATTTATGATAAGTAAGGGACCCAATTACTCTTCTGATTAGTAAAGAGGTAATAATAGCAAATCTAACACAGTTCTATCCAATCATTTTTTTTCCTTGCAATGGATATATGGTCTACTTTTTCAGATTTGTCTCAGTAAAGTAAGTAATATGAATAATTAGTGAGAAAATAATGGCCAATATTTTAACACATGCATACATTATATTAACCATGGATTCTCTCATTGATAAAATAGATTTATAGAGTTGCTTGTTTTAGAAGAATCCAATCCTACTTTTCCTTGTCTGATTCTTTCCTACTTCTGTGTTAAAGCCATGTTCACTTGCTGATATAGAAACCAAAGGAATTCATGTTTACATGAGGAGAGAAACATGAGTTTCAGACTGCCAACAGATTCGAAGTGTATCTTCAAGTATTACATAGTACTCATGAACGAGACTTAGATATATATATACCATAAGAGGCAGATCCTATTTTAAGAAATTGTATATTATTTCAAATTCTGAAGTATGCATGAAAGTGAAAATGAAGAAGAAAAAAACATAGGCACGTATTCAAATTAAAGATATGCAATGGACTTACCATAGCTGAGATGAGGTTGAAGATATCATTCCATTTCAATCATGAGTGCAGTGTTTTTGGTTTAGTACTTTAGGCACTTGAGTTTGACAGAAGCTGAACTGAATGGAGCAAAAACTTACCTGAAAGGAAGTATGGAAATTAAGTCTACTACCAAATGCATGTGGTAGTGTTAGCAAAAGCTCCTAGATACACAGAGACGTGTGTGTGACTTGATAACCAAATCCACTTTTACAGGCCAAACTCACCAGTCACCACTGTGCAGCAATCTTGGCTTTTAGACAAACAAAAGGCCACATTCACATGTTATACAGAACCCCTCTATTCAATTTATAGCATGGTAAGAATCACCATGATGATCTTAGAATGATAGATTACCAAACTTTTTTTTATCAGTAGTGGACAGGTGTTTTGTCCTGAGTCCAAAAGTGACTTTATGCAGTTTAGTCAATTACTTTTGTCCATAGTTGTTGATAATTACTGTTATATATGTCTTCTCTTTTCTGTCATTAACAGTGTTATGAACAAACTAGAGTATTTGATATTTTAAGCACTACTATACCAAAAACATAAAGGACTTCTAGAGTTTATCAGAAACTATAAGGATTGCTCTATCAATGAGTCTTAACACATACTTTTCAAGAACTTTATGTCATATAAACTTTAACAATTCAACTGTTAATTCATAACCATCATAATGGTTGAGTCAAATCTTATAAAAAAAAGTAAGTCATGATATAACCAAAATTCTTATTTTCAATTTGTTTAAATGAGTAAATACTTTAGAAAAAAAAAGTAAAAGCAAAATGAAATGAGATTTTTCTGAAGTTAAAATTAGTTTATGTTATGAAAAAAATCTTACTAAAAAATTTATGAAAACATATTCTCATGTTAATCGTCAAACTAATATAAAATAATCTAAATATAAAATCATTAAATAAAAATTAATTTCACAAACAAAAATAAATAATTAATTAAATTAAATATTATTTTAAAAATTAAAAATTATTGATATTTAAATTAATTTTTATTATTAATAAATAGTTTTAAAATTGATATCTAATTAGTTATTGTTCTCGAATGGGTGTTTGGATCTAGAAAACGATTGCTTTGCTCCTCCACTCGATCAGTCGCTTCCACACTCAGCTTCTTGCTTCGCCTTTCTTGGTCATTTGGTAGCACAGGCTCGGATGAGAATTTGGGCTATTTATATTACCTTAATGGGCCTTTATTGGTGGGCCGGATTAGGAAGTTGGTTCGTGTTTAGGGTTGTGCTAAACAGCTCTATGGGTTAGCCTTGCTGACTTGGTTAACCCATAGCTTATCGTCATGGATCGGTCGGCCACGTGTTGTCAGGTGACCTTCCTATCGTGGCGAAGTGGTCAGATGGTTTGGGATTCTAACTTACTCACGACACTCGTCCGGCTATGCCAGTACAGTTATAAACTTTAAAATCTAAATAATTAATACCTAAAATTTAGTTAACTAATCATATATGATTTAAAAATTATTTATTAATAATAAAATATAATTTAGACATCAATAATTTTTTTTAGTCTCTAAAATAATATTTAACTTAATTAATATAGTAATTAATTTTTCTTATTTTTAAAGTTGATTTTTATTTGATATTTTTTTAATAGATACTGTGTAATTTTAGTTTAAGGACATAACAAAATCTAGTTGGGTTGTAATTTTAGTTTAAGGACAGAAGAAAATCTAGTGAGGTTCCATTTTTGTGGCATTGCCGGGTACCCTGTCTATTTAATACCATTGCACATGTGTCTTTCATATTTAAAATAATAATATAGTAATTTGTATGGTCCACAGAGAATATTCTTCTTTTATCCATATCACAGTGATGAATAATATACATGGTCTCACTTTTTCCCACAATTTCTTTAAGTATTATAAATGTGGGTCACTCATACATATAGATAAGGACATGTAAGAGTATGTGCTGTCTAGGTGTTATTCGTGAATCAAATTTGCCAAAAAGTAAGTCACAAACCCCAAATGTGGTAGTAAACAAACTATTAATGTAAACCATGGGTTCATTTTATGATATATATGGTTCTTGATTTTGTTTTCTTTTTTATTTTCCTAGAATCAATGAGAAAGTGAAAGGCTTTTTGGTTTGCAAATTGCAAGTTTTCCAAGATCAAAGTCATCCATTGAAAACTAAAGGGCCTAAAACTATGCTTTTTCATGCAATTAACTTTGATTTTAGTGGGATAACTGAAAAGTTCCAGCTGATAAATTTTCAAAGATTTTCAAAATCAAGAAAATGTTCGAAACTACGATAAAATCATGAAATAAAAATTAATTTTAGAGAAAAATAATAATTAATTGTTATAATAACTAGATTAGAGATATTTTAGAGGCTAAAAAAATTATTAATTTTTAAATTATATTATATTATTGTTAAATAGTTTTAAATTGATATCTAATTAGTTACTAAAGTTTTAACTACTAATTATTTAGATTCTAAATTTGGTAGTAAAAATCTTGATAACTAATTAAATATCAATTTGAAAACCATTGAACAATAATAGAAATTAAGTTAGAAACTAAAAGTTTATTTAGTTTTTAAAATGGTCTTTAATTTAGTTGTAACTAATTATTTTTTATTTTTAAAATTAGTTTTTATTTCATGATTTTCTTCTAGTGTTGTATTTTTATAAAAATATGTGTTTGTGTTAGGAATTTAAACATGAGTTGTGTTAAATAACAATATAAAGAAAACAAATCATAAAAAAATTATTTTTAAGTTTTGAATTAAAATATAGTCTTACATTTTTTATATGATTTATTATTAAAAAAGATTTTTGTTCTGTATCAGTGATTATATTTAATAATTACATGGATTGAAACATCTTATTAATTTAATTTTTTTTAGCACTCTTAATCTTTTTCATTGATAAAAAAAAATTAATGATCATGGCTAATAGTGTGTGTAGTTTACCTTAGTGGGAGTCCTTTGTTTTTATTTACTAGTGTTAGGTTAAGATTTTTTAGTAGGCGTGATTATATTTTAAGATCCAGCTTCATAATTTAATAATCTTCCGCACTAAAAAATATCTTAGCTACTTTTGTACTTTTGGCTATTAATTAAACTTCAACATGCTAATTGTGACCTTGCTAATGATAAGAATTGTGTAGAGTGAAGAATTTGGAATTGGCCATTTCTTACTAATCCATTAAAAAAAATGTGTTTTATTTTCAATACATATATAATTATTGGAGCAATAGTTACAATATTAATTGTGTGAAATTAGTCTTTGACCTACTATTTAATAATAGATAGAAAGAAAATGACAATAATTTTTTACACATTTTTCTTCTTATTTATTTTCAGTCAATATAAAACTGTTACATCATACTTAAATTAATTCCTAATAATGAACCATATTCAAGTTAATTCGATTTATTGTTAACCCAAAATTTGAAAATGAAATCGCCTAAGTGCCTTTTCATTCACAATCCAGATTTTGGAATGGAAAATCCAAACTTGGGGCATTGATTATGCATGAATACAAGCTTTTATCCAGATTTTGATTTTCTGAACCCCTTAATTACTAACTGCACTCCAGATTTTTTAAAATAATTGTTTTATCCTTGGTGGTGTTTTATTTGAATTTTGGATAGCCTTCCTTTAGTTTTGTTTCGTAGTGGCTGTTTTACTCCATTTGTGGCTTTTTCACCAAGCTTTGGTGGTGGTTTTGAAATTGTGAAAAAGGTAGGAATGGGTATGAAAGATTGAGTTTTTGTTTTGTTTTAATAGTTGCTACACAGTTTCTCAGTCATCTAGCGGTTTTTGGAATTCATATTCCGAAAGTTTTTTTATTAAAAAATACTCCTAAAAAATAATTTTAATTTTGGGATAGAATATTTTGGAATAGTAAAAGTATTGCTCCCAAATTACTACTTAACCTTCCTAAATAAAGTTTCCTAAATAATTGCACAACATATAACACTTTGGATGAATATAGAATAAAAACATACAATCCAAAAAATGATAAAAATCTTCATATACATAGTCATGAATCCCATATTTATTAAAAACTCAAATAATAACTCATTCGCAATCACTATCTATATATCACTTTAATCTTATTATCAACCATTCACATGTTCGTATATCAAATAAAACACGATAAAAATCTTTAATTTTACATTAAATATATGAATACATGTTAAAAAATATTTCCATATTCATAAAAATATATTCCAGAATATACACAAAACTTCAAATATGTTAGGAACTTTGCAATCCGAAACCTTCCCTAGATTATCGCACAATCCATAATACCCTAAATTCTAAATCCTATAAATCTATATCAGGAATATTTTCGACATTCACGACCTTGTGGAGGTGCAGCTTCAAACCATGGGGTGCAGAATGCAAAGGCCTATAACATTTTGCTTGGTCCAAGTCCAAAGTTGCTTTAAATTATCCAATGACCCAACCCGTTAAAGAATAAAGAACATTGCGTTCTTTTTGCACTCACATTTTTCACACCTCAAGCTCAAGAAGTTCATAAGTAAGTTGGCTTTAAATATCTTTTACCAACTTAAGTGGTATTAGTAAGTTGTACTTAGTTGTTTAATGCTTTAAGTTAATAGTTTTTTTCTACTTTTTTTTTTCTTTTTCACTTATCTAATATTATCAAATAAAGATTTTCAAGAACAAACAATAAATAAATCGTAACATTTGATCATTTCTCAACTCTTTTTTTCCAGCGAAAAGGATCCCTTCCCTGAATTTTTACATTTTCAAAATTTAATTTTTGAAACTTTAGAAGTAAGTGAATGTGTGTGTATAAGTACTGTTGAGAATAAAATTGACAAAAAAAGAGGATGCGCTTTGAAAAGTAAAGACCTAATGAATATTTATATATTCAAAATAAAACAAATGCATATATATATATAGTTATATTTATTGAATATATTGTACCCGTAAATTTTGGATAAAAATTACCTACACCTTAATAAATAAAAAACCTTTATAAGTGGTTTTTATAAATACCTAATAGATTAATTCGATTCCAGGTGCATGGATATACAACCTTATTCTTTAACAAGAGATGCTCAACTACTTTGATAACATGAAAACAAAATTTAGATTTTTAAAAGTTTAAATTTAAAGAAAATACAACAAGGGATTATTCTCCATTTAGAACTTCAGTGGCCATAGCTATTCCTTGACAGATAAAACTTTTGGAACTTTCTTTTGAGAAGTTTTCTGATCTGTGAGATTCTCATTTTTCAAGTTATTTTGCAGCTAAATATTTTTATTTTTAGTCAAATAAATTGTAAGATACCTAAAAATATTTCATCAAATACCATATATGTGTAGTTGCTCCAACGGACAAATTGACCAATCTGATATTGACAATAAATAATGTGAAAACTTCTAATCTAAAAATAATTGTTTGGTGTTATCACTGCAGAAAGAAAGAAAAAAATTGATGGATCATTCTTGGGTTTAAATTGCCCTTTTCTTTTCATTTTGTTCTCCTCTAAAGTCAAAAAATGTGTTTTAAGAATGAAATATGAAATTACTAGTTAAAATTATAACAAAATATATATGTACAAGTAAAATTATTAATTAACAGTTATTATTCTACCTTTTATTTTCTTTAAAATACATATTAGACTATTCTCCTTTTTTCTTCTGGTGGGAATAATCTTAACTTCTCAGTTTCACTTCTGAAAAGAACCAACCCTGCTACAATTTATCACCTAAAACCAAAAACCTTCTGCTAAGCATATATGTACAGAACACTAAATTCACTTTCACATTAACATAGAAGCTATATACAATACAATCTGAAAGAGTATATAAGACATTTTCTTCCTATATTAATTAAGCAAAGTGTAGTACATACAACAAGCTAACCAAAACTACACTAAAAACTTTTTAAGGTGCTAATAAGGAATTTTTCTTCTTTTCCTTTCTATATATGGAAGAAAATAGATACATATATACACACATAGATGTGTAGGAATTGAAATTTCAATTATTTGTAGCTTTTTGTTGTGTGTGAGGGTGTGATCTTGATAACAAGGCCAGGGAAGACATCATCAGGGTCATGGATGTGAGGGTTTTTTTCCACTATGAAGGGGTCACCACATTTGTCACTGATTGTGTGAAGTGTCTCTCCTTCTCCAACCACATAGATTTCATCACAAGGCTTGGAAAACACCTGGTTGCCCCTCAACTTCCCCTCATCATCCTCCTGAAGGGAAGAACTGTCACTGAATATGCATAGCAGTATGAGGGTCACAAGAAGACATGCACAGAACCATGAGGCTGGATCAGCCATCACTTTTGAACTTGATCTTGGTGCTTTTCTTGGATTCAAAGCCATCACTTTGAGAGAAATAGAGAGAGAGATATGAAGTTGGAGTGAGAGAGACTAAGTGTGGTTTTTGTATTAGAGTTTATTACAAAAGAGGCAAAGTGTTGAACACCTTTTATAAGCCAAATTTGCTCAATTTAATTCTCAGTTTAACTTGTAACCACTCACTTTTCACAGTCAATATATAAGTCAAAAATTATTATTGATATATATATATATATATATATATATATATATGTGTGTGTGTGTGTGTGTGTTAAGTTTCTTCTTATTATACTTTAATATTAATTTTTATATATTTTTAAGGAAAGATAAATTTAACAAGGTCACCTTTAAAACTTAACTTTTATATGAGGCTGACACCTTAGGCAATTTTAGGATAGTTACTATTATAAATCAATTAACTTAATTATTATATTTAAAAAATTATAATTAGATAATAATATAAAAAATTACACTGACATTTTATAGTATTTACTTTGATACATTTTAAATTACTATTTTATTTTTAATGTAAAAATATGAAACTAGAATAGCTACAACTATAATAGTTTTACAAAAAATAAAACCTGAATCTTTGTTAAAACTCAAGGTGTACAATTGTTAGAATGGAGATTTCTTATCCATCGAATATAGTTCATCTTATAAATAGATTGACTCAATCTAATTTACTTAATGGAATATGATATAGATTGGTAGATTAATCCCCTAAATTTTAGGAATATTTTTTTAAATTCTTTATATATAACAAAATAATATATATATATATATAAAATTAAGACTCTATAATTAAAAATTAAAAATCTTCATATAATAGATGCATAATAAATTAAAAAATTTAAAATGTCATATTAACTTATTCTTAATTCTTATAAATTTCACTGGTCATTTTCAACTCATTACAATAGAGTATCCAAATTTTTTTTTCTATTATAAAATAAAAAATCATTTTCAATTTTGTTTGAATCCCGAGAGTTTAAACCCGCTTGTGCTAAGGGATGGCAAAGCGGGGCGGGCCGACCCGCAGCCCGCTGCTAAAAAACGCGGGGTGAGCTGACCTTTTCAACCCGCATTAGCCCGCGCCGCATTAGTCCGCGGGCCAGCAACGGGACGGGGCGGGCTGGCCCGCTAACCACAAAAAAAAAATGGATGAAAGTTTTTCTAAGGCGGCATCCAATGTTATTGAAATTGAAGAATGTCAATAATGTTTATGTTTAATGTTTTTGAATTAATGTTTGTTTATGTTTAATGTTTTAGAATTAGGTATTTTTAATATTTTGAAAGTGGAAGAATAGTGATATTTGATATTTTAATGTTTTGATGTTTGACTATGTTTAAAAAGGAAGAAAAAAAAATAAGTTTCATAGTAACAAATATATAGGTTTAATTTGACAATTTTTTAAGAACAAAATGTAAAAAAAAAAAAATGCGGGCTAGCCCGCAAACCCGCAGGCCAACTCTCATACGGGGCGGGTCGAGAATTCTAGCCCACAATAATTTTGCGGGCGAGCCAACCCGTCCCACATTTTCGCGGGGCGGGCTGGTCCACTTTGCCACCCTTGTGCCGGTGCTGAGACGAACCTGTCCCTTTTTCACTGGTTCTCTTCCAGAAGAATGTTAGCAGTTCAACTTTTTTTTATTTTTACTATAGATGAAAGTTTATATAAATGACATATATTTTTAGTAGATATTGTTTTTCATGAGTTTTTTTTTTTCTCATTTAAAAGTGAGATTTGTAAAGAAAATTATAATTATTCTACCGATGATGAGGTTTAGGTGTGTGTTGATGAGTATTCAAATGGTCACACAACATACAAGGTTAACGATGCAACAAGTACTTCATAATAAACACTCACAAATCAAGATTAAAATAAAATTGGGTTCAATTAGACTAAACCTAATCCGCCAAATACCCAACACAACCATATAAATAAGAAAATAGTCTACGGCTAAAGAGAACTAACTCTCATCTGAACTAACATCATTTACTTTTATCAAAAATTAGATTGAGCGTCAAAATATAATTACTCATGTCAAGAATTTAAAAACCAAAAATATAATTACATAAAACCAAAAAGTATAATTACATATACCGACTCAAAGATAAAAAAAAGCCGAAAAATCCAAGATTGATAAACTAAAAAAATAAAGCATAGATACTTACAAGAAAATTCATAACTTCTAATAAATTCTAGTAATATAAAATATTACAAAACAAGTATACTAAAGATTGATGTTAACACTATTAAAAAGGTTTTTTTTTTGTCACGTTGATGGATATTAAAGTATATTTCCACTAAAATTAGTTAAAAATAAATAAAAATGGTCAAACAGTATCTTAATCTAAAAACTCTCACTAAGAGAAAATTCACAGGTGAGAATAATAGAGAAATAGTTCCATTAAATGAAAAAAATTACTATATCTATATGAAGATAAGAAAAAACAGTTACATTCTTTCTTATAATAGAATAATGCACTTCTCTTTATAAAATTGGAAAACACAAAATAAAGTTAATAAAGTTGTAATATCCCAATTACCTTTTTTCATTATATTATACAGGTGGTGATTTTTTTTATGTAACTATTTAATAAATAAATATTTTGGGAAACACCACAATGTTAAATGGGTTGTAATTAAATGTTTAAATAAAACAGGCAAATTTTCTATGTTGTGAAATTATTCGTGTCTCTTTCTAAATTGGACTTTAAATTTGTAGCTTGTTATTCCATAACTATTCTATTACAAAAACCTAAATCAAAACATTCATTTTAGATTTCTCTAAAGATTTCTCTAAAAAAGTATGTATCATCATTGGGTTGGGTGACCGAAATCTGGAATCATAGGAATTTTATTATTTTCAATAAGGGGTGGCTTACGCGTCTGAAGTGTTTGTTCTGGTGCAAGTAAAGGTGTGGTCCTGGATTTAAGCTAAAATTCGCTTTGTTTTGTTTTCCTTTTCTAATTGGTGTCTGGAACCTATATTGTGTATGAGGATGATGTTGTGAAGTTTGTTTTTCAGGATTAGTATGGGTAAGGTTTTTTAGTTAGTTGGTAGTAATCGTAGGAAGTTGGTCTTTTTGTGTATTATGTATAAGAATTGAATCACTCTTGAAGTGGTTCTCATTTATTCATTTTTTTATTGTTGATAAAAAAAATCATTGTAGAGTTGATACAGGAACCCTTTGAAACATTATCACATATAAGGGGAATTTCATGGGATCATCTTCCTATTGAATCATCTCATATGAATGTTGAGATAGCCATAATAATACCATTGTTTCACTACAAGAAAATCATCAATTAGAAACCAATTTTAGAGACAAAAATAATTAGTTGTTATAGTGACTAAATTAGAGACCATTTTAGAAACTAAAAAAAAATTAGTTTCTAAATTAGTTTCTATTATTGTTAAATAGTTTTTAAATTGGTATCTAATTAGCTACCAAAGTTTTAACTACCAATTATTAGATTCTAAATTTGGTAGCAAAAACTTTGGTTTCTAATGAGATACCAATTTAGAAACCCTTTAACAATACTAGAAACTAGTTTAGAAATCAAACAATTTTTTAGTCTCTAATTTAGTCATTATAGCAACTAATTATTTTTTGTCTCTAAACTTGGTTTATATTTCATGATTTTCTTGTAGTGTTGGTGTGAATAAATTGTAAAGAAAAATGCAATCTCCAACTAATGAAAAGTGTTATGACTAAGGTTGATAAGTGATGTTTTAGTGGATTAAAAGATAATGAGATTTGAAGTGAATAAAACAAGAGGTTAATATTGGATTATTGAGGAGTCACCTTACACACTCCACAACATTCATTTGAGCAAGTTTGTGTTAATTAAGAAGGGTGAAGTGGAAGCACAAGGATCACTACTAGAGAATCATTACAAGATGGAGAGGGACAAAACCATGGTATTGCTGATTATCTTAATGGAAGGTGACTAGGAGAGTAGTAGTATTCACACAATAAATTGTATTTATATAGTATTCTAGTATAATTTTTTTTTTGTTTGTTAACTCACAAAGATAGAGATATAGAAAAAGAAGGGAAAAAATAGAGAAAGAATGTTATTATAAGTTTTTGGTGCAAGACTTAATGATGACTAAAGCATGGTTGATGAAAGATATTATATTAGGACTTGAACTGTGAGTGGTGGAATGTTGACTTGCAAATGTGGTGGTCACCATTTGGTTTTAGTGCTTTCGGTTTTGGATGAGAAATTTGAGATGCACACATCAGAAATCGTGCTAACAGTTCTCAGTTGATACAAAATCACCACTTAAAATATTACAATCCAAAACTATGAGAAATAAATTGAAAAAGGTGATTCCATTAACAATATCACACTAATAAGAATTTTGTGGCCAAGTTGTTGCATGTGTTAATTTTGCATATGTAAAGAGGATATTTGAAGTGCTTATGATTGTGACATGATCCCATTATACTTATAAGTATGTGTTTAAACGTTTTGTAGTTGTCCCCACCAACTAAGGTTTGTCTATATATATGATTTTGTGTGAAAAAGAATTTGAAGTGGAGTGGTGTCTCTTCCACAATGTGTAGATTAGTGTAAGAGAACCAATTGGCCACGACAGTGATAATGGTAAAAGACAAGTTTTGATTTTAGGATCCATAGATCACACAACATAATTCAAATTTACTATCAAGAATGTCTTTAGTGCATAAGAAAACTCAAGATTATAATCTCTGAAATCTTTCAATGACCTTTCAAAATACTACAATCTTATCTAGATTGATTTCATCTATTATGTGTACACATTTGTCTTCAAAATATTTGTGTCCAATCATTAAAAAACAAAAAAATTAATTCAAAATTTTAAAAAATATATAAAGAATTTAAAGTTTTAAAAAATTAAAATCTTATGATAAATCAATAGTAAAATGTTTTAAGTCTATTTATAAACATTTTCAAATACATATCCATTCTTCCTTCACTTTAAATATTTCAGGTATCAGCCTTTATTCTATTTCTTTGCATAGAATTTTACTAGAAAAATGGACAAAATTTCTGATACAGTTTCAACACAAACTTAATCTTTGGATTCTTGATGCGATAAAAAAGCTAATAAATAAGGTAATTTGAGATCATCTGACCACTTTTATATTATCATCTTGATATTGTTGTCGTTAGATAGTTTATCATTATATTAAATGAATTATGCTAAATCTTTTAAATTTAATTTCAACATGGGAGAAATTGTTTATCACATGTAACTAACTCATTATATATAACATTTCTTTTACAAATTAAATTAATATGAGAAAGAATTTGGAATTAAACTAACTATAAAACAAATTGAAAAGTAATTCAGAGTAAATATTATACCTTTTATAAACAATATGAACCGTGTAATAACACTTAAAAAATGTAAAAATGTAAACGATATTTGCAATGGCTTGTTTAGGATTTATGTACAAAAAGTAAAATGAATTACTCTGAAAATATAAAAGCTAAAGTAGTTATTAAATTAAAATATAAAAACTAATTACAATTAAACTACTTGACCATAAATCTTAAATCTGACTGACTACATTATTAGGTCGATTTAACTAGTTTACTTTTTTGTTATATATTAATAAATGTTTATAATCATATATATTGAAAATAGATAATTTTTGGGAAATAAGAAAAAAACAAAGGTTTAAACTTTAGTATATGAACAATGTATGGACACATGATGGATGAATACTTTATTTTATTCAAAGGGATAGAAATATTATTTGAGATATTTATTGGATGTCTCTTTAACTCCAGTGGAATCATCTGATTTCTTATTAAACAATCATATATAAACTAAATATAAAAAATTAGATATGATTCACCTTTTTAATTTTAATTTAATATAAAAATAAATTAAATTAATGTTTTACGGTTTAATTTGAATAAATTTTATAGTTTTGTTACAATAAACTTATTTAACATATTTTACAAAGAAATTATAAAACATTACTAAAAAAATTGTTAAATATTTTATAGTGAAAAATTATCAAGTAGAAATATATGTCGTGAATTATTTTTATTTCAATTTTTATATTTGTAAATAAATTATATAAAATTAAAAGTTATAATACAAGTTTGCTATCTTATTTAAAATATATATATATATATATATATTGTAATTAATGTTAACCATATAATATTCTGTTTAAATATATAAGAATTTTTTTTATTCAACTCTTGATTTTTAATATCAAAGTCGAACAAAATTGTGTGGTTTAAAAAAAATAAAACCTAAAAATAAATAAATAAAAATTGTCTTAACTGATTTTTAATTTTTTGATCGAATTTTGATTGTTTAAAAATTCAGTTTTGATTGACTTTTAATTATTTTTTAATCAAATTTGGATTGTTTTTTTAATAGATTTGCTTTACAAGAGTGGATTATATCTCTATTCAAATAGTAAGAACATGATCGGTTATTGATGAGGTTGTATATTCTTTGAGAAACTACAACTAGTGCTCAAATTTGTTAAAGAAGTTATTTTCATCGTGAATATATTAATCTATGACAATTTTTATTTAAGTAACTTAACAGTTGTTAACAATTGTTTTTCTAAAATAGTTTCTTAAATAACTTCATTATCTATTTAGTAATTATTAACTTATTATTTATGTTTCAAGTATAAGGATTAGTTCAAAATTCAACTCTAAAAGTTTACATGTTTAGAATTGAATGAGTTCTTAGCATTTTTAGACCGTTGTATCTAAATGGGAGATAACAAGTTTAGTAAGAGAGACATCATATTTATCTTTTCTTATTTTTCAACTTTGGTTCACTCTTACATACATTTTATACATATATAGAAACATTTAGGAATAGCATATTCAGATAACAAAATAAATATACACAACATTTTAAGACATGAACCTAACCTCTCTTCTCAATCAGTATGTGATTCATATTAGGAGTCCCATTCATGTTCAATGTATGAATGATTTGAAATTTGTTTAATCTCTACATATTTCAGCTCAGGAAAGAATGATTTCAAATCGTCTATGTCAACATTCAATCGCTTAAGGTACTTCAGACGCAGTATGTCCACCTTCCACCATTTAAAATCTACTTCCATAATTTCCACTTTTCCTCCACTTATATTTACCTCCAAGGATGACAACGAACCTTTCCTCTCGCCAGGCAAAAACTGTCTTAAAAAACTCTTTCCAGGAAAACATTCGAGATGGAACTTTCTCAAACGTGGTGGCAAAATTGTCTGGAAAATGTCATACCTTGAGTCAGACACACTCCAAGATATCTTGAGACACTTAAGCTCAAAAAAACCTTCCAAACTTTGAAAATCCATATCCCTGATTATGGCCTCCCTTCCTATATGTATGCTGAGTCGCTTTAGTTTTTTCAAATTTACAAGATCTGATATTCTGTAAGGACTCTTTCCAGGAGTACTTATTACAAATCCCTTGAGTACTTCCAGATTAGTGAGCTTCTCAATCCCTTTTGGCATTCCCTCCAGAAGGTAACACTTGGACAAAATCAGATGTGTGAGACTTTTCATTGATGAAATATCATTAGGTAGTGTTTCCAAATTATGGCAAGCTTTCAGATCAAGAACTAGTAGTTTCTCAAGTTCAACAATGGAGGATGGAAGCTCGAATATATTTGATATCCCACGAAGGCTAAGATATTTCAACTGCCTTAGATTTTTTAACTCTTTCAAAAATTCTTCACTCTCAACTTCAATGTGATGCAACGGTGAATCTTGCCAACGTCCAAGTTGAAGCACCACTAAATTCTTTAATTCATTGACCCATTGTGGTCTAAAATTCAAATAACTTGCACCAACATTGAAAACAGTATGTATAGAGTAACCAAAATACCTATCACCCAGTGTCTCTTTTTTTTGCTCAAGCTGTAACTCATAACGTAGTTCAGTTGCTCCATAAACGGATACTTTAAAACAATGTCCACGATAGTTTGCATTATGTATTGCTACACGAAATTTATTGGAAAGGGGATTCTTTCCATTACCATTGCGTACTATCGCATTACATTTCAAAAGATCATCAATCACCTGCTCACCCAATTCCTCTGCTGTTTTGTTCTCTGTCTCTGTATTTTAAAGGAATCTAATCCAATCCACAAATTAATTGCATTTCTTTTCCTTATGACAGAATTCTGAGGGAAAACTACGAGAGAATTCAAGCAATATTGTAATAGAGGGGATAGGGAATAATAATTAAATTGAGACCTACTCCTTTGATAGGGTTGTTGCAACTGTTGTGACGAGTGAAATATTTGGCCACCCTTGTGATCATCCTCCTTAGATGAGTCATCAAAAGCATCCACTGGAACCAACTTGTGAGCAGAATCTTTGATTCTCTTGCAAATGTCATCCATGTCTTCATCCAACTTCTTGCGCTCTAACTTGCAAAGATGGGCATGCACCTCTGCTAAGGTATCAAGCAGTTCTTCTTCATTTTTCTTCACTCTCACAAATACATCCTTTATCTTGTTCAGATCCAACCTCAACTTCTCCAACTTCCCATCAAATGATTCATCTCTTCCCCTTTCATGGAATTTGCTCCTTGCGATCATCAACTGCTTCAACAACAAGGGTACTGCTTTCATCTTGTTTGTTCGAATCGACATTTTACTGCAAACAAACAAATAATACATAATTACCCAATTTTTTTACTACATAAATTCATTTTTGTGTGTATGTATACATACACTCACACGTACCTTTAGAGGCAAAGACAGAAAGAAAAGAAGAAATAGAAAATAATAATTACAATAGCGAATCTTGGAAATGATGGTAGACTCTTTAGAATGATGTGAAGAAAAGAAAAAGTGTGCATAAGTAGAAAAGTCGATGGAAGATGATAGATGATGCATGAAGGAAGCATAGTTATAGTTGATATGGAGGGAAGGTAAAGGATATAGTTTTAGTATGATATGAAGGAAGGAATTGCAGCACAAAAGCTTCATGTCATTCTTTGAGTAGCTGCGACTTCAATGATTCCAAACAAACCTGGATTCTTCACGCTTAGTTTATTTCCTAGAAAGAGACATGTTATAATATTTGCTATTCTTTCAAATCAAGGATTTCATTAGTCACTCATGAAGATACTTGGGCAATAATTTATGATTTGGAGATTCTTTTCAGAGAGTTGTTGGGTATGCTGTTGTTCTTATTATTATTTTCAAATTTATAAATAATCGAAGTTTATTTTGTAGGTTTAAAAAATATAAGATTTTCTTGGTTTCTGATACGCTCTGTTTAAAAGAAGCAATATAGTCTATTATTTATTTTCTAGGTTTTAGACAAGCAAATATACTAATTTTATAGACATAAACAGAGTGTATTAACAGATAATTATTAGTTCATAGTTCATTCATGAATGGTTCTCAAAGAATATAACTAATTCTTAGTAACACTACTCCTTTTGCAACTTTTCCATGTACTAAACATCACCAAATAAACCATATTAATATCCCAACAAAACTTTATTTGAAACATGCATGTATATTTTTTTCAGACATTTAAGCTACAGCGTATCAGTTGTCAAGGGATAATCTATATGCAACTATAATCAAGAGATACAACAAACGAAAATTTCATATTTATTTTCATAAATAGAATGGAGCTATTAAATAATGGTTATGGACCTATGGTTATCCATGGTAAAATGATCCAAGAACCAATTCAATAAACAGTGCAACATGAATGGCCCCAAGTACAAAAATTACAGATCTTGATCAATTGAAAGTATAGATTTGACAGATAAATAAAAAATATCAGAAAAACATACATCACAACAAATTCTTTGTATTTAAGTGGTAATATATACCCGATTAAACCATTCAAGGAACACACCATTTATACCTGATTTTAATAGAAGAAAATGTGAACAAATTACTCCAATAGATAAATATATATAAATTCCCTTAGAGGGAGAAAAACTCACTACCAATTGGTTTTGCCAAAACCAGCTCAACCAAATCATCTGTTGTGCCCAAACTTTGTTTACTTCATTCGGTATAATTTTCCAAAAGGATTTAAAATTCTGTACAATCATTTGAAACTTGAAAGTAGGTTTCAGGAAGAACCATTGCCCATAAAATCAGCAATAGCTTTTTCATAAGCTCTACTGGATTCAGCAAAGATGTCCTCAATATACTTTGCAAAACCTTCCTAAAATCTGAAGATTAAGTTGCAGAATGCAGGTTCTTTACTAAAAGGTCTTGGAAGCAGTGTTTTCCATTCAAATGATGGGCACGAGAAATACAGATGCAGCATCTAGTGGGGGCTTTCTGATTGCTGATATGTTAGGCATAGTTGACTGCTTATTCTCTCTGACGTGCTTACAATGCTGGATTGCTGGAGGAATATTATTGGTTTGGAATGGAGACATCCATAAACATAAAAAAGAGAAATTAAAGAAAGATATTCAATTGTGATAGGAATACAGTTAAACTGACAGAGACTTCCATAAACATAAATTTACAATCTGCCCAAAAGAATTTTTTCATATATTTTCAAGATTTAATTCTTCTAACATTACCGGGGAGCAATAGAATAAAACAAAATTACAAATAACATACAAGTTTACAGACCAAAACATACAGCAGCAGATTTTCCACAATCAAGAATTATAATGAAAGCTCTGCGTATTTCAATGAGTACCAGCATGATATATATAAATTGCAAAGTGAGAAGGAGAAAACACTATATATATGGCTGCTGAAGTTGGAGTGATCCAAGAAAGTCTACTATGAACAAAGACTAGAGATATAAACTTTCTAGCAATGCCATTACTACAGTTATCATAAAAGGATGCTTGTTTTTTTCTTTTACTTCGTTCTCGTATATTTTTTATGTGCTGCTATGAACAGTATCAAAATAACATAAGTTAGCAATGAAGTATCTAACCTTGTCATATCATTCTTCTAGAGTCAAAGCTCCCAGCAGCTGTTTGTATCATCAAAAAACTTGATGGTCCTAACAATTTCTATTATTTTGCCAGTAGAGCACGAACCAAGGGATCAAAAGTTACAGCATTAGGAGGGAAACCATTATCTACCATTTCCAAAAGTAAGGCCTCTGCTTCATCAAATAATCCCACTCTACAGAGCCCATTTATCATAATATTATAAGTCCGGATATTTGGACCACAGCCTTTCACAGAAAGAAATTGAAAAATCTCTTTAGCAGCATCTAATCTTCCACGTTTGCAAAGACCATCTATAAGTATGTTATAAGTACGAATATTTGGAGAAATTCCCATGTCAACAATGCGCTGAAACGCATTCCCCTTATCAAGACACTCGCGTTTGAGATAATCATCTAACAACACATTGTAAGTGATCAAATCTGGTGCTTGACCACTCACACGCATCGCCTCAACCGGATCCCACTCAAACAAGACTCTACCGGATTTTGACAAACCATCAAAAAGGCAATTATAAGTCGCTGTATCTGGAACCAAATTTCTCTTATGCATCTCCATTAACAGCCTCATGGCCTCATCGACCATCTTAACCTTACAATACCCATTAATCAAGGTACAATAGCTTACAACATTCGGTGATTTACCTCTTTCAACCATTCTATCAAACACCTCTTTGGCCTTACTCACACAACCCATTAAACAAAAACCATTCATCAAAGCATTGTAACTAACAACATCAGGCTCCAACCCTCTCTTAATCATCACACCAAATACATTCCTCGCCTCCGCTACCATCCCCAACTTACACAGCCCATCAACCAATATATTAAAGGTATAAACATCCGGCCAAATGTCTTTGTTCTCTTGCATTACCATCTCATTCAACAACCTAACTGCTCCCTGAAACTGACCAGCCCCACACAAACCATGAATAAGAGAATTGTAAGTGAAAACATCAATACAAAATCCTTTGCCAACCATCTCAGAACACAACCCACAAGCTTCAGTAACATGTCCCTCTTTGCACAAACCATCAACAACCATATTATACATTATCAAATTAGGCCTAATTCCAACACTATCCATTTTCCTCAGCAACTCAATAGCACCCTTTGTTTTGCCCACTTTGCACAACCCGTTGATCAAAGTGCCATAACAAACCTCATCAAAGGAGAACCCTTTGGACACAGCATGGTCATGCAAGTTGAGTGCCTCAAAGGTTCTACCTTTGAGGCACAATCCCTTCATAAGGGTAGTGAGGGTTAATGGGTCGACCTCAAAACCCCTTTTGACGATTTTCCCCATGACGGAGAAAGCGAGTCCCATTTGGCCCAAGTGGGAAAGGGAGTTGATGAAGATGCTGAGAGTGACGAGGGAGGGTTTGGGGATGCCCTTGGAGTCTAACTGGGAACAGAGGGAAACGACGGTGGAGTAGCGTTTGGTCTTCATGATTGATGAGAGAATCCTGTTGAAAGAAACAATTTCGGGTGTGGGATGGAGGTAGAGCATGCGGTGGAAGAAGGAAACGGCGTCGTCGAAGGTGGAGGGATTGGGGAGGGGTTTCCGAGTACGAGAGAAGAAGCGAGTGGAGAGGGTGAGGAGAGGAAGGGAACTGAAAAGGATGATGGACTTCAACATGGTGGTGGAGAAGGAGACATTGGAGGTTGTGTGGAACAAAATAGGATAGAACAGAGTATTTGCAGAACATAACAGAGTATTTGATACCATTAAATTGGTCATGCCAAACTCAACAAATCTTCTCCATTATGAGGTTGGAGACTTGGTAGTTGTACCAGGATCCAGTTTTAACATACAAATTTGTATCAGGGTCCAGTTTAACATGATATTTTTGTTGCAGAAAGGAGGATTTGAAGTGGGTTTTTAAATTTTTTCTGAACAGTCTTTTTATATACCTTAATAAAAATTTAACCCTTGTGAATAATGTAATTTCTTCTCAAATTTTGATATGAATCTATACGGAAGTAAATGCTCATCATTAATATTTTATTTTGTTGCATAAAAATAAAAATAATAGAAATATCAATTAAGATATGATTTATTTGATGTATTAGTGAATTCTATTTGTTGTTAATAAAGTCTTCAATAAGAGAGACGTAGTTGTAATTAGTGCCTTTACTTTACTAGGCTTTTTATTTCGTTTACATAAGTTTCACTGTATTAGTAAAAGTAGTATACATTTCCTCTGCAATTTTGTTTGCAATAGTTTGGTACCCAACAAAGCTGGTATTAGAGCTTCGAAAGAAGTTTGATAGAATGCTATTATGAAAACCATTATTTAGAAGGAGTCTTCCAAACAATTGTGGTACTCAATGAAGGTCAAATATCAAGAAAATGCTCAACTTCAGAAATTTCATAAAAACTTTGACCTTCTAAAGATGAAGGTGGAGAGATGATCACTGACTTTATTGCATGAATCATGGTGGTGGCCATTGAGATGCGAAATTGCGAAGAAGATATAACTAACGCTAAGATGGTATGAACTGATATTGAAGAACTATATGATAAATTTGTATAGGTGGAAACGTGCAACGTAGGTATTGCAAGTTGTTGCATGCTCGTCTTGAACCACTCTTCTCACTTGCAACTATCCATTGGGTCATTGGAAAAATTCAACCAACGAGAAAAAAATGGAAGAAGTGATTGGAAAAAAGGTAAATCAGTTATAAGGTGAGATTTGTACTTATATATTATGAAATGTTGTTATTTCTAGTTAATGTGTGATCTCTAACTCACTTCCTCACATCAAGATCCTCTAATGATTTGATAATGGCCTAATAACAAATGATCTGATAAATCCAACCAATTTTTACTATAATAGACTTTAAATAGACTCTAAATGACTCTAGTATCCTATTAAAAAAATTGACTTTTAAGTTATGTAGCACACACTGACACGGACATTGATACGACACGGACAAGAAGATACGTATAATTTTTAAAATGTAGAACACAGATATATTATATAATTATGAATTATATAAATTGACAATAAGATGTATGTGCACAAATATGTTTTAGCTTTTTTTTAACAGAAAGATGTTTCTCATGACTGGTTTAAAAAGATTTGTTCCTTATTTTTATAATTATAATAAAAATTTATACAATAAGTTTGAGTTTTAAAAAATTGATGTATTTTTTCTTTTTAAAATATTATTAGAATCGTGCTAGAATTGTCAGAGATCCAACAAATATTTTTTGAATTAGACACTTCACTGATACATGTCATACAAGTATAGTGTCCGATACGTGTGTCTGACACCATTAATTTGAAGCAAGGCAAGAGGAAGATGGAGGTCTGTCTCATCTCATGAAGGTACACAAACACAAAGTCATTAGCAAAGTCACTAAATACTTCATATCAATAACATGATTACCAAAAAAAATGATGTTTCATTCCTTTTATTTCTGTTCAATTATACTCTAATTCTAACATTATTTAAGATACCATCCCAAAGTAATGTAATTAATCAAAATGTAAAAAAGAAAAAAAAATGTAGACTAAATCGAAGATTTGACCATGAGTCCAGATTTTCAAAAATAGGAAGATCAAATATCTATAATGTAAAAATAAAAGGACCGAAAGTTTTGTGGAACAAAATAGAAAAATGGAAGTTGTGTTTAAGTCTTCTTTTTATTAGAAGTGTATCCTGATTCGACTCTGAGTGTAGCAAATAAACATATCTTTTGTGTCCATTCTCGTTACAAATGCTAATCTAATTAAAGAACCACGAAAAAAAGGAGGGAAAAATGAATGCAACATCCATTATGGCCACCATTGTTCTTAAGTACTACTTCTTGCAGCTCTTCATGCATTAGTGAACATATTCATTTAAGAATCTCTTCAATTATGCATGCAACTGTAGGCTTGCTTCTTCATTTACATTGAACTGCTGAGTCAGTGACAGAATCTCTTCCCATTTCAGTAGAAAGCATACTGATACAACACAGAAGGAACTACAGAGTTTGGCTGCTTCAGCAATGGAATCAACTATTTGAGTCTCCGACAACAATGCATGTGCATGTTGAAAACTTCATCGTGTTGGTTGGCCAGGAACAAATGAAGAAAAATGCTTTTGGGATTAGAACTAAGATTAGCTTAAAAATTGAATTAGACCAGTTGCTGATATGAAGATATTGGCAAAAATTGGTTGACTGAGATTCTCTATACATCATGAATGTTGGAACCTAGCAATTTCTCCTCCTCTCTTGGAATTTCAGTGAGTTGAACACCAGATCGCGAGATCTTGTTCCACTCGTTTTCAACTCTGAAAAATATCCACTGGAAGCGACGCCACATCTCCAGAAGAGTGATAGCAAACACTGTCAGGTAGTTATGGCGGAGATGAGCAGATAATTTGTATGTCCATGAGCAGCGCAGAATGAAGTTGGTTCCAATCACCCAAAAGTATATCTGCAGCTCAGAGACTAGATTTGTCAGATCAAACGAAAAATATCTTGCATCTTTGTTCTAAGATGCTAAGATGCTTCAGCTTCTTACCCATTGTCGACCATAGAACATGTTGGAGACTACACTTGATTTGTTGAACTTGAATATGCGAGAAAATCCACTGTAAAACAAAGGTAAAAAAAAGGATAAAAATGTCAATATAAAGTGAAATCAGTGTGATTACTTAACATAAAAAGTAGAATGGTGCGTAAAGCTAGCACATAGACTCCATGTGCACATAAATATGCATACCATGAGTTGAACCTTCTTTAGTATATTTTTTATTCATAAGGTTTAAAATTAAATTTGGTGAAAGTAACATTTCCATCTGAGAAAATTGTGAGGGCTGTTATTATCAATATGAAGGAAAAGATGATAGATTTGTACCTTAAATCCCAATCTCTGGTTATATCCCAGTAAAATGAATAGAGGGAATTAATGACACTAGAGAGAAGCCACAGTGGCCGATACAGAGTTGACCATTTCTCATGGAGAACATGGTATTTAAGGGCTGAAAGAAAAATGACTGGAACTGCTGTTGAATATTTCAAAGCTGGAAAACAAAATGCAAATGGTGTTAGAATACCTGGATAACAAGCAATGCAATAATCACAGACATTATTTTAAACAAGCAATACAAAGATTGATTTTTGTGCCTTAGAAGATGACGAGCGTTTGCACTATCAGGACAACCACTCAACTGGGACATCTTACACTTTCAGGAGGGCAAGGGATAAAGTTACCAAAAGCAATTACCATTGAAGAGGCAATTTTTTTCTTTGGTATCTCTGTACTGGCGCAGACATTGCAATAAACGCCATATATAAGGAAGAACAAGGACCATTGGTATCGCAACTGAGTGACTACCACAAACTGAATCAGCTTCAAGCCAAGCAATTGTGGCAACCTGCATATTATGAAAAATACAAATATAGTATTCAAATTCACCATAACAAAAATATGGAAGGAACATGTAAATTTGCACAGCTAAAAGATGAGAGAATGGAATAGGCTTCTTTACTATTTTCAAAAACAGTTTCTGGTTTCTAAAATTTATTTGTCCCTGAAAACTTTGGAATGTTTGTTCCTTGAGCACATTTCTGTTTCGAGAAGACTTGAATACAAAAGAAGAGGACAAGAAAACATCTTCCAGCTCTTTCTGTTTTTTAGTTTCTAAAACACAGATTTGGAGATAAATTTCAATATTTAATATATGTTGGATGAGATATTGGTTGCAGAGCTGAGTAGTATGATTTAGAAACAGTTTTTAAAACAAAAAAAGCAAGAAGGGAAATAAATAAGCCTGTAATTTTGTTGAATCTACCACATAGTACCCAGCTTGGCACCCATTGTATCAAAAGGAAGTAAATGCAAATGAGAAGATTATAAACATAATAGAAGATCAATGACCAAAATGAAGCGTGCATGCAAAGTAATTTTTTTGTCAGGATATTAAAATTCTGTTGTTATTTCAACTAGGACTCTGAAAGACAGAAGAACTAAAATAGAGATGACAAGTTACAAGCAGTATAAAGAAAAAGAAAATTTGGCAAAGCATACCTGTCTGTTTACCATTCTGCACACTGAACGTTCTAAATCTGAAAACACCTGTATGCAGTGCACAATTAGGAAAAACAACTAGGAAAGCAATGATTATAAGTATTAGCATAATAAAAAACATTGGTACATATAACAGCAGCAAACCTTTTTTTCCAAATAAATGATTAAATAGGCAAGGTGATCATCAACAAAGAAGAATGCACCAAGAAATAAGTTATTAAGCTATGTACTGTACCTTTGCCATGGAGGTCAAAATATCAGCCACGAAAAAGTCTGGAAACGTAATTGGCTGTAAGAAGAAAAGAACCATTATTTGTAAGAAAAGTCATAAATTATATAAATGACAGGCATGAGAAAACCAACCAACAAACTTACAGAAAATAGTAAAAATAACAACTTAAATTATTAAAACCATTGAATCAAACAGTAGCTCTCGGATTTGTAAATTCACAACAATAAACTTAAAACACAAAATTATTGGATTTTCAGGTGCTTTGTAAAAGAAACCAAATGCTGACCAACACTCAAACTTCCATGTCAAGCATGACAGTCAAAAATCTTACCTGCAAAGGGAAAGCTATCCGAAGTAATGTCCTCAAAAAGAAGTATCGAGAGGACAAATAGAAAATATCAAAGGGAAAGATCAAGACTACTGCAACAATAATGTAGAGAAGCACCTGCAATACCATATATATGTCATATGATCAGAATAAATGTTAGCCAAAATGCTTCTCATAGAAAGGATCACAGGAAGCAATTCATTTCCTAGCAGAAAGAGTTACTCCTGACCTTAGAAAAAAATTAAGACATCAGCTTCCATCTCCACAAAAACACAAAAAATTACAATTACATATATGTTTAACATAATGAAAAAACGTATATCAAATCAAGCAAATAATATCAAATTCAAAGCAGCAGTCACATTCTACTATTGGTGATAGAGGATAGAGAAACAGATACTAAACTGGTTGAGATGCAGCCAGCGATACTTCCCCATGAGAATAGAGATAAAGGTAAGCAGTCATGCTAGTAGGGACAATGATTGTCATCCAAGTGCTACACTGAAAATAACGTAACAGTTGAAGTTAATACTTAAAACATGGATAATGGATCTACATAGTAGCAGCATCAAACCATGTTACTGACACAACTTCACAAAAGATTAGCTTGATGCAGAAGCATGGGTTAGAGATTGGGCTACAAAATCAGTTTGTTTGCATAAATTTCTCTATAAACATTTCGGGAGAAGAAAATATGCTGTATAAACTAATTAAATTCTCCAAAAGCTAAAAGTTGTTTATGTATAAGCTAATTTGTAGAACAATTTATCTTCAAATTCAATTTATTCATGTTAGTAAAGTCCACATTAATTCATTTCTTATTGCTGATATGTTAGACATAGTTGACTGCTTATTCTATCTGACGTGCTTACAATGATGGATTGCTGGAGGAATTTATTGTTTTGGAATGGAGAGGAGACATTCACTTGCCATTTAGTATGAATTCAATTGTTTGCTCCTAGAGCAAAGTGTGTTCCTACCAACATCCTCTTTTTCTCCCCTCTCTACCTTTGACTCCTTCTACTGTCCCTCTACAAATTCTGTTTTATATTTTACTGTTGACAACCCATACAAAGGCTAATTTGGCTTTTAAGTGCATAAGCATTTATTACTTTGATTACCAGTATGTGTTTCAAAGAACCAGATACAGACAAACTTATAGTTGAAATATTGATTTTAAAAATCATGAATCAAGAAAAACATCAAACTTTCCACTTTGCATTGAATAATGTTTTCTCTAAAATGAAGGCTGAGCAAAGAACCTGACTACCTTCCATATCTCTTTGTGTGTAAGGTGGTTTTGATCAAGATCAAAGACCTTGGTATAGCTTACAGTGGATTGTAGAAATACCCACAAATTTACTCCCCAAAGCCAAACCATCATAGTCTGTATATAACAGTGAAGAAACAAGAAAAGGTATAAAATAAAGTTCCATAAAAATCGTGAACAATGTACAGCATATACAGGAGAATTAAACCCCCGACTCACCACAAGAAGGAGAGGATTGTAATACAAAAATGCTTCATATAAAAACAGATCTCTCAAATTTGCGTCCATTCTCATGACAGAATCCCAACTAATCTGATACCAGGAAAAGACAAATATTAGGCGTGGAATACGTATGGAAAATATCAGAGGCCTACTCGATAGATGCTCATTGGCATCCATGGACAATTTTTATATAATAAAAGTGAAAAGACAGGTTCCAACCTTGCAGCAAATAAGGCCCCATATAAGAAAGAGTGTCACCTGAAAAAATATATACATACATGGACAGAAGTTCATATACAATACAAGTAAAAAAAACTGAGAAATTAAAGAAAGATATACAGTTAAACTGACAGAGACTTCCACAAACATAAAATTACAATCTGCACAAAAGAATTTCTTCATTTATTTTCAAAATTTAATTCTTCTAACATTACCGAGGAACATTAGAATAACACAAAAATTATATTAAGGTACAAGTTTACAAACAAAAACATACAGCAGCAAATTTTCCACAATCAGAAATTTAATGAAAACTGTGCGTCTATCAATATGCATCAGCATGATAAATAAATTGCAAAGTGAGGAGAAGAAAGCATTATATATATGGCCACTGAACGTGGAGAGATCCAAGAAAGTCTAATATGAACAAAGACCAGATAATATAAAGAAACTTACTAAGCAATGTCATGACTACAGTTATCATAAAAGGGATGCTTATTTCCTTTTCCACTTTGTTTTTATTTTTATTGTGTATCAGTGTTACGTTTTGTCAGCTTTGTTTCAAACCTATGAAACATTAAAATAATACTCCAGCTTAAAGGACCTCCCAGTCCCTCTACAAATAAAAAAAACATCCACTTGAACAGAGTGGTGTCGACCACTGAACTTAAGCAAATTGTGTATGATATACAGACCTTGAACCTCCACAGAAAAGTTGGAGATGGCATAGCACTTTGCATAGGTGAAATTATACTCTTCATTGAATAAGTGCTATTGTATTATAGGATGTATCAGTATGATTCTGCAGAACAAAATGAAAATAATTAGAAAAAAAGAGTGTGAAATGTAAGAAAAGCAAAGCAATCTTGGGGGAGAAAGGAAAGAGTAGCTAAACAGAAATAATTTCTTCTTTTCTTTTATTAAATTGTAAAGGACATTATTAAGACACAGCTTAGTGCGATAAAGCTCTCACTATTACTGTCTTTTTAGGAAGGATCAGACCCTCTGAAATGGGTCCTTTCTTTTCATCAGGAATAAAGGTCTTGCCACAACTTAAACTTACATTCACGCCACATGATGACAACTCCAACCACTGAACTGAGGCAGAGGACATTATTAAGCAAATAAAAAAGGAAAAAACCTGGGCTAGAACTCATCATCTTCCAGAATACTAGTGGATTTCACACCATAGTTCACCAGATGCATTAAGCTCTCGAAGCTTAATTGAAATTGATGATGAATAATCATTGCTAAAGTTCAACATGTATATTGTTTTCAGAGAGTGCAGTCTAAAATGCTTTATATTTTCTTGAAAAGGTAAACAACTCCATGCTTATAGATTATTAGCACGTATGCATGCCATTGTCGAAATGTAACCTGCTCCACTCCTGACACACATTAACACAAGGCAGGCATGAAAACTCCATTTATATCTTACACAATACATTGTGTTTAATCTCCTACTTCTAAACTATGTTCGGAAACACAGCAATGGCCTTTGTCTGTAGCAACTTGCAAAGGAGGTGTCCTTAACTTTTGTGCACACAGCATGGGCTCTGGGATCACATCTCCAACATTCTAATGATTAACTTCAGTCATAAAAATTATACAAGTACTATTATTACCCAACCAGAAGCTCTTAATTGTTATCACTTTTGGGAAGCTAAAATGGGGTTTTCATATACTGACACAGAAAAACGAGGCTAGTCAACTGCCAAAAAGAAGGCTTATAAATGCTAAATCTAATGCCCCACATAAAAAGCTCATAAATTTGGGCGTGCACTACTGTACAAGCATATCCAATCCTTCAATAAATCATAACCTCCCTCCCATCAAAATCAAAATTACAACAATAAAAGCTCACACAATTGTCATGCACGGCAACAGGAGCAAATTCATTTCCAATTCCAATTACTCCATAGATTTCAAATCCCACAACTAAAAAGTTCAACCCAAATAACCACCGCTTTAACAAACAACATCACATCACAAAGTACAAAAATGACAACAGAATCAAGCAAAAACCCCACGTAACAAAACCCATCAAAATCAAAACTTGAGAATCTCCCACCATTCGAAGAGCCCTACCTCCTGGGAAAATCCAACAATCAGCTTCCGGGGAGAAGCAAAAAAGGCGGAAACGAATCAGATCAATTAATCACCTGCTTTTGCAGTCAGAAAGCGAGTCAGATCTGATAGCACAATTACGATAAACTTTTAGCGCGCGAAGGACGCTACATAACAGAGGAGAATGATGACGATGATGGTGAAGGTGTTGCGTCAATCTCAAAGCACCTTGCTTACTTGCATTGCTGGCAAAGAGATTTGGTGAAAACAAAAACCGTGGCAGTGTTGTTATTTTACCCGCCACTCTGAATTACAGTTTCCACAGCAGAAAATAGAGAAAAGAGTGCACACTGGATTCACTTGGAAGAATAAGAAGAATGGTTACTGTGATCTGATCATATTCTTATCACACTCTTTTCTTTTCTTTGTTTGGTGAAAATGGAAAACCATGAAAACATTGAAATTTTCTTTAAAAATTAAAATTACCATTTTTATGGTTTCTTATTATGACATTGGAAATTTCTTCGAAGTCCTTAATGAATACTAAATGTCTATTATTCAAAACTATATCTTGTGTATTCAGACAATCTACAGTGTTACATTATTCTTCTACTCGTAATAAAAAACACAGTTTATAGTAATAATTAAATGTTATTTTAATATGTTTCATTTAGTTTATTTTTCAGCCCTAAAGTATTAAGATTATATGTATTTCTTTTCCATTTTTAGTTGTGTTAATTGTAGGGTACTCACTAATTCTGTTGCTTTAGCTTTACGCTAAAACAAATTAATCCGAACCGATTATATTTAATTAAATTTGTTCGAAAAGGTTTATAAAAAAATTAATAAATTCAAATATAGTCAAAGTGATAAAAAAGTGTCTTAACTTAGGTCGTCCAATTTTCATAAAACAAATAAATTGTTACTATAATTTATAGTAATATAAGATAAAAAAAAGTCTTTTTAACAATTAAATTATTCTTTACATAAGAGGGACTCAAGGTCTCGTTCCTTGAGTCTTATTCACTTGTGTCTTCTTAGTCTCCGTTTCGAGTGAGTTTTAGTTGTCGACATATGTGGAATATATATGTAATAAGTTTTCTGACACTCAAATTAATATTCGATAACTCTAAATAATAAAAATTATTAAATACGTATTTTGGTTTGGACTAGGTTAACTTATTTATAAAAAGTCAAGTTGGACATATAAGGTGTTCGACATAATTAACATGAATATAAATATTAAATCTTATATTAGCCTACTTATTTATAAAGTTGAGTTGAACATATGAGATGTTGGACATAATTAACGTGAATAACACTCTTAAATATTCTATTAGTCTGACATAAGGTAATGTAATTGAGAAAAAAGAGTTTTAGAAGATTATTTGATTATATGATCGAGACCTCTTATGTACGAATTTAGTTTGACATATTTTATCTACACAATACAAATATTTATTTTCTCTATAATTATCACTTTATATATATATATATGAGATGGATTCCTTTACAATATCTTACTTAAAAAATAACATATAATAAACATGACCCATTCAATAACACTATATAACATATAAGAAAATGAAATAAAAATTTAAAAAATACAAAAGTCAATTTTTTTAAGGTCACTAATCTAAGAGTTAAAAAAAAGGATTCGATTAGTTCTAGTAGGTTTTGGTTAGGATGTAAAGTAAAAAAAATGTAATCTAACCATTTTATTTGTTTGAATTTTATGGGTTTTTCATCTTATAAATCTAATACATTGAATGCAACTATTTATTTGATCTCGAAATTATTTTCTTTCTAACAGTGAATTTCCTTTTGTCAATTTCTTTCTAACAACGTGTACTGTTTCATTAAATTGTTGGCTTTTCATTAAATGATATTTTCTTTGATAACTATTTCTTGGAAGCTTGAGAGCTTCTTCCTCACACTTTTCTAATCCAATGTGGGAGGTATAAGTAAGATATAAAATGTATCTTCCTCCTATCTATCAAGAAGATATTGTTATTTTCATGTGGAAGTGTTGCTATTTATTCATTGAATAGATGTCCAAATTATAGGTTCTTCGGCATTCTTAAATGTTTTTTTTTTTTTTTTGCATTTAACAAATAATTTGTTTTGAACATGGAAAGGGAAAAGAGGGTGGAAATTCTCAAATGGGTTTGATAACAAATTAATAAATGGGAAAAGAATATATGATTACTATGTTTAGGAAACTTGATGAAATGAATATGAGCAAATATTTAAACTGGAGGATGCTTTCATGCCTTTCTATGTAGTTTTAGTTTTAGGCTTCATCCACCGTATCAATTCAAACTCACACTCAACACACTCATGTGAAATTATCTTTAAGAATTTGAAATCTTGTATATTTATATCGGTAATTCAAATCACAAAGTTCTGAATATATAAATCCATAACCAATATGTTACTTTCGGATTTCGCCATCTGAAAGCTTATCGGGACAACATAAATGATTTTCGAATATCAAGATCTATAAGCAAACATAAATGAGTTTCGGATTTTGATCATCAACATCATTTACAGCACATCATTCCAAATATAGAAATCTATAACTCATAACTCACTTCCGGATATGGCCATCCAAAAGTTTAAATAAAATATAAAAATGATATTTTAAATTTAGATATTGAAATCCAGAGTATATAATAATCACTTTCAGATTCCTACATTGGTAAGAAAACTAAAGAAAATATTGAATTTTAAATTTTTTGTTAATTGCATGTCTTAAATGATACGACACAGTGAAAATGTCATAGTGAAAATTTACCGTAGTTTTAATGTCTTAGAGGTAATTCAATCCAAACCAACAATTTACATTAAAAAAAATAAAACTGGTCATATTAATATTATTTTACAAAGTAAAAGTTATGTTAGGGTTATCTTAATAGTGTCATATAATTTACCACACACACATTTAAATATAAACATGGGGAGTCACATGCACCAAATTGATATCAAGTAAGAAATATTGTAGTAAACTTTATTTATAGAAACTAAATTAAATATTTATGTTTAATTTTTATCTTTAAAAAAGTACTAAAATGTGATTGCTATAAATTATTCTGCAGTACTCTTAAAGTTTAAGTAATTGACCAAGTTTCAAAAATTGGAACGAAGCACCAATAGGGAAAAAATAGGATGCAATAGTATACTGTGAAAGAAATGAATAAACTTTTAAATAAGAAAATAGGATCAGTCTTAATTTTACAAGCCAAATTAATTAGTAATTATAAATAAATATTTTATGTTTTAAGCATTTTAAATTTGAGTAAAAAAACGATTATTTAAGAAAACGGAGGATTAAAGTTATCATTAAGAAGGTAGTTAAGTTTAACTAAATAGTGATTATTATGAAAAAGTCAATGCAAGCCAAACATAAAAATAAAATAAAATTAGACATGTAGTCCATAAGTTTAGCTCTATACTTTCCCATAGTCATGAAATTGTTTTGCTTAAGCTATTCAATTGCATTTAATGTTGTCATTGAATGTGATTTGGTCCAATATTTATAAGTCTTGTTTATGGAGATATCGTGTATAATACGATTTCCTACAATTTAATAAAAAATGAAAACCAATTTAATTAATTGGAAACAATTTAGATAACCTTTTAAACCTTGAATTCTAAATACATGTTTTCATTACTTAGAAAAATAACTTTTTACATGGATTTGAAAACCATCAACTTAGGTGACTTATAACAACCAATACAAAATGATAAAAAAATTCATCAATGGACACTAATTTTAAAATGATTTAAAAAATATCTACGAAATTGTGTATAATTATTTCTGAGTTATCCTTTAGCGTGGAAATTTTAAGTTAAGCAGTGTTATTGAAACATAACAAATCATTGCTTAAATTTTAAGTTAACCAATGTTATTGAAACATAATATATTCAGTAAAAATTGTTCTAGAATTTTGTTCCTGATATTAAGGAAAATTTGTTCTAAAAATTTTGTTCGTGTTTTGGAATATATTTCATATGTTTTAAAAAATTTATTCCAAAAATCTTGTCCAAGAAATTTTATTTAAAAAATCTTGTTCTATAAATTTTATTATGTTGTAAAAAAGTGGAATGTATTTTATGAATTCTAAAACGTGTTATGGTAAGTTACTTTAAATAAGGATAA
Source organism: Phaseolus vulgaris (assembly GCF_051622355.1). Lineage (NCBI taxonomy): Eukaryota > Viridiplantae > Streptophyta > Magnoliopsida > Fabales > Fabaceae > Phaseolus > Phaseolus vulgaris. The sequence goes on from NC_143505.1 coordinate 6,497,162, forward strand.
AATAGTCATTCTGAAAATTTTGTTGTGCAGGTTCAGAAATGGGCTGCAAGAAGTAAAAGCTATGATACTGTTGCACTTGGCTCATTAATCAAAGCAGTGATAACAAATGCATAGTTTTGGATTATTTTTGGGCAATTACTTCCTGCACCATATCAATGCACCCAATTTAAGTATAAAAAGACGAAAGTACCCTTAAATAAATAGGATTATACGTTACGGATATTCTTTTCTGGAATGTTTCCAGATTTTTTTTTTCCAAAACGAATTTTATGTATTATGGATTTTTTTTATCCAGAATGAGATTTTGAATTTTGAATTCTGGATATATTTGTCTCGATGGTGTTTTTTGAGTTTTGGATTTTCATTTCCAGAGTAAATAACTTTTTTGGAATCAAAAATTTTATATTGGATACAAGTTAAAAATGATTGGGCGTAGGAAGAACTTGTCTTGTTTTCGTTCGTCAATGTCAATATGATATAAAATATGAAAATATTTGCCTTGTTTTTGCTACTTCCATATGGATTTGATAGTAGTTTTCGAATTATGTAATCCGAACACACACTTAATAAAAGACTTTCATATTACATAATCTAGAAAGTAGAAAAAACTTCCAGATTATATAATTAAAAAACTAAAGATGCAACTAAAAAAAACTTATGAATTAGGTAATATGGAACTAATTACAAATTTAAAAAATCACTTTAATTCATTTTCCCATTCCATAAGCTACTAGAAAAATAAAAAAATAAAGAAAATATAAATAATTAGTAAAATTTTTTTGTAGATATGATATTTTCTCTAAAATATACTTACACTTTACGAAAATTGATATTCTTTGTCTTAAACCAGGGAAATGGATTGAATATTTTTTCTAACTTTATAATGTTTAATCTCAACACTTAAATGAACATCTTACTCTCTTTTTTCTCTTAAAAATGAACGTTCAGTATTATTATAATTTGCACTTTATTTTTTTATTTTTTTTAAGGCTTTTACTCAATTAATTAAACCCTTGGTCACTCTTTTATTCAAGTAGGCGCAAACCAAAAATTGAGTAGGTACTAGTAGCTATGGCGAGCCCAGAAGAAGCAAAGCTCGAAACTTTCATGCAGTGGCTGCAGGTTCGTGAACATGCTTATGAATTTGTGGCCAAAGGGCAACGTATATTAAGATTTTGTGTTGAATACACCATGGTGTCTTTTGATAAGTTTTGAATTTGGATTTGGGATTGAATTCAGGTAAATGGGGTGGAGCTACGAGGTTGCAAGATCAAGTGGTGTGATTCCAAACGAGGGTTTGGAATCTTTTCTGAAAAAGATGTTTCTGATGGTAATATCAATATGGATTGAGTAGAGAGAAGGAGTTGGTGTTATTGTTTGTTAGAATATACCTGACATTGTTGCTGTTTGGAATATGAAAGTGTCTGAAATTTTGTTAATTCCCTTTTGTTATAATCTTAAAATGTTGAAATTTGAAAACACTGGTCTTGCCTTTGAAGCTAAAAAAAGGGCATCGTCATAAAAGGAAATTTTTTAGGTGCTTAGTGTTGTCATCTGAATGTTTACAGTTCTGTGCCTCTTGACCACTGAAAGGAGAGAATGTAATATTGTTTTCTTCAAAAATCAGGGGTTGTGTTGGTTGTTCCACTAGATTTAGCCATTACTCCAATGAGGGTGTTGCAAGATCCTCTTATGGGACCAGCATGTAGAGCAATGTTTGAAGAAGGAGATGTAGATGACAGGTTACTAATGATGCTGTTATTGACTGTGGAGCGTTTGCGTAAGAATTCTCTATGGAAGCCGTATGTATGGTTAATTGTGTTTTACTTTGGGAATAAGATTGTGTTGTGAGTTTCACTTGTGAGGTGGTTGAAACTAAATCAGGTACCTTGACATGCTTCCAACCACTTTTGGGAATCCACTTTGGTTTAGTGATGATGAACTTAAAGAACTAAGAGGAACAACATTATATCGCGCGACTGAATTGCAGGTAATTTGTCTTGTGACTCATTATTTGTGTACCATTTACCAGTTGAATTATAGTTGTGCTTTTCTTGCCAGTTTGAAGACATATGATAAAAAAACAGAACTGATTATCCCTGTGTAGGCTTGTCTTTGTTTCACTGAATTTCAAAACATAGTTTGTGTGACCTTATATTTATTTGCTTCCCATAACTGCAGAAAGTAGTTTGTGTGACCACTCTGTTCTGAAGCTTTTGTATGTGCTCTTCGATGAGTAATGATCAATGTGATAAAATGACGTAGGAGGGGCATACACTAGATACACTATAAAAACCACTTAAAAAAACCTAAGCATAGTTTTATTTGTGTCTGATTTCATCTTCCAAGCGAACATGTTTAGTTTTTTTATATGGTGTTTGTCTGTTTGAGATAGAACCAGATGCCAGATTTCATCTCTGGTATATTAACTTCTGGTCACTTTACTCAACAGTATGTTTGATAACTGTCTTATCTTGCAGAAGAAAAGCCTGCTTTCTCTGTATGAAACTAAAGTGAAGGATACAGTGAAGAAACTTTTGACTCTTGATGGAAATTCAGAGATGTATGTGCTGGGTAAAATTGTATTTTTATCGATTAGTTTACGTTTTTTAAGTGTTAAATTCATATTTGAGACGGGTTACTGTTCTTGAAATTTTGATGTCGTATATTTAGAGCTATTTAATGTAGGATATTTGTTGATGATGTTATTTTGCTTTTGGGATTGAGTCCTACACTTGTGGATGTATAACTTACTTGTTACTGGTTCACTACTTCGCCTTATATGAAAGGTATTATTTGTGGCACTAAGAATTAAATGCGAATGTTCTTATACTATTTTAAATGTGCATCTGCTTTTCCTATTAAGTTCTATTCAACATATTTCATTCTGATGTAAGTAATCTATTTCTTGATGTTCTAGGATATGGTCCTTTCAAGCTGTCAAAAATGCAAGATATTGTCTTTTCTTTTGGTCATAGTCTACCACTGAAGTAAAAGAACTTAAGATTTGATTGGTCAATATGACATTCTATGCAATTGTATTTACATTTCTACGTTGTCTTTTCAATATACCCCATATCAATCTGCAGTAAATATTTCGTCATTCTACATTAAAAAATGCCATAACTCTATACCTTTCAGCTATCTTTAGAATGATGAATTTAAATGTTTTAGATTTGTTTTCAAACAGCTATTAACTTGTTAGCTAAAATTTGAACATACATTTACGTTGCTTCTTTTCTGCCTGACCTTTTTGCAGTGAGGTGTGCTTTGAAGATTTCCTTTGGTATGTGCTGTTTACTTTAGTGAATTTTTATGGTCAACTAAATCCTTGGAGGTTGATAGTAGACTTGCCTTCTTGCTAGGGCGAATTCAGTATTTTGGACCCGTGCTTTGAACATTCCAATGCCTCGATCCTATGTATTTCCAGAAATGCAAGATGATCATGACAGTTGCATTCCTGAAGCTGATGAAAAAAGTGAGTCTGTCTTTTTTTTCACTAATTTCCTATAATAATTTTCTCTTCTGTTTTCTGTCCAATAAAAAAGGTCAGCATTTAGTATTCTATGAATTTGAGAAATCAAAACGGTTTTAAAATAGGGAAGTTTAATGCAGGTAGCCAGGTTAAAAAATCTAACAATTTGACCAAGGAAGTGACATCTACCAGTTACACAATGACAGGAGAAACAGTTTGGGTTGAGGGTCTTGTCCCTGGCATTGACTTTTGTAACCATGGTAATTGTTTTACTTGAACCGTTGATATTTAATTTACTTCTATTTTGCTTTCCTGTTCATTTCTTCAATGATTTTTTTTTTATCGTTCCCCTTTAGATATTGTTTGATAGAAAACCCATTCTTAGATGTCTAACAGTGTATAGATTTCTGTCAATTACTTTCTTGACATCATATCAAAGCCTTTATGAACTAACGGCTTAGATGTCAATCCTTGTTGCTCCAATTCTGATAAATTTTGGTGCAAACTATGAAGTGATAACGTCCATGTGTTCAGCAGGCATAGTGATTGATAAATGGGAAAGATAAATGAACTGTTTGTTTCCATAAACATGTATTCCTGGCTTTGTGCCAGGGTCTGCCATCTTCATGTAATATATGCTAGATATAACAAATGCCTTATTTACCTTGATCATATGGCCAATCAGATCTGAAGCCAATAGCAACATGGGAAGTTGATGGAACTGGTTTAGCAACAGGAATTCCTTTCTCCATGTATCTTACTTTAGGTAACAATTTTTCTTTTTATATTCATTGCCCTTGTTAACATCCAAATAAGTGTTTTCCACTTTTGTGCCTCTGCATTTGTAGTTTCTTTCAAATTTCCATTTTATTTATATTTTTCTTTCTCTCTCCATTTTTCTTTTCTTGATTGCAAAGCTGCTCAAAGTCCCTTACGGAATGACCAAGAAATTTCCATTAGTTATGGAAACAAGGGAAATGAGGTACTTCATATTGTTCCGTGTTTTTAAAAATTGAAACAATTTTCCTATATTATTTTCTATATTCTAGTTTACTTTTCTGTTCTATTTTTACCATTCATTTTAAGCACCAATTTTTTGGGCTTCAAGCTGAGAAGTATGTAAGGGAAAATAAGGTTTTTCATGTGGCAACCACTGGTGTAATGTCTTGTTGCAATATATTCAACTTCACTGCAAAAGATTTCATTGAACCAGATACATAATTGCCTTGTCAATAAACTGCAACACTGCGTTGTGTTGCCCTGTAGATTTGTCCCTTTAACTTTGAGTTCACGTGTACTATTATACATATGCCTTAGTTGCATATTAGTATATTACTACCCAACTACCATCATTTTTCAAATTATACCATCAAGTTTTTTGTTGCACCTTTTACTATCATAGTTTTCAATTTTCAACAAAGTTGTGACATGTCCTAAAGCATGATGCTGTTTTGTTACCATGGTTTTTCAAAACAACATCACTTGAAGATAAAATGCTTACAAATTGGAAAACATGATAGTAAAATAAATTCACCACATGATAATTATTAAGTGGGTAAAATGTGTGTTCGTGGCCATATCAAGTAAGAAAATGTTTTATTATGAGAGATGAGAGGGATTAATAACTACCGTCAGATCAAAATAGACTGGTTATATTAAAATGCTTATTTGTAGATTTATTAACATCTTTTTTTACACTAGCAAAATCACTAAATATTCATGGAACTAAAATAAAATTTCTCAAAGATCTCAATCATTTCATTTAAAATATTTCAATTATCATATTAATCTTCTTTTAAGATTAATTCATCGCCATGATCATTGTTACCATCATCATGACAGTAGTGGTGGCATGATACTGGTGTCAATGAGGGTGGTGATTGCGACAGTGACAATGATAATAATGGTGATGGTGATAAGATAATCATAATCTTAAAGAAAACACATGATTATTAAGATATTTTATAATGAAATAATTGAAATCTCTTAGAGATTTTATTTCTGTTTTATGAATATTTAGATACTTTTTGTTATAAAAAGGAAATAAAATAGAGATTTGTTAGTGTACAAAAGATTTTAATAATTCTTTAAGTATTTTAGTCTAAACTGACTATTTTGTTCTGATGGCAGTTATTAATCCTTCTCATCTATCATAATAAAACATTTCTCACCTTATGTGGCCTCTATATATACTACAAAAAATGAGGCGTTCTGTGTCTCTATACATACTTTTAAAAATAAATAAATAAAAAGAGGGATAATAGAGGCTAAATAATAAATAGTGAGTGGTTTATGGTGTACTGTTGGAGGAAGTCAGTGATTTGGGGAATGTGGGAGAAAAATAATACTTTACAGTGGTAGTTAGAAGAGTAAAAATAGAATACACGAAATGTGTACACTAAAACAACATATCCCCATATACACATGAAAGGTTGATGTATAAGCTACTTTGAAGCTTATTTAAAGTTCTAATGGTTTTCGTATTTTTCCACTTGTCACAGGAACTTCTGTATCTGTATGGTTTTGTCATTGATGACAACACAGATGACTATGTCATGGTAATGGCTTATACTTAGACCTTGCGCACCCAGAGTAAAAAATCTCTTTATTTTTAAACATGTTACTCCCCTTCTCTTAATTGTTCTTGTTAGCATAATTCAGTTTGTACTCTCAAGAAGCTTTCTTGTGTTCATTTGTTTTTAATTATGGCTACCACCCCGTTTATTTGTTGCTTAATGGCAATTTAAATTTGTGGCAAGTTTTATTAAAGATATCTAGTAATATCTACCTGTTTTTTAATCAATTCCTTGCAATAGTTACCCAATCAGTGTTGCAACTGTAATAGCATTTCATTCTTTGACCGTATTGTTTGGTCCTCCAGGTCCACTATCCAGCAGAAGCAATGAATACTATTTCCTTTTCAGAGTCCAAAGGGCAGCTTCTTGAAGTGCAGGTACGCTAATAATTTACCTTCATCTTTCTGTTCTAAAATTTCCAACTTCTGTAATTACACTTTCTGTTTCTTTATATGTTTACAGAAGGCTGAAATGAGATGTCTTTTACCCAAAACCTTTCTAGATAATGGGTTTTTTCCACTCGGAACTCAAACCAGTGGAGAAGATAACAAGGAAAAAGCTGACCAAGTTTGCAACTATAGTTGGAGTGGTCAGCGCAAGACGCCATCTTATGCAAACAAGCTGGTGTTTCCTGAGAAATTTATGACTACTTTGAGGACCATAGCCATGCAAGAAGAAGAGCTTTACAAGGTTTCATCAATGCTGGAAGAGGTTCAGTTTCTATACTACATTTTACTTTTCATATTTCCCTTGAAATGTTAGACTATTGGCTCCTACCTTTGTCACTGAAACTGTATTTTCTCTTTCTTTCGTTAGTCTTTTATCTAGTTTTACCACATTTCCAATCCGTTCCATTAGTTAACTGCTGCAGGTTAAGTAACCTGGCTACTTGACATTCGATTCCATCACGGGGACAATGACAACCTCTTTGTCTTTGAAAGAGAAACATAAACCTTGCCTTACCTGCAGTTAAATTTCTTACAACTTAGTAATATTCAGACTGAAAATACTAAATGAAAACAATTGACTGTATAGTCACTGCTGAGCATGTGGCAATATAACAGTGCTACTGATGACTATTCAAATACTGAACCAATCCATTGTAATACAATTAATTTCAAGCTCAGATACAAGTTACATGTTAATTAATTGTTTTTAATTTTCAACAAAACGTCTTTAATGCATTAATAACTTTCAGTTTTTTCTTTTATTTATTTTGGAATCCATGTACTCAATTATATAATCATGTTTAGAACTGTTGAATTAAAGGTCAATTAGAAGTCCTTCCCACCTTTGCCTTTGATTGTTGGCTGATTTTGTGATAAAATGAAATTAATTTATTATTACTTTTAGCTAGAAGCCTAGAACCCGAAGGCAAGTGATAAGCATTATATTAATTTGAATTGTTTATGTTCATGCTCTCTATGAAAAGCTTGCTGGATCTGAAAGGGAGAGAGAACTATCAGATACAGATGTCCAATCAGCAGTGTGGGAGGTCTGTGGTGATTCTGGAGCTTTACAATTGCTTGTTGATCTTCTTCGTGTGAAGTAAGTTCCTGGAATTACATAGCCATGATGCTTTAATCTCTTTTAATGCATCATCATTTCAACATTGATGATCTTATGTGCAATGCCTAACTGATTTCACTGCATTCAAGGATGATGGATCTTGAAGAGAATTCTGGAACAGATGAAAATGACCTTGATTTACTCAGGAAAGCCCTTATTATTGATAGCCAGGAAGACAGCAAACAATGCACCGGCAATTTAAGGTAGAAATTAGTATACTTGATTATAGTATTCATATATGCCTTGATTATTAGGGATGACTCTGATGCCTATCTTTTTTCAAGGGTACAGGTACCTAAACTGAGTCGTCCATCATTTCTTTCTTCTTGATTCTATTCAACGGCTTTTCAAGACCATACTAAAAAATTATTAATGACAAAAGTTTAAAAAAACTATTAGGGACCAAAAGTTTATCCCTGGCCAAAAACACATTTAAGCCTAATTTATAATGTTTTTTTTTGCAACTTATCTGAATAACTTATTGATATCTTATGAAAACAACTTATATGAAAATAGTTTAACTATGCTTCCTTGTTTATTACAGAGACAACATATACATAAACATTTGTTAACTAAACGCTTAAGTTGTTTATATGTACACCATTTCATTGCATAATTTGTCTTTCCCAAAATTTCAGCATAAAGACAAATGACTCTGAGGAACCAAAGTTGATGACTACAAACAAGTGGTCTGCTATAGTATATCGGCGTGGACAGAAGCAGCTAACAAGGTTATTCTTGAAAGAAGCAGAACATGCTTTGCAGTTATCACAGAATGAAGAAGAGGTGATTTCATGTTAACTATGTATGTCACATTGTTTAGTTCTATTTTTTCACTATCATCTTAACCAATGGTCACTCCTTTTCTTTGAGTAGTTGTTAAATAGGCCAAGTGCCTATAGGCACAACTAATTAAAACCTCAAGAAAAATTAAAATAATTTTTAACACTATTCATTCAAGAATTGCTCCAATTACGTTCTACACTTTAGTCATTTTTTATGCTTTCTTTTCTTTTAATGATCATAAAGAAAGTTGATTACACATTTAACATTTAATCTTTATATTTGTAACATTTTAATGTTTTGGTTTCTGTATCTAAAAAATACCCGTTTTAGTCTTAAATATGCAGTTTTAATCTTTATCATCTATTGTATCTTTAACAACAAATTTCTGCTAGAAAAGTTGGTGGTTCTGTACCACCATTTTTTATTCTATGATAGTGTTAGTTAAGAGAGTCAAGACATATTGATCATTGCAAAAATAAAATTATAAATACATGAAAACTATTTATAATTAAGTCTTGTAATTTTTTTAATATTTAAAACTATGATGATGTTTATAATTAATTAAAAAAAAATTTAAACGGGCGAAAATAATATGAAGTTGATTTTAAGAAGGATGTATAACATTTTAAAAATATTTAAAATTAAACCTGTTTTGAAATATTAGACTTGGAAATGAATTTTTTTTTATCATATACACAATTTTGAACATAATTAAGAGGTAAATAAAATATAGTGATAATAAAGTTATATCTTAAGAGAGAATTGAAAAAAACACTACTCCATTCTCAAGAATGAATGAAGGTTTTTATATTATTATATAAATTTTGGTTAAGATTAATACTTGGTGGAAAAAGAATCACATGGACATATGCAGAAATTCAACTAAAAATACGAAATATAAATATTAAACCTATGTAGCAGAACTTGGACTTTGTGGCAGCCATGGTATGAAAACTACATTTATCCAAAAATTGTTTTCAGATCCATTAAATTCAACTATAGCTATTTATCAACTCTCTAATCCTGCCAAATGCTTAAGTAACCAGCCTACTAAATAAGCAGAAGCTGCAGCTATGGCACCACTGAAAAGTGTGACAGCAGCAGAGAAGATGATGTTTTGGCCAGCAATCCTTGCCTTTGCCACCCCAAGAAGAGCAAGGGCAAGTGCAGAAACAAGGCATGCACTAAGAAACTTGATAGAGTCATTGTCAGTGAATGGTATGAGGATGATGAAGGAGAGCAAAGGAGCTGAGCCAAAGAGCATGAAGGATGCAAAGGTCACAAGGCCATTCTTCCAGTGCTTCACTTCTTGGTCTGCTGGCAGCACTCCCTTGTCTGCCACCATTCTCTGGTCTACCAGGATGTCATTGTACTTTGTGAATATGTTCACAACCTTCCACCAAGTAACAAAATCCAGACCAAGTTTAGAAGTTACAAGCAATTTATCTAAGAGGATAAAATATCGAAGAGGACAAAAGGAAGGATAAATAGTTCATATTGACATATTTCAGGAAAAAAAATTAAAATCTCAGTACAAAACTGTAATTTCAAGATTAATATGCAAATAATCTTGAAAAGAGTATTTTTACCTTTTGTTTTTTTCTTTATAACCATTCAAGGTAAAAATATTAACCTTAGTTTTCCAACACATATGACAAATCCTAACGACTAAACATATGACTATAATAGTAACTTTTTTTAAAATAACAAATACTAAAGACTAAACACAAACACATTGTTGTACTTTTTCATTAATTCCTTTTCATTAATAGAATTCAAACAAAACTAAAAGAGTTAAAATTGTTGTACTTTTTTTTATGATTGAAATATATCAATCCTTATTATAGTGAATTGACCATTTGCTCATGACAAATAAGTTAACATGTTAAGAGTAAGCTTTTGACTCTAGATAAGTTTTGTTACAATTTCTCCTCTCTAAAACACTTTTTCTAACACACATTTTATCATTGGTTAAGTTTATTGAAACTTAAAAACCAAGATAAAGTCATTACATAAGATGTAAGATCTGTCAAAGAAATTTATTTTCAATAAATTTTAATTGATAATAGTGCCTTCAAAAGAGAATTGCAGGCATTTTTCATAATACATGTACCAACAGTGCAAGTCTTTTATTATGTATGATAAGCTTGTTGATTTTTATATCAGTTGAGTTGAAAGTAATACTAATGATAGTTTCCAATGGGTAGATAGTATAAAAGTTTACATTTGGAAATGTATGTGAAACTCTAATTTTATTTCAAATGGTAGTTTTTTTATGCTTACCATGGTTGCATCATTGCAGTCCATCCCTAGAGCTTGATAGTGATTCACTAACTCTGATTGCTCCTTTTTCCTTTGGTTGTTGACATCCCATTCTGTCACTTTCCTTTCCTCAATGATCACTTCCTGCTCAGAGCTAGCAGACACAGAGTCCCCAAATCCCATTGATATTGCATCTGCCACCAGGTTTGAGAATCCAAGAACCAGCACATGCCCTGCATATAAAGTGTACCATATAAGTTAAAATAGCATATATGCTATATATTTGCATCAATGGCAAGACAATCTGTATCAGTGTTTCTGAGAAACATGAATGTACAAATGCAGACATAGTGACAAGAACCTTTGTCACACATAATCTCCATTGTAAAAACTAATGGAATTTGTTGCGAAAAGCCCAAGCTGCGAGTTCCTATCATACTACCTATCATACAATCTTAGCACTAAAAATTAGTGTGAAAAGGACAAAAGCTGTAGATGCAATCATAGCACTGTAAATCCCTTTTACCTCCATCGCTGTAATTAAACAGCAAACAGATTCATTGATATTAAGCATAAACTCTTAAACATTATAAATAATCATAAATTAACACAGGATGCATAAGCTCATAACAACACATGTTGAGCTTCTGGGGTCTAGGCTCCATTTCCAGATTATATCCTTTAAGTGATAACCAACTTAAAGCATCAAAATTTGTAAAAGTATCTCAAAATTTCAGCAAAATATCAAAGACCCTAATTACAGTTAAAAGAAAAAATGACATATATACACGTACCAGAGGATCTAGTGCTAGCATTGATGGAAGAAATGAGAGAAAAGCAAGTGATAATGGCATCAAGCCCTGCAAAAACTATACTCTTTACATATTTTCCCTTCCAGGGCTCTCTTGGTCTCTCACTACTCTTCCTTTCCGAGTCACCACCGTCCTCCGCCGCTGTCTGGAGGAGCCTTGTGGTGGTGCCATCACTGCTGCCACCTCTCTCACCCATTAAAACTCAAGCCTTTTTTTAATTTTTTTGTCTGTTTTGGAACTTTGGTGCATAGTATAGTGGTAAAAAATTGAAATTGTTTTTCACTGTGATTGATTCAAGTGGGAAAGCTTGAATTGGTGTCACTATGCATGCGATTGAACAAGCACGTTGATAATGAGTGGATTTGTGTTTCAGTGTTTGATTGACACGTTGAAAATGAGTGGATTTGTCTTTCAGTGTTTGATTGACACGTTTCCATGATGACTCACCACCACACCTTCAACAACACTTCTCTTCTTCTGCAAACTAACAGAGAAAAAAACACTGTTTATTTTGGTAGGGTTGATAACGTGGACGGGTCATGCGGTGCGGGCCTGTGTCCTGCTATTGAAAGTTCCGGACAGATTTATTAATTTAATGTGTTGATTTGTTTAGGTTCGCACTCTGTGTGTGGATCAATTATTATTATTTTGGTCCGTATAAAAAAAATAATTATTATTTTATTTTTTTAAACAAAATTATATCTCATTTATATTATTGTTGTAGTGTATCCTTTTAAATTTAATGGACAGAAGAAAAGATATCTAAATAAATTAATATTAAAAATAAGAGAATTTAGTTTTAGGTAAAATTTTATATTTAAAATTTGTTGATAAAAAAATAATATAAATAAGAGATTTTATTAAAATATTTTATAATAAAATTTTGATAAGATATTTAGTGCATTTACGTATATATTAAAGAAAAATATATACAAAATAAAATTTTAATTATTTTTAATTAAAAACCTTCTAACAACTGTGTATTGAAATATTTTTCTTTTTTATTTTTTTATCTTAATTGAATGAATTAAAATAAAAATAAAATTTAAATTTTCAAAACAGAAATGTATTTTTATAATTAAAATTTTAATTTAGAAAAAAAAATTCTTATGCGACTGGTCTGCAGGTCTGTCAAGTTACCTCTTACGCAGGAAGGAATCAGTAAAATGAGTCTACACCTCAAATGTGAGATAGACCAACCCGATCCACATTTTGCGAACTAAACATGATAGGTATATGCAGAACAGATCAACTTGTATTGTCACCCTATATAATAGTTATTTTAGCTTTTTAGAATAATATTGAAACTCAAGACTCTTTTTAAAGTAAACTGCTAATTTAATTATTAAAATTAATTAAGTAATAAAGTAATTCTTAAAATTCTCATCATCAATTCATTTAGTTTGGTCAAATTGCAATTAATGCAATACTCTTTAAATTATAAATTTCAATAATTTTGTCCTTATAATTACAATGATAGGATAAATTGTTGCTGATTATAAAATTTCAACTATTTTATGGTTTCATAATTACATCTCACATTAATACATGAAATTTTGATGCCGACAGAAAAAGTATGAAATTTGGACGCAAAATAGATTTAATATTTTAAAGAAAATAAATAATAAATAATAAATATAACACTAATTAAGTCAATGTAATTAAGTAAAAAGGGACAATACTTTATCTGCAGGAATAATAAAATATTTTTTATTACTAATACTTCAAGTTCCCAGAGTAATACTATAATTAATAGTTATATTAACATTTTCGTGACTATACTTTACATGAACTACTTAATTATATTATAGATATAAGAATTAAAAATCGAATTAAACTCCATAAAAATGTTTTCTTTTTCAATTAATAAATTATTTTATCAGTACAACTATTTGGAACGATTTTTAATTATTTTAAATATGTTATTCATGCAAATTTTGAAGTTAAGATTTTGTTTGGACTGAAAGAAAGAAAAAAAAGAAGAAGGAGACTGGGAAAGTTTCCGCTTAATTTCAAATAACTGTAAATTTGAATTTTAAATAAATTGTTTTTATATGTTCATTTTAAGTTTCAATTGTTTAAAAATAATTTTAAGAGATGCATTTTGAATGTTATTCACATCAACTCATGTTGATATAAAAAATTAAAATAATCTGTTTTCATGGAATAAGTAAGTTCTTACAAAATACCTAGGAATTTAATTCTAATAAATTAGTATATATATATATATATATTTATAGTGTCTAATTATAAATATATAAAAACTATTTAAAATAACTTCTAACTAATTGAGAAGATGAAAATTAAACTGAATAAATAAACAGATAAATAATAGAATTGTTTTAAAAATATTATTTTTAAGTTATTCTACTCATTCAGGTGTAAAACTTATTATGTTAAATTTCACTCTGTAGAAAAAAAAAAACAGTATCAGTATCATTAAATGTTAGGTGAACTGCAACAGAGGAGAAAGAACAGAAGCTCTAAATGCGCTTTGACAGTAAAGAAATTAAATCTGAGACTTTCCATTTAAAAAATAATATAAAATGCTAATTTGGACATCAAATTATTTTCTTTTTTCCTTTCACATGACATGAAAATAACAAAGAAATTGTGAATTTAAAAATAATATGCCTTAAAAAATAAAAATTGCATTCATCTAGAACATATTAAGCTAGACCAAGGGCTTCCTCTCATCATTTTCCCCTTCAGAATTTGGCAGATTCCCCAACTCTTCATCAGCACTGGATTTTGCTCTGAGGTCCCTTGGAGAAGAATTTAAGACCCTCATGGTGCTGCTGAATTTGCTCTCAGGCAACATCTTCAATGTGATCCCCATAGCTATGAGTAGAAGTCCACTCCCATGTTGTTCTGTCAATGGTTTTGTGAATATCAAGTATGACAATAACAATGTCACTGCCTTTCTTGCTGTTGTTATCTGTAACAGTATTCAATGAGGTAAGTTAGGATCATATAATGTGATTAAAGTTGAATTTCTAACACCCCATATGCTGCTTATTTTTGTATTTATGACACCACTGAATGATTGAATCCAATTAAAGGGTGAGTGAAAAATAAATATTGTTTTGAGTTCTGATTTTCATGTCATTTGGTGACTTGTAACAGACTCTCTCAGCACTTTACTTCCAAAACACTCTTTTCTGTTAGCTGAAATTCATGCAATGATAAACTATCTAACACTTTTTCCAATTAGTTGAATGAACGAAAGTCCTACTAATCTGGCATTGGAACTCACATATTTAGTGAAGAGTTACATGAGTTTCACCCAAGACTATGAATAGTGTCAAGAAATGTGATGCTGATATCGATCGCTATGCTATGCCTGAACAACTTTCAATTCAAGTTGAGTTTTTTAATACAAAAGGACTAAATGTTTGGTCATTTAATAACATTTAAGAGTCAGAAGGCATGGTGCATGGTGTGTTTGATTTTTCACATGGGGCTTATAAATGTTAGGCGCTGTAAAATGGTCCAAACTGACATGATAATAAAGGAAGTAAAATCATGTGAAAGCAATTTACCATGGCTGTGGTGGCAGCACCAAAGATGGCTATGAGGGAGAGAACAGATACTTGACCTATGAATGTGGCCATTGCTTCAAAGACCAGCACTCCATACACATAGGGATGCTGCAAGGACAAGAAAAAGGTGATTCTATTTGGAAAAAAAGCATAACATATTACTAGAGTGGAAAATGGCAGTGTTTATTCGAAAATTACCTGTGAACATGAAGTCCATGCTTTGAATAATTCTCCTGTGAAAAGCATGGGTGGGATTAAGAAAGGCAAACCCACTACTGTTGAGCAAAAGAGCATCTCCATCTGTGTTAACAATGGAAAAAGTATTAGAAATTTAAAAGGCTAATATTATATATATTTATGGTTCCTTTGAGGCTTACACTATCACACCAATAAGTACTGACAAGTAGTTATGGATAAAAAGATAAATGGATTAAAATTTTCTGAGAAGTAAAATATATTTATGTTGGTCACATAATTGGCATAAAAGGTCATGCACCTTAAAAGGCACAAAGAAGGGATAGAAAGAGATGAAAATCACCTGTGTGGTCTCAGGGTTCATAGTGAATATTGCTTCCTGAAGATTTCCCAGGAAAGCGTCCATGATCAATGCTCCAGATATCATAAAGACACCAATGGCACTGAAATTTGGTGATGTATGTGCATCTGCTAGAGTGAACAGGATCAGACCAACTACAAGAAGTACTGCAGATATGTATTCATGTAATGGATACTTCCTTCTCAGACCCGGAATGAAGGCACCCATAATCATCACTGGCAGAACCTATAACACAAAAACTTATTTAGTTACATTTCAATGTTAAATGGTCAGTTTAGCTGCAACATTGTAACACAGTTTTAGGGGCAAAATACCAAGATTTGGAATCATTGAACTGTTGCTGATATAAGTAAAACCTCATTTAAGGTGTTTTAACTGTAGCTGATACCAAGGTGTTTGCTTCAAGAAAGGGTAAAGTAAGGATATGATAGAAATTTTTTTCATGAGCTTTTGTCACTTACCTTTGTGGATTTGAACATGATTTGTGCAGGGTAGTTAAGAAAAGCTAAAGAACCCTTTGTTAGGCCATGAGAACCCATGAGTACAACCGAGAGCTTCACATAAGTTTTCCATGGATTCACCATTTGCTTGCTTGTGAAGCCTTGGAGGTAAATCAGACACAGGTACACAAACCCTTGAACAAATGTGAAGTACCAACCATAGCTAAAACAAGTAAAACAAACCACCAACTTCACTGTTAGACCCCATTCAAAACTGCAAAATAATAATAATAGAATAGTAACCAAGGTGAATGAATCATTCACCTAAATTGGAGCCTGTTATAGACATATTCCTGCAAAATAAAGTAAATGAGAAAAAAAATTATTAAAACATAAATATTCTCAGTACAATAACTAAAAAAAAGAAATAAAATTGAAGTCAAAAGTCCCAACAACACATCAGAAGGAACAACAAAAGGCAGACAAATCTTGGCACTTTTGAGAAAACGTTTTCCTTGAAAAATAATCTTTAGGCTAGCAATTATGCAAGAAAAGAAAATAAAAAGGAAGAAATTTACAAAATCAAACAAAACCAAACCCATTTTACCACTAAAAAAACTCAATTTTTGTTTTTTCTTTCTCCTCTTACTTAGCCCTTGTTTCTGCAACCCAGTTGCAGAAACTTTGTTTGCAGAAACTTTGAACCAAAAATATCAAACTCAAGAATTCAAGAAAAGCAAGAGAGAACAGAGCACATATATGATCCATCATCACATCTACCTCACAGATGCCGTTAACAAGATATCCAAAGAAGAACCCCGATGAACAAATAAGGAATTGCTGCCATCTGGGTCGGTCAGAGAGTGAAATTCCGAACAAACTACGAGCCTGCTCCTCGTTCTTCATCTGTTCATAACACTCCTTCTCTGTCCACTATTCAACCACCACACCCAAAATCCAATTCACCAAAAAGACAACACTTTTGGAACTCAAACCATCAACCAGCCTAGAAATCTTGCTCTTGCATGTTGACTTTGCCAACCCCAGAAAAAAAAAATAGAATTTTTGGTTACACAAAATGGAAACTTATCTGATCAGTGACCAGTCTTTGCAAGCAAGTTCTAGGGGGTCACAACTTTGTGCATGTAAGATTCAAAGAGAGAAAGTGAAAAGAGAGAAATTGAAAGAGTAGTGTGTGTAAATGTGTTCATTCATTCATTCACACAATCTCAGCTGTCTCCTATGTACTGCTATATGTTTATGTAATGTTGATTCTAAGCAAAGGTGGAAGGAAATGAATAAATAAGAAGAGAAAGAGAGAGATTTAATATATTTTCAATTTTCAAGGACGCTCTTCATTTCATGGGAAAGGACTTAGGAGTATTAAATTGTGGCACAAGGAGAAGACCAGCTTGGGGTTAAGGGCAGTTATGTCATGTGTGATACATGCACATCCCTTTCTTAATGCTCCTTGTTCTTATTATATGACAATATTGTCCTGTTATTAGTCCTAAAAATATAGACCACAGAGGGTAGGTCCTACATAGGAATGATTTTGGTGGGGACCTTCTTTTAGTTTTGCTTTAACTTCACAGGTGCAAGTTCTCAAGAACCAATGTAACTCTGGTTTTTGGTCATTTTGGTGTTCCACTCACACACACCAAATTAGGAATGATTATAAGACCATTTTTTATATATTTTCTTGTAACTTTTCAATGATTCATTCCTTTATCAGAAAATTTAATTTAGGAAATATATATCATGTCAATAAATTTTATTAATTATAATCTTCCAAAAAAAATATTTTTTTATTCTCTATATTATATATATACTTTTTTATAATTGTGTCAATGAATTTGGTTTTTGAACTTTTAAAAAATATGATTTAGTTTTTACAATTAAGAAAGATAGAATTTACATGTTTTTAAAAAGATTGTTGACTTACTAAGAATTAAGAAGAGAAAATAATTATTGGAAATTATGAGGAAGCATATCTAAAAAAAAAATATGCCTAATGTGTTTCTTCAAGTACAATAACTCTTTCTTAAATTTTTAATTAATGTTCTAAAGACATTATTTTTTTATTTTTCAAAAAAATATGAAAATAAATTTTAAAACTAAAGCATATTTTTTACCATATTTAACTAAAATATAAATAAATAAAAAAATTCTTTTTTAACGTATGATGGTAACTGGTAAGGTGGATATTTAATAAAATTGGACTATATATTTTATTAATATATAAAGGAATAACTATAAAAAAATTTATTAAATGTTTATATATAAATGCTTTTCTTAATAATAAATTTTACACTGAAAACTATCAGTTAAACGTACGTTTTGTGGAGGATTATTTAAATACATTGAGGAATTAAAAGTTATACTAAAAACACGTTTAATAATGTCCATATTTTTCTACAAAAGGAGGATTCTTTAAAACGTTTGATTTACATTAACTTTAAGTATAAATATTATTATATTATTAATTCCTTAAATTTTATTTTAGACATAAATTTGAAGGTAAATTACTACAAAAATTAGGAATTAGTGACGAGTACACCACCTATTTAATGGTTGAAATTATAATTTTTTTCTGGATTGTTCACTAAAACTAATAAAATAGTAAAATGATTCTTAAAACTGTACATATTATTGATGAATTTCATTCAAATTGTTAAAGATAATCATACTTCTCTTGTAAATAAATAAATTAATAAAATAATCCTTAAAATTATAATAATACGATAAATTAGTCCAATTATAAAAACTTTAATTGTGCTTAATTATTTCTAATTCACTAGTCAAATATAAGTATACATTTAGAAATAAAATTGCAACCAAATGAATAGATATTAATTCGTTTTATTATTACAATTTTAAGGACGGATTAATAAATTATAATTTTAAGGGTTATTTATTATTTTTGTTTAAGGAACTATTTGATTATCTATCACAATTTGTCGGATTGAATTATTTAATGATATCAAGTTCAGAAGTCCTTTTATATTTTATTAATTTCAAAATTTCAAATTAACAAATTCATGTTAAGAATTAAGTTATTTATTTACTTAAATAATAGTATTATCATATATGACGGCAATAAAAATATATTTTACAATATTATTTTATAAATTATTTATTTTATTTTATTTTTGCAATAAAAAACGTAAATAAATTTTTTTTCTCTAAAAAAAATGTATTTTGGAAGATTCTTTGAAAGATTAATTTTCATTGATGAATCTTCTGTAATAGTAAAAACAATATTAAGAACATATTAAATCATGTATATCATTTAACGTGATGGACGATTCTTTTAAAGAAATGATTTTCTTTAGGTTTTAGAGTAAACATTTTAAATAGTCAAATAATTAAATTTATTTAAGATATAACTTTTAAAATAGTTAAAATAATCAATGATATTACTACGTAGCTATTCTAATTGAGTAGAGGGGATCTTTTTACAATATTAATACATTTATTAAATTCTTTAAGTAACTAAAAGCTTTTTTTTTCTTTTATAAATAACTCTCCTATCTTTAAGTCTAATTAATTTTACATTATCATCCGTTATAAATTACATAACAACGAATTACTGGAAACCGGACAGAGAGTTAAAAATAAAAAAATTCTTTATAATTTTTATTACACTCGACATAATTTGAAGTAAAAATGGTATTTATTTTAATTCCATCCAAAACTAGTATGAGAAGATTGACGAAAGTAAATAGCATATCATGTTACATTCAAAAAAAACAAGTACTTACGCATGGAATATATAGTTATAAATTTTTTAATTATTTACATACGAGATTAAAACATAATTACCTAATAAAATATTTATAATATATTATATTAAAGATGTTGAACATGTATTGTATATTTGACTATTGTTATATCTTGGATTTGTAATATCATGTAGTAAGGTTAATCATAAAAGAATAAATAGCGATAATGGTAGTAGTTATTGTTGTATTCACTTAGTTAGAATTGAGATTTTAGTGGTAAAATTGTATGTTTATGGTTTTTCATACTATTTATTCAAATCTCATTCATGTGGTTGAATAAAATTGTGTGAATTATGGTTTTATTTATACTCATTGGATCTATATCTTTTCACCTAATCACTTTCTTGGTAAAGGGGTTTCAATTCAAATAAAATTCAAACACGATTAAAAATTAAAGGTATTTTCTATTGCACAACTCTTCCATGATGAATAAGTTTCAATTAAAACAAAACTCAATTAAGAGACCGATATCTTTCATGGATTACTAAATTGTCTGTCTTAATTGAGTGCTCACTCATTGGATCTGAATTTGAATCCCTCAAACAACAAAATATTAATATTAACTTTAAAACTTGTATTAGTTACCGAGTCAAAGCACCTACAAATATGTGTATATCATATTTTTCTTAGAACAAACTTGGCTTGAAAACATATGTGTATATTTAGAACAAAAAACAAAATTGGCTTGGAATCATGTGTGTATATCATATTTTTGTAGCAAGTAAAATCTATGATTCATGATATAATTCCACAATTTACAATTTTATAAACCTTTTACGATCTTAACTATGATCTCAATTTTAACTATTTTGATAGTACTAATGCTAGTACCAATGATATGAAATGGTAGTAGTAGTAAAGATAGTGATGGTAGTAGTGGCAGTAATGATATTATCACTGGTAGCAGCAACGATAATGGTAGTGGTAGTAACAACAATAGTGGTAGTGACACTGGTAATGATAGTGATAATGACAATCTCAACGATAGTAATATCGGTAGTAGTAGTGATAGTAACAATGATATTGATATGGTTGTAAGAATGCTTGTATTAGTGGTAGTTGTGGAGAAAATAGTGGTAGTAATAGTAATGTTAGTATCAATGGTAATATACGTGGTAGTGGTAATAGAAGAAATATCAGTGATAGTAGTTGCAATAATAGTAGTGATTGTGAAGTAGTTGTGGTAGTAGTAATAATACTAGTAGTGTTTGTTGTAGTACTAGTGAAAATAGTAGTGGTAATCACAATAGTAGTAATAGCGACAGTAATAGGTAATGGTTGTGGTAATGTTAATTGATAAAGTTCTTTGGAGGAGACACTTGCTTCAATCGGTAGATTGGATGGAGGTGACGAAAACAATAAAGGAGATGAAGTGTTTGAAAGAAGTAAAGTGGAGGAGAGATTCTTCTCCAGAGATGTTCGACCAACTCACAAAGAAAGACTTAGAAAAGAGTTGAAGTTTGAAAGGTTATCCAAGATAACTTCAAGAAAAAGTAAAGAATAATTTTAACATCATTGCTCTATTCATTCAAAAGTTAAAATTACAAAGGATACTTTTATTTAAGAAAAAAGAGATTCGATCTTAAAAAAGATGAGACAGTTAAGTTTGAATATTTTCATATATCCATAAAAGATTGTAAAAAAGTGGATCTAGTGATAACTATTCATAGAATCCATACCCACGCAGATGTGTAAAAAATGTACAAACAAAACCATGCACATATCTCCTATATGTGACTAGCCTAGGTTTATTTTCATACAAAAGTTTTCTGTCCACTTTTTCAGTATGAAAGTTTCTCGCAATTTTTATTTTGAATGAATATTTCTTGTAGAATTTTTTTAAAAAAAAAATCAAAGAAAAAGTCCCGCAAGTCTTCAATTCGCGTGTAACTTATTATCTACAAACAAATTACCAAGTCATCATAGAAAAATTGTGAAAAAATCATTTTCTTACAAATTCTTATAAAGTAATTCACAGCAAAACCCACGAAATATGAAATATTTTATTAGTGTAACTTACTACTACCCCTCTCTAATTTGTTGGGACCAAATTCATGAAGTTCGAAGATCTGAATTATAGATACTATCTAATATCAGATTATTAAGCAAAAATTATAGGGATTATAGCGAGGATCAAATTCTATTTACTTTATAATATCTCCTTTATTTCTTTGATTGAACTTATATATACCTCCATAAAAACTCCCCGCGACTTATATAATTGGTAATACTATTTTTAAAATTTTAGATTTTCTCAAAAACAAATTAAATATTTTGCCTTGTTTCCTTCTCTTCAAAATATCACATAAATGACGACTGAATAATTCAAATCAATACATATATAAAATAAATAAAATCAAGAAAAGAACGACGTGTGCCACTCATTTGGACCATTTTATTATTAAGTTTATAAGTATAGACTAAATTGAAAAAAAAAATGGTAGATTTTGTAGAATACCATTTGTTTTTTATTGCGAGGAACCTCTCGAAAAGCTATTAAGTTTAAAAAATTGTTTTAGTCAGCAAATGTTGGTGTTAGGTAAGGATTAGACTGAATAAAAGTTAAGCTTTGTAAAGAGAAATAATGGCTTTTGAAACTTTTTTTATTCTTCTGTCGAAGTCAAACAAAATTATGAATTATAATTTATGAGTTCTGCAATTAATTATTGTTGATTGAAAAGGTCGTTTTGTTCGTTAATCAGTCATGACAGGCTCGTTGAGATGGATTACAGTTGTATTTCCTTTTTAATATACAAAAGAGGATAATAAATATAGATAAATTTCAAAGTTTTTTTTATCAGTAATAAAATAAATAAATAAATTTAAAACTATAATTCACTTTTGAATTAGTTAACACTAATGTCGTAATAAAAAATAATGTTCAGCTCATATATATTTTGTATTTTCTATAGTAGGAATTAGAAAAAATAAGTATAAAGACTAGGAAATAATCTCTATGATACTCTAAGATATAATATTTATTTATGATATATTTCAATATTGTATTTATTAAGAAATAAATTGTTTACAAATTTCTTTTAGAAAAGAATGTGAATTATTAGAGTTTTGGTGTTGTGATTGTGAAAGATAAGTCAAATCGTAAAGTTTATTTTTGTTTAGAGAGATTTTTTTTTTATCAGCACTAAAACATTGTTTAGAGAGACTTGAAAATGTTTATATTGAATAAGAATAGATTAAGAAAGTAAAGGATATAGGTACTATATATAGTAATTTTTGAATTGAAATGAAAAATTTGTCATGCAACTACTAACTTTAAAATTAAATATGAAGGGTGTCGTCATGTCAAGTGAATATTAAACTTTGAACTATAATTTCAAAAATATGTTCCAAAAATACTAAGTTTTGAACTAAAATGTAAAACGTGTAAAAAAAGTAATAAGTTTTTATGAGCTTAGATATAAAGGTGTTATCAAATATTGGGGTTTGAATTGAAAAGAAAAAGGATTAGTATAAAACTCTGAACTAAATTGTTAGATAATTGATATTTGTGTCTTTTTTAATAATACACACAATATATATATATATATATATATATATATATTAATTTTGAAAACAAATCTTCGTTATTCTTATATATATTAATATAGGACAATTCTCTTACCATTTAGCATAGTCTATTTCAGTATCGGGTATAATTATCATATTCACAATAAAAATACAACAATAAACAAAGTAAATTAATGTAATTTAATTAAGTAAAAAAATAATAACATTATTTTTATATTACATTATTTTTCATAAGCATCTGGGTTATATATCCTATCATAAATAATTACAAATTTGTCTACTAAATACATTTCTATAGTTTCAGTTAAGACTTTTATGAATTAATTAATTATATAATTAGACTCGTAATTCGATATGTAAAGATATAGATTGAATATCTCGATCAAATATTAACACTTAATTTAAGATCAAAATCTAACTACTTATAGAATAGTTCACAAGAAATGATGATAGCTCCTTACAATTAGTATAATAAGTAATAATCACGATCTTCATTAACTTCTTATCCCTAATATCTCTTCACCTATAAGTGACTTCAAAATGGTGAAAGTTATTATATTTTTATTTTATATAATTTTATTAATATAAATTACTTAATATTATATATTATTTTATAATTACATAATTATCCTCTTACACCTAAAGAATGATTCTAGACAAAATATATTAACATTTCATGAATAAATTTTTTTATATTAGTTTTAAACTCTATAAAAAAAATGAAAGAATAATGATCAAATTTTAATATTAAATGAAATTTCAATATATCATAATTAGTTTTTTTTAAATATAAAATATATTTTATTATTTTTTAGATTTAAAATCTATATTTATGCTATATTTTTAAAAATCTATATTTTTAAAAGAAAAAAATATTAAGAATTGAAAACTAATAAATATCTGTATAGAAACTTAAAAACAGCATATAGACTTAACATATTGAAAACTAATAAATATTTGTTAATTCACCCATTCATGTATATATAAGTTTCGGTGCATCTATTTCCTCTTACAAGTTTCGGTGCATCAATATTGATTCTAGGATTTTTGTGGAAGAGATGCCTTACAACAAATACATGGATCGGTGCATTTTGTTTGGTTTACTTATTTGCACTGTCACTATTAATTCAATCTCTATGATAGTTTTGTGATATATATTTTCTATCTTAAGTGTTATTATGTTCTATCTTAAGTTTTGAATATATTTTCTGATAGTGTTATTATGTTCTATCTAAAGTTAAATATTAACCAAATATAAAAGTGAAGGAGCTCCTTAATATATGGGTTGGAATACTTTTAAAAAGTGATTGTCTTTTATATAATTTATTTATTACTGAGATGAGAAAAAAATTGTAGTGGTAGGATTTTAAAAATATTTAAAACATTATTCACATGATCAATTGTACAATATTTTAATTACACATGAATGGATTTGGAATTCTGGGTCTACCACAGAAGTACTTTATAAATATTTTATTCTCACCGACTTTTGCAATTAATAATGAACTTTGAAATTTTAATTGAGAATTTCACTATGACCCTACATCTGATTTACTAGTATATTAATTTTGAAACGAGTTTTTTTGACACGTTGCAGAAAATTAAGAAAAGTTGTAAAAGTAAAAGAAACACAGAAGACTCGTGGATGAGAGATTGAGACCATAAAGGTTAAAATTTAAAATGCATTATTTTGCCATAATTATAGAGTATGATGCATGGAGTTTTAATAAATAAAAAAAGCATGCATGAAAGTAATTCATCTTTTTTCCATAATCTGATGGGTGGTGTTCCGTTTCGGTCACGTCCTCGATTGGTGCAATATCCCTAAATCCAAAAAAGAAAACGATAAAGATCACGAGATATGGTTCATTTCTTACCAAAAAAGAAGAAGAAATTAATACTAGTAAAATATATTTATTTGGCATGCAAATCCTACAATTTGTGCTATATATGTAGCTGTAACTAAATAAAAGCACTTAAGTGTAAGTTTATTTTCTTAATTTTCCTCTTCTATAACACTTAATTACTTTTCATATCTACCCCTTTTTCTCTTATACTTCTCACGGGAGATAATAAAGTTAAATCACTACGTAAATGTGTCAACCATTATCTGCTACTAATATTTGCAATTGGTTTTGATATGATTTTTTTTTTTTTTGCAATTTGTTGTAATAAAATTTTGCTAGTTTTTTTTAAGTATGGTACCTATTAAAAATCTGAATATAAAACACCACAAACTTATGTTTCTACTAGTATATTAATAAAAAAAATCATTAAATAAAAATTAATTTTAGAGACAAAAAATAATTAGTTGGTATAGTGACTAAATTAAAGATAATTTTAGAGACTAAAATATTTTTAGTTTCAAAATTAGTTTCTTTTATTGTTAAATAGTTTTTAAATTGGTATCTAATTAGCTCCCAAAATTTTAACTACCAATTATTTAGATTTTAAATTTGGTAGAAAAATCTTGTTAGTTAATTATTATTTTGTTTCAGGTTTTTATTACGGGTAGAGTTTTTGTTTGGTAGCTTGGTGGTTGGTTTTGGTGGAGTTTGTCAGAAGTTGGTTTTGGTGAAGTTTGTCAGAAGTTGGTTTTGATGTATTTTGCATAAGGGTTGAACCACCCATGAAGTGGTTCCTAATTATTCATTTTTTATTGTTAATAAAAAAAATCAATTTATAAGTTAATTAACAATAATAAAAATTGATTTAGAAACTAAAAACCTTTTTAATCTCTAAAATATCTCTAATTTAGTCGTAACTAATTATTTTTTGTCTACAAAATTAGTTTCCATTCAATGATATTTTTAGTTTATAAAATGAAAGTAGTCTTTATAATAATTTAAAATTAAAATCAAATATTTTTAATTAATGAATTATAAAAAAACTTAAAATATATCAAAATAAACTCATTTTATTTATTTGGTGAACGTGTCATTGGGTCGGATCCGAGAAACAATTTTGATTTTTTGTTTTAGATTTTAAATCTTTTTTTTTTGTATTTTAAAGAAATTGTTTTAACTTAAATAATTTTCTTTTGCTCTGCACTTAAAATTTAATTAAGTCACTGAGTTAATAGTAGAAGGGAGAGTTTGAGTATATAGATTAGGACCGTTTATTTCATTTTATTTTTAAAATTAGTTATTTTAATTTTAATAAAAAAAACGTGTTTTAATTATATTTCAATACCAGAAACAAATATAAGTATAGTTAAAATATCAATTTAAATAAATCTGAATTCCATTGAACGATTTAAAATTAATTTCATGAAAATCGAAATTAAGAGGTTATTGAACATGTATAATAATAAAAAATAGTAAAGTATTGAACGTTCTTAGGCTGATTTCAGTTGATGTTTTCTATGTATTATATTTTTATAAATTAAAGAAGCTTAGGGTTTAGTGTAATTATAGAAAGTAAATTAAATTAAACTAAAACCATTGGAGTGTTAATCAATTTTCAGATTAAACAATTAGGAAAAACTAATCAACACTATACCATAATGAAAAATGCAACACAAAAAACCCACTTCAAATCAAATATCACCATTAGATTGTTTGAAAAAGGAAGAAAACATACTTAATAAAGAAAAGGTTGCAAACTTAAATTAAAAAAATTACGAAAACATGAATGTAAATAGAAAGTGTTAAAAGATGTAAAATGGTAGGGAAGTAAAATATTTAGAAGTTTTAGAGAGTGAATATTAGTAACATTTAAATATAAATCCATTTTACAAGTTATGTAAAGATGTTGACTTCTCGAGCTTGCCAACTTTGAGTCAACTCTACCAAAGCACATGCAAGTGCCTTAGGTTGTAGGATTCCAATTCTTCCTCAAAATAATGTGTTTGAAAAGTTTTATTTTCTTGAAAAAGAAGCTAAATGTGCATATTGTTGAAGAATACCAAATGCTTTATATTTCTTGAAACTCACTTATTTGAGTTCCATGTCTAATAACTTAATTGGGATTAGTGCTTTACTTATAGGTAATTATACTTTCACATGCCTTATTCTACAATTTGGTATGAATTTTCTTTCTTCTTGCCAAGTTGTTTTCTAATATGATTATATTGGAGGTGCTTAAAACACAATTCTAAATCCTAAATAAATATCTTATTTTTGTTGAAGTATGGTATATAACACAAGAAAATTATGAAATAGAAACCAATTTTAGAGATAAAAATAATTAGTTGTTATAATGACTAAATTAGAGACCATTTTATAAACTAAAAAAAATGGTTTTTAAATTACTTTTTATTATTGTTAAATAGTTTCTAAATTGGTATCTAATTAGCTACTAAGGTTTTAATTACCAATTATTTAGATTCTAAATTTAGTAGCAAAAACCTTGGTTGCTAATTAAATACCTATTTAGAAACCATCTAACAATAATAAAAACTAATTTAGAAACCAAATTTTTTTTTGTCATAATTAAAATGGTCTCTAATTTAGTTACTATAACAACTAATTATTTTTTTATCTAAAATTGGTTTTTATTTCATAATTTTATGTAGTGTAAATATAGAAGAATTAAGACCAATTTTTATAAAATTTTAAATGATATGTATTGAAAATAATTTTCAATGGGACTTCATGGTTTAGTCTCATGTTAATTAGTTCTTTAGTGGTATAATTAAAATAGACTATATATTTTTTTTTAACAATTGTAAAACTAAGTAAAAGAAATTTGGACTAAGTAATACACTTTTCATACTAATATACATTCTCTAATACTTCACATTTGAAGGTGCATGAACATTCTTCCTGAAATTGATCTCTTTAGGTTGAAGCTTCAAATGATTATTCAAAAGAGTGATGAATATTAAAAATATGTAACCAAGTGAAATCCTGAAATTTGAGTTTGACTTGGAGAAAGATTATATATATTCAAAACTTTGAGTTTCAACTTCACCTATTTAATTAGTTTATAAAATAATTATTTTATTTTTATAAAAAAATCTTTAATTATTTTTTAACTTTATTAATATATAATTTAATAATTATTTTAATATAAGAAAACTGTCTACAAATTAAAAAATGTATTTAATATTATAATTTAGTAAATACAAATTTATAACTCTCAATTCATCTATATTTTTTCATAATCAATATATAAAGAATAATGATATAATAAAATCTAGATTATAATATTTTTACCAACATATTGATTTATATATATTATAAGATCATGTGTTATCCCTATGTTTTATATATATATATATATTAAATACTTGTAAAAAAATTGTGATAAATAATTTTGTGAAAAGAATTTGAAATTTTAGTGATGAAAATTTGTGACAACTTACTTCATCACAAATAAAAATTGTTACAAGAAAGAAATATTTGTATGAAAACAAACTTTTTTTTATGATTGTCATATGAGATTTTCAAAAAAAGGAATTTCACTTTAAGTCAATGAAAATATTGAATGGTTAAAGTTTTTTTTTTATATTTACCTAAAGAATCTTATTTTGAGCACAATAACTTAAGAGACACTATTTTGCTTTAAGTAATTTTATTTAAGAAAGCTTAAAATCGTTTAAAGTGATGACATTCAAGTGAAAAATATTCACTTTATCTTTACTTCAAGAGACAATTCTTAAGCAAACATGGTTTACATTTAAGTTAGATTATCTAAGCTTTTAATAAATCGTTGAACGCAACTGAAATGTACATTTAATTAATAATGTTTTGGCGTCTATCATTTCTCATAAAAGCAATGTAGCTAAAGGAAAAAGAAGGGACGTTTTAGAAATAAAAAATTTTAAAAGTTGAATTTCCTATGAACTTATCTTATTATTTTTTATTCATTTTAATTTATATGAAATATTAAAAAATTATGAAATTTAAAATATTGTTTTATTGTTTAAGTTTAATTAAATTATAGTTTCTTTAATAAAGTTTGGTGTGTTTAAAGTTATGAAATAATAGTTATATTATAAATGGTGTGGATATCATTTAATTTCAAAATATATCAATAAAGATTTACAGGCTTAATCCAAAATTAGAGAACTAGAAAGGTTTTTCTTGAAATCTATGAATAACCAAAACAATAATTAAAATTAAGAATAAAAATAAAATAATATATATATATATATAATCCTAATAATTCCCTAATTGATGATTTTGAATATTGCATCCAATCTCGTACAATTTTGAACTCTTTCCTTAATTTTGGGATTATTTCTTTTAATCAAGTCAAATTAATTCTTAATAAGTTTCAAAATGAATTTTTTTTTTATCTAAAATAAAAAAATACTTATTTTCACTGAAAAATATAAATATTTTGAAAAAGAAGAAGAAAAGTTTTAGAAAAATAAATAAAACTCTTAAAAATAATTAAGAAAATATTAACTCAATCTAACGCATCATTTAAATTACCTTAAAACTTATATTAACAATAATTTCTGATTGGTTGGTATCATAGACTAATGAAAGATATTAAACTGTTTTAAACAAGCTAACATCCTAAATTAAAGTTTAATTATACCTTAATTAAAACATAGTATATTAAATAAATCACTTTTTTTTCCTAACGCTACCAAATTGTACAATATTGAGTCCAAGAAACCCAAATGGGCTTTTGAACTTTCACCTTCCACCAATAACGGTAGTAAATCCAACGGCTATATTTTAATTTTCCACGTTGTCTCGACCAATGACAGACACTGGGTTTTCTTTCTTCCTAACACGATAACCTAGAACACGACAACTAATTCACTGAAGATCAGAACAAGATTGAATTTTGACAATGTTTTTGCATGCTATTTTTCTTGTCTAAGCGATGGGTGTTGGTGCTAATTTCTGGGAGCTGCTAAAGCCCTATGCACGCCATGAGGATTTTGATTTCTTGAGGAACAAGCGAGTTGCTGTGGACCTTTCATTCTGGATTGTTCAGCATGAGAATGCCATGAAAGCCACTCATGTCAGAAAACCTCACCTCAGACTTACCTTCTTCCGCACCATCAATCTCTTATCCAAGGTTCCTACCCTAGAAATGTCATAAAAAGTTAGGAATTTTGGCTTTTGAAGAAGATTTTGGGTTTTTTAATACCCTTTTAATTGAATAAAAAAGATTTGAGATTAATTGACTGATTGGATCAAATGATTGTATTAAGAGGTGTTATTGCCTTCTTGATTTTGTTTGAGTGGAGTTGGGGAGAATTGGGTAGTTTGCATGAACTGTCGATATTGTTTACAAAAAAAAAAATTACCGATTAGGTTTAATAATCTAGACTTAATGTTCTGGTAGTATTGGATTGGAGTGTCATTCTCCATGTGATGGAGTTATCTAAGTTATTGTTCCTTTTTATGTTTTATGAAGACTTAAATGTACTTATTGATAGGCTTGTATTGGAGTATAATGCATGGTGTCGGGTTTAATCTAAATTATTTTTTCTTTTGTTTTTTATACCTGTTAAATTAGCTTAGATTCCGAATAGTCAAACAAAAGATGGACTTGAAGTTTGATGACCACGATATGGTGATTTTTGCAGTTTGGGGCATTTCCTGTGTTCATTGTTGATGGGACTCCATCACCATTGAAAACACAGGCCAGGATTGCAAGATTTTTTCGGTCTTCTGGCATTGAGTTGACTAGCTTGCCAGTGTCTGAAGGTGTTTCACCTGAGAGGAGCCGCATGTTTTCAAATCGAGTTCAAGAATGTGTGGTGAGAAGTTTTTGCATTTCCTGATGATTACCACCAACTTGAAACTGTTATGTTGATCCTATTTTCGTGTCTCATGTTACCTTAATCCAAATTTGTTTTCCTAATATTCACAGATATATCTTATACCAAAAACACTTATTTAATTGCTTACTTGTCAGATATGGATGCAGGTTGTAGATTTGTTTTCTGATAGTCACCTGTTCTCCTGTTATAGGAACTGGTTAAACTACTAGGAATGCCTGTACTAAAGGCTAAAGGAGAGGCCGAAGCACTCTGTGCTCAATTAAATAGTGAAGGTCATGTAGATGCTTGCATCACAGCTGACAGTGATGCATTCCTCTTTGGGGCCAAATGCATTATAAAATGTTTCTGTCCCAATTCCAAAGTAAGTTACCATGGTCATTGTATTTTCAATTTTATCTCCTGGCAATTTATTATAAAAAAATGATCTATGTTTTCCTAGTTCACATGTTTATATACCAGATGACTTTTACTAAATGGTTTCATTAATCTGGATACTAATATTGGCTGATCACTTTAATTTTGAGTTTTTATAGTCTGTGTACTTGTTACAAACTTATGATTGTTAGGCCTGATTTAGTTCAAAGTTAAATGTGTGATATCTGTCAGTGTACCTCTTGCTTCTTCCTCAACTAACCATATATATTATAAAATGATTTGTTCACTTGCTCTTCTTATAATAGTTTTTTGTCTTCTTAAAAAAAAATTAATATTAATTTGTAGTATTTTCTCTGTCCTCATAACTTAGCAATGGCAGCAATTGATTGATTTCAAACATATACTTAAAAGTTTTACCTGTATATCCTTTTAATTGTCCTGAAGTTGCAGACACTGCATGGACCTTTTATGCTGAAAAGAAATACTTGAGAACACTTACGGAGTATTAATATTTTGAGTGTGATGTACTTCTATTTATGTATCTGGTTTATTTTTAATTTTTAATCTAAGTTTGAAAATATTGCTAGCAAGAAACAATTAATCATATTAAACATCAATGGCTTTTTTTTATATTATGTGGGGTCAGCTATTGTATTTTATATAATCCCGAGCCAGTGAGGAGGCCAGTCTTTTAGATTTTAGTCCATCTTATTGGTTTCAGTAAGGGTTTTTTTGGTCTGCCTCTTCCTCTGGTCATTGGGCCATCCTCCATCTAGTGAATTTTTCTTATTGGGGATTCTGTTGGTCTTTTTCTCACATCACCAAACCATCTTAGTTGCAACTCTATAAACTTTCCTTACATGTATACCACTCCTGCTTTCTCTTGCATACATTTATTACTATTTTTTATCTTTTTTAATAAGATTACTCATTCAATGTGCCTTCTCAGCACCAAAACACTTAGCTTATGATTTTTTTAGAACCTTACCATCCAACATTCAGTACCCTTAAAATCACTGGTTACTAACAAATTTGAGTAAATTCATTGCATGCAGGAACCGTTTGAATGCTACAATATGTCAGATATTGAAGCTGGACTTGGATTGAAGAGGAAACACTTGATAGCTATCTCTCTTTTGGTTGGAAATGATCATGATATGAATGGTGTTCGAGGAATTGGGCTTGATAATGCACTTCATTTTGTTATAGCTTTTAATGAAGATGATATATTGAATAGGTATGGATCCTTCGGAGTGATAAACATTTTGTTGTATCATCTGAAGTATTTAAATGTTATGGAATACCCCCTTGAGAAAAGGACAAATTGCATGAAGCTCTATTTTAAATTTTGCTTATTTGTACTTTTGCTCCTTCTAGTTTGGACTGCACAACCTTGATATCTCAAGTTTGTCTTTTTGAGTTTGAGCTAATAAAATTGCTTTTGTTTTTTTAAATTAAGCAAATTTGGTTCTTTGTTGATTTTCTTTTATTTTTAACCCTCAACTTATTTTTTCTGTCCTAATATTTGGGGTTCATGATTAAAATGGGACATGAAGTCACTTAACAGTTTATAGGTAAGAAATTTAGTGGAAACTTGACAAAATTTGAAGGATGCTTCAAGATGTGAGATTAGGGATTGAAGAGGAAGAAAAATGATTTTTTATAAGTTGCTTGCTTAGTTTTGAATAGAAAGCAATTTAGTTGATTTAATTTCTAAAGATTTTTAGTAAAAAACGAAAGTTTGTAGGTTTTTGGGTTGAAGAAAACCGAAGAGGGACCAAGTTTACTAAATTTTAGAAATAGAAGGACATAATTGGCTCGAAGAAGACTTGGAAGACCAAATTAGCACACAGTCCAAACTAAAGGGATCCAAAAATGGCTTTATACTTAAACAAATTCCCCACTTATTTAAGGATTTTAATGTGACAAGACAAAGTCCCTTATCCATTCTTATTGTAAAATTTAACAAGCTCAAGGGATGTCTATCCATTTCATTAAAACTTTAATTATATCTTGGCCTTTTTGTTTAGAAATGAAAGAGTGGTTACAAAGTTAGACTT
Source organism: Phaseolus vulgaris (assembly GCF_051622355.1). Lineage (NCBI taxonomy): Eukaryota > Viridiplantae > Streptophyta > Magnoliopsida > Fabales > Fabaceae > Phaseolus > Phaseolus vulgaris. The sequence goes on from NC_143505.1 coordinate 6,530,624, forward strand.
AGATAACCTGGATAAATATTTTGGTCTTGGCATTCTGAGAATGATTTTGATGCAGATTACAGGAGATAGGCAAAGGGGGCAATACTTCACAAATTCCCAGCTGCACTATATTTGAGGACAATATAGATGTTGATGGAAACTACCCGAATAGGAAACAATCTCATTGCTCATTTTGTGGGCATCCTGGCAGCAAGAAAGATCATATGAAAATTTCTTGTGAATACTGTGTCACAAAGGATGATGAAGGCTGCCAGAGAAAACCAGAGGGTTTTAAATGTCATTGCTTCTCATGTGTTTCGGTATATATCTCAGAAGGCTATGTTTGTCTTGTCTGGTTTTAGTTGAATTAAATGTATTTAACAGGTTGTAATTTATAATTTCCAATGATAATATTTGATTGGCAGAATAGGAGACATAAGGAGCAAAAAAGAGAGGAAAATTGGTACTCAAAAATTTGTCACAAAATTGCAGAGGAGCCAAACTTTCCCAAAGATGAGATCATTGACATGTATTTGTGCAATGACAACGGTTACTTTTCAGGTCATTTGAACTGTGCTATAAATCTTATCAAAGACATTTTTGAACATCATTCATTAATATGTTAGAGTGGCTAGTCCGTTATTGTATTGACATTCATTCTATAAATTTATGTTTGCAGTAAGTGATGGTCCACAGATTATGTGGGGAAAACCCAATATTGAGATGCTGATTGATTTTCTAAACTTCCATCAGCGTTGGGAACCATCCTACATTCGACGGACTATGTTTCCTATGATGTCCACCATCTTTCTGAGAGATATGTCTACACCGACCCGAGAAACTTTGTTATTTGGTCAATATGAGTTTGATTCAGTAGAACGTGTGAAGATGAGATATGGATATCAGTTTTATGTGGTCAAGTGGAGACGTGCTGGGGGAAACATTACCACCAGCAAAGTTCCATCAAATGAATCCAGTGTGCAACAAGATGTAGTAGAGCTTGATGAAACGGTGGATCTACTGGACGACTGCAGCATTCCTGAGATTCGTGTAGATGATGGATGTAGTTTTCTGTTTACTGATGAAAATATGGACCTAGTAGGAACTGCTTTTCCAGCAGAAGTCCAAAGTTTTTTGCAGGAGCAGGTGTTTATTATTTTCCATCATTCTACCTATAATCTGTGTTTACTTTTGCTTTGTCATTTTAATATTCTATGCTTCCCTTGTTTTGGATCCCTCTTGAGATTATTCATAAAGAACTTAACTGAGTCCAAGAAAGTATGCAAGGATTTTACTATAACAGCAGTTGGTAGAAGATAATCAAACAAACATTATGATCCTAAAAATATCTTCTGGATCAACTAAGCTGGTTAGCACTGCTAAAAGAGTGACTGATGAATATATCTATATAACTAATTTCTCTACCAAATATTGGTGCTTCAAATTTGCAGGAAAGGAAAAGTAGAAAGAGTTCAACATCAAGGTGCCAAGAAAATGAAATATCAGCTACTCCAAACCCAAGAACTACTCAGCTAAACATCACAGAGTTCTTTCCATCAACCAAAATTAAACATCGTCAATCAAAACAAAGAGAAGAATCATCCAATGATGCTGATAGTGAGGGCAGCAAGGGTTCAAAAATGAAAAGAAAAATGTCTAATCCTGACAAGCTTCCAAAATCTGTGAGGCGTCGCCTTTTGTTTGACTAGTGAGTATGACATTAACAGTAAGTATCAGAGCAGAGAAAATAGAGTAGTATTGATCTTGTAACATGGTTATAGTTGAATATACAGATCAGTGAGTTCATCTGTAATTAATATTAGCTTTTGTCTATCTGTTTCTCTATTTTTCTGAATTCTTCTTAGTTACTTTATAGTTTTTTTCTCTCTTATTTTATTTTTTAGATTTTTGTGCATATGTGCAAAACATTAAAAAAAATAGTGTTTAAATAAATAAAAGCTTGCTAAAAATATGTAACCAAGTATTAGTTTGCAGTTGTCTTGTCTGTTTCTTCACCACTGAATCATTTTTAGTATATCTCGAATCTCTAAATTTTTTGCTAGTTCAATTATGATGAATGTGTACAAAACATTGAAAATATGGAATTAAGCATGCATTTTATTCTATCTGTATGATGCGGATTCTCAATTTATTTTTTATATCTAAAATGTTATTAATTCGGTTCTAATTTACAAGGACTAAATTAGAATTCATTACATCATAGGACCAAATTAACAGCGTATGACAACACACTAAACCAGTAAATATTTACACGTACAAAGACAGAGACTAATTCAATAATATTTCTAACAAAAATATTAAAAAAATAACAATGAGTCAATGTTCAACCAAATACTGCAATGTTCTTATATATTTAAAGTTTATCTATTTTTTTTATGGTAATACCGTTCCAAGAAGTTTATAGGAAATAGTGTCTTACAAATGACTAATTTACGCTATTAAACATTATTGTATTCGGATTGATAACATGAGAAATAGACCAATTAAACATTATTTATAATGCAGATTTTCTATTTCAGAAATATCTTTTTGCTTATGGAACATTTCAGAACCACTCAAAACTGTCAAGAAAAATTTAGGTTTCCAAAAATATAGGGGTGCATGAAGAAAAAAATGTAGGAATGCAGCCTTATAATACAGATTTATTATCATGTTTGGATAAATATAAATATATTGTAATTAAAATTTAATCAAATATTAAAACAGTCTTTCAAAAAATACAATCATATATATTTATTAGTAGTTAATTAACGCATAATAAGCAATTTAATTTGATACTTGATTTTAAATTTGGAATTCAACCAAATCATTCAGAAAAAAAGAGTAAAAAATATAAATATATTTTTTAGTTTATTATGATGATAATGTATCAAAGTTAAACTCTATAGTATATCACATGGAAAATAATATAGTTGACTCAAAGTTCAAGCTAAATAAAGTGAATTTTACTTCAAAGAGAAAAAAAAAATAAAGCAACCTTCTTTATATTCCTCTTTTCTGGAAAATAAAAAAAAACATTGTTATAAACAAAATAAATGTTGTAAATTAATTTTAAAATGACATAAAATTTGTAGAAAATAACACCCTTTTGTTCGTCTTCCTCTTATTGTAATACCCAAATTAACTTAAAATTGTGTATAGTATAAGCATGTGATATTATATGAAATGAAGGAGTTTCTTATCTTTCAAATGTTACACTTTGATAGTGCAAGACTAATAAATAATTTCAAATGTACCCATTTTTAAGAAATTAACATACATTTATTTTATTAAAATTGATGTTCTTAAAGTTAAAGTTAAAGAGCAGTATATTTTTTATCAACTACGTATTTATAAATGTGGGAAGTTTGAAAACAGATAACTGCGCAAGTAAGGAACAACCAATCATGAATCCTTCATCGCTATGCTCTCTTCAAACGTTCCCGCCAATATCTCACTCCGCACTGCTTAACCGCCACCGCAAACCGGCGCATGATAGCACCGCCGGCGTAAGGCGGAGAGCTCCATACGTAGTTTGTGCTGAAAGAAGTAGCAGAGCTTCCACGCGAAGCGCTGATGATTACTATGCCACTCTCAAAGCTCTCAAATCCAAAGGCAGATTCCCCAGAAAATCTCTTGGCCAGGTTTCCTTCTTTTTCTATTTTGTTGTTTTATGAGAAAATTTGGGATGACCCATTATGTTGTAGTGCTCCAATATGTTTTTCTTTTGAGGTATTTTTATGAAAGTTATACGGGGATGCTTCGTTGAGGTGTTTCATCGAACAGAGGGTGGGTATGTACATGGGATGGTTGGTTTGACCTGAATTTTGCGTTGTAGCACTGCAACGTCTAGTTTTCTAAGTTTAGTAATTTTTTTGTTGTTGTTTGGGATGATTTATTTGAGTGCTTCACTGGGGTCTGTTATCAAACAGTTGGTGGGTGTGTAACTGGGTGCTTTGGGCTTGGTTTGAAATAAATCTGCTTCTGAAGTTTTTTGCTCATTTTGGTGTTGATGTAATTGTAGCATTATATGTTGAATTCTGAGATAAATGACCAACTTGCTGGTGCGGCTGGTATTGAACAAGGCGATGTCGTGTTGGAAATTGGGCCTGGAACTGGCTCCCTGACTAATGTTCTTTTGAATTCAGGCGCATTCGTTCTTGCAGTTGAAAAGGTCTAGTCATTTTCACCTCGTCGTGAACTAATTTTAGTTCAAGATATCTCATTGTCTAAGCACGAGTTTATTTGTGCCCTTTTTGGTTTGTGTTAATTTGTAGATCTCTACAATGTAAATATTTTTGCTCACAATGTAGGTTGTGTAAAATTTCCAACCGTGGTAAGTTGGAGTGGTGAATAGTTCTTCATTGCTGTCTTCTACTTCAACTCAAGTTTATGTTTCTTGTATCTTTCATTTGATACAGGATAAACACATGGCTGCCCTCGTGAGTGAAAGATTTTCAAGTTCAGGAAAGTTGAAGGTATAATTTATGGTGAATTTGAACTTTATGCAGCATGCTTTTATTCTGTGTTACAGAGAAGTAAATTAGGCTATTCAGTTACCATATCATTTATAGAAGCTCAATATGCACTATAGTTATACTAATTGATGTTGTTTAACATTGAAATCTATTTACTTATAGTGTTCATCTAGACTATATCTTTCATGAGAGGATTGAGAATTACTGATAGATACTCCTTGTCTGGCCTTGATTGTTGAAATCAGAGTCTAGAGCACGTTTGCATTGGTTATTTCCCCCCAATTTCTCCTTATTGCCTTTAAAAGTAATGTCACAGTTTGTAATTTCCTCATAATTCTTGATATTTCAATTCATTTGTTACTTTAGTTTGTTCATTATTCTGCAAGTCTATATTTCATTCTCCAATCTCTCTGTCATATGTTTGATTCTTTTGCTGAAATTATGATAAGTCAAGAGCAATTTTTCTGTATAAATTATGATTTATGTTCATGCTTTGATTAAAACAAATATAGGTTTTGACCGAGGATATTGTCAAATGTCATGTGCGCTCTCATATGTCATCGTTGGTTGGAAGCACAATTTCGGAATCCAGAAAAGCCAAAGTGAGGCTCTACGTCCTAAACTAGCAAGCTACTTCATTTAATTATCTGTCAGCTTTTAGAAAGTCATGTTTGTTTCATCTTAATCATTTTGTTTTTGGAATAAAAAGAATTGTTGATTTTGTAATCTCCACAACTAATGTTACGTTTGAAGCCTAAGCCTTTCAAGTTAGAACTGAATCGATATGATAATTGTTAGAAATATAAGGTATATTTCTTATATCTCTGACAATAATATTTTTTTAAAAAAAATCCACTATATTGAGTTGCTTGTGGGGTATCAATTTGGGAGTTTCCAGTGGTTAATATGAGCTATGCAAAATTTGGGCAGTTCATGTTTGATATGTGCTAACAATCTAGGAGCCCACAATCCTATGTAGGCCAGTTCAGTGGTCCAAGGCATGAACTTTGAACACAAGAAATCCTTACCGACGTGTTTCTAGACTCAATACTGGAGATCTTTCCGTAGTAAAACCCTTTTAGGTAGCTCAGGAGTCAGAATAAATCTTTTGAAAATAAATATTGCTGTTCACAAAATTAATAAAGGAATTGAACTTACCATTCTGCTCCACTCATCACTGTAAGAGTTAGAAATCTTAGCTTGCACTTTGTATGGGTGGTTGTATGGGTGGCATGGCAGAGAGAAATTCGGTGGGTGTAATGGGTCAAATCACTTTTTTAATGCTTTATATATATGTTATTGTTGTGAATCTTCCACTATTAATATTATAAGCCTAAATAAATTCATTTGGTAGCTTAACTTCAGGGTCCTAAATTAGGCAGCTATATATTAACTATGAAGTTATGGTGTTCTGTTCTGCTGCTAAAGTTTCCAAGAATATGCCAGAAAACGTAGTGCAAGTCCTGAATTGGCCTGGTATGATTTGTTGTTTTCAGGTGGTTGCTAACATTCCCTTTAATATCAGTACAGATGTGATCAAATTATTTCTTCCGATGGGTGACATTTTCTCAGAAGTGGTTCTATTGCTCCAGGTTCGAATTGATAGCTCTCTAGTGTCTTTAATTTATTGTCTAGTTTTTAGTTTTTCTCATTATCTCCTAACCTCTAATATCTCTATTCCTATCACTCACCATTTACTTCATCTGACGTTCTTCTCATGTTCATTGTTTTTGCATCTTGATCAGTATTATCAGCTTGAGGCACATATATAACTATTTAGAACAGAGAAAGAAATTATAGAAATTAGAATTTTGGTGGTAGGGCCAAAATTATGATTAAATCTGTTGGCAAGAACTGGCTGAGATTGCAAAAGAGCTGTGACCTTTGTGAAACTTATTTTGGATACTAAAGAACCCAAGTTATAAAGATATCTAAAGGCCACATTATTTTTTCCCTGCATTTCCTTTTTCTTCTTTTTTTGAAGTAATATTTTTTGTGTTCAAAGCGTGGACATTGGCATATAATAAGATTGTAGCCTTTTGATCTAGTGTTTGAGGACTCACAGAAATAGCCTCTTTTTTTATTACAAACGGGGGCTATAATTAAATACATCTCACCTTCCACAGACCTCACACGTTGGAGCCAGGTATAATGAACCTCTGTGAAGAAACCAAAACCACCTATCGCCAAGGGTACATTAGGAGAAATAGGGACGGATCTAGGTCTCTGAGGGAAGGAATAGTCAATTCAGCTAATGAAGCAGTCAAGGGTAATTGAAAGGGAAAGTTTGACCTTTATGGATATAAAGGAGAGGGAAGATAGAGAGGGGTGAGCAAAAATGCAGAGAAGGTTGAGGGAGAGTGCAGTCTCTTTAATACCCTCTGTTTTAGTTTTTTTGTCTTCTGTAGTAAATCCTCTCCACATATATTGATATATCACTAATGTCAGTATCTGCATAAGATAGTACATCATCAAATGAGAGTTTTTTGAGCCAGTTTCTATCAACCTCCCTTTTAAGGTTTTAAATCTCTTATCTTTGAAGTTAACACCCGTTCCAAAAATGACAAGAGTTCAACTTACTTCCAATAATAAAGGAAACTTCATTCAGTAACAGTTCTTACTAACCAGATCAAATCATTACAGGAGGAGACTGCTGTCCGCTTGGTAGTATCATCACTCCGCACCCCTGAGTATCGTCCCATCAATGTATTTGTCAATTTCTATTCAGGTATATATTCAACAAATAATCCTTTTACAATCAAGGATCATAAGTTTTCATACAGTAAATCAAACTAAACCTGTAAAACTGATCCAGTAACAGTAAAGATTTAACTCTCAGACATGTCCTTAACTCTGGCATTTACAACACAAGGAACTGTAAATCAAGCAAGTGCTTGTAAAAGTATTGATTTTACTGCTTTGTATGTGGTCTCTTGAGGAATAGCTTGTACATCAAGATGCATATAGAGAGTTTGTTATCCATTGCCCACAATTTGGTTAATTTTATGCCTAACTTCGGACTTTCCTTTTCAGAGCCAGAGTACAAATTTAAAGTCCCAAGAACCAATTTTTTCCCTCAGCCTAATGTAAGTGATATGATATTTAAATATGCATGTAACATCTTAATTTAAAAATCATCAATATGACTCATTTTCATATGTGTAGGTTGATGCAGCTGTTGTCTCGTTCAAGCTGAAGCTACCATCAGAATATCCCCATGTTTCTTCCACTAAAAGCTTCTTTTCAACGGTATTTCTTTCTCCGGCATATATTGTCTTGTATTGAGTTTGCAAGGATCTTCATCGCACTTCGTCCTAATGTTACAAACCTCTTTCACCATTTCAATGACACTTCAGTCCTATATATTTGTAGGTTAATTCAGCATTCAATGAGAAGCGTAAGATGCTGCGCAAGTCACTTCAGCACATATGTACAGCCCTTGAGATCGAAGAAGCTTTAACAAGCATAGGTCTTCTAGCTACTGTAAGTGATCAGCGTGTGCAACTACTCTTTTTAATTTTATGTTTTTGTTTCTGTTCCCTCAGTAAACTTCATTTCTGGTATTTTGTTTTCTAAGGACTGTGCTGACCCATCTGAACTTCTGATGTTTACAGTCAAGACCTGAGGAACTAACATTGGACGATTTTGTTAAGTTGCATAACATGATCGCTAAGGAGTAGCAATCTGGATTACTGTGGATTTGAAGAGCAACCTCAAGCAGAAGTCCCTAGAGATTCACAAGCTCTTTGTTGCAGGTATACATGCACTCAAATAGAGAACCAACGTCTCAAAGAGAGCTATGTAGTGGCATCTCAGATTGGCGATATATTAAATTCCCAAGAGTCTTCTCCTTCCAACTACCAAGACTTCAAGCACGGGCATGCATGTGTTTATCTCTGAAAATAAAGTTGAGCATAACTTGTGTACATTCTGTGAATATAATTAGAGTAGACTCCGTGTGCAATACACAGCTTGTAAGTTTAACTGCCACAGAGGTAATGTAACTGGATTGAATCAACCACCCTACGTTGTGAAATGAAGAGCAATCTATTCTTGAAGCTGAAACAAATGGTCAGCAACTGCCATTTTTACCACAATGTCAAGGCTTTGAAGTGTGTCCAAACCGCAAAACAATTGCAATTGTGGAATTTTCCCACGATGTTAAATAAACGTGATAAAACCATATGTCAATTTAAATGTGTAACTGAATAATAATTTACTTAGAATTGATCAATAAAATTATGTATCACCCTTAATTATATTTGTATTTTTAACTCCATGCTATTATTTTTGTAGTACTGTTATACCAAAATCAAATTCAGGTCCTTGTCGATTGTCAACTTAGACAGATACTCCATCTGTAGTCAATGATGGAGTCACAATTGTTGGGTAAGTCAATGCTATCTTCTTATGCAATCAGGAAAAGTCAGCAAAGTATGAAATCAGAGAAAATCTACAAAGAACTAACATTAAACATGATTAATTAATGGACTGAGCTAACTATACAACCCAAATCTTCCATTCCATATCCATCAACAAAACCAATCATCACAAAAGAAAACTAAAAATTTCTATAGTCAGAACAAAAACAATTAAGAAAATTTAGCAACATTATTATCACATCTGACACACCACATCACGCATGAAACTGATACAAAAGGTCCAACGACCTCAACTTCACATCATACGGATCATAGTCCCTGACTAGCTCCAGATACCCATCACCAAAAACTCCCTTCTCCTCTGCGATCGTCGTTTTGGGGCGCTTGTTCTTGATGAAACACTGCCTCATTTTCTCCTCAACCAAGTCAATGGTACACTTTGAAGTGGTCTCTTCATCATCACTCCCACCATCGCCACCGTCCTCCACCTGCATCGGCTCGGCGGTGGCAGAGGACTCGACGGCGTACGGAGGCGGCAGCTGGAGGGCGGAGAGGAAGGAGGAGAGGTGGCGGTGAGCTTGGTGGAGGGAAGAGTGGATTTGGTGGAGATGGGTGGGGTTGGCGGTGGATGATGATGGTAACTGCTTGGCCATGAAAGTGGCTTGTTGAAGTGACAAAATGAGGTCTTGGGATTGATGAGGGTGCCTCTTCCATTGAAAAGATTGAAATTTGACTTCTGGGTGTTCTATGGAACACAAGTACAAAACTTTGAGTGTTTGATAGTGAGTGAGAAAGTGCTGGGTTGTGATGATTTTGAAGGGAGAGAGTGTGACTAGCAGAAGTTGAGGATGTTTTTCTATTGTTTATTGGGGCGTTACTGACATTATGGGTTGGGCAGATTCTCCCTGCACCATATCATTTTTAACTAGCACCCAATCACACATAGTAAAAGTTCAATCTACCCTTAATAAATCATAGGAAAAGTCCAATTTACCCTTAATGAATCTTAAAATGTGATAGGCACCCAATCTTATGCACCCAACCCTATTCTTCTTCTTGTTCATTTGTGCTTGCCACCGTCATCCACCGTCGTCTCTCTTGGTTTCCTTCACCATCAGTGAGCTTCATCATTGCAGGCAAAGCAGCAGCCGCCACCATCAGCTTCTGAAGTCGGAGAAGAAACCATCGTCAAAGAAAGGTACTCTGTCATGCCTACCGGATATTTTTATCCGTAATTCATTATTGAGTTCCGCACGTTTTTATCCGTAATTTACTATTACATTTCGGATATTTTTATCCGCAGTTCAGGACTGGGTTCCGGATATTTTTATCCGCAGTTGAGCACTTGACTTCCGGATTTTTTTATCCGCAGTTGTGGAAGAATGGCTTCTGGATATTTTTATCCGCAGTTGAGCACTTGACTTCCGGATTTTTTTATCCGCAGTTGTGGAAGAATGGCTTTCGGATATTTTTATCTGTAGTGAGCACTTGGCTTCCGGATTTTTTTATCCGCAGTTGTGGAAGAATGGCCTCCGGATATTTTTATCCGCAAGAGACATTTGACTTGCGGATAATTTTTTCCGTAGTGTTATTGTTGTTCTGCGCAAGACAAGGGCATAATGGGATTTTAAAAAGTTTATCGGGTGCCAGTCACAATTGATCGGGTGCAGGAAGCAATTGCCTATGGGTTGTTGTAGAAGTCAGGTGTAGAATTGCTTCATGTGTTTTTTTCACCCAATTCAACTCTTCTTCTAATATCTTAGGTTTCTCCTATTCTCACCAACTATTTTACTCTTTTCACCTCGTACAAAACGTGATAAATCACCCTTTTACTCTTAATATTGATTCTAGTGGCATAGATAATTGTTTCTTAACAGAAAAAGTAGCTACTATATTCTTTTAAACTCTTTGTTTATTTATTTTTAAATAGAAATTAAAAATAAGTTGAAAACACATTTTACAAATTATTTAAGGCTTAATTCAGTTTTAAATTCTTCTTAAATTTTGATATTTACAATTAAATTCTTGTTAACTATTCAAAATAATTATATTTTCCAACAATTAAATTTCTTCAGTTTATTTTTATTGGATGAGGTAACTTTTTTCTTGTTCCGTTATCTTATTTATTTTTTTCATATATTTCAGAAATTTGCAGTTAATTTAAAATAATAAGTCACTATCATTATCATTCAACATGTTATTATTATTTACTAATCACAATACCATTTTATAATAATTATAAAACATCATATCTTTTACATATAAATATAAATAAACAGAATAATGATTGATAATTATGTCAGTCAATTAATGAAAAAATTAGACGATAAAAAATAAAATTAAAGAATATAAATTTTTGTTAATAAAAAATTAATTATATATACTCAAATTTACAATAACTTAAAACTTAATAAATTATTATTTTGAGTAATTTATAAAATATAAACTACTGTAGAAACTATTTTAGAAAAATACAAGAAGACATTTTTATTTAAAAATATTTTGAAGAATGATAATCAAACATAAAATATTTTTACAAAAATAATTTTTTGATAATCACTTTTTTAAAATTAGTAACTCACCACTACTTAATGCACCCTCCTCTTGTTCACAAAGCCTCACTCCATTGGAGTATTCATTGCATAGCTAAAGTTTTTTCTTTTTTAGTTTTAGGTTTCTTGAATCTATAGTATATTGTCTAAAAATATTTAGGTTTACTTCCACATTTTTACCTATAAAAATTAGTAGTAATAGATTGATCCACTGTAATTAATAATTAAAACTTAATTGATAAATATTAAGTATTAAAGTAATAATATTACTAAATATTTATATCTATTAAATAATATAATAAAAAAATATGTTTTCATTTTAATTCAGCATGTCCTGTCTTTGGCCGAACGGGTTCCACCCCTAAACATATTCAATGAAATCATGTTTCTATCATATCTTTTTAATATTTTGTTTATTATTGAATTATTTATTTAAACTGTGTTTTATTTAATTATTTAAATTCTTTTGTTTAGGAATATGTTATTGATTGTTTTGGTAAGTTTTTTTTTTTTAATATTTTAACAATGATTTAACTTATGTTTTAGCAATACGTTACTGATGTTTTATCTAATTGTCTAAATAATTATTTAAATTTTGTCTAATTATCTTTATAAAAAGTTAAATTAGTTAATTGCTTCCTATTTATATAATTTATTCAATTTGAACTGTATTATTAAAAGTTTAATTAAAGTTTTTAATTTTTAAATTGATTTGGTACCTTCACTCCGTATTGAATAATTTGATAGAAGAATTAAATTGATATAAATTTAAATTTTAAGAGATTTTTAAAAATATAAAAAAAAAATGAATAAATTATATGTATGGAATTAAGAAATTTAGCTTTCTTTTAAAAGGAACTATAATTATATTTTTTTTAGTTTATTAAACTTAACAAATCACATATTATTGAAAAAATACTTTATAATATAAAACATCATTTTCATTTATCAAAGTTAAAAATGAAGAATAACGCTATCGATATCAAAAAATATAATGAAACTTCAAAGTAAGTTATAGAATAAACCTACAAGCCACACAACAATGTTCCTCAAAGCATTTTCTACTTTTATTGTTTTCAAATGGGTTGGAGTCCAGAGAACTATTGAGATTGGTCATCTCCTTCCTCGGTCAGTCGGTCGGTCTGCAGTCCAACTTCTCTCCCTGCGAGCTCCTTCCCCTTCTCTACTCGTTCCACCTCCCCGTCTTCTTGTAACACAGACTCGGATGGTACCTGCAGAAGGCACTCTGTGCTCAAGTTAGCTTTAGTATTCGGTGCTCGGTAGTCAAAACATTGTATGATGACATACCTGATTCTTGGAATTTCTTGAGTGAACTAACTACCGACAAGGTTGGTCGGTACAGTAGACGGTTCCCCCTCGACGAACTTCCTCCTTCATCTCTTCATTCTCCTTCCGAAGTCCTCCTCATTCTTCCGGGTGATCTCTTCATTCTTTCTCTTCATCTTGGTCATCTCTCTTTGCAGAGACATCAGCAATGTCTTATTTTCAGCTTTAGACATTATTTCCCTTGCCATGCTTCAGGTTGATACCATCTACCTTATTCTTAACACGAATTCTCTCGGCCCCACGGTGGGCGCCAATTGTTCTCGAACGGGGTTGGGGCCCAAAAAACTATTGAGACTGCTCCTTTCCTTCCTCGATCGGTCGGTTTGCATTCCAATTTCTCTCCCTGCGAGTTCCTTCCGCCTCTCTACTCATTTTCCACCTCTCGGTAACACAGACTTGGATGGTACCTGCAATGCTCAAGTTAGTTTTAGTATTCGGCGCTCGGTAGCCAAAGCACTGTATGATGATGTACCTGTTTCTTGAAATCTGTGCTATTTATATTATTTTAGTGGATCTATCTTATTGGGTCAGATTAGGGAGTTGGACCATGTTTAGGAATACATTACCTAACTCTTAACCATTGATTAGTTTCACTAACTCTACTTAAACATAATTGAATTCGTGGTGTCGGTCAATCCATTGATGAGAACCGAGACATAATATCGATCGGTGCATTAATGGGGAGACATGTGGTCAATCGTACGGATGTCACCGGTACACTCATTAAACTATAAAGGAAAAGATTTCTTTTACACCGAAAAAGTAAAATACATACATTTCACAAACTATTATAATAATATTTTACATTAAAAATAAATAAAATATTAATTTATTGATATGTGAAGTGTATGTATTTTAGGGTTTAGGGTTATCAACACCCAAGAAATGTGAATATTGCAGTCTCACAAAAAAATCCCAAAAATTAAAAATGATGGGGGTAAAATGGTTAAGAAACCCTTCATAAAAATAAAATAAGAGTAACTAAAGATCTTATTTTTTATTTGGTGGACATTTTCTTTAAAAAAATGATTAAGATTTTTTTGTCCACTATTTATCAAAAACTGTATGTATGTGGCATATAAAGGCACTACCTTTTCTTGATAAAAATAACACATTGGATGCTATTAGAATTCAGCATTAAAGACAGGTAAAATACATGATGATTAACTTAATCGGGGATGACAAACAAAAAAAATGTGTACTTAGGTAAAATATATAATGAATGCAAAAATAGATATCTTTTATGGATAGTTAGCCAATAAATACAAGTATTTTAATTATTTTGTTGATGTGTGAGTATGAGTATTATGGTATGCAACATATCCATTAATTATTGTTAGTGAATTTTAGTATTTTTTTAAAATCACAAAGTTATTAATGAGAAAATTATTAATCATAGAAAGATTGTTTAGAATTTAAATTTATATTCTTTTAATTTTTCATTTAAACTTATGAAATTGAAATTATTTTTAAAAAGATTATTTTTTTGAAAGGTATACTTTGATAGAACTTATTTAAATTTAAATTTTTAAAAACTAAATTTATTTACGTTAATATTTAACGTTTAACTGTACTTAAAAGTTATTCTTTTATCTGAGTTTATATTTTTCAAACTTTTTTAAATATTTTTATTTAAAATTAAAAAATATTCCGGGGTGTCATGAATAGTTAGAAGTATAAAAATAATAATAAAACTTTAGCAGTGGGCCAAGAGTACTTCTCTAGTTATGATTCTTTTAGTTGTGATTCTTCTCTAACACTGAAACTATCAAACCACTTCCTTAACTTGTCATTATTCCTTTCATTTTTGCACTAAAATCCAAAGTTAGAATTGACCTTTATGAAATACTTTAAACCGTGCAGCATATTAACATCATCATCTGCCTCACAGACAGGACTAACCACCAACACTTTCACATGAAAATACCAGATCGATCTAAACTCCATTAGCTTCCTCATTTTCCTGCAAAAACCAGATTGAAGCTAACACACTGCACATGGATACATGATCATAGTTACAACTTGCAAGATGATCTGCCATTTGTAAACATTTTAAGGCATTCTAGATTGATTCTCTATTCCTCCATAAATAGCACAGCCACATTTTCAATTATTAATCACATTTTATGTACAACTTACATCACAACAAATTATAATATATATATATATGAATTGTATTATATTTGATTGAAAATCTCATTTCAATTATATCGGTAGAATTAGACTTAAAGTCCATTTTCTTTTACATCAACCGAAAATAAAAACATTTCATCAACCGAAAATAAAAACATTTCGTAATATATTTGTACATATTTTATCTTACGAAGGAGTTTTATAAAGTTGAATTATTCCTAATTTGTAGCCAATATTATGAAAAAGGGATCATAACACATTTGTTAATGCTATTTACAGATTTAACATTTATGCCAGAATTCCTGGTCTTCAAGTATTGCATATTCGTTTTGCTCTAGCTTCAACATTACTTAAGAGAACCTATCCTGCTAAGTAAACATATTTTATGACAGAACAAAACTTTTCTCTTTGAATTCTTTATAATACTTCAGTGTATTAGATTTACAGATAGATATATTCGGTACAATTTTACAGGTGCAGTTATTGTTATTAGCTGCTACATAGGACCACCGGCCGTTTTGAGGGTATATATTTGGTTTCTGCCATAACTATTATTAAAAATGGATCCTCAATAGCTGGCACAAATGGTTGCTTAATGTAATTATGACTTTTTTCTTTCTCACTATCCAAATTTTCAAGATACATGCTATGATAAAAACAAGAAGCGTTGTAAAGAAAAAAATTGCTGATGAAAAAAAATTGTACAAGAAAAATATGTAATCCAAGTTCCAACATTTGTTTAACTGTTGAGCATTAACGAGTAGAATGCTTGATTTAGTGATACCATGGAGAAAAGAACTTAAACATGGTATGCAAGAGATTCCACCAAAAACTAGGCCTTCATATGCTACAAAAGAAAACATATTTACACCACCGAGAGATTAATATGAAGGCCATATCACAGACAAAGAATTTGAATCCAATCTATAATTAGAAGCATTCCTCTATAAAAGCAGAAATTTTTCACTCTTCTTCTCTTCTTTAGCAGAACAACCCCTTTAGCTCTCTAAGATTGTCTTGCTCCTTGTTCACCTGGATTTGGTTGTAAAGAGTCACTGGCTGCAGTAGGAGTAGGTTCAACATGTCTCCCTATATTTTCATTTCTTTCTGATGTGTGAGACTCATCAAGGGATTGGCTCATGGTAAACGTCACAGGTCTGGCATGTTTTGTTTCAGAAGAGTTTTTCAATGGCAGACGGCATACTGGACAGGTAGATTGTTTTCTCAGCCATATATCAATGCAAGAAAGATGAAAAGTGTGGCCACATTTGGGCATGATACGCAATACTTCTCTTTCTTTGTAATCTGCCAAACATATTACACACCTGCAGAAGCAAACAAAGTTATACATCTATCTCCTCCTTACATGAGCTTATTAATCTGTCACAGTTGTTTGTATATCATGTGCTATGAACTAGTATAACAAAAATTACAAGAACAATGTTATGTGGTAAGAAATTACTGTAACAGTTTGAAATCTTCTGTCATGGAAAACATAGGAACTTGTTCTCTGTGACCTACAATTGAGAGACTAAAACTTAACTGTGTGTGTTCAAGGGAACTGAAAGCCTCTTGGTTGAACTTCAAAGTAGGGATTGCATCAAGCAGAACAGGTTCTGATTCAGGGTCATTAACATGATGTTCTGGCTATCAGTAAACAATGAAAAATTAAAATCTAAAGCAACCAACCTTCACAATATAGAATGACAAACTAAATTACAAATTACACAGTGATCCACCACTATATGGAGGGTCCAGAAACATTCAATTCATGAACTTGAAATTATATGAAATATTAACAATGAAACTTGTTCATTTTAAGGAGGGTGGTGGTGCAAGGACGCCAACATAAACCTTGTCAGCATATCAAACATGGATCACTCGCGAGTTCGTGACAGATTTTTGCTAATGCTAAGTTGTTACCCAGAAGAGACATGTTCTATGACTCAAATAGTGTTAAATGAGTTAGAACCGCTGCATCAGAACCCGAATGTAGTGTTAATACATCAGAAGATTTGGTTTTTGACTCTAAAGATTTGGTCTTTGACCCAGCCCAATAGTGTCATGTGATGTATATGTACCCGACCCCACCTAGTAAGATAAGGTTTTGTAGTTGTTAATGTTATTAACATAGAAAAAGTCTCGATTACGAATTGGATTAGAACATCTGCATAAATCTTGATATCTCCATGACAAATGGCAATTAACTTAAGGGGCAATATACACATTCATTGATACAAATGCCCAATTCCTTACAGCTGATTAAAATCTTATAGCCGAGCCATAGATTTACTTTTAGATATGGAATGCAGCATTTGCATCAGAATCAAAAGTCAGAAAGAACAACAGAAAATTGCAGCAATCCTCATTCCTTGTACACTGAGTACCGGATCAGAAAAATAAGGTGAGTCATGACCAAATAAAATAGAGATTACATTATTGAAAGAAGTTTCATAGAAATTGAACAAATCACCTAAATTCAAGCCACGTTCACAAGCAAAAACAGGAAAAGGGGGAAGGAAGAAAAAGGTACAGCCGAACTTACCTGTTCTACATCAATTCTTGATTCAATCTCATACACCATCCGAGATTCAACACCCCCTCTTAACCTTCCACAAATGATTCTGGTGCAGACAAACACAATGAAAGTGGCACTCATGCCAAACCCAATGACCGTGGTCACCAAATTGGTACCTGAGCCCAACATCTCCAACCCAAAAACCAATCCACACACCCACTCGCAAAAGATGAAACCACAATAAACACACACCAAAAGCAAGAAGCACGAATAGCAACAGAATCAGCACCACAGCGTATGGAACACCCCCCACTTCACAGATTCTTCAACCCAAACGCATGATGGCACCCCAGACAAAGACCACACTTGACAAGTCGAAACAGACAAGAGAAGATAAAAACTACGAAAAACACAGAAAATAAGAGATACCCATGTCAGAAAAATGGAAACTTTAGAGGTATTCAGAGGAAAAGAAAAGAGATGGAATGGAATCACAGTGGCTTTGGTGTGACTCAAAGGATGGTGGTGGGGGAACAGACAAGAGCATAGAGAGAGAAAACTCTCTTATTTTCTTACTTGGGAATTAGAACGGTGCAGGTGGGGTCCACTGCATGAGGTGGACCCTCATAGATGTTGGGGATTTGTTGATCAGACGGTTGATAGTGGCTGTCAATTTTTCGGCGGCAAAAGATCTTAACGGTAAAAAAAACTATGAAAGAAAGAAAAGCACTGGATTTTGAAGATCTGACAATTCTCAAACTTGTTTAAGCTTAAGTGTACAAGATTTGATGTTCTGTGCATTTCTCTTCTTACATCTTTCTTGGAAAATCTTTCTGATATGCAATAAAGTCTTTTTAAGAATATGACTTAACATACAGTAAATTGCACTTGTTACTATTTAAAATAAATTATTATTTTAACATACCATGTGTTTAAGAATCACTGTAATTTTAGTTTTTCTAAAATTAAATTATTTTATATTTCCAATTTTAGAGCAATACTAATTTTCATTTTAAAAAAAAAATATGTTTATATTTGCAATAGACAAAACAATGACGTATAGATATTTAGTGTAATCTATATTTTGGACAACAAGAATAAAATATATGCATGTAAGGTATTTAAATAAGAAGAAATATTGAGAACAACTTCACTAATTCTTTAAAGTCTCGATCTCAATGTATTTTATTCTATTATAAAAGTTATATTTTTAAATAATTGAATAATATATTACTTTAATTTATTCTTTGAAAATATCATCATAGATGTATTTGTTTAATATTTGGTGTTATTCTTAAC
Organism: Phaseolus vulgaris; assembly: GCF_051622355.1. Classification (NCBI taxonomy): domain Eukaryota; kingdom Viridiplantae; phylum Streptophyta; class Magnoliopsida; order Fabales; family Fabaceae; genus Phaseolus; species Phaseolus vulgaris. Next base: position 6,549,312 of record NC_143505.1, read on the forward strand.
AGAAATAATTAATTCAAAAAATTAAAAACTAATCAAATGCTTAATAACAATTAATTAAAAAAAATTCAAAATAGGGTTATGTTAGTCTTCTGTGTATTCCCCCTATCATTCTTTCACTTTCACCATTCTAACCCTAATCTTATCTTTGTGTGTAAGAAAGAAATAACTACAAATAACAAAACCACCAAATACATAGGTAACATCAATTTTTGAGGATGAGCTGTTTTACTTGCTTATAATTTACTTTACCTCATGCTCTGTCTCTTTGTATATAGTTCTCCATTGTTTTTTGGAAGTGAAAAAAATCTTACTTATTAAGGAAAGTAATGATATTATTCACATAATGTTTTAATACAGCATTCACGTGTTACTATTCTTTGGTGCATATATAGCAAAATTGGTGTATAACTTAATTTTAAGAAAGAAAGTTGTTTGCTATATTAAGAATAAATATAGCCTTTGTTAGGTTTTATGCTGAAACTCAATCATATTTCTCTTTTCTTACATTATAAATTATTAAATTAGAATTTTCAAACAAGATAGCCAAACCATTTTAATGTTACTTGTTTCTAAGTTTCCTAATTACCTTGAAGTTTTTTTAAGTATAATGATAGTATATAGGAGTGAAGACATATTATATCAAATAAATAAGGGTTTATTTAAATATAAATAACTTGTTGAAAATAAAAATTAAAATATATTTTAATTCTAAGTTTGTTGAGATAGTGATAGGTCCAATATAGTTTGTTTACGAGTAGAGGTGAAGGTCATATGCTCCGTTCAAAATGGCAATGGACTAGGGTCATGAATTTAGAATTGAAAATTTGATGATTCTAAGTTCATTTTATACTGACCCCAACCGAAATGGAATTATATACATTCTCATTATGAGAAAGGGTCATTGGAGCGTATTAGATACTATGTTTATATATAGATCTCTGCATCCATTCTATTTAGGATTAGGAATAGGTGTAAAATACATTTTACTCTATTGATTCACTGAAGTATTTTTTAAGGACAAAATCGTGACGAAACTTAAAAATTATAAACGAACAATATTTTAAATTTAAATGTGATGATTAATCTAACAATATTATTTTTTACCGACTTAACTTCACAACAAGATTTAAATTTCTACTATTTATTATTGGATTTGTTTTTAAAATATTTCTAAATATGTTTGATTAAAATAACTATATATTACTTATCCAAGTTATTTTTTTACAGTAACCCAACCCTATATGAAGTTAAAATTAAATGAATCTCACTCTACCCTATGCTATTTGTTTTTAAGAATTTGTGAGTGAGCATTGCAATACCGTTGAGGAGTTAATGGTGTTCATATTCCCATCTCAGATTTATAGAGAACTAAATAAATGTGATACTTATCTTCACCATGACTATGTGCACTCTTAATTGCACAATTATTCTTGGCACAAATTGCCACCAAAGTCAATCAATTTAATATTCTACTAATTACTTTTAATCTAACGTGCCATTACCATAATTTTTAATTAACATATTAATTATTTTTTCTATATAAACATGTAACGTAAAGCAGAGGCTGAGAAATGCTTTCCTAATTCAAAATTTTCAATTTCAATGTCATTTAGCATTTTGTTAGTAGAAAATAACAATGTGTATTTTTTTCATATTGCAAAAACTAATGTTATCTTCTTATATATATATATATATTTGTTTTATTATGATTATTTCTCATTATGTTTTAACTTCTCCATGAAGCTGTTTCTCTCAGTTGAATGATATTTTTAAAATTGCAACAACATCAAGAAAGGTTGTTGAAATGCAAATAAATACACATAATTATAATACAATAATGCACATAACTAATTCATTCTATGGAAAAGACATTTTAATGAATAAAATGTTGATGAAATATTACACGGTTGATTAGTTTGTATACAAGTTAGATTTATTTTCTTCTTCTATTAAAAGTCAAATTGACCAATTTTAAGAACATGAATTGTTTTATTTTTTTATTCGAATCTTATAAGAATAACTTCTTTTGAGTGAGAATGAATTAAAAATATTGTAAGTTTTATGGAGTATTATAATATTAAATGAAGATCTTGATTTATTTTTTTAAAGAAATAATGCAAAAATATAAACAAAAAAGTTACCTTTCCACTAAAATATTAATAATACCTTACCATTTATATTAGCTTTCAAATACATACACTATTGTTAAAATTTATTAATATTGTTAAAATTATAGTTACTCAAATTTTATTTAACTATTTCAAAATGTACATTTAAAGAAATTTTATTTAATATTAAATTTGAATCAATGATTATATACTCTATAAAACAAAAGCTAACATATTATATTAAATTAAGATTTGAGTTATAAAAGGTAGATTTTCTATTGAAAGATAATATAAAATGAAGCTTAACACTCCTTGTGTTCCCATTCCACCAACCCCTAGTTGACCAAATCATGGACTTGTGTGAGGTTCTCAATGTGTCATGTGACAAGGAAAAGAGAAGAACCCATTGTGTATGAGAAAAATACAACACCAGCACTTAGCTCAAGGAAAAATAATAATAGTATATGAGAAAAGACATGAACCATTAATTAGGGAAGAGACTAGATACTTTCTCATAAAATTAATTAAACTTCAGTGTCAATAATAGTCAACACTATTTTTTGAAAACGATATCCACTTCTTCCAACACGACACTCTTTAAAATATTTTTCAGATTTTTCAAACTCATTTTAATATCTCACCACTACATATGGTATCAAAGATTCCTTGTGTCAATTGCTTCAAAATAGAAATTATAATTTCTCACATCTGAAAAAAAATTACAATTTTTGTCGGGTTGCACGATTTTTTTAACAAAGAATGGATATGCTAGGTTCTATTTAATTTGAATAGAAATGTTTGATGAAGCACTTGTTACATAGAAGATGAATCATAAGTTCGATGATAAAACTTATTCAGATAATTTAAGAACCTTAGTTTAGTTTGACAAGTGTTATTGCGAAGTTCATTAAAACAAAGTTTACAAAACATCATAAATCACTTTCCTAAAATCAAACAAATTCTTCTAAGTGTTCCCTTCGTACATTACATTATGCTAAATGGATTGTGACATCACAATAATTATGACAGTTAAATATGGGTTATTAAACATTTTTAAGTATGACATATGTACTCTTTCTCACTAAATCCAGAAAAAAATGTTAGGCAAGTGGGAGAATATTCAATATAACTACTTTTGGTTTTGGATGATTAATCATTTATATGATATGATGTTGCAAAGCACAATAATGCTTAAAATTTGAACATACCATGTATCATTTTCACACACCAAAAAACATGTAAGCATTGGAAGATTTATATTACTTAGTTAAAATAATATAAATGATATAAATTTTCATTTAATATATTATGTAGAATTATGTTAGGATGATGTAGCGAAGAGATGTTCCTAGGTCATGACTTGTAACAAGTTTCATTTTAATTAATGAATTTTATTGGACATCGTATATCGATTTATATTTCTTTATATTTCATAATATATATGTAAGGATCTAGAAAATAATCTTAGAGTAGAAGTAGTACATTTTAAATGACATCTAAATATTTTATTATTAAAATGAAAAGAGCATATAAATAGAAAATTTAGTTATTCTATTTAAGATTCTAACATCTTCGTTCATTAGTTTGATGATCGGAGTACGCCATTAGACTCCTGGTAGCAAAGACTACAACGATCAAAATCTCTGATAAAGTGAGTTCATTTTTGTTCATTTTTCCTTTCCTCTTCCTTCTTTCTAAGATTCTGAATTTCTCGCTTATCAGTTTGACGATCAGAGTCTGCTATTGGACTCCTGACAATGAACACTACAAGATTACTATATCAAAATCTCAAATAGAGTAAGTTCATTTTTGGTCTTCTCTTTGAGTCAAAATTTGAACTTGTTAAGTTGTCTCTGTCTATGCTTTACATGTAAATCTTTTAACTTCAGGGTGAATCTCTGTTAGCTTAGGGTTCTAGTGATATAGTTAGATTTTTTATCAAGACTTTGTGGTGCATGTTAATTATCTTTAAGCTTTTTGTAGATTGAGTTCTTAGTGGGCATCTACTTGAATTCAGGTAAGGGAAGCTAGGTTTATTATTTTCAATAGAACCCTAGGTTAGAAGATCTGGATGTGGAGGTGACGTGGTCACCAGTTCCAATTTTTGCTTGTAGGATTGTCTCTTTTGAAGAGTAAAGTAATATATTAACTGAAATGGTTGATTTTGAATATTTTATATGGATTTTAAGATGAATAAGTTGTTGAAAGTGGTTGTGATTGAGAACTGAAAGTGTTTGAATGATAATATAAATGAGTTGAACTATTTTTTAATATTTTATTGAATTACTTAAATGAGATGTTTGATGAGAAGTGGTTGCGTTGATTTTAGATGATGATTGATTTAGAAACCATATATTTGGAACTTAGTTATGTATTTAAGTAAATTTTTTGAGATATATTTAAATTGTTTAAAAAGTTTAAAATATGTGATTGAATGGTGCATTGATGTGTTGAATGATGTATTTAATGAGGTGAAAGTGTAATCAAGACATAGTATTTTCAGGAAAGGAAATATCGTGTTGAGATTATTATTAGAGTGTATTGATTTGTGAGTGTATTGTGAATGAGACGATTCTGACTCTACTAATATAATGGAATCACATAGATGAAGTTATTTCGTTGGTGAGAGTCGAAGGAGGTTCATTTGGTTGAGTATGATGTTTGAAAGAACTGATCAGAGCAGATCAAATGGATTTACCCTTTTATATGAGATGATGAGATATTTAGATTGATTATGTACATGACCGTGTGGATTTACATTGAGTAGTATGATAGGTGCAGATTTTTGGATGCTAATTTCAATACACGAGTCTTCCAGAAATAGAGTCAAGTGTCTGAGTATGTGAGTCAGTAGAAATCTGACAAGAATAATGTGGATGATAAATGTGATAAACACTTGATGACTCTGTGCAAATTATGAGAATTTGATGAATTATGTGTATTTTTAAAAATCAAATTTATATTAGAATTATAAAAAATAACTAGCTTACCCAGTGCTTTATTTTGTGTTTGTTTTCTATCATGTTAATGTACACGGGAGCAGATAAAGTTGTAGGTGATAAAACTCCTCAATGAGCAACCAGAGGAACACATGTTTTATTTTGAATGTTTTATATGTAGACTTTTGTGTATATATTAAATCCCTATGAAGAGAGATATCTTTTTAGATACAAATATGAGAAAGTAGTATATGTTTATATGTTAATTAGATATTGCATGCATAATATATTAGCAAATATGGGTAAAAATAGGAATGTTGCAATATAAGTGAGTTCAAACCTTATCTTACAAGTCATTTTAATAAGGTTAAGTTAGACATAAAGTTCACTTCTTAATATAATATCAGAGTCATCTAGAGTTTTTCTTAAGAAGAGTTTGTTGAACTTACCAATAATATTGATATCATGACACGTGGGTGGGTGTTGGAGATTTTATATCGATTAGGATTAAGAACATTTCATAATATATAAATGGGTGCAAACCTCATTTTATAAGTCAATTTTATAAGATTGAGTTATACATTTTAATAGATTTTACTTTTATTTTTAAGAAATTTGTGTAGAACTAAGTTGGACATCAAAATTTAAGTTTTAAAATAATATTTAAAGATAAAATACCAATAGTCATAGGAAAAATATGTCACAAATAGTTAGAGGTGTATAGAAATAGCTTAAATATTTTATTTTTCTTTACCTTTTCGTAAACATGAGAAGGTATATATATGTATAACCCCTTGAATAGCTTTTATTTTAAAAAATTATTTTCTCAAAATTCACCATTGAAATTTATTTCAAAACATATATATATATATATATATCAATTATTATTTTGAAATATTTTATAACTCATTAATATAAAATAAACTCGGATGTAATATACTAAAATGTAAGTTATTTTTATCTCACATTAACTATTGGTATAAACCAATTTTATAAAATGAATGTATATATAAATTATATAAATACAAATTGACATGAGAAGTAGCTAGCAAGATGCATAGAATGATAAAAATTTGTTGGAGATTGTACTTGAATTGTATCCAATGCAACCAACTAACATAAATAGTTGTTGGGCAATTCTGCATTATATTGTTGGCTCCATGATCAAAGTAAAGTATCTTGCTCTCATGATCCAAGTGAGTATCTTGCTGTTTTCCCTTTTTTTTTTTTCTTCTTCAAGGAAAGAAAGGGAAAGTACTTCACTCTATTATACTTTAGTACTCAAAATCAGATTCATGAAAGGACATAAATATATTAAATAAAACAAATATCTGAACTTGGAAGGAAACATCATTAACATGCCCATAAAGATAGAACAGTATTTCACAGTGGAAGATGACAGATGGGGCCACTGGAACCCAAAACAATGACATTTTTATTTTTATTTTTATTTTTATTTTTGGCCTTCTAAAGAGCTTTGGAGATTATATATAATTCATGTTTTGGATTATTACACCTTGTCACAGCCAGGCACTGGCAATAAACAAAGGGGAAAAAAAGATAATTCAAATATATTTTTTCCCAATTAAAAAATGTTTAATATGATTTATTACCTAGAGTCTCAAAACAAAATTATATATAGTCCTTATAGAGATTCAAAATGCTTAAAATTGTTTTCGATTTAGATGCAAGGATTATATTGCCGTTAAAGTACTAGCAAAAATTTATATAAAGATAATAACATGGATTGAATTTAGTAGATCAACTTATCATTAGATGTGTTTTTTTATTGCACGAAATATTTTTAAAGATTATTAAGAAATTGTCCCATAGGTTAAATATATTTAGGTGAATTTTTATAAACAATGTAGAAAATAAAAGAATACTGGGTTAAAAGTAATTTCTGATTAAATTAATTTATAAAAAACCTCTCATATTATTTTTTTAACTCTAATATAAGTTAATTTAAAAGCAATATATTAGTTGAAAGAATGAAATTATCTAGTAAATTATTTCAGCAAATTATAAGCCTATTGTTATTATTAATGAATTTTTTAAATGTAGAAGAGAGTCTAGTTCTTCCCACAGACAATGAATGAAAATTGGTATTTAATATTATGAAAGTATTTTTATATAATATTACTTATTCATGATAATTTGTGTTCGAGTATAAGAAATAAGAAAAATAATGTAGTTCTTTGAAAAATACAAATAAAAAAAATCACTCAAAATTGTTTTTAGTGTAAATTGAATGGAAATATACATCATAATAACTTTCTTCTCCATACATGAATGCATTGTCGAAAATTTGACATGTTAGTTAGTTACTAAAATTCTTGGGAATTAGTGAACTTAGGTCCCTCTGGAGAGTTATTAAACTGGTAGAGGACCCAAAAAAGGTAACCAATAATTCAATGCAAATTTGGTTCACACTTCAATGGATCCATTATGATCAGGACCATGAAAATGAGGTTCCCACTAACTTGTCCTTTTGTTCACAAAGAGAGAAAGTTAATTCATATTTATTTATGCCTCAATTGCAGCAATAAATTCATGTCAATATTATTATTATTATTATTATTATTATTATTATTAACTCATGCAATTGAATCAATAAAGAAAAAAATATATTCAATGTTTCCTTTCAAACCATATTTTCAACCCTTTATAGATAGAGCCTCTTCTCATAAAAAACTCGAAGAGCTGAAAACGAAGAAAAGTTACTAATTAAGGAGCCCTATAAACATCTCAAAATAAGAGGTTTTGCCCTTTTACTTTCTTAGCCAATAAATATTCTTCGAATTTGAAAATAGGCTTCATTAGTCGTTATCATAATGCACACTAATAACAGAGAAACTTCTTCCATCTTATAAACATTTTTTATTTGTACGGAGAAAAAATAACACTTTAAAGTCTTGGAGTTCAAATAAATATTAATATATATATTTAGTGCTAGGATTGAAAGTAATAACCGAAAACATAGATCGAAAAATATAGTCCAAAGGTTTAGTTGAATATATATATATATATATATATATATATATATATATATATAAATGTTAAAAATAAATATATATATATATATATATAAATGTTAAAAATAAATATATATATATATAGTTACTGTATAAAATCTAAATTAGTAGGTGTGTTTAAAATAATATTGGATGTAAAAAGAAAGGTCAAAATATGTTATAAGTCTAATAAGAAGATGTTATAAATAGGAGATCAATCTAAGATGCAAGTAGAGTGAAATTTATTTGATGATTATATAAATTATTTTTAATTTTGGCATCAGAGCGTCTTACAGGTACACACACCTACCTGTGAGAGAAGACTGAGAGGAGAAACCGAAAGGTGTGCTTGACTGAGCCCAACTTAGGAAGCTTGTCAAACTTAGTTCCAACCTGAAAAGTCCATCCCGAGAACCCAACCTGAAGAGCTCAATCTAAAAATTTAACCAGAAAAATTAATGTAATTTGAAAATACTTTCTTACTATATATAATATTGAGAATATAGGACTTAAACATAAATTTATATTTTGTTAGTCAAAAAATATTCTAATCTCTTATCGAAATATCGTTAAAAATGGTTGAAACTATCATCTTATCCTATACATACATATGATAATAATTCTACATTAGACTCTTATAGCATATAGACATATGTTAACAAGAATTTTTCTTATGAGTTTATACACAACAATAATTACACTTAGAATAGTCGTTGTATCTCAATTTTTTTTTAAAAATGTTTATACTATTTTTCTCAATCAAACAATATGTACATAACATGTATTCTACAACTGGTCACAATCAACAATATCATATTAAAACACACCATCCAAATTATTATCTTAGCTTAGTAGTTAGGAAATGCCTTTTTTTATTGTACACCTACCAACTTCCAACATTTATTGATTCCATTTGTGTAATTTATTTTGTTGTAGCACCTTTTATAGTAAATGAGTTTTTTTAATACAAGTACAATATAAAAGCTGAGAAATTAATTCAAAGATGTGCTAAGTCCCCATCAAATATGTTCTTAAATGTGGACACAAATCTTGAAAATAAAGGTGAGATTAGATACTTTACCTTATTTCACAACTAAACTCTCACAATGGGATCTCACAATCATATAAACTACCTAGATTACATGAAACTTATTTCATTAGACTCACTTTTTGGGAAAAAAACTAAAGGAAAAAAAAATAATACATTAGTGGACCCTTCACCTACTTCAAAGAACATTTTTAGTAAGTATGAAAAGCTATCTAGATTGTCCCTTCTGTATTTTCTACCTAAAATATTTGTGTAATAATTGGGTTGCTAGTTTCTATCATATATTACGAGGTGAAAAAAATTGGACAAATTTCATTTGAGATTATAATAAATTAGATGAAAAAAATTATTAATCTATTTTGATTCATTAAAAATTAATTAAAAATTTAATTCAATTCAATTCATTTATAAAAATGCAATTCATTAGTTAACAATTATTTTATGCTTATCTAATCCATCTATTAAAACATAAAATAATTTTTCTTCAAAATTATGTTTTTCTTAAGTTTTCAAAAATACATTTTGTAGAAAAAAAATTAAAAATGTGCTTTTGGAATAATTAATAAATATTTAATTGTGAAAAAATGATTAAATTAATTTTGGTCTATTTCGTACCAATAGGAGAATTTATTAGATTTTGATAAATAATGGATGAATTATTATTATTATTCTATTAGATGGATGAGTTTGATCCAATATTTTTTTTTTGTAAGGAATTAATTTACTTATGAACAAGATAACGGATAAATAGACTATTTATGAATCCTATAATATATCATATAATAATTAATAATAATTTCCAAAGTTGAAATGAAATAAACTAAATCTGCTGAAAATTACCAAAGTAGATATATAACCATACATCCGTGGTAAATTTATTAGCAAAACCACTTTCCTCTAAAGATAAAGATGAAATATAGCAACATGTATACAAATTCTTTTATAATAAACGAACACTTTAACCTAATTGTGACTTTTGGCAAATTTTGCTTGCAATGTTAAGGCTTGAGTGACTGATGAAGAAGATACTCTCTTTTTGGTTCTTTAAACTAGGAAATTCTTAGAGTTTTGTAAGACTAAACCCTTAACCATGGATAGTGGTTAGGTAAATTTCTTGTCATGACGATCGTTTTATGACACATTTATATATATATATATATATATATATGTGTTCCTATTAGGGAGATGAGACTTAGAGAACTATTGAAGTCTTCTTCTTCTCTTTCGGTCGGTCAGGTGACTGGATAGTGAGCTGAGATTCTTCTCGTCCTCCTGCTTCTCCTTTGGCACTCGGCCTCGGCTGAACACCGGATGGTGGGGGTACCTGCGAAGGCACTCCGACGCTAAAGTCAGTAAAGCGGGTGGTCAACTCTCAGGTAGGTGAACAGTAATAAATGACATACCTTACTCCTTGGGATGCGTGTTATTTATATTATTCTAATGGGCCTACCTTGTTGGGCCCCTTTATCGAGGTGGATACCGCTTAGGGATGCATTACCTAATTCTTAATGACGGATTAACTTCACTGATCTTGGTTTGAGCGTTAACTGTAGTAGGGGTCGGCCGTCGGCCAAGTTCCCATGGTATGGGTTAGCCATCGGCCAGACCCTAGTGATCTCGGCCAAGTCTTCTAAGGTCTCGGCCGGGTGGGCCATTCGGCCTCGACATCTCGGCCACATCTCTTGAGTTTCAGCCAGGTTCCCCTGGTCTCGGTCAAGTAGGCTCGACCTCGGTCAGCCAAGTGGGCCTCGGCCTCGCCCATACCTGTACAATATATATATATATATATATATATTTATATGCTTGACTTAACAATAAATCACTACAAGAAAATCATGAAATAAAAATCTTTTTGTGAGACAAAAAATAATTAATTGCTATAGTCACTAAATTAGAGACCATTTTAGAAACTAAAAAAACTTAGTTTCTAAATTAGTTTTTATTATTGTTAAATGATTTCTAAATTAGTATCTAATTAGCTACCAAAGTTTTTGTTACCAAATTTAGCATCTAAATAATTAGTAGTTCAAATTTCATTGTTGATGCTTCTTCAACCCCGAAGGTACATTTTTCGGGGGTGAGCTTCATGTTGACCCCCCTTAAGGCCCTGAAGACCTCGTCCAGATCCTTCAGATGTTGATCAAACGAGTCGGACTTCAGGACTATGTCTTTCACGTACACTTCTACCGCCCGGCCGATTAGGCCTTTGAAGATTTTGTCCATGAGACGCTGGTAGGTCGCCCCTACGTTCTTGAGGCCAAATGGCATGACCTCGTAATAGTAGTTGGCGTCGGTCGTCATGAAGGCTGTTTTCTCCTTGTCCCTCGGGTGCATGCTTATTTGGTTATAGCCAGAGTAAGCGTCCAAGAAGCTCATAATTTTGTGGCCGGCCGCCCCGTCCACCAGTCGGTCAATGTTCGGGAAGGGGTAGGTATCCTTCGGACATGCGCTGTTGATGTTTCTGTAGTCGACGCACATCCTCCAGTTACCGTTCGGTTTGGTGACCATGACGACGTTGGCCAGCCATGTCGTGTATCGGGCCTCTCTTATGAACCCGGCTGACAGGAGCTTGTCGGCTTCCTCCTTCGCCGCGAGTCGCTTTTCGTCGCCCAAGTCCCTCTTCTTTTGGGAGATCGGGCGAGCTTCCTTGAATATTGACAGTCGATGGGTGATGACATCCGGGCTCACCCCCGGCATGTCGGCTGGCGTCCACGCGAATATGTTGATATTCTTTTTCAACGCGGCGTGCATGATCTCGGCCTCAGCCGCTGCCAAGGTTGTTCCTACAGCCGCCCTTCTGAAAACCTCTCGCCTCTAGCCTGTCCTCGGTCACTCGGGGATCGAGGTCTACCAACACCACGGTTGGCTGGACTTTCCTTGGCCGGTCCTTCCTGGGGAAGCGGTCCTTTTGGGAGGACTTTCTCACCCTGAGGGGAGAGGTGTCGGCCCTTAAGGGCTCCACCCGGAGGCTCTCGGCGTAGCACTCTCGTGCTTCTTTTTGGTCTACGTGGACTATGAGAATGTCCCCTATCCTCGAAGGAAATTTCATTGCGAGGTGAGGGGTTGACACTATGGCCATCAGCTGGTTGATGGATGGTCGGCCAAGGAGGATGTTGTATAAGGTGTTGGCGTCGATGACCAGGTATCGGATTTTGATGGTCCTGGTGTTCTTCCCCTCTCCGAAGGTGGTGTACAACTCGATGTAACCCTTGGTACCCACCCTCTCGCCCGAGAATCCTACCACGTGGTCATCGTATGACATCATCTCGGCCTCGGCTATCCTCATAGCCTTGAAAGTTTTCCAGTAGAGGATGTCTACCGAACTTCCTTGGTCCACAAGGGTCTTTCGTACGGTGAATCGGTCTATATCGACCGCTATCACCATCGGGTCGTCCTGCTGGCGATAGTCCACGCCTTTGAAGTCGTTGTCCGTGAAGGTGATGGGTGGCATCCTCGGTCGGAATGCTACCGCGTTTACCTGATGTACCGCCCGAAGGTGTCTCTTCCGGGCGTTGTTCATGCTTCCTCCTCCGGCGAAGCCGCCGACTATAGTGTTGATAACCTCTCGGTTACCTCTTCTATCGGCCTCCCTCGGGGGTCGTCTCTTCGGGGGGGATCGTCCCTTGCGGGTTGTCGGTCGCCCCTGTTATCTTGGTCATTTCGGCCGCGTTGGTGTGACCTCGTCCGCCTTGGTGGATTCGCTCGGCGGGGTGGGTCTCGGCCATTCCTGACGAAACGACGGAGGTGCCCAGCCTGGATAAGTTCCTGGATCTTATCCTTTAGGGCTTGACACTCCTCGGTTGAGTGTCCGGCGTTTTGGTGGTACCGACACTGCTTCCTCCGGTTGGCATTATTTGGGCTGGCCACCTTCCTTGGAGGAGGGATCAACTCTGCGTTGAGGGCCTCGTCCAGAATTCTCCCCCTCTCGGTCGTCAGGGGTGTATACCTTGAGAACCGGATTGGCCGGTCTCGGTTGTCTTGGCGTCGGTCATTTCTTTGATTCGATCGCGCCTGGCGGTCCTTTTCTTTCTTGTTTCTCTCCCCACCGGCCTCGGCTCGGGCCTGGTTGCAGAATTCTCTTAGCTCTTCCAGCTGCATGTACTTAGCAGCTCTCTTTCTCAGCTCGTCCAGACTGTTGGCCGGCTGCATGCACAGGTTGTCGGCAAAGGGCCCCGGACGCAGGGCCGTCAGCATGTGGTGCATGACAACGTCCGGGCTCAGATTCCGGATGCTCATTGCCACTTTACTGAACCTATCCACAAAGGTCCTCAGCGACTCTCCCTTCTCCTGGCGATGCCTACCAGGGCGATGGAGGTTAGGTGGTACGGCCGGCTGGTCGCAAACTGGGTTTCAAACTTTGCTACGAGCGTGGCAAAGCTATCGATGGAGTTGGGTGAGAGCTTGGTGAACCAACTAAGGGCTGCTCCCTTTAAGGATGTGGGGAACACCCGGCATAACACGACGTCGTTTGAGGTGTAGAGACTCATATGGGTGGTGTAGGCGTCCATATGCTCGTCCGGGTCGGTCGACCCGTCGTATTGGTCTCAATTGAAACCCTTCCAATTCTCAGGCAGTGGGACTTCGATGATGGTGTTGGTAAAGGGGTGTCGACGGTTCGGGTCGGCCGTCAGGGTCGTCCGGGTGGACCTCATCAGGCACGACTCATCGCCCATCTCGGTTTCCCGGGGAGGGGGTCAGCCTCTCGTCCCCTCGGCTACATCTGGGTCGAGGGGAGAGGTGTATGACCTGCCGACAACATTTGTCGGAATGACGGAGGGTCCTTCCTCCCCCAGCTTCTTCTTCATTTCTTCGTTCTCCTTACGGAGAACTTGCAGCTCTTGCTCGTTTTTCTGAGCGGCCTCCTCGGCCTTCCTTCGCATCTCGGCCATCTCTCTCTGGAAAGACAGCAGCAACATTGTTTGGTCGGCTTCAATCATTCTTTCCATGCTTCTCGTTGAGACCATCTACTTTTTTCCTTCAGCTAGTTTCCCTCGGGCCCCACGGTGGGCGCCAATTATTCCTACTAGGGAGATGAGACCTAGAGAACTATTGAAGTCTTCTTCTCCTTCCTTCGGTCGGTCAGGTGACTGGATGGTGAGCTGGGATTCTTCTCGTCCTCCTGCTTCTCCTTCGGCACTCGGCCTCGGCTGAACACCGGATGGTGGGGGTACCTGCGAAGGCATTCGACGCTAAAGTCAGTAAAGCGGGTGGTCAGCTCTCAGGTAGGTGAACAGTAATAAATGACATACCTTACTCCTTGGGATGCGTGTTATTTATATTATTCTAATGGGCCTACCTTGTTGGGCCCCTTTATCGAGGTGGATACCGCTTAGGGTTGCATTACCTAATTCTTAATGACGGATTAACTTCACTGATCTTGGTTTGAGCGTTAACTATAGTAGGGGTCGGCCGTCGGCCAAGTTCCCATGGTATGGGTCAGCCATCGGCCAGACCCTAGTGATCTCGGCCAAGTCTTCTAAGGTCTCGGCCGGGTGGGCCATTCGGCCTCGACATCTCGGCCACATCTCTTGAGTTTCAGCCAGGTTCCCCTGGTCTCGGTCAAGTAGGCTCGACCTCGGTCTGCCAAGTGGGCCTCGGCCTCGCCCATACCTGTACAATATATATATATATATATATATTTATATGCTTGACTTAACAATAAATCACTACAAGAAAATCATGAAATAAAAATCAATTTTTGAGACAAAAAATAATTAATTGCTATAGTCACTAAATTAGAGACCATTTTAGAAACTAAAAAAACTTAGTTTCTAAATTAGTTTTTATTATTGTTAAATGATTTCTAAATTAGTATCTAATTAGCTACCAAAGTTTTTGTTACCAAATTTAGCATCTAAATAATTAGTAGTTCAAATTTCATTGTTGATGCTTCTTCTTGGTGTTGTCGTTGCTACTTGGTGCCACAACTTTTTCTTGGTGTTGTTGTTGCCGCTGGACATTTGAGTTGCAATTGTTTTTGCTATTGCCATTGGGCATAAATTCCATCGTTGTTGTTGGTGATCTCTTTCACTGGTCCGATACTTTTCATGTTGTTTCTCGTATGATGTGAACGTCCCTTATGGTTAAGATAATCGTGCTGCCTCTCTTGACGTGTGTCCTCTTCGAAGAAAAACGCTCACAAATGTATAAACTCACAAAACTACTGGTTTTTTTTTTTTTTTTGATCAGCACACAAAACTACTGGTATGTAAGGTAGTTTTTATTATTAATATCAATTTATAAAGTAGTTTTTAAATTGATATCTAACCTTAGTTTTCAAGGTTTTAGCGGCTAACTATTTTAGATTCTAAATTAATTTTTATAGTTACTAATTTAAAATATAAAGTAATTAATAGTTAAAACATTGATAACTAATATTATATATCAATTTAAAAAATATTTTATAATTTTTAATAATATGAACTACTTTAAATATAAATAATTTTTTTAATTTATAAAATAATATCTAACTTATTTAATATAATAATCAATTATTTTTTATCTTTAAAAATTAGTTGTTATTTAATGATTTTTTTTTATTATACAGTCATTCAAAGGCAATATAAAAGATGTTTTAGTTTCTGTATGGTGGATCAACATTGATGCTTTAACCCATATAAATTCACAAATAATGAGTGGAAAATATTGTAAAATATGTATTTGGTAATAATGTGAGAAACCATAAATAAACAAGTTAGACAGAAGAAGGGGTTATCCTTTTTTGTCTTTTGGAAGTAGATATTGCTATTTTGGGAGTGGAAAAGTAAGCATCTTCGGTAATACCAACCTTTTATCATTGCATTATGTTCATGCAAAGAAGCAAAACAACCAGTACCAATTATTACTCAAATTTACACAAATATAAATTCTTAGGTAAAAAGAAAACATGTGCATTTACAAGTAAAAACGTTCAAAGCCTGCTATAACTAACAGCAAAAACCAAAAACCTTGAAAATTTAAGCAAGTTTCCACTTCTATTTCGTCTCAATATTCTTCCACTGTTCAACCTTTTCGGATGGTGAATATTTCCCAATGTAATCGGTTTATTTTCATGAGAAACAAAACACACCCATGTGACAAAAACTTTACACATCTTATCCTAGGACCTTGATGTTGTGCAAGCAAAAAAGGAAGGGTCAGTGACACAAAAAAACTTACATATAAGGTAAACAAGTGAAACAGAAAAGCAAGGCTTGAAACTCAGTTATACTATCAAATCAAATAAAAATAATAGCAGAAAAGTCTTGTGATTCAGAGACATGAAAGGACCAAGAGAGCTCAAATGAGGAACTAAAAGAACACTTGATATTAACATGCAGTCCTACAAGCACATGAAGGTCCTTATAAGGACAAACACAAGGGGCATCTTGTTATCATATTTTCCACTCCACACATGAATGCTTGCTGAGTAATAAAATTAAAAACCTTTTTATCATATATATACTAATGAAATCCATCAAACCAATCAAAAGCCATGGAATAAAATCACTTGTTTTCTTTATATGCATGTGTTTGAAACAAATAAGGGAATATGAGAGGTTGAATTATAACTTTAGTTTCTTAAAGTCATATATGAGATGAGAAAATTCACATCTAAGATGACAATCTCTCCCTTTGTGTCCTTGCAATAAAAATGACACCTTCAAAATTAATTAAAAACAATATTATTATTCAATTATTTAAGTTCTAAATTTGATAAAAAAAACTTTGGTAACTAAATAGATATCTCTTTAAAAATTATTTATCAATAATAAAAACTAATTTAAAAAACAATATTTTTTTTAATCTCTATATTATTTTTATCTCTACAATTGATTTCTATTTAATATTTTTTATAATAATTCCTTCACATATGGTTTTTTTATCATATTTTTTAACTTCATTTTTATATTCTCTGAAATAATACTTTAGAGGGTTTTATACCATAATATAGCACACAAACCAATTTGACACATTTAATTTAAAGAGTATTTGACACATTTAATTTAAAGAGTGAAGTTTTTACCCATGAAAAATAATGCGATTTCAATCGGAAATGGAATTTATTAGTTCATGTTATAATAAATTAAATAACAAAAAAGTAACTATATAGAATGAGATAGCACACCAATCTCTAAAATTTTCATATCAGCTAAACAACCCTATTTTAAAACGGAATAAAAACCCATCTTATCCATCACTAACATTTTTATTCTTCATTAATTCCTAATAAATTGATTTTTGTAACTGAGACCAATTTTAATTTGAGGGATATGTAACTATAAAAAATATACGATGAACCTATGAAGTACTGACACTGATACGACACGGACATGGACATAGACATGGACACAGATACGGAGATATGTATAATCTCTAAAATGTAGGACACAAGAACACGAATTTATATATGGTATAATTATGAATTATATAAATTGATAATAAAGATTTATGTGCATAAATATGTTTCGGTTTTTGTTAGTAGAAATATGTTTCTCATGACTGGTTAAAAATGATTTATTCCTTATTTTTTATAATTATAATAAAAAACTATACAATAAGTTTAAGTTTTTAGAAAATTAATTTTTTAAAATTGTGTTAGAATCATGCTAGAATTGTAAAAAATCCAACAAATATTTTTTGAATTGAACACTTTACCGATACGTATTCTACAAATGTCGTACAAGTGTCGGTGTCCGATACATGTGTCTAGCATGAACATATCATTTAAGAGGAGTGTCGAATATTCATAAAGATATTAAATTAAGAATAAAATAATACTGAGAGTCTACAATAAACTTTGTCTGTTTAAAATTCACAAGTGACAAATTTATAATTTTTATAATTTTCACACTTGTTTCTTTTTTTGTTGTCTAAATATATGTTGAGTTTTAGAAGTAATGTGAATGGGAGAAGTTTGTGATTTTCCCCTTTTGAAGGTTGGAAGAAATAAAGGGTTAGTTAAAAGCTTTGTGTGTTGGAAGTATGAGGTCCTTTTAAGCCATCCTTGGATTACATGATAGCCACTTGTTTGGTTGTGAACATTTGACTTCTTTGGGTATTTTGTGATTATGCTTGTCCTTGTTTAATTTAATGCATCAACCACTTCAGTTGGGTCATGAAAATGTCAACCATTTGCTACATGCTATATCAACCCCTTTATTTTTTAAGGTATATAATAGGGCTCTTTCTTGCTGCACCTCCATAATCGTTTTGCACCCTCATACTTCTTAAAATTTTAAAAATATCTTTTATTATATTGATTTTTTCATTTCAGAATAGATAGTTTGGAAAAATTTCAAATTATAAAACTTGGACGGTATTTTAATCCAAAGTAAGTTAAAAAAAATATATATTTTAGATATGAAATCTAAAAGGTATTTTCGAATTATAGAATTCACAAAATATTTTCATATTATAAAATTTGAAAGATATTTTTTAAAATATATAATTTGAAAGGTACTTCTCCATTCAAGAATAATTTTTGAATTTTGTATGAAAAAAAAGTTAGAAAATACTTTCCAAATTCTACCATCCTTAAAAATACCTTTTATATTTTACAATCAAAAGATGTAATCCAAAAGATGTAAATAGAAGGGAAAAAAAATTGTAAAATTAAAAATGTATTTTTTTAAAATAAAATAGTTTTTTTTGTCTATCATAGTGTACCGGAGAAACTATATTGGTATAGAAAGAAGGCAATTGCTTCTTGCACCATATAACTGCAACAGGAGAAAAAACAAAAATATCCTTAAAAAAATGGGGTACAAATAAAATTACATTCTTGACCCCTTTTTTGGAACATAATAATCTCTTCTAGATAAATTTTTTCGGAATGTATTATTTTCAATTCTGGATTTTTTTATTCGGAATGAGATTTTGATTATTCTTTTTCCATATTTTTATATTTGGAACACAATAATCTCTTTTGGATCTACTTTTTCGGAATGCATTATTTTCTATTCTGAATTTTCATTTTCGGAATAAAAAGTATTTTCAAAATTTTTGAATTTGTGTTGGGTGCAGTTTCAAAAGTGTTGGGTGCAGGAAGCAATTGCCTAGAAAGAAACAGCCATACAATAGCGGAACTAAGAACACGGAAGTCCAAAAAACTGGCCCAATTTCTACATACCTACAAGTTGTAGAAAATATTTCTTCTTCCATGATTTCTTAGTAGTACACATATGAAGTGTTAGAAATATTTAAATTCTTCATAGATCAAAATTTTGAATAGTAAAATTTATAAATATATTTTAAATTCTATAATTATATCAGATTATGTAATTCATAAATATTCTTTATATTATAAGTTTTTTTATATTATTTTATTAAGATTATTTTTTGAAAATTTTGTAAATTAGTTCAATCAATCAATCATCTAAATTAAGACGTTGGTTATGAAAATATTAATTAAAAAAGAAAACACAAACTGTGAAAGTATTAATATTAACATCTATCCAACGTCCCAATAAGACTATTGTTTATTTATTTTAATATGAAGATTATTTTAACATTCACATATTAAATTAAGTATTTTTAAAAATTGTATCTGGCTTAAATCTTATAATTTATTTATTTATTTAAAAAGGACTAATATTACGATTACAAAATAATGTGCCAAAATTGTAGTTTAGAAAAAAAAAAGAACAACACAGGCATGTGCACGCTCGAGTAGCCCTAGCTCTGAACAACGAACACAACACAGTCGAAGGTATTGCCTTGGTATGGTCCATTTACGTTGTTCATCTTCTCGCTTTTTCCCCTCTTACCAACATCATTTTTTATCTCTGCACAAACACCAGAACCAGTGCATTCTTTTTCTTAATTGAGTATCTAACTACACTATCTCTGTTCCATTCACAGACCAAAGATGGTGCAGTGGCAGAGGCACATTTTGCCCTTCCTTCGTCACATTCACAAGCGAGTAGTGGATCACCACCATGCCAATCCTTCAGCTCCAAGCCTTGTAATTTCTCGCTTAGCCTCTTCTCTTTCACAAGGTTAAGACTTTTCTCTATTGCCCGTTTTTCGTGTTTTCACTTTTGTGGCCTTAGTTCTGTGAAAGTTATGGCTTTTAAGGGGTTCGTTAGGGTAAACCTTGCTTTGGTATTATAGGTCAGGTAGGGGGGAGAGCGTGGACAAGAACGACACCAACTTTGCCCTGTTTCTCAAGACCCATTTTTCTCTGTTTCCAACATCAGGTAAAATTCTGTTTTGATCGCTTGATCACTGGTATAGTAAAACTAAGGGTTTGTTTTGAATGACTTGTTAAATCATTTCGGCACTAAAATTTATGGTTTGGAAAAAGTCTTGCGGGCGTCCATTTGGGGTGTTTATACCCTGAGAGGGAGAGAGAAGTGGGACATGTGATGGTGATGTTGTGAAAGGAGAGATAAAGGGAAACAAGAGTGTCAAATGGGGTGTTTGGGGTTCTTTGGACAGACATTCAAATCACGAGTGCCATTTAAAGATAATTTTTGTCAAAATTAATTCTATCAAACTTTAAAATTAATGGATGCTAAGACACCTTCTTCACCTCTCCACTATAATAGTGGGAACTGGGCAGGGAGAGCATTTTCATGTACTATGATGAATTTTATGCTTCCAGCAATGATGTATGTAGTAATAATAGTAACCCAGTTGAAGGTAACTAGTGTATACTAAATAATTGCAATGGTTGTCTCTTGGAACTGAATAGCGGATTCTCAATGTTTTCAGTCTCCTTCAGAGAGGTTATATTCAGGCTAAAGATTCATCTGATTGAAAGTTAATAAAGCTACTCATAAAAGAGATTAAAAATACTCTTGTAGACAACATCGCAACCAAGGAAAATGCAAGGATTGACCTCTATGAGCTTTATGGGGGGAACTGATGTAAGAAATGTATTAAAAAACATTAAGTGAAGTAATATCGCATGGTTTGCCACACAATTTTTCAAAAGGTGAAATATGTTGCAAGTATGGAGTGGGAATGCAATTGAAGATATGCAGCATTAAGAGAGCAAAACACCAAAAAGAAGGAGGCAAATCCGATTGAAAAAAGAAGAGCCTGTGTAACATTTAAAAGATGTTGGTGTTTTTGCTCTACAATTCCATTTTGTTCAGGGTCTTTTTGAATAACCTTAACATGTTTTTCAAATTGTGTTTCAATATGATGAACAAAATTCTTAATATAAGCACGAGTTTCAGCCTTGTTAGCCATTAAAAAAGTCCATTTAAAATGGCTTTGATAATCTACAATAGTGAGGAAATACTTGTGACCATGCAGAGAAACTTTGGAACATGGTTACCATATATTAATCTGAATTAAATCAAAAGGATGAGATGTATAAGAATCACTTAAACTGAATGGAAGTTTCTTCTGTTTAGCATGATGACAGGTATTATATGTAAAATGTTGGTCACTGGAAATACAAGGATAAAGTTGCTGCATAGTTTTCAATCTATCATATGACAAGTGACCCATGCCAATATCCCAGAAATCGATAGGCTGAACATGACATTGTGGATGAACATGACAGATGACAGGGAAGAGGGGTGGGCAAGAGCAGTAGTCATGGTGTAAAGATTATCATTCACATCAAGTATACCAATCTTCTATTTGGTTTTCATATCCTGGATAACACAAGAATTTGAATAGAAAATGAGTTGACAATCAAGAGAGGTAACCAATTTAGATATCCAAATTAAATTGAAAGTGAAATCCGGAATATATAAAACATTACTTAAGTAAAAGGAGTCATTAAATTTGACAGTTCTAGAATGAGTGGCATGAACATGTGGACCTGTGGGAAATTTCACATCAATGGGATTAATAAGTGTATATGTAAGAAAATTAGAAAGTGAAGAGGATACATGGTGAGTAGCATCAGGGTCAAGGATCCAAGAAGTGACTTAATGTGAATGAACAGGATTGAAGGCAGAACCAGTATTTGAGGAAGAAGAAGGTTCTGTGGAGGGAGAAGTGATTGAACCAATTTGGTTAATGTGGGAAGAAGGAGCTGATTTGCCTTGAGTGGACTATTGTATTAAAGACATCAAGGCTTGATACTGCTGAGGAGTGAAATGAAAATCTTGAGTCTGAAGTTTGCTGGTGATCAGATTCAGTGGCCCCAATATAACCAGCCACAGTGTTGTTCACATGAGATTCTTTGCATTTTAAGACTTTTGTTCTGGAGGAAAACTGTTTCTGGTAACAAACTTCTACAATATGTCCCGTTCTCCCACAATCCGTTCTGATCTTATTGGTCTTAGTGGAGGAAATACATGTCCCTTTGTTGTCATTAGTGGAGGGGAAACCATGTTTCCAGTAGCAAATATTCTCAGTATGTCCTGACCGTGCATAGTGAGTGCAGTGAAGAGAGGGAGAAGAGGAGTTAACAACATTGTTTTTGGTAATAGCAACAACAAAAGTATTACCCATTAGTTGATGTTCTTGCTGCTGCGCAACATAAGAGAAAATCTTGGAAATAGGAGGAATTAACAGAAAAGAAAGCTTGTTACAGAGAGAAGAAAAAGAAAATAACAGAAAAGATGCCATGCCATGCAGCCATGTACAGTTACCCACAGCTACACAACCCAATCATGTGAGGTCATGCAAAACGAAAATATTAGTTAAGAAAAGCAGTTTGGCTGGCATTTTAGTGTTAAATGATGAGCGCAAATCCCTTGCTTCTATGGTTGCTAATCAAATCTCTCAATGGAGTTTGGTTTAACTTGGGTATCCTTTATGACAAAATCCAAAAGCTTTTCCTCTTTGGATCCGTTTATTCATTAGGTTTCTAAACATCTGGGTAATTTGAAAGGAGCTTATAATCTTTAGGTGGTTGAATTCCATCTTTCAGTTTAAATTGTTGAGCATTCCCCTCTAACATCTTTCCTGCTGCTTTGACTTTAGAAGTAAATTATACTAGAATTGTTCTGGTCTGGTATGGGTGGATTGAAGACTATGTGTTAAGTTGGTAAAGGTTAGATATGAATTTGTTCACTAGCCTTTACCTGATAGAATAGCCTTTGGGATATCGTATTATGGCCAAGTGAAAAGTTCAATCCTGTCTGGCAGTTCACTAGGCTTAAGTTAAATTTAAGCACAACGTTGGATGGGCATTTGTGCATTATCAACACTTCAAACTCCCAAAGGGCTTCCATGAGGAGGTGTGTTACTTACAAACCATTTTTGAGTTTTCACATAATATCTAAATTTTTTTGGATTAGTTGGCTCAAGTCAACAAAAAAAGATAAGATGGAAAGCAAATGGTTTTGGGTAAGTTAGTACAGGAGTCTGCAAACACGAGACACAAAAACCTTATTCTTTCCCAAAACATTTGGGCAAGATATTTGGGTTGGCTTCTCTGTCATTGAGGTCTTTCCATGCCTCTATAATATTCCCTCTTAACAGAATCACTCTATATTTTTTGTTTTCTTCAGGATTATTATATAATCTAGGAATTTAACTTTTGGTAATCTGAATCATAGCTAAACTCAAGACATACAATCTCTCTTAGAATATGTTAGTGTTTCAATTCAACTATTACAGTTCAGAGAATGTGATCCTCGACCCTTCCAGAGGCACAGGAGTCTGCAACCACATAGCTGCCGCAATAGTTGACAAAGTTGTAAGAAAAGGATTTGGGAAAGAATAATGTTTTTGAGGTTGGCCACCCGAATGTTTTGCTAAAGAATAAGTTTTTTTGGCTTCTCTTTTGTACTAGATACATGGTTTTTTAAGTGGGTTGGATGCTGTTAGTCTTAATTTCTGTTTTGTTGGTTCTTTTTCATTTTTTCTTTAATTAGTTGTCTTGTCAGGGATATCTTATCCTCCTATATTTGTATAGCACTTTTTTTTTCTTTATGAATTTCTTTTTTACGTCAAAACAAAATCACCTTCACAACAATTCTTGTTGCTGCTCGCTAAATTGTGCAAACACTTTCTTAGACTTTGTGATCATACTCAATTATGTTTGGAGATTTTAATAAACAGGTTTGTTCATATTTAATATTTCCCAACTCATCAAACTAAAACCTCGGGGGTTACTGAGCTAGTGTTATAAAATTCATAATTTTATGTCTCTCTATGATTGTTGGTGCTTTGCTACCCTGATCATACCCTCTTCTTAACCTCATCTTTTTTATTTTATTACTTGATTATATCCGTCTCAGGGAATTTCAAGCACCACTCCATTGCTGGCAAATTCATCTGAGGAAACACCTGTTTTGTCACCTTTAGTCCCAGTTTCATCTTTGGGTAGTTCAAAAGGTGAAGACCAGAAGCAGAAAGCTGTTACTAAGCCAGAAAAAGTTCAAGCAATATTAAAGGGAATAAAGCAGGTTTGAGATGCATATCACTGTTCATGATTGTTTGCTTTTGGTTTTCTTATATGCAGCAGTTGGTTTTCCTTCATCAAGAGGATGTTTGGTAGACCTGAACAAGTATATATTCAATGAATTTTGAATGAAATGATTCCAATTTTAAGTGGTGAAAAGTACAATATGAAAACTTGTAAACATTTAATATACCAGACATGGCAACATTGAAGAAGAAGTCTTTTAATTACTTAAAAAGTGAAACAGATTGTACTTTATTCATTTAGTATAATGCATGTGATGAATGTATTTAGAAATTTCACTATTCAATTTGTAGCATTCTCTCGCTGCTCCACAATGCTGTTCTGTGATTGCACCACTCCACGAGGTGCTATTGACAAGGCAAAAAATATTTTTAAAAAAGAAATAAATTTTATTTTAAGAATTAAACTAATTCAACTGCATGCTATTATGGAAACTGTTATTTTTTCCTTTAAAACCATTTCGAGAGTGGAGAAAGTAAATTAATTTGCTGTACTCTGTTACTGGACTAGTTTCATCTTTCCAAGTGCAACTGCCACTGCCAAACGCAAGAACTGCACCATCTTTACATCTTTGATATCATTTCAGAACTGCTATATATATGGCATAATAATGATGAAAAAGAGGTGAATATGTAAACCCAAATGACATACTTTTAAACAATTCTTTGTACTTCTACAACCAAGCTAATAAAGTACACTTATAACTGTTGATTGAACAATCAACAGTTGAGTGTTTTGACAAAGTCAAGTGCACGTGTAACTCCTAACTTTGGGTATAAGTCTAACCTAATTTTATAAAACTGGCTTGTAAATCAAGGTTTGGACCCACTCCACTTGTGTACTGTACTTTAGTCATATCACTAAACAATGTGAGACTAAGCCATCATCATTTAGGTAGCAAAACCAAGCCAATAAAGTGTAGTTATAACTGTTGTGACAAAATCAATCAAGTACATGTCTAATTTCTAATCTTTGGGTATAAGTTTAACTCAAGCTCATAAAAATGACTTATAAATCAATGTTTGCATCGTATACTCTACTTTAGTCATGTCTCCTTTGAGGTTACAATTTAGGCAATCCCCAATGAGGTTGTAACTTAGGCAAGTTAGGAGCGATTCCAACAGTAACAAATTCTGAAGTTAATTGCAATCTCAACTTTCAATATTTTAATCAGCAATTGTTTGTGCTGAATTGAATTCCTCTCACTTTAGAGGAGCTAAATCTATGGACATTTGCCCCCATGGGTGTCCAAATGATCCTAATCTGTTAGATAAATAAAAATATTAAGGTTGAACGTGTCTCTATATAACATTCAAATAATTATATTCCATTTTGCCCCCAAGTTTCTTAGTTCCCCATCCTAGTTCTACTTACCAATCTTTCTTTTACTGTATCTACTATATTGTTTTATTTCTCCATTTCTAACCTTTAATGTTCCCACACATTTGTGCGTTTGGTTTTCTAGCAAGCACTAATGCAGGCTCAAAGAAAACCATTGATTTGACAATATAAACAAGTATCAGTGTATCATTTTACAAGTATATTCAACATAGCTATAATAGGAGTATTAAAAAGTTATAATGCTTTATTTGATTTATGTGGTGCCCTTGCATAGTTTTTTTTAAAGAATCTTCTCTGTTATCAATTTTTGCGGACAAGTTAGAACATATTTTTTAAGCTATTGGAATACCTTGGCTTGATGTGTAAACTAAATGGATTGTTTAAGGGTCTGGTTCATGTCTGACTGATTACACTTTTTACATACCCTGTCTTCTATGGTATTTTAGAGTCCAAAGAAGGTCAACTTAGTTGCTGCTCTGGTTCGTGGTATGCTTGTTAAAGATGCATTGATGCAGTTGGAATTGACGATAAAACGAGCAGCAAAAACTGTTTATCAGGTAGTAACACCAGTTGTCTTTTACTGTCACCTTATTTGACAAGATTGCAAAATCTATAATTTTAATTGCTTTCAAAGTTCCTCTTTGAATGCATCAGATTTTAGTGATATTTTTTCTCAATATCTTTGCCCCATTTCCTGGCCATTTTACAACTTTCCCAATCATAACACCAATATAAATTCTAAAGTATCCTCGCTCTTCCATGCATTTTTGTCTGCATTTAACACAACAATTTATGATTATTTGGATTCGAGTTATGTTCATTTTGAGTGGAGAGAAAGGTTATATTCTATTACCTTCTATATGGTAAAGCAAAATTGGTAGCATTTGTTTTAAAATCCTACACATTGTAGGTTATTCATTCAGCCCGAGCAAATGCCTCTCACAATCACGGGTTAGATCCAGAACGTCTCCTAGTAGGTAATATTTTGAAGTTCAAAATTATTAGAAGTGAAGTCGTTTTGTTACATGAATTACAATAGAACATGGCAACATTGTTTAATCTATATAGCTGACCTCAACTAGTGATTCAAGGCTTAATTGTTCTATCTCTGATTATCCCGTTTGTTGTTTCTTACAGCGGAAGCATTTGTAGGAAAGGGATATTTCAAAAAGAGACTTGCCTACCATGCCAAAGGAAGATCAGGACTCATAATGAGACCAGAATGCAGGCTAACAATTGTAGTGAGAGAGATAACTGCGGAAGAAGAGGCTGATATAGCTAGGCTGAGAGTTCACAACTTCAAGAAACTAACTAAGCGGGAGAGACGACTTGTGCCTCATCAACTTATTGAGACCACTCCTGTTTGGGGCCGCAAAAGCAAATCTAGTGGTCAAAACTTGAGTGCTGCACCTGCATGAGCCTCACTTTGTTTCCAAGTTTTCATGCTTCATGGCATTTTGTGTAATAGATTATTCTTCTTGGTCATCACATAATATGGAACAGTTGAAATTTTTTTTGCCCTTGTTGCAAATGATAGAAGTTTGTGTTGGATCATTTTCAGTGTTATTCTCATTTAATAGCTTATTTTTCTTCCATCTAGGTACAAAAAAGGATATGCCCTGTTCAATCAGCAGCATGAGTTTGTTGTCTATTTTTTCTTCATCTGGTGAATCATCTAATGACAGTATCTAGTTGGTGCATATGATGGAGGTCATCTGATGGATGTCGTGTATTTTCTATAAAATCAACATGTACTGGTGGCTATTATTAAATGATACTGATGGTCATACACGATTTCTTTTCTCCTTCACCAAGTAATTACATAACGATGTTTTACAGTCGCAGTTTCGCCATAACTACGTAGCAAACATATTTCTTGATTCCAATTCAGGTATTTGTTTGTTTCTTCTTTTCTTCCTTTATATTACTTTTACGAACCAAAACACACAACAACCGTATTTTTCTTTTCTGCAAACAATTTTGTGTTGTTTATGACTCCTTTTGTAGTTCTATTATTGCACAAATCATAATATTCAAGGGGATCCAAGAGAAACTACTTTTAGAGACGTAAATTTTTTCTACAAAATTGTCATACCATTTTATGCGTCAAGGAGCAAAAGGAATTAAGAGAAACTTGATTTAATTTCAAATTATGTTTCATGATTCAAGTCACTTTCATACACAATATTAAAGTAAAGTATTTGAAGGAAAATGTTAAGACAACAAAAAAATACTTTAATATGTTGGGAAAACTATACTCAGATTTTAAATTTAACTTGTTGTATGATTTGATATACTTGCCAAATTCGCAACATTGATCCAAGAGTTAACTAATATTTAAGCTATAATGTATAAATGTAATATAACCACATTTGTTCTTTATTTTTTCTTTGTTGTAAAAACATAAACATCTCTTATGTCTTTATATTTTATTTTGATTCCTTTATTAATAAAAAAATAAAATTGTTATGTGTAAACAAATTCTACTAATAAAAAAATATTTAATAAAATTGTAAAACTAATCCAAATCAAACCAAACTGATTTGTTGTGGTTTAATTTGATTTGGTTTAAATTTTTTTATGTTCAAATTAAACTGTATGTAATTTTATATTTGATTCAAATGTATTTTTAATAAAAAATTAATGTCCCGAAAGAAAATAAAAAATATTATTGTCTTCCTTTCTAAAAGAAAAGAAGTGGTAACAAAATTGTGAGGAATTTTTGAGCAAATATCTCCTAGTCAAGGTGTAGAAAATAATAAATGAAATAATGGTGGCTTTTGCGGTTGCGTTGGTGGCTGTCTAATGAGAAGTTAAGTATGTTTTGTGAATTCATGAAGCCTAGGTAAACTATACAAGCTCTAATATTCTTGTTGATACAAAAATAATTAATAAAAAAAAGAAGATAAGGGACTGAACTCCAAATAACAGTAAATAATGGATGAACATAAAATTTATTAAGTCTCAAATCAAACACACTTTTTTGAAAAGGAGGGGTGGCAGAGATGACATTGTTACGAAGTTGAATCTTCAGAGTATTTAACTTCAGCAACTCACATACATACAGAACATATCTAACTTCATCACACACAACAGATGGCCATGTAGGTCCATCTTATTCATAATTGAATCACTTAAGAAGAAAAAACAGAGACATAAACTTTTGTTCATAATACTTGTACACAATACAGTTACCATCATTTTTCCCTCCACCTCTTATTGCAATGAACAAATCCCAGTTAACCTAAAAGAAATAAAGGCACAGTTATATATATCTTCAAGTTTAACTAATTTGTTTCAAATAAAGTAAGCCAATACAAGGACATGCAATGACAAAATGACAATTATATTCAACCCTTCTGATGTGACATGATGATGGGGTTGTTTTATGCAGTCCCTTAGTGTAAATAATTATGAAAGGATATCTTGTAAGCATTATCAAAGGTTCTGAATATTGTCAGTTTTATTATGCAGCTAATGGTTTTTATTCTGTTTTATTTAATCACTGATTTTAACTTCAATTTGGAGTGTTTTATATATGTTCCTGCTAGGAAGATGGGACCTAGAGAACTATTGAAGTCTTCTTCTCCTTCCTTCGGTCGGGCAGATGACTGGGTGACGAACTGGGATTCTTCTCGTCCTCCTGCTTATCCTTCGGCACTCGGGACTCGGTCGTCGGGTGAACACCGGATGGTGGGGGTACCTGCGAAGGCACTCCGACGCTCAAGTCAGTAAAGCAGGTGGTTAGCTCTCAGGTAGGTGAACAGTAATAATGACATCCCTTACTCCTTGAAATGCGTGCTATTTATATTATTCTAGTGGGCCTACCTTGTTGGGCCCGTTTATCGAGGTGGATACCGCTTAGGGTTGCATTACCTAATTCCTGGTGATGGATTAGCTTCACTGATCTTGGTTTGAGCGTTAATTGTAATGGGGTTCGGCCATCGGCCAAGCACTCGTGGCCTTCGGCCGTCTTGGCTGAGTCTTCGACGGTCTCGGTCTCTCGGCCAAGTCTACAAAAGGTCTCGGACCCTTGGTCTTTCGGCCAAGTCCTCAACGGGGTCTCAGCCTTCGGTCACTCGGGCAGGTTGACTGGGCATCGGGCAGCCAGGTGGGTCCCAGTCTCGCCCGGTACCGGTACACTTGCTCCCCAGGCTCAAGGGCAGATGTGCCAGATATGTCCGATGAGTCTTTGATGATGGGAGTCGGTCGGTCTCCCTTGGTCGCGCGGGCGTTTCATTTCTCGAGGTACGACATGACTAGGCGGCGTGACGTGACTTCAGGCGGCGCGACATGACGTGCATTGATGAGGGGTTTTTTGGGCGGGGGAGTTCGTGGGCCGTTAGATCTACAAGATCTAACGGTGGAGATTGGTTTGACGTTTCGCATTCCGAGGCCCATGGGCCCTATAAATAGGGGTCTACCAGCGTCGAGGTCCCTCATTTGCATTCGTGAGTTTTTTCTTGGCAGCCGAGTGATCATTCGCCCATTGCTGAGATCCGAGCGACTTCTCGCCCATTCTTACTAGGTTCGGTCTCGTCCATTTATTTACAAGGTTAGTGATGTCGACCGTGTCTCGGCCAACGTCTTCTTCGTCCGACCATTCTTCCCCTTCTCTCGGTCGCCCTCCCCGTTTTGAAAAGTCGTCGTCATCTTCCTCTTCCTCTTTTTCTTCTTCTTCCCCCTCCTCTGCCGAGCCTACCTCGGTTGGGGTGGCCGAGGTGTCGCCCCGGGTAGAGGTTGTAAGGGGGGATGTCTCGGCCAACGCTATTGATTGATCAGATTCTCTTCTGATGGATATCCCGGCTGATGTTGTTGGTCGGTCGGGCTCTCCCCTGGCAGCTATTCCTTTGGAGGATCTTAGCTGGGTGGATCCTCGAGTGGTCGAGATCTCGTCCCTCTATGGGACCGAGTTGTCTGTGGCCAAGTTCTTGGCCCGTCATCCGGTCTTAAAGGCGGAAGAGTACTCGAGTTACTTCGACGTCTTGCCTTGTGGGGTGGCCGAAAGCGTGTGTTTGGGGCGGCCAGGTGTTGGTCCCCCATTTTTTTATATGTATGCCTGTTTTTTCAAAGACCTTTATGTTTCTCTCCCTTTCGATGAGTTTACGATGGGCGTCCTTCGGACGCTTAACGTGGCTCCTACCCAGGTTCACCCGAATACCTGGGCGTCCCTTCAGGCCTTCCGCCTGTTGTGTGATGTTATGCGCCTTCATCCCTCCCCCTCTTGTTTCCTTTCTTATTATAAGTCTCACCCCGCCTAAAAGGCTGCTTGGCATTCTTTGGCCGGGCGGCCGGGTTTGGTGTTGTTTGACTCCTTCGCCCTCTCGTATAAACGTTTCAAAGAGAGGTTTGTGAAGGTCGTCATTCGTCCCGAGGCGACCCCCTTCTTTTTTGACTCAGCCGGTCGGTCGAGGTTCCCCCTATACTGGACTTAGAATCCCTGTGATTTCAAGGAGTGGCCGAGGCCGACCGAGGGTGAGGACGAGTTGGGGGTTCTTGCCCTTTTTGACGCCTTACCGAGGAAGCTTCCATGCTGGGGGCTGATCGGCGCGTATACCAAGTCTGCGCGATGGGCGGCCGTGAGGGGTATGTGTTTAGGCTTGTCTAGGGCGGTCGGTCTCTTTTAACTTGCGTGTGATCTAACTTGTTTATTAATTTTGTTTTGCAGAAATCATGGTTAACGAACGACCGGCGGCCGTTAGTGTACTTGACAAGCACCGCCAAAAAGCGGCCGAACGCAAGGGCCGTCGGAGTTTAGAGGTGATCCCTCCGCCAAGCGATACAGGGGCGGCTGGTTCCTCTCATAAGTCCAAGGGGCCGGTCGGCCCCTCCCACAGGTCCAAGAAACGTCCGAGGGACGTTAGCAACATTGCCACCACCACTCGATCACCCGGGTCAATGCCGACGCCCCCTCCTTCTCGGCGAGTGACAGCCGAGGCAGTGACAAGCTCGCCCGGTCCTTTGGTGCGCGGGGCAGCCGGGCCATCGGAAGTCGACGCTCGGGCAGCGCCCACCCCTTTCGACCTCTTGGGGGGTGGGTATCGATTTTCTCGAAGAGTTCGCGTCGCTATTCCAGATGAGGCCCGAGACTCCCTTCAAGACGTCTCCCCCTCGGACCTCCTAAAGAGTGGTTTTGAATTGATGTGCCGCTCGGTCGTCCTCTTTCAGAGTGGGCTTGTTGGCCGAGGAGGTGTCGGCCTTGGAGCACAAGCTGTCCGAGGCCAACCATGACTTGGAGCAATCTTTGGCTGCCAACACCACCCTATCGGCCCTGATTGCTACGGAGGCGGCCGAGAAGGAGTTGGCGTACAAGGAGGCGGCCGAGGCGAAGCGGCAGCTGGAGGCCGAGAGGTTGAGGGCGGCTGCTGAAATTGCCAAATTGAAGGAGCTGGTCGAGGAGAGAGATAAGCAGCTCTCTGCCTCGACCATTGAGATGGCCGCCCTTCAACATGCCAAGGAGCAAGCCGAGGCCGAGCTTGATGAAAACTATGAAGAGGCCGAGGAATTGCTGAAACAGTGCTTTGAAAGGGCCGTGCGTCAAGCGCACGTGCTTTATGGCGGACCGCCGACCACTGGTGAGTTTGACCTTGACTGTGAGGTCTACCAGGGTCGATTGATGCCAAGTGCTGAAGTGGCCGCCTTAACTGCTCAAGAAACTGAACCGGCTGCGACCGAGGAGGGGGAGGCTGAGGTTCGGGGTAAGGAGGTCGAGGCTGAGGAGGATGGATGCATTAATATTCAGGATTAGGTTTGCCTTTGGTCGGGTTGTGGCCTTTTCCTTTTTTAGCATCTTCCGAGGCTGGGGCGTGGCCTTCTTATTTTGTTTTTGATGTATCGCCCGGTGCTTTTTTCATTTTTATCAACACATCGTCCATCTTTTCTTTTATCAGAGTTTGGCATGAAATTTGAGAAGTTTTGAACAGTCGGCCAGCCATTCGTTCGGGCGCCAGCCATAAATTTTTGTTAAATTCTAGCAAGTAAAATGAGGGCGACCGGCCATAAAATTGGGAATGTTAATTTCGAGCAATCAAAATATGGGCGATCGGCCATAAAATTGGGAATGTTAAATTTGAGCAATTAAGATAAGGGCGATCGGCCATAAAATTGCGAATGTTAAAATTCGAGCAATTAAGATAAGGGCGATCGACCATAAAATTGCGAATGTTAAAATTCGAGCAATTAAGATAAGGGCGATCGGCCATAAAATTGCGAATGTTAAAATTCGAGCAAGTAAAATAAGGGCGATCGGCCATAAAATTGCGAATGTTAAATTCGAACAATTAAGATAAGGGCGATCGGCCATAAAATTGCGAATGTTAGATTCGAGCAATTAAGATATGGGCGATCGGCCATAAATTGCGAATGTTAGATTCGAGCAATTAAGATATGGGCGATCGGCCATAAATTGCGAATGTTAAAATTCGAGCAAGTAAAATAAGGGCGACCGGCCACTATTAACGAATGTTGGGTTCGTGCGCGTGAAGGGTGGGCGATCGGCCATTATTAGCGAATGTTGGATTCGAGCGCGTGAAATGTGGGTGATCGGCCACTATTAGCGAATGTTGGATTCGAGCACGTGAAATGTGGGTGATCGGCATACCGACACTTGCGATGTTATTCGAGCAAGTGGGCGTTCGGTGGGCCGGCACTTGCGATGTTAATCGAGCAAGTGGGCGTTCGGTGGGCCGGCACTTGCGATGTTAATCGAGCAAGTGGGCGTTCGGTGGGGCGGCACTTGCGATGTTAATCGAGCAAGTGGGCGTTCGGTATGTCGGCACTTGCGATGTGAATCGAGCAAGTGGACGTTCGGTAGAATATTTCCAACACTTTGATGAAAACGCCTCGTTAAAACCTCCTTGGTTGGGTGGGGAAAAAGTGCGTATTTTTATAGATTTTAGCTGTAATAGAACTTGAGGTGCGTGGCATTCCACGTCCTCGGTACATTTTTTCCTGAAAGCCATTCTAGATGATAGGCTCCTCCTTGTGCGACTTCTCGGATTCGGAAAGGCCCCTCCCAGTTGGATGAGAATTTCCCTTCATTTTTTCTGGCGTCGCTGCGCATTCTCCAGACGAGATCACCCTTTTGGAAACATCTCGGCCGGACTTTGGTGTTGTACCGTCTGGACGCCCTGGCTTTGCAGGCAGCCTCTCGAATCTTGCTTTTGTCACGCATCTCACTTACCAGGTCGAGGTTGACCGCTAGGCTTTCCTCGTTTAGGGTGAGATCGAACATCTGCCGTCGTATGGTGGGCTTGGCCACCTCAACTGGGATCATTGCCTCGGTCCCGTACGTCAGGCTGTAGGGTGTCTCTTGTGTGGTAGTTTGGGGGGTGCACCTGTACGCCCAAAGTACCTCGATCAGCTCCTCGGTCCATCGACCCTTTGCTTTGCCCAGACGCTTCTTCAGTTCGTTGAGTATGACCTTGTTGGCGGCCTCGGCCTGCCCATTGGTTTGTGGGTGTTCCACCGAGGCCATGATGGACTTGATGCCCAGGTCGTCATAGAAGGACTGCAGGCCTCGGTCGATGAACTGTCGGCCATTGTCAGTTACTATTGTGTGCGGGACGCCGAATCGGCAGACTATGCTCCTCCATACGAAGTTTTGTACATTCTTCGCCGAGATGGAGGCGAGGGGCTCGGCCTCGATCCATTTGGTGAAGTAGTCGACTCCCACCAGGAGGAATTTGGTCTGCCCCTTCCCTGGGGAGAATGGACCGATAATGTCCAGCCCCCACATGGCGAACGGCCACGGGGAGATGATGCTGTGCAGTTCTTCCGGCCTGGTGTGGAGGAGGGGGCCGAATTCTTGGCACTTGGCACATTTCTTGACGTATTCAGCACAGTCGCCCTGTACGGTCGGCCAGTAGTAGCCGGCTCTCAAGATCTTGGCGGCCATAGTCCTTGCCCCGGCGTGATTTCCGCAGACTCCTTCATGGATCTCGGCCAGGATGTACTCGGCCCTTTTGTTGGTTATGCATTTTAGCAGGGGGGTTGAGTAGCCTTTCCGATACAGGTCTTTGTTGATCATGGTGTACCGGGCGCATTGTTGCTTCATCGCCTTCTCTTGGTCGGCCGTGCACGTGCCGTCCGTCAGGTATTGGATGACGGGTGTCATCCAGTTGTCGGCCTCAGCCTCTTCTTCTTCTACAACTAGACACTCGGCCTCGGCCTCTGTCACACTCGGGTGTCTCAGCCATATTTGTATGACCGACCTCTAATGGCTCTTCTTTTTGGCGACCGAGAGCTTGGACAGGATGTCGGCCCTCTTGTTGTCCTCTCGCGGTATGTGTTGCAAGGGTGCTTTGCTGAAGCGGGCGATACTGTTTTTGGCCGCGTGGTAGTATCGCTGCAGCAAAGGTTCTTTAACCTCGAAGTCTCCATTGACTTGGCCGACCATCACCTGGGAGTCGCTTTTGCATGTAACCTCGCGCGCTCCCATGTCGTAGGCTAGGTTTAGCCCGGCCAGCAAGGCCTCGTACTCGGCCTGGTTGTTGGTCGCCCGAAATCCGAACTGGAGGGCTTGTTCCAGGAGGAGGTCGCCCGGCCCCTCTAGGACAACTCCCGCTCCACACGCTGTTTTATTTGAGGAGCCGTCTACGTAGAGAGTCCAACCGGCCGAGAGGGTGGGCAATGGTGTCAGCTCGGCCGAAAAGTCGACCAAGCATTGAGACTTGATGGCGCCCCTCGGCTCATAACGTATGTCGAACTCGGAGAGTTCGACCGACCATCCTATCATCCTCCCTGCAAGGTCCGGTTTAGATAAAATTTTAAAAATAGGGTAGTCGGTTCTTACAGTTATGGAGTGATTTTGGAAGTAGGGGCGCATCCGTCTTGCCGTGAGGACGAGTGCGAGGGCCACCTTCTCGATCATCTGATATCGGGTCTCGGCCGAGTGGAGGGTTCGGCTCACAAAGTATATGGGTCGCTCCTCGCCCTCGGCTTCCTGCACTAGGGCCGCGCTGACCGCTTCTTCCGAGACTGCTAGATATACCAGGATTGGGATGTTGGGTCTCGGCTTCTGGATGACGGCCTGGGATGTGAGGAATTCCTTAAATTTTTTGAAGATTTCCTCGCATTGGTCGTCCCAGATGAATTTTTTGCCTTTTCGGAGCAACTGAACGATCGGCCTCGTCTTCTCGGCCAGGCGGGGGACAAACCGAGAGAGGGCGGTCAGCCGCCCAAGGAGTTGTTGTACCTCCTTCACGGTGTTCGGGCTTCTCATGCTGAGTATGGCTTGACATTTGTCGGGGTTGGCCTCTATCCCCCGGTGGGTGAGCATGAAACCTAGGAACTTTCCTCCCTCTACCCCGAAAGTACATTTTTCGGGGTTGAGTTTCATGTTGACTCCCCTTAGAGCCTTGAAGACCTCGTCCAGATCCTTCAGATGTTGCTCGAACGAGTCGGACTTCACGACTATGTTGTCCACATAGACTTCTACCGCCCGGCTTATCAGACCCTTGAAAATTTTGTCCATGAGACGCTGGTAGGTCGCCCCGGCGTTCTTGAGGCCGAATGGCATGACCTCGTAGTAGTAGTTGGCATCGGCCGTCATGAAGGCCGTCTTCTCCTTGTCCCGCGGGTGCATGCTTATCTGGTTATAGCTAGAGTAAGCGTCCAGGAAGCTCATAATTTTGTGGCCGGCTGCCCCATCCACCAGTCGGTCAATGTTCGGGAGGGGGTAGGTGTCCTTCGGGCATGCGCTGTTGATGTTTCTGTAGTCGACGCACATCCTCCAGTTACCGTTAGGCTTGGTAACCATGACGACGTTGGCCAGCCATGTCGTGTATCGGGCCTCCCTTATGAATCCGACCGACAGGAGCTTGCCGGCCTCCTCCTTCGCTGCGAGTCGTTTTTCGTCTCCCAAGTCCCTCTTCTTTTGGGAGATCGGACGAGCTTCCTTAAATATGGACAGCCGATGGGTGATGACATCCGGACTTACTCCCGGCATGTCGGCCGGCGTCCATGCGAACATGTCGACATTCTTTTTTAGCGCGGCATGCATGACCTCGGCCTCGGCCGCCGCCAAGACTGTCCCCACAGCCGTGCTGTGCTCTTCGTCGAGGAGGGGGACTCTCCTCAGCTCCTCTCTTGCCTCTAGCCTTTCCTCGGTTGCCCGGGGATCAAGGTCTACTAGTGCCACGGTTGGCTGGGCCTCCCTAGGCTGGTCCTTCCTGGGGGAGCGGTCCTTTCGGGAGGACTTTCTCGCCCGAAGGGGAGAGGTGTCTGTCCTTAGAGGCTCCACCCAGAGGCTCTCGGCGTAGCACTCCCGTGCTTCTTTCTGGTCCACGTGGACCGTGAGAATGTCTCCTGTCTTCGAAGGGAATTTCATTGCGAGATGAGGGGTTGATACTATGGCCATCAGCCGGTTGATGGATGGTCGGCCGAGGAGGATGTTGTAGGAGGTGTTGGCGTCGATGACCAGGTACCGGATTTTGATGGTTCTGGTGTTCTTCCCCTCTCCGAAGGTGGTGTACAAGTCGATATACCCCTTGGTGGCCACCCTTTTTGCCCGAGAACCCTACCACGTGGTCGTCGTATGGCATCATCTCGGCCTCGGTCATTCTCATGGCCTTGAAAGTTTTCCAGTAGAGGATATCTACCGAACTTCCTTGGTTTACGAGGGTCTTCCTTATGGTGAATCGATCTATGTTGACCGCTATCACCATCGGGTCGTCCTGCTGGCGGTAGTCTACGCTCTTGAAGTCATCGTCCGTGAATGTGATGGGTGGCATTCTCGGTCGGAATGCCACAATGTTTACCTGATGTACTGCCCGGAGGTGCTTCTTTCGGGCGTTGTTCGTGCTTCCTCCCCCGGCGAAGCCGCCGGCTATAGTGTTGATAACCTCTCGGTTACCTCTCCTATCGGCCTCCCTGGGGGGATCGTCTCTTCGAGGGGGGTCGGCCCTTGCGGGTTGTCGGTCGCCTATGTTGTTTTGGTTTTCTCGGCCGCGGTGAGGTGACCTCGTCCGCCTGGGTGGATCCGCCCGGCCTGGTTGGTCTCGGCCATTCCTGACGAACCGGCAGAGATGCCCAGCCTGGATAAGTTCCTCTATCTTGTCCTTAAGGGCCTGACACTCGTCGGTTGAGTGTCCGGTGTTCTGGTGGTATCGACACTGCTTCCTTCGGTCGGCGTTATTTGGACTGGCCACCTTCCTTGGGGGAGGGATCAGCTCAGCGTTAAGGGCTTCGTCCAGAATCCTTCCCCGCTCGGCCGTTAGGGGTGTATATCTCGAGAAACGGATCGGTCGGTCTCGGTTTTCCCAGCGCCGGTCCGTTCTCTGTATCGGCCGCACCTGTCGGTCTTTTTCTTCCTTCCTCTCTCCGCCGGCCTCGGCACGGGCCTGGTTGCGGAACTCTCTTAGTTCCTCCAACTGCATGTACTTAGCGGCTCTCTTTCTCAGCTCGTCCAGGCTGTCGGCCGGCTGCATGCATAGGTTGTCGGCAAAGGGCCCCGGGCGCAGGGCCGTCAGCATGTGGTGCATGGCGACATCCGGACTCAGATTTCGGATGCTCATCGCCACTTTACTGAACCTATCCACGAAGGCTCTCAGCGACTCTCCCTTCTCCTGGCGGATGCCTACCAGGGCGATTGAGGTCAGATGGTGCGGCCGGCTAGTCGCGAATTGTGTTTCGAACTTTGCGACGAGCGTGGCAAAGCTATCTATGGAGTTGGGTGAGAGCTTGGTAAACCAACTAAGGGCTGCACCCTTCAAGGATGTGGGGAACACTCGGCACAAGACGGCGTCGTCCGAGGTATAGAGACTCATATGGGTGGTGTAGGCGTCCATATGCTCGTCCGGGTCGGTCGACCCGTCATATCGGTCTCGGTTGAAACCCTTCCACTTCTCAGGAAGTGGGACTTCGATGATGTTGTTTGTAAAGGGGTGACGGCGGTTCGGGTCGGCCGTCAGGGTCGTCCGGGTGGATCTGATTAGGCACGACTCGTCGCCCATTTCAGTCTCGCGGGGAGGGGGTCGGCCTCTCGTCCCCTCGGCCACATCCGGGTTGGGGGGAGAGGTGTAGGACTTGCCGACCACGTTCGTCGGTATGACAGAGGGTCCTCCCTCCCCCAGCTTCTTCCTCATATCTTCGTTTTCCCTGCGGAGAGCTTGCAGCTCTTGCTCATTTTTCTGAGCGGCCTCCTCGGCCTTTCTTCGCATCTCGGCCATCTCCCTCTGGAGAGACAGCAGCAGCATTGTTTGGTCGGCTTCAGTCATTCTTTCCATGCTTCTTGTCGAAACCATCTACTTTTTTCCTTCAGCTAGTTTCCCTCGGCCCCACGGTGGGCGCCAATTGTTCTTGCTAGGGAGATGGGACCTAGAGAACTATTGAAGTCTTCTTCTCCTTCCTTCGGTCGGGCAGATGACTGGGTGACGAACTGGGATTCTTCTCGTCCTCCTGCTTATCCTTCGGCACTCGGGACTCGGTCGTCGGGTGAACACCGGATGGTGGGGGTACCTGCGAAGGCACTCCGACGCTCAAGTCAGTAAAGCAGGTGGTTAGCTCTCAGGTAGGTGAACAGTAATAATGACATCCCTTACTCCTTGAAATGCGTGCTATTTATATTATTCTAGTGGGCCTACCTTGTTGGGCCCGTTTATCGAGGTGGATACCGCTTAGGGTTGCATTACCTAATTCCTGGTGATGGATTAGCTTCACTGATCTTGGTTTGAGCGTTAATTGTAATGGGGTTCGGCCATCGGCCAAATTCTCAGGGTGAGGATCGGCCATCGGCCAAGCACTCGTGGCCTTCGGCCGTCTTGGCTGAGTCTTCGACGGTCTCGGTCTCTCGGCCAAGTCTACAAAAGGTCTCGGACCCTCGGTCTTTCGGCCAAGTCCTCAAGGGGGTATCAGCCTTCGGTCACTCGGGCAGGTTGACTGGGCATCGGGCAGCCAGGTGGTCCCAGTCTCGCCCGGTACCGGTACAATATAAATGTACAAAAAAGAAATTATCAAACACTAGTAACATTTATATCCTAAAAGGGAAGTAAAAAGTGTAGTATGCATGTAATGCAGGAACACATATCTATCTTGTACTTACCAGACGCCTTTAGGAAGAAGAAGAACTTGAGATACTGATTACTGTTATTATGACTGATGGATTACCTGAATATATGAGAGAAAGTGAGTTGATAGGAAAAGCTATATATAAAAGATTCAGGTGGACTATAAGCTAAAAGATTTTATAAAGAAAAAACTTAGGCATAAGAAATGTTGAAACTTAACCTCAAAATGTGAATACATGTACAATTATAAACAACTTTCTTTCTCATTCAATCATATATATTCAGAAATGTACGTTACTATCCCCATAAATTTCTTGAGTTAGGAAGCAATTAGAATAAGGGTTTTAAAATGCAAACCACACCAACGAGAAGGGATTAAGAAGCATCTCTCACCAAGTGAATGAAGTTTTCATTTGAAGAAGGGTGAATAGGTGGGGGTAAGAGGTATGGGTTTGTTAGGTTCTATGAAGTTAGGAAGAGAAGACAGATGGAGAGAGAAGAGACAACATATCCTACATTATCCAATGATACCTACGAGGAATGGTCTAGACCGGTGATTGAAACCAACCCAGTACAAATGGCATGGCTAACAAAAAGTTTAGTTGGAAGGATACACAATCATCAACCCTTGAAAACATAGAAGAAAAAGTTTAGTCTTGACATAGTTTTTACTAAACATTCAAGATTAAGCCATATACACAAAAGAAGAGAAGGTATATGTCTTTCACCCAAAAAAGTTGCTGCCATGTTCAAACATAGAGTATATTAATTCCAAAAAGCTTCTCAAAATCATCCTACTACCAAACTGCTTCATCATCTTAGCTTCTACATAAGCGCATTACTATGTATCAAAAAAAATAAAAAATTCCATATCTGTACAATTACAGGTGCCGATATAATCGATTTCTTAGACAATTTGCAAACAAAATATTTGGCTTATATATTTGAGTGTCACCAAGAAATTAGGCTTCACTATGGAAAATGGAGAAGAAAAAGGAGAATGTAATAACGCGATATTCATGCCTCAAATAAGAAAGAATATCTTTTACTTTCATTTAAATTTTTTAATATAATATTGAAAACATTATTAAAAGTATTTTGTAGTAATATATGACATCATTGTAATAAAAAATGACAAATATAAAAAAATAACAATTCAATTGGGATGATGAATTCCTACCTGTTTGTGAAACAACTGCTGGATTGTTGCGTTGAGATCCCCGTGAAAGGTTAAATCAGAAGAATCATTCGATGTTTTAATTCCCAAAAGCATTGGCACTTTTATGACTCCTTCAGAGAAAGTTTCCATTTTAGGGCATTTAGCTACCATTACCTTTTTCAAATATGAGCACTGCAAAGTGGCATTCCCTGAACAAAACCTTACTAGACTTGGTAGGCAATTAAGCTCAATTGATCTTAGTCTTCCAAATACCATTTCCTCACAATCATCTTCATCTTCATTTTTTGCAATTTCTTTTATTGATTCACAATCCTCCACAACTAGGCTCTCCAGTTTCACCAAACT
Organism: Phaseolus vulgaris; assembly: GCF_051622355.1. Lineage (NCBI taxonomy): Eukaryota > Viridiplantae > Streptophyta > Magnoliopsida > Fabales > Fabaceae > Phaseolus > Phaseolus vulgaris. Next base: position 6,590,618 of record NC_143505.1, read on the forward strand.
TTTGAGTGTTGCAAATGTGAATAAATACTCCATCCTTTCACACTTCCTCACAGATAACATTTGAAGATTAATGAAAGACACAGCAGACGAAACTAATTTTTCCACCAGAGGGCACTTGTTGAGCTTTAACATTTCAAGTTTTTGACAGTATGGTTGTACCCAAGGATGCTCTAAACCAATCCACTCTAACTCATTTAGTTCCAACAAGGATAATTGTTGCAATCTCACTAGTGCTGTGTCATGAACTTTAATCTTTTGAGAGGGAAATATCTCCTTCAGACCAAAGCATTTTTCTACCTCTAGATATTCTAAATTGGGTACCTTGTGAAAGAAATCAAAAGGCAAAGTCTCTTTCTCATTGTTATCATCCTCAAAGCACAAATAAAGATGACTTAACTTGTAAAGAAGGTCTTGTGGCACACGTGCATTGCTCAACAACATAATATTTTCCTCATTGAGTATCAAATTCTTCAGATTGGGAGAAGCCTAACAATTGAGGCCAAACAAATTCAAAAGAAAAATGCATAGTTGATATTAGATATAAGCTATAGAAGGAAAATATATAATGAAAAGAAGAGAAAGCACAAAAATGTAAAAATGCTAATGCTTCGTTACCAATATTTCAACCGAGAATAAAGGTTGTTGTAGCAGGCTAATTGGAGCCTCTATAACTCCTTCTTTCTCACCATCGTCAAAGTTTGATGTGAATAGCTTCAACTTAGGACAAAAAACCACTTTTAATGTATCTAGCAAGGGACATTCCATATGATGTTTTCCAGGATAAAAGCAACTCAAGACTGGCATACTCGAAAGAGTTAGAGAGGACAAATAAGGGAATTCAAACATTAGTGTCGTTCCATGTTCCATTCCATCTTCCTTTCCAACTATTTCTATTAATTTCTCACACTCATCTATATAAAGTTTCTCAAGCTTCTCAAGATTTTTAGCAGAGGATGAAGAGAACAGTGTTACCAAGTTTCCACAAGCACTGACAACCACTTCTTGCAAATATGGAAAACTGACAAATCCTCTAGGATTTTCCTTCCATAGACATTTCACATTTGGCAAGTTTTGTAAAATAAGCTTTTTCAAAGGACAAAGTATTCCCTTCTCACTCTCATCTATGTCAAATATTACTTGCACTGCGCCAGAACTATGCACATTCAATTCTTCTAAGTTATTTAAGTAAGGAAGTACATGAGAGGGAATTATAATATGTCTATTACATGCTGCATCAAATTCCAATTTATTGAAACTGCCAAAAAAGTTTTCCGAAATAACGGGTTTTTTGTGCTGAACTTTCGCCATCTCAAGATAATCGTCAAGAATCATGAGCTTTGAATAGTTGAAAAAACCCTAAAAGAAAAAAAAAACACAATGACAGGTTAATAGACAACTATACTTTACATTTAATTGAGATCACTTGGATTTATCTTTCATTGTTGAAATCTATATATATTTACATTATTAGTTGTGAAATATAAAATTATCTTATATTAAAGTTCATTTTTATTTTTTAGTTAAATTATGAGCTTATTGTCTACCTTTATTAGGTATGCCAACCATTTCTGATATAAAAAAGAGAGCAAAATAACAATAAAATATGGTTAACGGTTTTAGCGCGGATGAAATTAGGGATATTAAGGGGACCGCGGGTTTAACTACTTCATCTTTATCCAACTTAAAGGAGTGGATGTGGGGGGCATGTGGAAGGAGGAACCATATTAGGTTAGGTCGGAAGCAAAAAAACTGTTTGAAGAAATATTTTCTGCCACAAAGGATTACGGGATTAGATTTGGTGAAGTGGAGTTTAAATCTATATCCAGGGAGGATAATAGATTCTTAATAACTGGCTTTTCAGAGGAAGAAATAAAGGATGAAGAAATAAAGGAAGTGGTGTGGATTTGTGACACTCGAAGAAACGGGACCAGATGGTTTTAACCTTAATTTCATAAAGAATAACTGGGAAGTCTTGAAGAAAGATATTATTGAGGCGGTTAGACAATTCCAAGTTACGGGTAGAATCCCTAAAGGCGGCAATGCTTCTTTCATAACTCTTGTACCTAAGGTGAGAGACTCCCTTCAATTAGATCAGTATAGGCCTATTTCATTGCGTATAAGATTATCTCGAAGGTCCTAGCGAGTAGAATTAAGAAGGTTCTGTCATCGATTATTGATGAGAACCAGTCAGCTTTTTTAATTTTTTTCATGTTGATGGATGGAGGAGAACTGGGAGGTACTACGGGTGCTTTATTAGTGTTATCATTGCAAATTTCATGATGGAAGTCTGCTCTGTTTAAGGGGATGGCTTCCTGGACTAATTTGGTGTGGTGGTTTAGGGTACTACTATATTGTTGCATTTAGTACTGCCTTGTTCTGTTATGCAGGTGTGAGGTAAGCAAAGGTAGCCATACGGAGTCGCTAATGGTTTGGTAACAGGGCCAGAATATCTTTATGACAATACCATATTGTATCAGCTAAGTGGGCTCTAAATAGAAGTAATGGGATGGTGGAAATGTAATCTATATATGATGCAGCTTGGATGTTTATTTGTTCTGTGGTACGTGGGACTTTTTCCAAGCAGTTGAAGACTTTGTTTAGTTTGGCCTAGTCTATTTGGTCTTTTAGATGCGTCAATCTCCATGTACAGATACTTAGGCCATGGTTTTGCCCAACTTCTGTTATATTAGTTTTAGCTTTTTTACCTGTTATCTATTTGGTTTGTTTTTTTTAAGATGGGTTTTGTTTAAGGGTTGGGACACCCTAAAATATTTCTTTTAATTTATTTATTTTTTTGATAAAAAAAAATATTTTATGTATCCATGAATTAAAATTAATTATTTCAAAGATAAAGTTTATGATTGTGTTAGGTTGATTTCGTTGTATTTTTGTTTATTGTTTTCTTCACAAAGCCTTTTGATCAGAGAAAAACTTCAAAAAATGTGTCACGTATATATCACTAGTAAAATTACATTTGAGTAACAATAGAAGTAAGAAAGAATGTGTCCAAAAGGTTCTCTTCGGGTTTAGCAACATTCTTTTCAAAGAATAGCATTATGCAGGTGGTTGTCATTATAATTATAAGATTCATGTTACTCTTTTTGTGGTAATTAGTGAGTGGAAGGAAGGGAAAGGAAAAGGGAAATAGGAATGGAGTGGACCCTTTTGCTATTAAAGAAACTAATTTGTTGTTTTATCATTTTTATTAAATAAGTGATGTTTTCTTTATAATAAAATACAAACTAATTAATGTCCATAATTTTAGAATTAGTAAGAAAATATTTTATAACAAAAAAAGGAAAGGTAATAACTAATGTAATATTCATCTTCAGGAAAGAAGAATATATTTTGCTTTTATTTAATATTTTAATATATTGTTGAAAATAATATTATAAATATTTTGTAATAAGATATGATATTAATGTAGAAAACTCTATATAAAATAATAAATTAGTTATTGTTGTAAATAATATGAGGTTTTGGCTTAAACAAGGTCATATCATTAAAATTAGTTAGATATTAAAACATAACAGTTGAATTTGAGGAATGAAGTGCTACCTTTTGGTGAAACAACCTCTGAATCGTTATGTTGAGATTGCCGTCGAATGTTAAATCAAAATCCTTTGATGTTTGAATCCCCAATAAAGCTGGAGCTTTTATGACTCCTTCAGAGAAAGTTTCCATATTAGGACATTTAATTACCTTCACCGCTTCCAAACACGAAAATTGCAAAGTGGCATTCCCTGAATAAAAGCTCACTAGACTTCGTAAGCAATTTAGCTCAATCAATCTCAGTCCTCCAAATACCATCTCATCAAAACCATCTTCATCTTCACATTTTGCAATTTCTTTTATTGACTCACAGTCCATTATTTGTAAGTTCTCAAGTTTTACCAAACTTTTGAATGTTGCAAAGGTGAATAAATACTCCATCCTTTCACAGTTCATCACAAATAACCTTTTAAGATTAATGAAGGACACTGTAGACGAAACTAATTTTTCTACCTGAGGGCACTTGTGGAGATTTAACATTTCAAGCTTTTCAGAGTATGGTTGTACCCATGGATGCTCTAAACCTACCCACTCTAACTCATTTAGCTGAAACAAGTTTAATTCTTTCAATCTCACAAGTGTTGTGTCATGAACTTGAAGCTTTTGAGAGGGGAATATCTCCTTCAGACCAAAGCATTTTTGAACACGAAGAACTTCTAAATTGGGTACCTTGTGAAAGAAATCAAATGGCAAAGTACCTTTCTCATTGTTATCATCCTCAAAACTCAAATGAAGACCATTTAACTTGTGAAGAAGGTCTTGTGGCAAACGTGCATCGCTCAACAACATAATATTTTCCTCATTGAGTGCCAGAATCCTCAGGTTGGAAGAAGCCTAACAATTGATGCCAAACAAATTGAAAAGAAAAATATATAGTTGATATTAGATAGAAGCTATAGAAGGAAATGAAAAGAACAGAAAGCACAAAAGTGTAAAAATGTTAATGCTTCGTTACCAATATTTCAACCGAGAACAAAGGTTGTTGTACCGGGCTAATTGAAGCTTCTATAACTCCTTCTTTCTCACCATCGTCAAAGTTTGATGTGAATAGCTTTAACATAGGACAATATTTCACATTTAGCGAATATAATAAGGGACATTCCAAATGATGTTTTCCAGGATAAAAGCAACTTAAGATTGGCATACTCAAAAGAGTTAGAGAGGACAAATAAGGGAATTCAAACATTAGTGTCGTTCCATGTTCCATTCCATATTCTTTTTCAACTATTTCTACCAATTTCTCACACTTTTTTATTGTAAGTGTTTTAAGCTTCTCAAGATTTCTGGCTAGGGATGAATAGAATAATGTTACCAAGCTTCCACAACCAATGACAACCACTTCTTGCAAATAGGGAAAGTTGACAGTTCCTTCCAGGTTTTTCTTCCATACACATCTCAAATTTGGCAAGTCTTTTAAAGTAAGTTTTTTCAAACAAAAGATTATTCTCTTCGTCTTGATCTCAATATCATTAATGTCAAATATTATCTCCACTGCATCAGAACTATGCACATTCAATTCTTTTAAGTTCTTCAAGTGAGGAAGGACATGAGAGGGAATCAAAATATCTCTTTTACATGCTGCATCGAATTCCAATTTCTCTAAACAGTTAAAAAAATTATCTGGGAAAATAGGTTTGTTGTGCCGAACACCTTTCATCTCAGGATAATCAACAAGTCTTGCGCACTTTGAATATTCAAAAGAAACCTAGGAAAAGAAGAAAATGTCAAGAGTAAATGACATTCAATGATTAAATGTCGATATTAAAAGTCTCTATACATTGAGTACGTTTATTTAATGAAATCCTTTTGGTATATTATCAGTTACGAACCATTTGAATGAAATTAAAAATAAATATTTTAATGAATACCTGATCTGTGAAATGTTTCTGCAAGGTTGCACTCAAATCACCTTCCCAATACCACTTGTATTTGTCTTTGGTTGCAACATGTACTTTCACTAGGTTTGGAGTACTTTGGACTTCAGATAATTTTGACATTTGAGGGCATTCACTCACTACTAATTTTTCCAGTAGTGGGAATTTTAAGTCACACTCATTTGAGAAACACTTGAGATTTTGTAGAGACACCAATTCTAGTGACTCTAATAGTTTAAACTCAATCTCTTCTACTTTTTCTTCAACATTTTCTGCAACAATTTCCACAATCATTGGACATGAACTTACTTTCATCCTTTTGAGTTGAACCAAGGTTTTAGCAGTTGAGGTTGTCATTAAATTCCTCATCGTACAATTCACCACTTCTAAATATCTTAAGTAACTAAAAGATACCGAGGACGACGCTAGATTTCTCAATTTTTTACATCGTTGAATGATTAAGCTTTCTACCCTTTGAAGAAGCACGTCATGCTCAAAGCCAATCTCTTCAAGACCCCACATGCTATCTAAGCTCAACTTTTTAAGTTGCATAACAACACCTATTTTTTCACGTGAAATAAGACTTTCAGAAGCCCAAATCCTTTCCAAGTGACACAATCCCAATCTTAAAATTTTCAAATTGGGAAGTCTATGAAGAAACCAAAAGAGAATTTCACTATTATTCAATCCAATCAAGGTAAGTTCTTCTAGTTTGTGCATTCTGTGAACATTAGCAATGTATTTCTGCAACCACTCTACTACGTTCAAGCTTAATGACATATCTTCCAAGTTGTATATCACCTAAATAAATAAATAAACTTATTAGTATCAAAGTATACGTTTGAACCATAATGTATTATTTTGCTACAAGAAATAGAATACATAATCTCACATCCTTGTCATGCACTGCTAATTCATGTTTTTCATCTAAACAAGGCAAGTTCTATGTTTCCCATAGAAAAGTTCTAGAAACAAACTTTGTGTACCTTTTTTGTAGCTAAAACAATTGGTTGCACTCTTGAATTTGTGATTTCTGAAGTGAACCCTTCCAACATGCTACAATTGACTATTCTCAATTCCTTTAATGCTGGCCACTCTAAAGTGTGAGTTCTTGGGTAGAAACTCCTCAAATTATATAAGTATAACAATGATAGAGTGTTTAAATGAGGGAACTTAAAATTGATAGCATCTACACTTGCATGTTTGTCCCAAGCAACAATTTCTTTCATTGCCCAACATTTTCGTACCTTAAGGACTTCCAGTTTTTCTAGGCCAATGAAAACAGAAAGTGGAAAGAGATATTTTAAATTTGGACTCCTATCAACTCCTATGCTTCGTAAATTATTATATTTAAGTATTTCACTAATATCATCCTTCCATATGTTCACCAAATTTGGAAGCATTTCTAGAATTATATTATCCAAGTTTGTTTCATTTATATCACAAGATTGTGGAATATTTGAAAAGTCAAATATGTTTTCCACCAATTTGCAATTTGTAATTGTCAAGCTTTGAAGCGTCTGCAATCTTTCCCCCATATAACTAGGAAAAATCGTAACAAGTTTGTGACACTCTCTTATTATCAAAGAGTCCAAACTGCGAAAGGAATGTAATCCAACATGGGAAATCCAAATGGTACTGAGTTTCTCCATGCAAATTATCTCCATTTTCTTCAACTTTGGGAAAACGTCAATATACTGTTACAAAAAAAAAAAAGATTGAAGGTGAGCAATTGAAAGACCTAAACAATTCATACAATTAAACAGCAAATGATAATATTAATCAAACTCAATATTAAATGAATCCACACACCACTGCATTTTCTGGACGAAATATATCTTCCATCATTTTACACTCAGTTACATAAAGGCTTTGAAGATTCACCAAACTTTCAGCCATGGAGACTGATAGCAAATACTTTAAATTACCACAATCTATCACATTCAATGTGAGCAGATTTTCAAAACAATGGTCATATTGGTCACTCCATATCTCTTGGATGTTGATTGTGGATAACTCCAGCCATTCTAATTTGGGAATTGAAACCTGTAAGAACACAAAGGTAACTATATATTTTGACAGATGTTTTCCCTAAGAGAAATGATAAAACTTAAATGAGTTAAGTTTTTTATATTTCTTTTAAAGGAATAATAACATACAAATTAAACTTACGAATGTAATTATGATAAGGTTATTACATACCTTTCCATTGAAGAGTGGAAGGCAAGAATTAATGACCCTATTCTCAATGTCAGTGAAAATATCTTTGTTCCTGTGTTGTGGTACTCGGTCTTGCAGCGATTGTGCACTATCAGACATCTTATCAATGGTATATAAACAAGTAAATGTTGGTAAAGACTTTAAGGTTAAAAGTCGTAACTGAGGAAACTCAATCTTGTCATCACGAGTTTGTATTTCTTCTGAAACTATATTGTCATCATGAGTTTGTCTTTCTTCTGAAACTATCTTCTTGAAAGAATCACAATCACACACTTCAATTGTTTCAAGCAGAGTGAGGAGTCGAACCATGGAAAATGGGAAAAGGCTTCCCAATTTAACACATGTTTTAATCTTGATCACTTTTAAACTACGGAAAGATGCCTCAGCAAGCTGATTGTCACATATTTTCTCCAAATTATGCAGTTTGTAAAGCCATATGGACTCCAATTTGGGAAAAGTGAGTAAAGGGTAAAACTGCTCCACATGGTTGATAATATACTGAATGCCAATATTGTTTACAATGGATAAATGCTTCAAATTTGGAAATCCCTCAACATTTAATTCATAGAAAATATCTTGAACATCGTTGAGTTCCCCCAACAACAAACATTCAACATTTTTTAACAACATTTTAACCCATTTTTCTGAATGAATATCAATACCTTCTTCTAGGTTCAATGCCAGAAATTTCACCTCCTCATACTTGTCAGGAACTTTGAATTCTCCCACTTTATTCAAGTTAAGCAAGTTGAATTCACCAACGAAAATCTTGTAACTATTCAAATTGTCGAAAAACAAGTTTCGCGAAAAATGGCCAGAACTCTGAATGTGTATGTCTAGATTTTGCAACTGATTCAATTTCCTTAACTCAGACATACTAGCATTTGCACTATTGATAGTTTCCTCAGCCTCCCACAGAATTAGACTGTCTCTGATATAAAGTTCCTCTAAAGCGTTCATCCTTGGTATGATATTGGACCTTATTTCTCTTAGTTTTGAGCAATTGCTTATGTCGAAAAGCCGAAGCTTATCCAATTGCCCAAATTCAAGAGGCAAACTTTCAATATTAGATCCTGAAAGAGTAAGGATTCGTAAATTCTTTAACTCACCAATGATTGATAGGTTATTTCCTAGAGTGCATCTCTCCAAACAAAGCATTCTCAGTTTTTTTAGGCATTTAATTGATGAAGGTAAGCAAGATAGATTAACACCAGTCAATACCAACACTCTAAGTCGAACCATAGATTTAAAAAAGTCATCTGGTATTTTGAAAGATTCATTTTCATTGTCAATGTGCAAGACTTCAAGTCTAGGACAATGTATACTCTCAGGAAGCTCATCATTGATGTCACAATAGTGTAAAAAAATGGCAGTGTACCTTTCAAATTCATCTTCGTGAGGCCACTCATCAAGAAAGGCATTTTTCATATAAAATACATGTTTTTCTTTGGATGATATTGAAATAGCAACATCTCGCACAATGTCATGCATGTTGAAGCGGTCATCAGAATAACTCCTCACTAACAAACTCGATTCTTCTAGCTCCTGTATAACCTCCTTTACTCTTTTCCTCGCATCTGTTATTGTGTGGACTCCTTGCAGCAAATTCAAACCAATGCAAAATTTGACCAAGTCCATAATCAAAGCATCATGTCCCATTCTTGCGCAATGTAAGAAAATAGACTTTAGCTGCTCATTTTTTAGATGATCGTAGCTCAACTTGATAGAGAAGTCAGTAAATCCCCATTCTTCTGTAAAACTTTGTCTTTTAATTTGTTGACAAACATGCTTCCATGCAGATAAGCTTTTATGCTTTAGTGTCCTTCCTATGGAAACTATTGCTATAGGAAATCCAGCACTCCATTTGGCAATTTCAGTAACATTACCATCGAACTCGGAAGTTTTTACGTCAGCAACTTTCTTAAGCAAAGTCTCTGCCTCTTTTTCATTGAGGACTCCTACTGAAAAAGTTGAGCTCTCATGCTCATCCATTTGATTACATAGTACATGTTTATATCTAGAAGTTAGAAGAATTTTGCATCCTTTGTAACTCCTAGATAACTTTCCCTTTTCCATCTTATTCAAATCAATTTTTGACAACTCTTCTTTCTTGGTCTTATTGTTACCAAATTCAGATATGTCATCGCTGTTTTCAAGATTAGATATCTCATTGACCTCTCGTTTGCTTTCATCATCATTACATGGAATCCCAAGTTTATTCAAGTCCAATCCATCCCAAAGATCATCAAGGATAATAAGGGTGTTCTCCTTTTCGTTCTTTAACCTCTTTCTAATACGATCTACTCTTGAAATCTCATTTTCCCCTTCTAATCTCATTCCTAGCATGTCAGCAATTTGTCCTTGAATATTTTTGAAATCAGGATTTCTGCCAATATTTGCTATGACCACTGTCTTGAACAACTTATTTTCTCGAGCTATCTTAGCAACTTCTTTGACTAAAGTGGTCTTACCAACACCACCAGGCCCATGAACTCCAATCATATCAATGGTAGAGTCTTCCAGTGCTTTCAAAATCATCTCCATATTTGTATTTCTAGACGTAAAGCTCTCATAGCCTATGTTTGAAAAAGAAACATCAGTGGATGGGCCTTTTTGATACGAAACATTGTCAAAACCTTTCTCCGAAAGTTTATCTCGTTCGATTTCCTCTATCTTCTTTGTAGCTTCTCTGCCTAGTTGATACCTCAATTTGAAGTTATTTGGAAAGAAACCAAGTGAGCAAATTGTCTTTGCATGACACTCATTGTGAATATAACTTGTATATTCTTTTATCTTCTCATCCATCAGCTTTAAGCAACCTTGAACGTCATTTTCAATTTCATCTGCATTCCTTAGTGCTTCATCAACTTGTTGTTGTAGCCTCTCCCTATTATCTTCCAGCTTCTGAATGTAAGATTCCAAGTCTTTAAATTTGTCTTTGTAGTTGAAAAAGTAGCCCATTTGTCGTTTGACCACGCGTGCTACAATTTTCACTGCACTTTCAGTTGTTGTAGAGACAATTGTTTCCATATCCCTTCACAATGAACGCTTTCGTCTTGATTTTTTGCTTCCTACTTTTAATTAGTAATTTTCCCCCCTAAATATTACAAAACACAAAAGGAAATTGATAAAAAAAATTCAGCAAACAGAAACGAATTTTGATGACACTTAAAAGTTCATCTAAAAAACAACATAGAAACCAAAAAATGTTTATAGATACTATAATAATTTATAAAATTACAGCATTAAAAAAGTACTAAAAAGTTGTCAATGCCAAAAAAATTGTACAAGTGATGCCAGTTATTTTCGATTGAGATTTTTTTTAGCTTCACTTAATATTTCTATATGACTTTTATTTTGCTGGTATGTTCGGTTAAAATTTAAAAAACAAATTAGTTGTAAGAATGACTCATGATGTCTACTTATAATAGCGTAGCCAAAATTCATAGTTTTTCTATTTAAGCTTTTTGCTATAAAATTAGAAAGTGTGCAAAAAATAATATATCAAGAGATCAGATTTAACTCCTCTTCTACCTCTATTATTCGTTATGTTTTTAACTTTTTATCTAGTATCTAATTAGTTAATGATAAATAATATTTTCAAAGTATTTCTAATATTAAAAGATCATATAAATAAAAAAATCCAATAAAAACTTATTATAAAAAAATATAATTTTTATTCTAACTTAAAGGTTCCTTTTAGTTCTTTATCATTTTCTTATCCATATACTTACCACTTTCTCTTTTGGAGGAAAACAACATTTATGGAATGATTTGTCAGTAATCAGGCAAGCACAGATGAGTAATACGTGGTGTGTTATAGGTGATTTTAATGTAGTAAGATCCCTTCATGAGAAGAAAGGTGTTAATAACCATGGAATGATGAAGGATGCTGTAATATGTTGGAGAAAGAAAGATGCAATGTTAAGATTAGTTGAAGGATAAAGAGAGAAGATCCTGGAGATGCAAATTCCAAACAATCAGTATACAGGATAACAGGATTTGCCCAGCGACATTTGTATAACAATCTGTCGTATGTTTTTAAGTTGGCAAATGCTTCCTATACCCAATTATTTTTAATCTGCACCCAACATATTTTTTTAATTTCCAAAAATATTCTTTATTCTGGAAATAAAAATTCAGAATTAAAAATAATATATTCCAAAAAAATAAATCCAGAGTGATTATTGAGTTTCGGAAATAAAAATCCAGAAAAAAAAATTAAAATTCTATTTCAGACAAAAAAATATGGAATTGAAAATAATACATTCCAGAAAAAAAAAATCCGAAAAAGATATTATTGTATTTTGGAAATAAAAATCCGGAAAAAAAATGAAAAACTCATTCTGGATAAAAAAATTCGTAATATAAAATTTCGTCCTGGAAAAAAAAAATCCAAAACACATATTTCGGAAATTTTTTTTAAGGATAGTTTCGTCTTTTCCGGTGGAATCGAGTGCAGTGATATGGTGCAGGAAGCAATTGCCTTTTAAGTTTAAGTTATTGGGCCTATATCTTTCTTATGGGCTGTGTTCCTAAGCCCAAATTGTTTTTTTTTCTTTTTTTTTCTCTTTCGTATGTATAAAGCCTTATCTGTTACAACATCTGAAAATATATGGAAAATACAGTTTTTAGTTCTTTCCAGAAAATGCTTCTTGCTTCACCCACACTGTTTTGTTCTTTACTTTCTTCTTGAAATCAAGAAACTCAAGATGGTATCAGAGCGAGTTTGACCCGCTCTTGAAATCATGAAACTTAAGATGGTACTAGAGCGAGTTTGACCCGCTCTGACTTGCGCTTGCTTTGATACTCCGTTTCTCCCTATTTTTCTTCACATTCTTGTATCCTCTCGTCTTGCTTCTTCCATGGCTTCCGAGGACTCTTCACAAGACCCAGCGAGTCCCTGCTATCTTCATCCCGGAGAGAATCCAGGAGCGGTCTTAGTTTCACCTCCACTTGACGGTAGTAACTATCATTCATGGAGTCGCGCGATGAAAAGGGCTTTGCTCTCGAAGAACAAATTTAAATTTGTCAGTGGAGAAATTCCAGAACCGACACGCAAGAGCAAACAATACGAAGCATGGGAGCGCTGCAATGTCATTGTGATTTCGTGGATTAATCGGAGCCTTATCACACAAATTGCTCAAAGCACCAATTACATTGACAACACAAGGGATTTATGGGAAGATCTGAAGGAGAGATTTTCCAAAAGCAACCATTTCTGCACTTCTGATCTCCTTCAAGAAATAAATTCGATTAGGCAGGGAGAGAGAAGCATTTCTGAGTATTACACAGATTTCAGAATATTGTGGGAAGAACTGGATTCTTTACGACCCATTCCTACATGCATTTGTAGTTCCAAATGCACCTGCAAATCCTGGATTCTTGATACCGGAGCCACTGATCATGTAACCTGTGATATGTCTTTGTTTTTTACTTATTATGAAATTGAAATCGTGAAAGTTAGACTTCCTAACAATACCTAAGTTATTGCAAAATGTGCTGGGACCATAGTCTTATCTAAAGATATCATAATATACAATGCTTTATTTATTCCCGAATTTGCTCTGAATATATTATCTGTTTAGAAACTCAACACCTCAGTTAACTATAAATTTGTTTTCTTTTGTGATGAATGTCATATTCAGGACACAACTACATCCAAGATGATTGGACGGGCTAGGCTTGGTGCATGATTTTATAATCTTGATTTTTCATCCGAGAAGAACATTGCTCTCTTCACTCAAACTGATGAGCCTTTTCAGCATGTCAAAAATCTTGATACATGGCATTGTATATTGGGTCATCCCTCGAGTAAGGTGTTAGAATGCACGAGTAAGACCTATCCAGACATATACTTTGATAAGAACAATATGTGTACTCCTTACCATCTCGCTAAACAACATAGATTACCTTTTCCTTTAAGCAAAAGTACATGTGATAATTCTTTTGATCTTTTTCATATTAATATTTGGGGTCCTTTTAGTATTCATTCTATTCATGGTCACAAATATTTTCTCACTGTAGTGGATGATTACACTAGATTTACTTGGGTATATATGATGAAAAATAAAAATGAAACACGTAAGCAACTTTGTTGTCATGGTTAAAAATCAATTTGATAAAGGAATTAAAATTATTAGAACTGACAATGGCCAAGAATTTTCCTGAAAGGATTTCTATGATAAGCACAATATCATTCACCAAACCACTTGTATTGAGACACCACAACAAAATTCTGTGGTAGAACGTAAGCATCAACACATCTTAAATGTGACCCGGTGTCTCATGTTTCAATCTAATCTTCCTAAATTTTTTTGGTCTTACGCCATAATGCATGATGTTCATCTCTTAAATAGAGTGCCTTCTTCTGTTATTTCAAATAAATGTCCATATGAAAAATTGTACACCATTGCCTCTGATATAAGTAATCTTTGTATCTTTGGATGTTTGTGTTTTGCCTCTACTATTGAAAACAACAGGAATAAACATGATCCTAGAGCCAAAAGATGTATTTTTATGGGTTTTAAGGCAGGAACAAAATGTTATATAGTCAGTCATTGATGCAAAAACCAGAGAAATATTTGTCTCCAAAAATGTTCTCTTCTATGAGAAAATCTTTTGTCAAGTCATTGATAAAAGTGAACAAAATGAGCTAAGCTATGATCAGAATTTTATGGAACACATGTATGACAGTTATCATAGAGGCAACATGAATGAAGTTGCAAACACTGAGAACAGAGATACCGAAGATCTCAGAAGATCAACAAGAACTCAAAGAAGCCATGCATACCTTGAGGATTATCATCATCAATTGCTAACCTCTTCAGAGAAGGTAATAAACACTGACACAACAAGGTATCCACTCAATTCGGTCCTATCATATAAAAATTTATCTGATGAGCATTTTAACCATAGGTTTCATCCAATCTCAAGGTGACAATTCTTTCTTTATCAAAAAATTAGAAAAATCTTTTATTGCTTTATTAGTCTATGTAGATGACATTATTATAATCGGTGATGATATGCATGAGATAAATAATGTGAAGAACTTGCTGAATACTACTTTTAAAATCAAAGATCTAGGAAAATTGAAATATTTTCTTGGCTTAGAGATAACACGGACACATGATGGTATTCATCTTTGTCACAAAAAATATGCTCTTGAGATCCTTGATGATGTAGGGATGCTAGGTGCCAAACCAACAACCACACCCATGCAGAAAAAGGCAGAGAATATGTTTGAAGAAGTTGACATTCATGAACCTTCAAGTTATAGAAGACTCATTGGACGTCTTTTATATCTTGTAAACACTAGACCAAATATATGCTTTCTTGTTCACATATGAGTTAGTTTTTTCAAAAGCCTACAATCCATCATCATCGTGCCGTTCAACATGTGTTGCGATACATAAAAGTTGCACCTGCACAAGGTTGTTCTATTCAAAGAATTTTCTTTTTGCATTTAAAAGCTTTTAGTGACTCTGACTGGACGTCATGTTCGATGACTCGACGCTCAACAACTGGTTTTTGCATTTTTTTGGGAGAATCATTGATTTCATGGAAAACCAAGAAGCAAAGCATGGTTTCTAGATCATCCTCAGAGGCAGAATACCGTGCCTTGGCTTCAACTTCATGTGAGCTGCAATGGTTGACATTTCTTCTAGGAGATCTCCATGTCACCACCTCCACCACTGCATGTCTTTACTGCGATTCACAAGCAACTATGCATATTGCTCTTAATAGTAACTTTCATGAGTGTACGAAACACATTGACATTGACTATCATGTTGTTCGTAAAAGGCTGCAACAATTTTGTTCCACCTTCTGCCCATTTGATCTGCAGAGCAACTTGTAGACGTTCTAACAAAAGCCCTTGAGAGAAGCATTTTCCAAAAACTTATCAGCAAATTTGAAGTTCTTTGCATACATGCTCCAGCTTGAGGGAGGGTTTTCAGTTTAAGTTATTGGGCCTATATCTTTCTTATGGGCTATGTTCCTAAGCCCAAAGTGTTTTATTTTCTTTTTTTTCTCTTTCGTATGTATAAAGGTGTAAATGTTACAACATCTAAAAATATATGGAAAATACAGTTTTTAGTTCTTTCCAGAAAACGCTTTCGTCTTCACACACTGTGTTCTGTTCTTTACTTTCTTCTTGAAATCATGAAACTCAAGATATGTTTTCCTTTTTTTGCTACTTGCACCGCCTTCGTTAATGTGTCACCTTCAATTCCGCATATTCATTTCTTGCTATGTACATCATCTTCTCTTTCCAACTTTGTCTCTTGTCTTTTCAGGTATATTATCGTAGTCTTTCTATTATGATTCATTAATGTTTGCTTGAGTGAATGAATGAATGAGAGGAGAATATGATGGCAAAGAAGGTGAGTGAGTGCATGTGAGAGTGAATAACACTTCAATATTGTCCTCTATTGTTAGACATATCTTTAATTTGTCTATAATTTTATTTAGTAATATGTTAATTACATTTTAATTATGAATTGAAGATGGATGGAAGTGCGAACTTTTTCTTCTGTACAAAAATTTAAGTATTTCTTCCAATCCTCTTGTTTGAAAATTTCATATCATTTGTGTTGTAATAAGTTTCAATTGATTGTATTTTTTTTATTTTTAAATCTATATTTAATTGTGATTGATTTTATGTCACTATTTTTATTTTGTGTTACTTGAAAAATAATACAAAATAAAACTTTACATTCATAATAACAGGAGTAAAAATTGAAAAAAAAAACATATATTTTACCTGACTGGTTGGGTTCTCACACAAGCTTCATATAATAGCTGAAACAATTCCAAGCAGATGAAACCTAGTATATATGTGTAGTCATAATATGTCAGCTAAGAGAAATATTTTTGGAAATGAGAAAAATGATTAAAATAAACTAGAAATAAAAAATAAGAAATAAGCTATAAAGATTTATATTAAATTGATGTTACCTTGTATGAAATTGATAGGGTTCCATGGAGAAAGAAGATGTTGTGGAGTTGGTAAAATAGTTGGGAAAGGCCTGTAAGTTGAAGTTAAATAATGAAAAAGGAAGGAAGAGAGATATGAGAAAGTTTGTATGTTGAGTATACTGTGAGAGAAGAACTTACAGATTGTGTTGGATTGAGGTGATCAAACAAAAAGAGTTTTTCCAGAAGATGAGATTGAAGGAGATTTAGTTGCAAGCTTTAAGACCATGTGAGAGTGTTAGTGTTGCTCTGCTATGGAAGATAAAGGAGGATGAATCTATGGCTACTTCTCTGTAGTCCCCTCAGATTCCTTGTGATATAAAACTTTTTACAAGGAACCATGGATTTTAGCTCCGTAAAGTTTTTAGAGTTGTTGTTGATTAGAGATGTATGGTGTTTAAAATAATAAAAGTAGTTGATGATATGCAATGATTGAACCCATTTATGAATCAAAAGGTTAAAAAAAGAGTAATCGTTGTTGAAATATATCCAAGGTGGATCTAAATAAGTGAATGAGATAGTTGCAGAAGAGATAGGAAAAAGGAAAAGAAAAGAAGTGTATGAGATATTTGACCTGAGTGATTCACTGCTGCACGTGGTTTGTAGTTGACTAGGGTGAGTGCAGTTGGTTGATTCAAGCACTGGAGCTCATAGAATCTTCAGGTGTCATGTCAGCTACACCATTAACAAAACTCATTAGCAGAACCGTGCAACTTCGAAGGGAGAGTTCTTTTTTTTTTCTTTTTCTAATCAGCAAACTAAACTGAAGAAGAAAGAGAAGGTAGAATAGAAGGGGTTGGTTATGAAGTTGGGTGTTTGAAGCATAAGAAGAGGCAAAAAGTTGAGTGAGTGTATGATGAGAGTGGTGATAGAGTTTGAGGTGTTAAATGAATCCGAAGATTAGTGAGGATAAGGAGAATGGATGTAGGGGCTAGCTGTCTGTGGATCTCATCTAGAATATCGTTCAGTTTAAACTTATAAAACTTGACTTGTAAAATCTAAAAAAAAATTAAAATAAAGTTGACCAAGAGGGTGGAAGTTATTATTTGGAATTTGGAAAAGATATATGAAACCCGATTTGGTGACCAATAAAACTTTAGCCATGAGATAAGTTTTGTTTTCATATTATATTATAGTTATTATTATATTTATTAATATAATTATTAATATAAACATTTATTAATATTATTGATATATTTAATATTATTCATATTATTATTAAAATTAATAACATTATTAATTATTATAATATTATTATTATTAAATATTATAAATTTTAATATTAATATTATTAATATTATAAATAGTATTAATATTTTTAATATTATAAATACTATTAATATTATTACTTATATTATTATTAATATTATATTCATATTATTAATATTATTATTAATAGTATTAATATTATTAATATTATTATTAATAGTATTAATATTATAAATAATATTATTAATATTATTTATATTATTATTAATAATATTATTTATATTATTAATATTATTAATATCATTAATACTATTAATATTATTAATATCACTAATATTATTAATATCACTAATATTATTAATATCATTAATATTATCAATACCATTAAAATTATTAATAATAATATTATTTATATTATTTATAATATTATATTAATATTATTGGTTTTGTAATGTTAATAGTATGCATATCTATTAGTTATAATTATTATTATTTATTATTAATATTTATGAATATTAGTTATGTTGAATTTACATACACAAATTTAAATCCGTAGATAATAATTTGTAGGTAATATTGATTTTTCTTTTGTAGTATAATATCCTCTAAGTTGATCATTATGAGTCATTTGGATTAGTCATAGTCATATAACTATATTCATTGTTCCATAAATAACCACTCATTATTTAAGACTCATTGATTAGGCCGTTTTACTCATGATGATCATTGATAGCAATGAAGGCTCGGTTATGGTTAATGGTAGCCCGACTACATAATTTACCAACTAGGAGTTTGAGGTAGGGGGACCCCTTAGCTCCTTTTTTGTTCCTAACTGTGGATGGGAAGTTGGCTGGATTGGTAAGACAAACTATTAAGGCTAATCTACTTAAAGGGATGGAATTAGACAATACTGAATTTGAGGTTTATATGCTACAAGTTGATGATACATTTTTTTATATGTCAAACTAACTATCAAAGTGTTTTTACAATAAAATGTATTTTAAGGTGCTATGAGCTAGCTTTGGGATTGAAAATTAACTTTCATAAATCTAAATCTAAGATTGTGACTTTAAATGTAGGGAGAAGTAGGTTTAGGACCTACGCATAAATGCAAATTGTGCAAAAATGGCTAATACCATTCAAATGCTTAGGCCTTATTGTTGGAGGCAATACAAGGAGAAAGTTGTTTTGGGAACCCATTCTTGACAAAGTAAGGGCCAGATTAAATGTGTGGAAAGGAAGACAATTGTCTTTTGGCTGGTAGAATATGCTTGATTAAATTTGTTTTCACTGCTCTACCTATTTTCTACCTCTCTTATAACAAAGCTCTATCAGAAGTGTGTAAAATGATTACCCGTATCCAAAGGAGATTTCTCTATGGGTGGGGGAAACATAATAGAACAATTGCTTGGATAAATTGTGCTGGAGTGCTTAGGCATCAAGGATACACATTATTTCAATTATGTCCTATTGGCTAAGTGGAAGTGGAGGCTACTCATTGAAAAAAAATGAAGATGGAAAGAAGTACTTCAAGCAAAATATGGTTTGGTCTCGGGACAAATAGGTGTTCAAGCTAAATATTAGTCTTGATGGTGGAAAGATCTGGTCAAATTATGAGGAGAGGGAGAAGGTGTTGGATGGTTCGAAAAAGGTGTAAGGTGGAAAGCCGGAGCAGGTGACATAATCAGAGATTTTGGGAGGATCACTGGGTCTAACAATGCAACCTTAAGGAGATGTAACTAACTAGGCTATACACCATATTAGTTAAGAAAAGCAGTTTGGCTGGCATTAAGTGTTAAATGATGAGTATAAATCCCTTCTATGGTTGCTATTCAAATTTCTTAATGGAGTTTGGTTTCACTAGGGTATTCCTTTATGACGAAATCCAAAGGCTTTTCCTTTTTGGATCCGTTTATTCATTAGATTTCTAAATATCTGCGTAATTTGAAAGGAGCTTATAATCTTTAGGTGGTTGAATTTCATTTTTCAGTTTAAATTGTTGAGCATTCCCCTCTAACATCTTTCCTGCTGGTTTGACTTTAGAATAAATTATACCAGACTTACTCTGGTCTGCTATGGGTGAATTGAGGACTGTTTGTTAAGTTGGGAACTGTTAGATATGAGATTGTTCAGTAGCCTTTACCTAATAGAACAGCCTTGAGATGATTTGTCATTGACGTGCTATCATATTGATTATGACGAAGTGAAAAGTTGAATCCTGTCTGGCAGTTCACTTGGCTTAAGTTCAATTAAGCACAAGGTTGGAGGGGCATTTGTCCATTATCAACACTTCAAACTCCCAAAGGGCTTGCATAAGGAGGTGTTACTTATAAACCATTTTTGAGTTTTCACATAATAGCTTCAATTTTTTGGATTAGTTGGTCTCAAGTCATCAACAAAAAAATATAAGATGGAAAGCAAACAGAGATTTGGAAAAGAATAATGTTTTTAGGTTGGCCACCCAAATGTTTTGCAAAAGAATAAGGTTTTTGGCTTCTCTTTTGTACTAGATACATGGTCTTTTAAGTGGGTTGTATGCTGTTACTCTTGAGTTCTGTTTTGTTTCTCTTTGTAATTTTTTCTTTAATTAGTTGTCTTGTCAGGGATATCTTATCCTCCTATATTTCTATATCACTTTTTTCTTTATGAATTTCTTTTTTACGTCAAAACAAAATTACCTTCACAACAATTCTTGTTGCTGCTTGCTAAATTGTGCAAACACTTTCTTAGACTTTGTGATGATAATTATGTTTGGAGATTTTAATAAACAGATTTGTTCATAATATTTTCCAATTCATCAAACTAAAACGTCGGGGGTTACTGAGTTAGTGTTATAAATTTCATAGTTTTATGTCTCTCTATGGATTGTTGTTGCTTTGCTACCTTGATCATACCCTCTTCTTAACTTCATCTTTTTTATTTTATTACTTGATTATTTCCGTTTCAGGGAATTTCAAGCACTACATTTCTGGCAAATTCACCTGAGGAAACACCTGTTTTGTCACCTTTAGTCCCAGTTTCATCTTTGGGTAGTTCAAAAGGTGAATACCAGAAGCAGAAAGCTGTGACTAAGCCAGAAAAAGTTCAAGCAATATTAAAGAGAATAAAGCAGGTTTGAGATGCATATCACTGTTCATGATTGTTTGCTTTTGGTTTTCTTATATGCAGCAGTTGGTTTTCCTTCATTAAGAACATGTTAGGTAGACCTGATCAAGTATATGTTGAATGAATTTTGAATGAAATGATTCCAATTTTAAGTGCTGAAAAGTACAATATGAAAACTTATAATATACCAGACATGGCAACATCGAAGGAAAAGTCTTTTAATTACTTAAATAGTGAAACAGTACTTTATTCATTCAGTATAATGCATGTGATGAATGTATTTAGAAATTGCACTATTAAATTTGTAGCATTCTCTAGCCAAAAAATATTTTAAAAGAAGAAACAAATTTTATTTTATAAATTAAACTAATTCAACTGCATGCTATTATGGCAACTGTTTTTCTCCTTTAAAACAATTTTGAGAGTGGAGACAGTAAAAGAATTTGCTGTACTCTGTTGGACTGGACAAGTTTCATCTTTCCAAGTGCAACTGCCACTGCCAAACGCAAGAATTGCACCTTCTTATGTGACAAAATACTAGTGGCACATCTTTGCTTTCATTTCTTAACTGCTATATATATGGCATAATAATAATGATGAAGAGGTGAATACTTTTAAACAATGCTTGTACTTCTACAACCAAGCTAATAAAGTACACTTATAACTGTTGATTGAACAATCAACAGTTGATTGTCTAACTCCTAAACTTTGGGTATAAGTCTAACCTAATCTTGTAAAAATGGTTTGTAAATCAAGGTTTGGATTCACCCCACTTGTGTACTCTACTTTAGTCATATCACTAAACAATTTGAGACTAAGCCATCATCATTTAGGTAGCAAAACCAATCTAATAAAGTGTAGTTTAACTGTTACAGTTGAGTGTTGTGACAAAATCAATTACATGTCTAATTTTTAATCTTTGAGTATTTCAGCCTCATAAATAAAGACTTATAATTTATAAATCAAGGTTTGCACCTCAGTGTATACTCTACTTTAGTCATATCTCCTTTGAGGTTACAATTTAGGCAATCCCCAATGAGCTTGTAACTTAGGCAAGGTAGGGGTGATTCCAACAGTAACAAATTCTGAAGTTAATTACAATCTTAACTTTCAATATTTTAATCAGCAATTGTTATTGCTGAATTGCATTCCTCTCACTTTAGAGCTGCTAAATCTGTCGACATTTGCCCCCATGGGTGTCTAAATGATCCTAATCTGTTAGATAAATAAAAATAATAAGGTTCTCTATATAACATTCAAATAATTATATTCTATTTTCCCCCCAGTTTCATAGTTCCCATCCTAGTTCTACTTACCAATCTTTCTTTAACTGTATCTACTTATTGGTTTATCTCTCCATTTCTAACCTTCAATGTTCCCACACATTTTTGCGTTTGGTTTTCTAGTAAGCACTAATGCAGGCTAAAAGAAAACCATTGATTTGACAATATAAACAAGTATCAGTGTATCATCACTGTTCCGTCCGGTTGACCGGGACGTCTTCATGCGCGACCTCAACCGTCAGCTAGGGACTCCTTCCCACTGGTTGCCTGTGGATTCCTGCAAAAAAGAGGACAAAGAGGCGCCCTAGCAGCCGTGTGCACTCCGACGCTCAAGTCAGCCAGCAAGAAACACCAAAAACTGTCCACCTGCGTGTCTGAGCACCGCGTATGGCACTCTGAAGGTGGTAAAAGAACTGTGTATATGTGTGTGTTGTCTCTTTCAGGCAAAAATATTCCCCAGTCACTTGTACGTAACCTTGAAGCACGAGCAAGCAACTAGAGAGTTCTCTGATAAATTTGCCGAAAGTTCCAACCCTTTTTCCAACATTCTCCGCGCTATTTAAAATACCCAAGCATTTAAAGCGCCTTAAAGCGCTTTTAATCACAAACATAACGCACTCATCAAAGCGCTTAATTAGAAAACGTAGCGCATTTAAGACGTTGAAACGCTCGGGAGCCATTATAGTACCTGAATGCTCGAAAGGGAAACTGTATTGAATGACTTTTAATTACCTGGCACCTGACTAAAGGGTGTTTCTATTCTGGCATGGCTGTCGTACACGTGGAGGGCCTCACGACGCCATGACCCCATCTGGGGGCGCTTCGGCCCACCTGGGGACGTTTCTACGTGTGAGTCCTCCTGCTGGGAGTGCTACTGCGCTAGGGGTGACTTTTTGGGTGCCAACTCATGCCCCCAAGTATCTAGTCACTTACTTTGAGAGCGTATCTGCCTTCCTTTTGTACTCTGCACCCGGTTGCCCTGGGCGTGACTTTCCTCTTGAGTCGTATCGGCCCCACGGGCGTCTCTGGGGCGGCAGGAGCACTTCACGAGTCAGGCTGCCCTTCACTGGTACTATTACTATGGCCTTGAAGCCACCTTTTCCTTCTCTTTATCACTTTCCCGAGATATCGGGACCTGAGGCTTTCCCACGACGTCGCTCCGTCCATGGTCTTTCCTACCCATGGGTATTGGGGAACCACACCGCGATTGCCTTGTTTTTACACTGTTTGATCTGGCGACGCCCTGGTTGGGCGACGCCTCCACCCAGGCGACGCCTTGCCTTGGTGACGCTTCCTCTTGGCGATGCTGGCACTTGGCGTCTCTCCACATAGGCGACGCCTTGCGTTGACTTTGACTCTCCAGCCGTTGACTTTGACTTTGACTTAGTCAACGCCCGGATACGGGACGGTACAATCACAATTATATTCAGCATAGCTATAATAGGAGTTTTAAAAAGTTGTAATGCTTTATTTCATAATGCTATATTCAGTATCTGTTATCAATTTTTGCAGACAAGTTTGAACATATTTTTTAAGCTATTGGAATACCTTCCTTGGTTTGATGTGTAAACTAATTGATTGTTTAAGGGTCTGGTTCATATCTGACTGATTACACTTTTTACATGCCCTGTCTTCTATGGTATTTTAGAGTCCAAAGAAGGTAAACTTAGTTGCTGCTCTGGTTCGTGGCATGCTTGTTAAAGATGCATTGATGCAGTTGGAATTGACAATAAAACGAGCAGCAAAAACTGTTTATCAGGTAGTAACACTAGTTGTCTTTTACTGTCACCTCACTGACAAGATTGCAAACACTATAATTTTAATTGCTTTCAAAAAAGTTCCTCTTTGAACGCATCAGATTTTAATAATCTTTTTTCTCAATATCTTTGCCCCATCCCCTGGCCATTTTTAACTTTCCCAATTATAACACCAATATAAAATTCTAAAGTATCCCCGCTCTTACTTGCATTTTGTCTGCATTTAACACAACAATTTATGATTATTTAGATTCGAGTTATATTCATTTTCGGTGGAGAGAAAGGTTATATTCTATTACCTTCTATATGGTAAAGCAAAATTGGTAGCATTTGTTTTAAAATCCTACCCATTGTAGGTCATTCATTCAGCCCGAGCAAATGCCTCTCACAATCACGGGTTAGATCCAGAACGTCTCCTAGTAGGTAATATTTCGAAGTTCATAATTATTTGAAGTGAAGTTTAGTTACATGAATTACAATAGAACATTGTTTAATCTATATAGCTGACCTCATCTAGTGTGAAAGGCTTAATTGTTGTTCTATCTGTGATGATCCTGGTTTGTTGTTTCTTACAGCGGAAGCATTTGTAGGAAAGGGATATTTCAAAAAGAGACTTGCCTTCCATGCCAAAGGAAGATCAGGACTCATAATGAGACCAGAGTGCAGGCTAACAATTGTAGTGAGAGAGAGAACTGCGGAAGAAGAGGATGATATAGCTAGGCTGAGAGTTCACAACTTCAAGAAACTAAAGAAACTAACTAAGCGGGAGAGACGACTTGTGCCTCATCAACTTATTGAGACCACTCCTGTTTGGGGCCGCAAAAGCAAATCTAGTGGTCAAAACTTGAGTGCTGCACCTGCATGAGCCTCACTTTGTTTCCAAGTTTTCATGCTTCATGGCATTTTGTGTAATAGATTATTCTTCTTGGTCATCACATAATATGGAACAGTTGAAAATTTTGTTTGCCCTTGTTGCAAATGATAGAAGTTTGTCTTGGATGATGTTCACTGTTATTCTCACACTAGTGAAGAAATGTAAAACAACGACCCTTTATTTAGTGTGACTTTGCGCTTAAATGCATTTGTAAAAACGCGGTGGCATTTTTGAAATTAAATTGTTTTACAAATGCGGTTGTAGAGTAAGACCGCATTTGTAAATCAATTCAAATGATTTACAAATGCGGCCTTTACTATGACCGCATTTGTAAATCAATTCAGAATGATTTACAAATGTGGTCTTTAATATGACTGCATTTGTAAATCATTTGAATTGATTTACAAATGCGGTCTTACTCTACAACCGCATTTGTAAAACAATTTTACCCTAAAAAATTGAAGCGCGCCACTAGTTTCACTTTCACTTTCACTTTCACTTTCCATTCTCCGCTCTTCGTTTCAATGTTTTGCGCTCAGTTCAGTTTCTTCTCTATGCATTTTGTAAGTTTCAGTTTCAGTTTCACTCATTCGTTTTCGTTTTCGTTTTCGCATCATTCATTATTCACTTCGTTGGCATTGTCATTTTCGTTTCCTAACTTCGTTTGTGGCATTTAGGTTACTGTTCCATTGGTATTCGCTGGTGTTTTCCTGCTCCGCCATCGCCACAGCTTCCGCCGCCGCCTTCGCCTTTGTCTTCCACTCCGATCACCATCAAGCTTGTTCACGACGGAAATGTTGGTTTTGTATTTAATATTTATTTAATATTTTGAATTTATATTTAATATTTTGAATTTTTATTTAATATTTTGAATTTTTATTTTTCTGTATTATAATATATATTTAATTAATAACTAATACAACTTGGAATTTATAACTAATAACTAATAATTTATATATTTCTGTGTATTTTGAATTTTTGTTTATTATAATTTATATATAATTTAATAAATTAGTTACGGAAACAATTAATTTATATATTATTATATATAAATTTGTATTATATAATTTGTATTTTCTTAAATTTATATTATATATATATATATTTAGTTAGTTGTTAATTACATTTTAATAAAAGTTTTATGTTATGTTAGTTATTGTTACTTTTAGAATAGAATTATCGTGTTTGGATTGAGTCCGGGGGTGTTCGACCCTCGGCAAATGTGTGAGATAGAATAGAATACTAATTATTAGAAAATCCTAACTATTCCAGAATATATAATGGATCGAGGTTGGATTAATGTTGTTCGTATAAGTGATGAGTACGAAAGGGGAGTAGAGGAATTTATACAATTTGCGCAGCGTAACGCGATTATTAGTGGTCATGATGGAGCAAAGATCAGGTGTCCGTGCGTTAACTGTTTGAATGGAAGGATACTGGATGTGAATATCATGAGGGAACACCTGCTATGTGATGGGTTTCTTCGATCTTATACAACTTGGATGGCATGGTGAATTATTAAATTTACCACGTGTTTCCGTAACTGAAGAATATGTGGGTTCTACCATGGATGAAGCAGTACACGATGATGGAGATGATGATCGATTGGAGGACATGATTCGTGATGTGGGAGCTGAGTGTTTTGCAAAAGCGCATGGATATGAAAGTATGTCAAAAGATGCAGAGACTCCTTTGTATCCTGGATCAACTAACTTCACACGGTTGTCGGCAGTGTTAAGATTGATGAATTTGAAGGCAATAAACGGATGGACTGATAAAAGCTTCACGGAATTGCTCCAGCTGTTGAAGGATATGCTTCCAGAGGGAAATAGTCTACCTAATCGTAATTACGAGGCCAAAAAGATTCTTTGTCCAATGGGTATGGAGTACAAAAAGATACATGCATGTCCTAATGATTGTATATTATACCGGAAAGATTTTGAATTGTTGAAAAGTTGTCCGAGGTGTGGGTTATCACGTTATAAGTTTAAACAAAAAGATGATGATTCTATTGATGACATGGAAAAGAATGGACCCCCAATGAAGGTTATGTGGTATCTTCCCATCATTCCAAGGATGAAGCGTTTGTTTGCAAACCCAGACGATGCTAAGAATCTTAGATGGCATGCAGATGAGAGGAAATGCGATGGCATGTACCGACATCCAGCTGATTCTATTCAATGGAAGAAATTTGATGATGACTTTCCAGAATTTGGTAAAGAATCAAGAAATATCTGACTTGGTTTAGCTACAGACGGAATGAATCCGTTTGGTAATATGAGTAAAAATCACAGTTCATGGCCTGTATTACTAGTTATTTACAACTTACCTCCTAGATTGTGCATGAAGCGAAAATACATGATGTTGTCTATGATGATATCCGGTCCGAAACAACCAGGGAATGATATTGATGTTTATCTAAGTCCCCTAATTGAAGATTTGAAGTTAATGTGGGACCAGGGTTTTGAAGTATTTGACGGATTTGCTAATGAAACTTTCAAGCTTCATGCCATGTTATTTTGCACCATCAATGACTTTCCGGCATATGGTAACTTATCAGGTTATAGTGTTAAGGGTCACAAAGCGTGTCCAATATGCGAAGAAGACACTGCTTCTCAACAATTGAAACATGGAAGGAAAACAATATATCTTCGGCATCGGAGGTTTCTTAGAAGTCATCATCCTTACCGGAGGTTGAAAAAAGCCTTTAATGGACACCAAAAGGGTAGTGGTCCACCAACTCCATTAACCGGTGTTGAGGTTTATGAAAAGGTAAATAACATAGACCACACCTTCGGTAAGTAAAAAAAAAATTCATCCGTGACAAATATTTGGAAGAAGAAATCAATCTTCTTTGATCTTCCGTACTGGTCGAGGTTAGAAGTCAGACATTGTATAGATGTAATGCATGTTGAAAAGAATGTGTGTGATAGCTTAATTGGTACACTTCTTAACATTAACGGGAAGACGAAGGATGGTCTAAATGCTCGTTTAGATTTGATTGAGATGAACATACGCGACGAGTTGGCACCCATAGAAATGGGTAAGCGTACATAATTCGCCCTCAGCCTGTTACACAATGTCAAAAGATGAAAAAATTAGTTTTTGTCAATGTCTAAAAGGTGTGAAAGTGTCACAAGGACATTCCTTAAATGTGAAGAGCCTAGTGTCAATGCAAGATTTGAAGTTAATTGGGTTGAAGTATCATGATTGTCACATCTTGATGCAACAATTGTTGCCGGTAGCTATCCGTGGGATCTTACCAAAAAATGTTAGACATACCATAACCCATTTGTGCTCATTCTTCTCTTCCATCTGTTGTAAAGTCATTGATCCCTCAAAACTAGATGAACTTCAAAATGAAATTGTTGTTATCTTGTGTGAATTGGAGATGTTTTTTCCTCTGTCTTTTTTTGACATCATGGTTCATCTAGTTGTGCATCTGGTCAGAGAGGTTAGATTGTGTGGACCAGTGTACTTAAGATGGATGTATCCTGTTGAGCGGTATATGAAAATTTTGAAAGGTTATGTGAAAAATCATTATCGTCCAAAGGCTTCAATGATTGAAAGGTACATAGCTGAAGAAAGTATTGAATTTTGTTCAGAGTACATGACAAAAGCAAATCCAATAGGTGTTCCAGCTAATTCATGGCACCACAGGCGTTCTACAAGTAAATGTTTACGTGGTGTGAATATTGTAAGCAAATCTCGATCAGAAGTCTTGCAAGCACATTTGTACATATTGAATAACACAGATGAAGTTGTACCATACATAGAAGCTCATAAAGCCATTGTGAAGGCAAATAACCCAAGACAAGCAGAGAAATGGGTCTTGATGGAACATAATAGAACTTTCATGCCTTGGTTTAAAGACGAGGTGTTCAAGGATTCAACGGCATCAGAGACCTTGACCTAGTTGGCTGCTGGATTGAAGTTTGATGTCATCTCATGTACAGCGTACGAAGTGAATAATTGTATATTTTACACGAAGTCCATGGATGAAAAGAGTACAATTCAAAATTCTGGTGTTACTCTTGAAGCCGAGTCAATGCAGTTTTCGAATTCGAAAGATACAAATCCAGTACTTGGATCAATGGCATACTATGGGTTTATAGAAGATATATGGGAGATTGACTACACTAAGTTTTCCGTTCCAGTTTTCAAGTGTAAATGGGTTGACAATAAAAGTGGGGTTAAAATTGATGATTCAGGATTCACACTAGTGGACTTTCGAAAGATAGGGTATCGAGATGAGCCATTTATAATGGTTCAACAAGCATCTCAAGTTTTCTACGTGAAAGATCCTACGTCAAAACATTGGTATGTCGTTTTACACGGCAAAAAACAAGGGGAGACCATAGATGATATTGAAAATGGTGACCCCTGTTCATTCACACCAAAGATAATTAATAAAGA
This sequence comes from Phaseolus vulgaris, assembly GCF_051622355.1. Classification (NCBI taxonomy): domain Eukaryota; kingdom Viridiplantae; phylum Streptophyta; class Magnoliopsida; order Fabales; family Fabaceae; genus Phaseolus; species Phaseolus vulgaris. Next base: position 6,619,884 of record NC_143505.1, read on the forward strand.
TGACGATGTAGTTGATGATGTACATGCAACCCGTAAAGACCACAGTGAAGGAATTTACATATGAACTTTCAACCTCCATGCAACCTGTAAATAAGCATTTTTTATTTACATATTTATGTACTATTTTTATAAGATTTTAATCCGATGCAGATTAACTAATGTTTGTTACCTAATTTTTTTAACAGAGACATGGATGACGATCAGACCCCAATCAAACCTCGATCCGGACGAGGCAGCAGAGGACCTACTATATTGAAGCGTCTCGCATTGAGATGTGCTGCTGGTGAGAAGACACGTGTTGACATTGACGTCAACACTGGAGTGGCTTTTGGTCCTAAGGCAGATGAGTTTATGAGCTATCTTGGAGTTGTTTCTCGTGAGAGGCTCTCCATTCTGATTAATTCATGGGATAAGGTGTCAGAGGTCGACCGTAACATGATCTGGGAGGATGTTCTGGTAAGCCTTACATTTTGATATAATGCTTTTTAATATTCATTGATTAATTTTAATTTGCTGATGTTATTTTGCAGGCAAACTTTGAAATTCCTGAGGTGGAACCGCTTCGATCAAAGATTATATCCAATATCGGACTCAAATTTCGTACCTTTAAGTCAAGACTAACTTCGAGATACATTTTTGGTGACCTTAAAGACAAAAATCCATGTTTAAAGTACCAACATATTGATGAAGAGACATGGCGTCTTTTTAGAGAAAGCCGTGAAAATGAGGCTTGGATGGTAAGTGAAGTAACTTTTTTGTTTATATAACATTAATAAGTTTATCTTATTTACTTCAGTTTGTTTATTTCAATTATGACAGGATCGTCGGAAGAAAGCTCAAGAGATAGCTTTGAAGAATCTTACCCCGCACATTATGTCTCGTTCGGGGTATCGAAAACTTGAGCAAACACTGATGGTGGAAAAGGAGAAATCTCAACAGGGGACGTTGTCTGAGAATGTGGAAACAGGGGTCACTTCTCCTCCATCACTACCTTTTCGCCATGTAAAATGGAAGAGGGCCCGAATTAAAAAGTCGGGTGCACCAAGTTATGAGCAATCCAGGGTTATCATCGAAAAAATTGTAAGTTATTTTTGTTATTTTCATTTTTTTAAAGCATTAATTATATTAATGATTGAAAATATGATTTTTGTGTACTCTTGCGGGATTTCTTGGAATCCGACGGTAAATTTGTTGCTGAAGGTCGTCACGATATCCTGGTTGAAGCAATTGGACGACCTGAGCACTCTGGTCGTGTTCGTGCAGCTGGACAAGTGGTCAGAATTAAACTATATTTTGGAGTTTCAGAACGACAACCATCCTCCTCCTCCAAAGAAAACGAAACTCAAATGAAAACTAAGATACGTGAAGAAATAATGGAGGAGATGAGAAAGGAGACTGATTTGATGTGGCTGGAGATGAAAAAGGAGAATGATCGAATGCGACAAGAGTTTCTATCGCAACAAGTTTGTGCTGAGCCGATTGAACCCCTTGTTAGTCCCACTCCCAAGAGCACAAAGGGGAGTTGTGCGGCTCCTCCAACATCAGGGGATGATATCAATGGGCAGACGGAGGATTGTGAGCTACTGGTAGTGGGCGGCAAACTTCCTCGGGTGGTGGCACTTGGAAAAGTCTATAAAAACGCCACCACCTTACATAACATTCCTCTCTCCCTTGATGTGGCGAAGGTAACAGTTGAAAAAGTACGATTTCCTGATGCTCGTGTTCCACTACCTTCAGATGAGGTAACCACTGTGGCCGATGCATTTCAGACATTCGTTGCCTGGCCCAGAGAGCTCATTCAATCTATGCCCGAACCTCATGTAATAATTTCATTTCATTATATTATTTTTTATTTATATTTATATATTACATATAATTTAATACAAATGTTGTTTATCTTGTAGAAACCTTTTCAGCCACCAAGTCCGGAAAAGAAGCGTGAGGTTCAAGTTGACGATCCTATAACTTCCCTACGTCTCATTGCTAGTCAGATTGGCAATGATCCTTTTCCAGTTCCGTGGGATAATACATTTTTCAAATAAACACTGAACTGCCACTGATGATTTACAACACAGACTTATCAGAATTTATATCTGGGAAACAGGAGCTCAATATAAGTATAATTCAATTTTTTATGATGTAAGTATCTTTACCTATTATTCAATTTACTTTATGTTAAATTATTATTGATTATGCTTTAACTAAAAACTTGTAGGTTTTTGCATAGAGTCTGTATCACTGAGGGGAAGGAAAATATGTATGGATTCTTAGATCCTGCATATACTAATCATGTTGGACCAAACTCATCTGAGACTCAAGCATATATCACTAACACCCAGGAAAAAGAGGGAAAACAAATTTATTTATGCCCTTATATTAATGAGTAAGTTTAATTATATGTCATCAATTATTATTATTTCATGTTTTAAATATTTACTAACTCTTTTCATTGATGATATAGGCATCATTGGCAGTTATTTGTCTTATCAATGGTTGATAAGACTGTTGTGTGGTTCTATTCCCTACACAAGAAGATTCCCACAAAATTTAAGGATATCATTGATACGTAAGTACATTAAAAACTGAACTTTGTATATGTTACTAATTAATCATCTACTAACGAGGTTTTTTGTATTAACCAGTTCATGGCGTGGATATAACATCCTAAAAGGTCGATCAAATTCAAATAATTTGAACTGGATAAGAATAAAGGTTTGTAATTTTTTTCTTTCTCTATTATCATTGTTTATCAATATACTAACATATTACTTTTTATTTAATTATAGTGTAATAAACAACCAGGAAGCTATGAGTGTGGCTATTACATTATGCAATGGATGATTACCATTATAAGACTAGGTGTTAAAACTGGTTGGAAAGAGGTACTATATATGTTAAATCATTTTTATAATTCTTGAACATATATATATATATATATATATATATATATATATATCTAAAAACTAATTTATGTCAACTTTGCAATGCAGTTATTCACAGAAGAAACACCAATGAATGAGGAAGGCATTTCATATGTTAGAGATTCTTGGTCCACATATTTCATAAATTTTTATAACTCTAGCATAGGTAAACAATAGTGGTTTTATGTAATTTGATTACTTGTAAATGTACATTTTGATGATTTTAATTGATTACTATATTTCTGTATTTGTCTGGCTGGGTTTGATCATTATGCAGGTTATTAAATTATTATATGGTTTCTGCACAATACAAACTGCACTTTAAAAAAAAACACTATTTACAAATGCGGTCATTTACCAAGACCGCATTTGTAAATGTGCTTTATGAATGCGGTTCTTACCAAGACCGCATTCGTAAATCCAAAACCCCTAACCCTCATCCCTCATTCAGAATAATATACAAATGCGGTTATTTTAAGTAACCGCATTTGTAAATGTGATTTATGAATGCGGTCCTATGACCGCATTTGTAAATGCCCGATTTACGAATGCGTACTGATCAAATGCGGTTCTATAACCGCATTTGTAAATGTAAAATAGCCGCATTTGTTTTACATTCTTGCACTAGTGTCATTTAATAGCTTATTTTTCTTCCATCTTGGTACTAAAAAGGATATGCCCTGTTCAATCAGCAGCATGAGTTTATTGTCTATTTTTTTCATGTGGTGAATCATCTAATGACAGTATCTAGTTGCTGCATATGGTGGAGATCATCCGATGGATGTCGTGTATTTTCTATAAAATCAACATATGCTGGTGGCTACTATTAAATGATAACGTTGTTCGTATTTGTTGTGTCATCAAGAATATTTATAGATTATCTATAAATGGCTTGGGTTTTGGGGTTAATTAATGGCTTTCTATTCTCGCTTGGTTTCCCCATATAATTACATAAAAAAGTTTCTCCTTTTTTGCCAAGCAACGTGTACCAATTTTATGGTTAGTTAGAAAATACTGATGGTCATACACGATTTCATTTCTCCTTCACCAAGTAATTACATAACGATGTTTTACAGTCACAGTTTCGCCATAACTACGTAGCAAACATATTTCTTGATTCCAATTCAGGTATTTGTTTGTTGCTTCTTTTCTTCCTTTATATTACTTTTACGAACCAAAACACACAACAACCGTATTTTTCTTTTCTGCAAACAATTTGGTGTTGCTTATGTCTCCTTTTGTAGTTCTATTATTGCACAAATCATAATAATGGCTTCTGGTGTTGACAATGACAGACCCTCCTCACAACGTTCGCTATAAAAAAGTGGGAAAATGCTAAACTTTGCTTGGAAGCCTGGAATATGTATTGATGAAGATCTAAGAAAAATTCAATGCAAATTTTGTTTAAAAACCATACCACGAGGAGATTTATCGTTTTTTTTAATCAGCAATGAATAAATTAATAAATTAATAAAAGAAGATATTTCAGGGTATTCCAACCTATATACAAAATCTCTTAATTACTCCTTCTTATGGTTTAAACAAAACCCCACTATGTGGCTTAACCCACCTCATTACAACCCCAAACAGTGTACACTTAACTACATCCACCCAACACCTATTCTACAAGCATGTACCAGCCACTTGGAGCAGCAACCAGAGGGTGCACCAAACATCTCAAAAAAGCTTGGAGAAAGAGAGGCCTCAACCAAACCAGGTAGGAAAAACAGCAGTCAACACAATATTAAAGTAAAGTTGGAAGGAAAATGTTAAGAAAACAAAAAAAATACTTAAGTAACCGTTACTTTTAAATTTTTTAATTTTAGATTTATTTACTTATTATAATAATTGATATAACTTTTTGGATTATAAAAATATAAGAAAGAACAATAAACTTAAAATAAATTTTAATATTTTAATGAAATAAAGTTAGTACCTAACAAAATAAATATCAACAATAATTCAATGAATTAAATAAAGTTCTATATAAAACATTAATACCACCAATTTTTATTAAAAAAACATTCTCATCAAAAGTGTAAAAAATAAAAAGGATCAACCCGTCTTGTCCTACCCTCGTTTGTGGCCTGTTAGCAGATTATACTAGCCGAACCAATACGGGGTTCAAAAAGTGAACCAATCCCACTTAAATAATGGTGAGCTGACCTTTGGAGCTCGTCCCATTTTCTCATTCCTGACAGTAAGAACTTTACTTCTAAAACATTAGGTTTGGTGAAATAGTGGTATGATGTTGCAATCATTTAAGAAAGTAACTAGAATGAGAAAGTATCTTAAAAATATTATTGTCTTCCTTTCGAAAAAGAAAATAAGTGGTGCAAAATTGTGAAGAATATTTGAGCTAGTATCTCGTAGTGACGTAGAAAATAACAAATGAAATAATGGTGGCTTATGCGGTTGCGTTGTTTTGGTGGCTGTGTAATGAGAAGTTAAGTATGTTGTGTGAATTCATGAAGCCTAGGTAAACTATACAAGCTCTAATATTCTTGTTGATACAAAAATAATTAATAAAAAAAAGAAGATAAGGGACTGAACTCCAAAAAGCAGTAAATAATAGATGAACACAATATTGATTGAAGTCTCAAATCAAACACACTTTTCCGAAAAGGAGGGGTGGCAGAGATGATATTGTTACGAAGTTCAATCTTCAGAGTATTTAACTTCAGCAACTCACATAGATACACACAGAACATATCTAACTTCATCGCACACAACAGATGGCCCTGTAGGTCCATCTTATTCATAATTGAATCACTTAAGAAGAAAAAACAGAGACTTAAACTTTTGTTCATAATACTTGTACACAATACAGTTACCATCATCTTTCCCTCCACCTCTTATTGCAATGCAGAAATCCCAGTTACCCTAAAAGAAATAAAGGCACAGTTATATATATATATCTTCAAGTTTAACTAATTTGTTTAAAATAAAGTAAGCCAATACAAGGACATGCCATGACATAATGACAATTATATTAAACCCTTCTCATGTGACATGTTGTTTTATGCAGTCCCTTAGTACAAATAATTATGAAAGGGTATCTTGTAAGCATCATCAAAGGTTCTGAATATTGTCAGTTCTATGCAGCTAATGATTTTTATTCTGTTTTATTTAATCACCGATTTTAACTTCAATTTGGAGTGTTTTATATAAATATAAAAAAAAGAAATTATCAAACACTAGTAACATTTATATCCTAAAAGGAAAGTAAAAAGTGTAGTATGCATGTCATGGAACACATATCTTGCACTTACCAGACGCCTTCAGGAAGAAGAAGAACTTGAGATACTCATTACTGTTTTTATGACTGATGGATTACCTGAATATATGAGAGAGAGTGAGTTGATAGGAAAAACTATATATAACTAGGTAGTGAACCGGACCGGTTCATTCATGACGTCCAATGAAAAAGGTTGCAAATTGCCCTGACGGTAAGAGGGCTTAAATTGCTGTTGGTATTAAAATTCTTCGTTTTCTCTATGTAACTGGTCCTTCTCACTTTTAGCCTTTTCAATTATGCAACTCAAACAAAATATTTGGCTTATATTTGAGTGTCACCAAGAAATTAGACTTCACTATGGAAAATAGCTATAGACGGAGATCTAAGCTTATGGGTATCCCACGCCTAATGTCTTCCAAGTTCAACATAAATCATCCATGAAACAAAACCTATTGCTAAATAATACAATATATTCTAATTTATTTGGGGTTAGAGAAGAAAAAGAAGAATATAATAATGCGATATTCATGCTTGAAATAAGAAAGAATATATTTTACTTTCATTTAAAATTTTTAGTATAATATTGAAAACATTATTAAAAGTATTTTGAAGTAATATATGACATCATTGTAATAAAAAAAATGGCAAGTATAAAAAAATAACAATTCAATTGGGATGATGAATTCCTACCTGATTGTGAAACAACTGTCGGATTGTTGCGTTGAGATTCCCGTGGAAGGTTAAATCAGAAGAATCCTTTGATGTTTTAATTCCCAAAAACATTGACACTTTTATGACTCCTTCAGAGAAAGTTTCCATTTTAGGACATTTGGCTACTATTACCTTTTTCAAATATGAGCAATGCAAAGTGGCATTTCCTGAATAAAACCTTACTAGCCTTGGTAAGCAATTCAGCTTAATTGATCTTAGTCTTCCGAATACCATTTCATCACAATCATCTTCATCTTCATCTTCATTTTTTGCAATTTCTTTTATTGATTCACACTTATTTATAGTTAAGGTCTCAAGTTTCACTAAACTTTTGAGTGTTGCAAATGTGAATAAATACTCCATCCTTTTACACTTCCCCACAGATAACTTTTGAAGATTAATGAAAGACATTGCAGACGTAGCTAATTTTTCTACCTGAGGGCACTTGTTGAGCTTTAATATTTCAAGTTTTTCACAGTATGGTTGTACCCAAGGATGCTCTAAACCAATCCACTCTAACTCATTTAGCTGATCCAAGTATAATTGTTTCAATCTCACAAATACTGTGTCATGAATTTGAAGCTTTTGAGAGGGAAATATCTCCTTCAGACCAAAGCATTGGTGTACAAAAAGAAGTTCTAAATTGGGTACCTTGTGAAAGAAATCAAAAGGCAAAGTACCTTTCTCATTGTTATCCTCAAAGTAAATTACAAGATAATTTAGTTTACAAAGAAGGTCTTGTGGAAAATGTGCATATCTCATAAGCTTAATGTTTTCCTCTTTGAGTGCTAATCCCGTGAGTTTGGGAAAAACCTAGTATTTGAAGTCAAATAAGTTCGAAATGTAATGTGTGATAGTTAGATACTATAAGAGGAAAATAATAATGAAAATAAGAGAAAGTGCAAAAAGGTAAAGTTCTGATGCTTCGTTACCTTTTCAACCGAGAACAAAGGTTGTTGTATCAGACTAATTGAAGCCTCTATAACTCCTTTCTGACTATCATCAAAGTCTGATGTGAACAACTTCAGATTAGGACAACATATCACAAATAAGACTTTTAACGAGGGACATTCCAGATGATGCTTTCTAGGGTAAAAGCAACTCAACAGTGGCATGTTTTCAAGATATAGAAAGGACAAAACAGGTAATTCAAACATAAATGTCGTTCCATGATCCATTCCATCTTCCTTTCCAACTATTTCTATCAATTTCTCACACCTCTCCATATGAAGTGTCTCAAGATTCTCAAGATTTTTTGCAAGGGATGAAGAGAACAGTGTTACCAAGTTTCCACACCCTTTGACAACCACTTCTTGCAATTTGGGAAAGATGACAGTTCCTTCGAGGTTTTTCTTCCATACACATTTCAAATTTGGCAAGTATTTTAAAGTAAGTTTTTTCAAACAAAAGACTATTCTCTTCGTCTTGACCTCAATCTCATCAATGTCAAATATTACTTGCACTGCACCAGAACTATGCACATTCAATTCTTCTAAGTTCTTTAAGTAAGGAAGTACATGAGATGGAATTACAATAGGTCTATTGCATCCTGCATCAAATTCCAATGTCTTGAAACTGCCAAAAAGTTGTCCGAAATAAGAGGGTTTTTGTGCTGAACATTCGCCATCTCAAGATAATCGTCAAGAATCATAAGCTTTGAATAGTTGAAAAAACCCTAAAAGAACATAAAACACAATGACAAATTAATAGACAACCATATGCTTTGTATTTAATTGAGATGACTTGGATTTATCTTTCATTGTTGAAAACTATATATTTACATTATTAGTTGTGAAATATAAAATTATCTTATATTAAAGTTCATTTTTCTTTTTTCTTTTTTAGTTAAATTATGAGCTTATTGTTTACTTTTATAATGTGTGCCAACAATTTCAGATATAAAAAAGAGAGCAAAATAACAATAAAAGATGGTTGATGGTTAATGGTTTTAGCGCGGATGAAATTAGGGATATTAAGGGGACCGTGGGTTTAACTACTTCATCTTTGTCCTTAAAGTAAAAGTTCGTATTCATCTCATTTCCATATTACAATGGTATGAACTTTAATTTCGATGTAGGGTATATGGTACCTATGCTTATCCTTGTCCTCTTAATATTATAAATATTAATTAAATATTTTTTTCATAAAATATAAAAATTAGAATGGAAACATAATATTATCACATATCCAATGTCAAATGGATATATATTTTATTTTCTAAAATATCAAATATTAAGAAAAAAAATATAATTATATTTTTTATCGAAAAAAATAAATAAAATTAATTAGAACACTTCTAAAGATGACCCAATCCTTATACAATAACCTAATCCAACAGAACCATTATTAAGAGTGCCTAAGGAGTCTGTCTACACTGCAAAATATTTATCATCAAAAGAGAAATGAAAACAACACTCACAACAGAATATATACAAAAAGCCCCAGTTCATTTCCAAAACAGTTCCACCAAGATTGCTTTAAATTTTGTTTTTAGTACCAACCTTACCCTCTTTTATGTTATGTTGTTATAACCCATTAGTTCTGATTTAAACATGTCCTATACCTCAGATACCTTCCCTTCCCAACATTACTAACAACCCAAACTAACTCCCCTTCATCATCACATGAAAACCTGCATCCAAAGAATGTATTAATAGCCCAAGACACCTCCACACCTGCACCGTTTTTGCATACAAATACAAACTTCCCACACATTTTCCGTCTATGTTAGGTACACCTCTTAATATAGAGGAGGGATTCATATGCCAATCTGAAAACAAGTACATAAAATACTTCATCCTACATTTTAGCCACAACCATGTTTTCAGTTGTGCCACATGAAAAATTTCCTTTATGTCGACTTGTCCTTGCTTAAAAACTATTTTATTCCTATGATCTTAGATATGCTCCATACAATAGTCGCCCAAGCCTCTTTGCAGACCAAATTTTGTTTATGACTAATATTAATCAAATAAAAGCTTTCAAAGTGACTTTTTAAGTCCTTATGTTGGACATACATAATTCCAATCCATTTGTAACAACTATTACAAACTTGATATGCATACTTGCACTCCAAGAACAGGTGTAGGGATGTTTCTTCCTGCTCCTGACATAGAGCACAAACCATTGTACCAACCATGACACTTCGCCTATACAGATTCACTCTTGTTGGAAATCTGTCCAACGAGACCCTCCAAGTTGTAGTCAATACATTTGGGAAAACTTTAGACATCCATAGACATTTATAAATGTGACTTTCAATACCATTGATACAATTTGAGATACTTTCATATGCAACTTTGACAGAGAACTCAGCTCCCTCCCAAAGCTTTATATCATTCACCTCCCTATCCATCCTTATGCCAGATATAGTTCTTAGCATTTCATCCAGTAGTGCATCTTCCCATTCAAATCTATTCTCCAACTAAGATTCCAGTGCCAAGCCAAATCTTCCCAAACCCCTAACTCTCCCACTTTTGACCCTTGGTGTAAAGATATTAAGTATAATCTTGGATACATAGATTTTAGAGAATTCTTGTTAATCCAATTATCTTCCCAGAATCTAACTTTGTCCCCAAATCCAACTTTCCATCCAATTGCTTATTGTACCCATCCATCCCTTTCTCCCTCTCCACATACTTTCAGAAGGTCTTTCCACCACCATGACTGATAACTTGAAGGGGTTTGTGTCTGACCTGACACACAACCATACTTTGAAAGCAAAATCTGTCCATTTACCCCTTTCATCATCCTCTAAAAGCTACTTCCATTTTGCTAAGAGTGCATAATTGAACTTGGGAATGTCCTTGATACCTAGCCCTTCCTTCTCCTTTGCTTTACAAAGTTGTTCCCAACTTATCCAAATTACCCAAATTAATGTTTTACTTCCCCCAACCCTAGATAAACCTCCTTTGGATGCTAGTAATATTTTTATAAACCGATTCAGGGGCTTTATAGAAGGATAGGTAGAATAAAGGTAGGGCTGTGAATAGTAATTTAATTAAGCATATTCTTCTTGTCAGAGACAAAAACTTCCCCTTCCAAGTACTTAGTCTAGTCCTTAATTTGTTCAAAATAGGTTCCCAAAACAGTACCTTCCTCGGGTTTCCACCCACCATCATACCCAGATGCTTGAAAGATATCGACATTTGCATGCAATTTAGAGTCCTGGCATAACAATCATAATTGTTTCTTTCCATGTTTATGGCCGCTAATTTAGATTTATGGAAATTGATTTTCAATCCAAACGCTAGCTCATAACATCTAAGAATAGCTTTAATTGTAAGCACACTCTAGTAGCTATCTTCACATAAAAAAAGGTGTCATAAGCAAATTGTAGAATACAAGACTCAACTTCGAGCCTACCTAATTTTACACCCTTAAGCAATTTTCTCTTAACATCCTGTCTTACTAGCCCAACTAGTCCCTCTACTACTATGATAAATAGAAAAGGAGTCAGGGGATCACTTTGCCTTAGCCCTCTCGAAGGAGTGAATTTCGTTGTGGGGCTCCCATTTACCAATATCGATACTGATGCAAAGACTAAGCACCCTCTTATCCAATTAACCCACTTTTCACGAAAGCCTAGTGCTTGTAGCATGCTAAAAAAAATCCCAATTGACCGAATCATAGACTTTTTCATAATCCACTTTCATAAAAGTTGGTTACAAAAGCTATGAAAGATGCATTGCAACCTTTAGGGATGCAACCCGTGTTCTAAAATTTCCTAACCGCTCTTAAAATATCATCTTTTAAAACTTTCCAATTGTGTTTTATGAAATTAAAGTTGAAACCATCCGGTCCCGGGCTTTTTGACCCATCACACTGGCACACTGTTTCCCTCCCCTCTTCCTCTATAAAGTCATATATAAGCTTTTGGTTATCCTTCTGGGATATGGAATTAAAATCTATTGCTCCAAGTCTTACCCCAAAATCCTTTATGGCATTGAATCTATCCTCAAACAATTTTTTTGCTTCCAACCGTACGATTTGTGGTTCCTCTGACTCCCAATTTCCATTCCTTTAACTTCATTCCTCATTCTTCTCCACCTTATAATAGAATGATAATACTTTGAGTTGGAATCATTGAACTTCATCCAATTAGTCCAAGCCTTTTGGTGCATAAGTGAGTCTATCTTACTATGTGTCATCCTTAGCTGACTAACAAGGTTCATCCTCTTCAATCTAAAGTTGTCCCCCAACTCACTAATATCATATTGGTTGTCCATAACCTCAATTTCCTTCAGAATTTTATTTTTTGTTGCTTCCAACAGCCCAAACATTTCCCTATTACAAACTTTGAGATCTCCCTTTAGAATTTTCATTTTATTTTTAAAAATCCTTATTCCATCACCATGTACACTACAATTGTTCCACTTTTCTTTCACAAATTCCTTGAAGCCACATTCCAACAACCATTTGATTTATACCATGTATACCTTTTACCAATGACAGGAATTTCCATCAAGAGATTATTTTCAATAAAATCATTAAACCTTCTTATTTCATTTGTTTGGCTACTCCTAATGTTGATTCACTTCCTTTCATTTATATTTCTGACAGCATTAAAATCATCAAGTATGCACCAATTATAGAGATGATTTGCCAATTTAATGTTAGTTATTTCCTCCCAAAGGGCGCTCTTTTCGCTAGCATTGCATGGTGCATACACATTAACCACCGAAATGTTTCTTTGAGATTTTATGTGCTGACCAAGAATAACGATAAAACCTTTTCCTAATAGATGCTTATCATAATTGAAAACCTTTGCCACATGGTTAACATACTTTCCGCTCCTTCTACACCTTTATTATGTAACCATCCTATGTTGTTATCTCCCACAGGGAAAAACATTTGGCGTCTGATATGAAGTCGGTTTTTGTTTTTGTATCCTGAATACATACCACCTTGGCTCCCTCTTTAGAGATTATATTCCTGAGATAGCACCTTTTAGCACCCCTTCCTAGCCTTCTAATGTTTATGCTTATAATGATCATAAACAATCTGCTTTGTTACCCTTCTCACATTTTTTCACTTCAGAATCCCTCTCTTCCATACGTTTCAACTCTCTAATAACCTCTTCCTCTTCCCCACAACAGGTTATTCCTAATTGTTTACCTAATTACCATATTTTAATTGGTTATGCTATATCTACTGAATTTAAAGAATTTAGATCCAATCTGGAATTGTCGTTGTTTCGAACTTGACGATCTTCCAAGCCTGTTAAAGACTTCCATCAAGGTCTCCTGTTGAATTCTCCTATTTCCTAGATCCCTCGTAACCTCTATTGTCGTGGTGGGATGCAAAATTTACCTCCCCATACACCTCTATTCTCATTCGAAAACTGTGGCAGTCTCAATGCTCAAATGTATGACCTAAAACTAAATTACGAAACTAAAGACCAAATAAAATTTAATATAATTTTTTTATGTGACTTAATAAAGTAAAGGTGTTTTTGTAATTTAAAATTAGAATATGTATGAGGATGGAGATGTATTCGAATATGATGACGAGAACAAGACGTATATACATATACTTGTTCCTGTCGGTTGACTCGATTGCCTTCGTACGTCTCACGACGATCATACGTCCAATTCTCTCTATCTTCGTTCGTGCCTTTCCTTTGATCAAAACACCTGAACCTGCAAAGACAAAGGGGCGCCCTAGGGGCCGTTTGCACTCCGACACTCAAGTCAGTATTGGGGCTAGGAAACACCAAAACTTAGCTGTAAAAAGCTCTCTGTAAAACTGTGTGTGTATCGCGTAAATGTTGCGTACCTTGTTAGGCTTGTTACTACCATTTATATACTTTAGGGTTTCTGCTGTTTCTGCCACCCATATTTAGGGTTTCTGAGGGTATGCCTTAGCGCTGCTATCATCCACTCTTAGGGCAATCTAGCGCGTAAGGCTCCCTTACTGGAGTGCAACCTCTGATGGGATGATCACCTAGGTATCAACTTGTGCACCTAATCTCTGGGGTCATCCGTCTTGGGAGTGCCCTAGCTGTTCAAGTGCCATGCATGCAGCCTGCCCCTGGAACGTAACCCCCACGGGCCTTAACTCTTCCAGTTGGTCTTTACTTGCGCTACGCCTGAAAGCGCTCTTTACACATGCAAGGACCCCTCGTGATCTAGGCTTCTCCCTACTGATAACTGGTGTGTTATCTGGGATCCACCTCTCGTGACCCAGCTCTGCTGTTTGAGTCACTGATGTCCGATGTCACATCGCCCTCACTCTGTTGCCGAGGACACATCAGCACATCCTGGTGATCAACGTCTGACTACTCTTCAGCACCTTGGATCGCGTCGCTCGTGAGACACTAGATCATGCCGCTCGTGGGACCCATCTTACGTGGCCCACCATTACTAGCAGTCAATGACGTTCGAGGATTAGTCGGTACAATACTCTTCCTCATTCTCATAACCAATTTAAAAAACCAAGTATCATCTAAACCCATACTCAATCAATACAAAGATTTCAAGTTAAAATCGAAATGAATTTGGACAATAACCAAAGGAATGTAAAATAATATAAAAGGAGAATTATTGTAAGTAGATCAATTGTAATTGTAGGGAATAAATAAAGTTATAATTGAATCATGTATTTGTTTTAAACTATATACTTAATAGTTAGTATTAAATCAAAATTACATCTCTTAGTATGAATAAAGAGGTTACACTTGAATGCTCTGCTTTGAAGTCATTTAAACTTTGAATCTGAACAACGGTGCCCATTGTAGGGCCAGGTAAAATTTTCCTTATCTTTGCAAGGCAACACAACGCGACATCGTGGAAAATGTTAACAAAACAGACGTAGGAGCATAACATGAACGAAATTGCAAGCGGCACATGTATGCCTAATTTCTGACACTACCAGTTCACTTTAAAAACGCTTGACCATTAGGTCTAATTCTCAGCACTACTAGTCGAGTTTAAAAAGACTTGATCGTTCTTCCTAATTCTTGAGACTACCAGTCGACTCTAAAAGGCTTGATCGTTAGATCTAAATCTTGGCACTACCATTCGACACTAAAAGGTTCGAGCAATTGTCAGATTATTAAAAGGATGACTGATTAGCCTCAACCATTAAAAAAATGAATAAGTAGGGCATCATAAAACAAAATTGAGCAATTTCTCAGCGAATATACGATTTTAAGCCTTTTCAAATTAACCTCAACCTATGTCATGAAAATAGGCAATATAATATTTTTGTGCACGACCATAAATCAATTAAGTACAACTTACATAATTTATATCTAATATTTTGCTGGATAAACCTCTTTGTACCCATATCTCCTATTGAAAGAGAATATAACTTATATAAAGAGTACGCTATAAGGCTTATTGATCATTAACATAAATTTGAAACCATTTAAACTTTAAACTTGTGTTGTCCCGGTCTACTCAGTCTTAAGGAGGCCATGACTTAAGATTTGGTTTAAATAAAAGGAAACTTAGGACATGATAGGATAAAATCTGAGGGCAAGGGGTACACGGATAAAATTCGAAAAAAAGAGATACTCGGTAACAGGGCGACCCAAACACTCTTCAAACTAAAAGATGAGAAAACAACGAGGGAATCGAAAAATTATTTGGACGGGTTCAGATGAGAAACCTCAAACAATCATAAACCCAAAATCGCCTTTGAGCCATAACAGAACTATTATTAAAAGTTATAACGTATGATATTTTTAATTTTTAATTTTATTAAATTATGATTTTACGTTTTGTAATTTGTAATTGTACCGTGCAGGAGAGCTCGTCATCTCAGCCCAAGTATTTGGGGGAGGTCAACTCGGTGTTTAGGCCCAAGAGGTGGATCGTGAGCTAGACCCAGATGTTGGTCAGTCCAGCGAGGTAATTAAGATAAAAGATAAAGAGATATTTTATCTGTTGTGATATTATTCTGAAGATGAAAAATATAATGGTTATTGTTTAAATCTTTTATCATATTATTATGAAAATAACATATATATGTAAATCTGTTATCATGTTATTATGAAGATAACATAAATGATTATTTATCACGATCTTTAAGTTTTTTGTGATATTATTCTGAAGATAAAAAGATATTTTATCTTTTGTGATAATATGCATGTTAGTTATATATTAATTAATACATGTTAGGTACATATTAATTAATAGTTGTAGAGAATAAAAGAGGAATCCGAGAATAATGGTGCACATGTGAACAGAATGTGAGGCATCTGCTGCTGATGTGAGGCATAATGTGAGGCATCTGCTGCTGATGACAAACAACTCTTTGTTCTTTCTATAAGTGTGAACGTGAAACTTGAATGCAAATGTCTAAGAACAGAGGGGGTACTCCTTTCTTCTTCTCTAACTTTCCCTTTGATCTCAAAGAAACAGATTTGTGGAAAATTTTCAGAAGATGGGGGAGGGTGAGCGATGTTTTTATATCTAGAAGATTGAACATCAAGATGCAAAGGTTTGATTTTGTTAGATTCCAGGGAGTACAAAATATTAGAGAACTGGAGAACCAGTTGAACACAATATGGATTGGAAGCTGGAAACTATATGCTAATAGACCGAAATATAACAAGTCAGCAGAAACAAGAAAGGAATGGAATGAAAAGCAGAAAGAGAAGGAATTAGAATCAGAGAAAGTGGTTAAAAAAGAATGGAGGGTAAAGGGAAAAAATTCTTACGCAAATGTGGTCAACAATGGAGTCAGAAACAGAGAACATTCTTTGAACAAGTCAAATATAAATGCTATACACTTTAAAGTGGAAGAAACACCAAGAGAATGGTTAAAACAGTGTTATATTGGGAGGGTTTTGGATCTAACCAAAGTATCAGGTTTGAATGAAAGCTTTATTCTGGGAGGCCTCAGTTTCATAAAGATTAAATTTCTGGGCAGTTTTCATGTTCTTTTGATGGGCGAAAACGAAATGAAGATTAAAGAAGCTATAGAGGAAAACAAAGAGTGGTTCGAAGATTTGTTTGATACTATTATCCCATGGGAAGATCAATTTGTAGCGGTGGATAAAATGGTTTGGGTGAGATGCAGAGGATTGCCAGTGAAGCTATGGAATACTGAGTGCAACACATTGCTGCGTTACTAGGAACTCTGGTTGAGGTAGATGAAGCAACATTGTATTTGGACGAATTAGAGTATGCAAGATTTAAAGTTAGAGTATCAGTGGGTTGTGAGGCAAAGATAACCAGTTATATGAGAATCAACGAAGTCCTGTATCAGGTATCAGTGGAGGAAGAATGCACAGTTCCTGATTACAATCTTTGTCAATGTCATTGGGGCGGAAAGTCTGATGGAGTTGATTCTGAAGTAGATTCAATGGCGTCGCATGCATCAGGTTGTTCGAAGAATGGGGCCTTTGAAGATGCAAGCAAGATTGAAGAGGAGGAAGAAACGGTGGAAATGAGCAAGACAAAACCACTGCTTGAACAGGACCGCCGGAGATCTGTACCATTATCACCGTTACACTGCTGTGACACTTTTCCGGCAAAACCCCTAGGGGCTACATCTGCACCTATTTGCTGTCTAATCACCAAGAAGGAAAACGTAGGGTCTGCAACATCAACGGCTATAAGCAGGGCTGACAAGGCAAAGATAAATGGGCCTTTAGAAATGGTCCAATGTGTTTCGAAACAGACACACCTAGCGGATGCGAAAGGGGGGTGCAAGTTACAAAATCAATTTGAGTCAGATTATAATTCAAGCCTAATTACTGGAAGGGTGGAGGAATCATTTCGGATTGGATTACTGGGAAGCCCAGTTAACATAGAAAGAATTAACAATTTGGAAGAAGCTGAACACAGTGGGCAACCTCATAATGGAAAATATGCCGTCGCACACCATGCTCACAGCCAACTCCAGAAAGATGTCGTACCAGCACACCACACTCAAAACGAAGCAATCACTACACCCCAGTCCCACACAGTAGAGGAAATGAAGGAGAAACGGATTCAGCTACCGCACACCTTGAATTGGGCAACGCAAAATCAAGGGTTTCTACCCTACCATGCTCAATCGTCGGCGGAAGAAGAGATAGTGAGGGAGGCGGTTTCACTGATCTCAATTTCGAAGGTGGAGGATTCTCTTCGTACGACACACACCACGTCGGAAGGGCGATCTCCTTGTCATCATGTGCCAGCTTCCGCGGAGCACAATCACACACAGAGCTATCTTCACTCAGGGTCGAGATCGCACAGAATAACTGAAAGATTTGTACCATTCGAGGAGCAAAATAAAAGGGAGTCTCGATTGGTATTGGAAGGAACAGGAAAACAAAAGAAGGAAAACAATGAAGTGTTGTCCCTTAATTCCATCGACACAAATGAAAGAAGAGTTTTTTGGATGGGTGAATCAAGCAAAAATAGCAAACAGAGAGACCGCAAGCATATAAGGTCAGTCCTATCCCAAATTAGTAACTCTATGTCTGACATGGCTATAAACAATTGCGATCGTTTATTTTGGCAAAAACGTGGAAGCTTAGAAACGATTAGATTATGGGAATTGGGTAAACAGCTAGGTGCTACATGTGGGGATGAAGGAAAAATTATGCTAAGTCTGGAAGAACTTGAAAAAAGGGATATAATTTTAAAATCTCAAAGGGAAGCGGGGAAAATATGGGTTACTAATGAGAATACTATCTTTAAATGTGAGAGGTTTGGGAAGTCCGGTAAAGTGGAGATATATTAAGGATATAATTAGGAACAAAGGTGTCAAAATGGTATGCATGCAGGAAGTGAAAATAGCAAGTTTCAGTTTAAATAACTGTTGTCAGTTATGGGGGGATAACGATGTAGATTATTTCTACAGCGAACCAATTAACGGAGCAGGTGGTATTCTTACAATTTGGCACAAAATAAATTTTCAATGTTCAAATCATATTATTAATAGATGGTTCATAATTTTTGTCGGGATTTTTAGGGAGAGTAATATTCCTGTTGTTATTACAAATGTATATTCTTCATGTAATTTACAATTGAAAGTGCAAATGTGGGAGGAACTAAAAGGAATCAGACAAAGGGAACCTTGCAATTCATGGTGCATGTTGGGAGATTTCAATGCTATAAGAAAAGAAGGGGAAAGGAGGGGGATAAGTCAAGCTAGAGGAAATAAGAGAGAAATGCAAGGATTTAATAACTTCATTGATAGTATGGAGTTGATTGATATACCTTGCACCGGGAGAAAATATACATGGTATAGACCTAATGGAAAGGCTAAGAGCAGACTTGACAGATTTTTAACTACTTTTGAGTGGTTGCAACATTGGCCAGGCAGCAAACAATATGTCTTAGACAGACAAGTATCTGATCATTGTGCATTGGTGCTAAAAGCAAACTTAGCAGATTGGGGACCAAAACCATTCAGGTTTCTAGACATTTGGCAGGAACATAAAGAGTTTGACAACTTTGTTAGAGATAAATGGGGAAGTTATTTGGTTCAGGGAAATGAAATTATTGTGTTAAAAGAGAAGCTAAAAATGCTAAAGAGCGATTTGAAAGGGTGGAATAAAGATGTTTTCGGCTATACAGATAAGCTCAAAATGGAAATCTTGAATAAAATACAAGAGCTTGATAGGAGAGATGACGAAGACGAGTTAGATGAAAACAAGATCAGGGAACAGAGAGAGCTCCTGAGTCAGTTACAAGATATCAATATGAGAAACGAATCCTTACTACAACAAAAGTCAAGAGCATTATGGTTTAAGAAAGGGGATTCCAATTCTAAGTACTATCATGCTTCAATTAAATGGAGGAGGATGAGGAATGAGATCAAAGGTTTACATTGTTATAATTCTGATAAGTGGGTGGAAGAGCCGAGTATGGTCAAGGAGATGGTTAAAGAATTCTACAAGAAAAAAATGTCGGCGGTCGAGGATATTGGTGTTAGGTTGGATAATGTTGAATTTAAAGAATTAACAGATTCTGACAACAAGTTCCTGACTGAACCTTTTGAGGATAATGAAATTAAGGAGACTATCTGGAATTGTGACAGTAGTAAAAGCCCTGGCCCAGATGGAGTGACATTCAGTTTTATCAAAAAGTATTGGGATTTGTTAGAAAAGGACGTAATGGGTGCAGTAAAACATTTTCACAGTGGAGGGAAGATCCCAAAGGGATGTAATGCTTCATTCATAACATTGATACCAAAATCTGAGAACCCTCAATCTCTTGAAGAGTACAGACCCATCTCACTTGTAGGATGCGTGTACAAGATTCTGACAAAAGTATTATCTAGAAGGATCAAAAAAGTTATTGAGAAGGTGATAGATGGATCACAATCAACGTTTTTATCTAATAGAGGATTATTAGATAGTGTCCTTGTTGTGAATGAAGTCATGGATGATTTGAAAAGAAGGAGGAAAAGTGGGGTGGTCGTAAAACTTGACTTCGAAAAGGCGTACGATTCAGTGAGTTGGGAATTCCTAATATACATGATGAGTAGACTAGGTTTTTGCGAAAAATGGAAACAGTGGATTACAGCATGCCTTGAATCAACCACTATATCGGTTTTGGTAAACAGTAGCCCGACAAAAGAATTCAAATCGTCTAGAGGCCTTAGACAAGGGGATCCGATGGCACCTTTTTTGTATCTGATTGTTGCACAAGGTTTGGCTGGACTAGTAAAACAAGCGACAAGAAAAAACTTGTTCTCAGGTTTAAAAGTTGGGAATAAAAAAGTGGAGGTGAATCTACTACAATTTGCTGATGACACTCTCTTTGTGTGTGAATCAAAGGTACAAAATATTTTGAGCATCAAGGCTATGTTAAGATGTTTTGAACTAAGCTCCGGTCTCAAAGTAAACTTCCACAAAAGTAAAATAGGAGCAATTGGAGTAGACAGGTATGAGGTAAAAATGTACTCAGAGATACTTCATTGCAGCCTAATGGATATACCATTCACATACTTAGGCCTACCTATTGGTGGTAATCAGGCTAGGTGCTCTTTTTGGGACCCTGTATTATCGAAGATAAGAAAGAAACTCTCAGTATGGAAAGGGAGGAATCTATCCTTCGCGGGTAGAGTTTGCCTTATAAAATCTGTCATCAATGCCATACCATTATTCTTTCTATCTTTTTTTAAAATCCCGATTAGAGTAAGCAAGGAGATCACAAAACTACAAAGGAAGTTCCTATGGGGATGGGGAACAGAAGGGAGGAAAATTGCTTGGACTAGTTGGGAGAACATTTGTAAAGCGAAAGAGGAGGGAGGATTAGGTATTAAAAGTATTGATTTATTCAATAAGGCACTCTTGGCAAAATGGATATGGAGAATGGGTTCCACTGAGAAGGGCCTGTGGAAGGACATTCTTGAATCGAAGTATGGATTGTGGAGTACGACAAACTCATTTATATTGAATCGAAATAGGTATAAATCCAGATGGTGGAATGATTTATCCAAGGTTAGCCTTTCAGATCAAGGGGACAACTGGGTCAATTCAAATATGGTTTGGCAACTTGGATCAGGGGACAAGATCAAATTTTGGGAAGATGAGTGGCTAGCCAATGGTCAACTCAAAGGTAGATATGAAAGAATATATAATAATTCTGATCTTAAAGACAAGACTATTGGTAAATTTGGAACATGGTCTACACAGGGGTGGGAGTGGAAATTTAGCTGGAGAAGAGAATGGTTTGAATGGGAAAGAACGATGGTAGAAGAGTTTATGGAAGACTTATCACAGGTGGTACTATATCCAAACAAAGAGGACTTACGATTATGGAATGATCCTCCATCATATACCTTCTCGGTCAAATCTGCTTACAATAAGTTAATTAACCAAACATCTAGGGGGGTAACAGGAGTGTATGAATATCTTTGGAAATTAAAGGTTATGCCATCAGCTCAGTTTTATGTGTGGAGGGCCCTATCAAATAGGATAGCAACTAAGGTGAATCTGCATAAAAGGGGAGTCTTATTGGGGGATACAATATGTGTTTTATGTGGAAGAGAGGAGGAGTCAACCCCACACATTCTTGTTACATGCGAGGTATCAACTAAGGTTTGGAATATGTGCTTTAATTGGACAGGGATGAGGTCGGTAAATCATAATGATTTGGTAAATCATTTCGAACAATTTTCTTGTATATGTTTTAATCAAGAAGGCAACAGACTATGGAAAAGTCTTTGGGTCTCAGTGGTTTGGTGCATTTGGAAGCATAGAAACAAGGTTATTTTTAACCAAACAAAGATAGATGCAGAGGAAATTTTTACTATGACACAAGTACAAACATGGGTGTGGATGAAACATAAAGTAAGAAAAGTTCAGTTTTCCTTCTCTGATTGGATTTTATCTCCTTTAATATGCATTAATATGGCAACAAGATAAACATAGAAAAGCATTATTGTTTCCCAATTAAATACATGTTTTGCTGGTTTTGTTATAAATCTGCCAATGACTGTTTCTATGATCAATATTAAGGGTACGTATTATATTTTGAACTAGCTGAAAGGTTTGAAAGGTAGTGTTATGTGGTGCAGGTTAAAGGGTTAGAAGAACATATATCAAAGGCTGGTATTCTTGGTTTGTATTTGCTGCTGACAGGGGGCAGTTTCACAAAGCTGATGCTGGCAAGGACCTACATGGAGATGCTGAAAATATTCAAAGTGTATGTTTACCCAGATTATGAGCCACCAATCGTGTACGGTGGACTGTGCAATGCCATACAATCAATTGAAGGAAGGACCCTCTATGAGATGGAACATGATGCAGGGTGGTTGCCGCTCACGTTCACTTCCTGCCATTCAGCGTGAATTGGATGGTGAAGAACCTCCATCTACTCTTTCATAAAGTTTTTTCTGTTATTCATCTTTTGGGGAGTGGATTCTTTTAGCAGGGTGGTTATGTTTTATGTTTGAATAACTCTATCTTTTAGTGTACCCAGTTGAGCGTTTGTGGCTGCTTTGGTATGAGTGTAGCCAACACTTTATAGTTTGTTTCTGATTGTGGGTGTGGTCTTGTTCTTGGTTTTGAGATGTAAGGGTTATTATTGTGGACTCCGTCTTGCTATGCTTTTTTGTTTTTGTTTTTTTTAGGAGTCTTTTGTACAAGGGTTGGAACACCCCTAAAGTGTTCCCTTTATTTATTTAATTAATTCTTTGCTGAAAAAAAAAATGTGAACAGAATGTTTTCCTACTGTTAGCACCTGAAGATAAGTGGTTTTTCTGTTATGATTAAATATCTTCTATTGAGATTACACTCTCATTAGTGAAAGTGGTTGGGGAAAAGTCTATAAAAGGGGTTTGAGAATCCTGATAAAGGTACGCTATTTCTAGAGACTAAGACTGAAACTAGTTACTTATCTTGAATGTTTTTACTGACTTGATCGTCGAAGTGTGATCAACAGGTAGAACCCCTTTCTGTTTCAACTGAGTTGCATTCTAGGGTTGAAAGAAAGACAGATCAGAAACAGAACTTTCCACCTAGGTCAACCGCGGTCAACTGGCGAGAACAGTAATAATATTTAATTATTAATATTATTTTACTAATAAACCACCAGTTATATTAGTGAACTTTGTGATGTTTTGATGGGTTCAATTTTTGAAACATAGATAAAATGAACATAAAACATTTTTAACTCATGCACGCTCCACTCGTGAAAAAAGAGAATATCCCGTTCATTTTTTTTATTAGAACTGAAGTTCGGTTTAGCAGTGTCTTTTGCATTATTATTTTCACCAACATAATTTTCATTAAAAAATTATATTAAGGTTTAATTATTTTTCCTTGAATTTTGGAGTGAATTTGATTTGATTTTTTCAAATTAAATTTATTTATTTTAATGCTTCAAATTTTAAAAAAATATAATCTTTGTCCTCAAATATTAAATTTGAAGGTCTGTTTAAAAAATCATTTTAGCCCATTAAATTTATTGTTTGGGATTTAAATCATCCGAAACCAGATTTATGCTAAAGTCTAGTGAATAAAAATATAATTAAACCTTCTATTATAATGAAAGATATCCAAAGAAGTAAAACTAACAAAAATATTGAAAAGAACTACACTATGTCTCAATAATGTTAAAGAAAAATAAGTGTAAAAGGATAAAAAAAATGTTGTTTAGGATCAATAAAAGAATGAAAAAATATAAAAAAAAGAAAAAAAGAAGAATGAAAGTAACAAGGGGTTCTAAATGCCTATATATAATATATGATGTCATTTTTATCTGAATATTTGCAAGCGCTTTCAAATTCAACTGAGTCTCTTTTTCCATCAAATAATTTGCTACATGATCACCTATATTATTCTCTTACGATATTTACTCAATAAATCTCCTCCTAAATCCACACCAATAGCAACACCATAACTAGTTTTTTTTAATTCTTTCTTAAAAATACTAACGCTTATAAGACTTTAAGATTATACAAGTCATATTTGATGTATCAATGAAAATTGATTATTTCTTAAAGATAAAGTTTATAATTGTGTTAGGTTGACAATATAAAAAAATATTTTAACGGGAATTTATTTTTTACATTATCCAGGATTAAAACCTCTATTAAGTCATTTATCCAGGGTTGCAGTTTCTCCTGCTAAATCATCATTGAGAAATGTGTTCCCCAAGGTTTTTTAAACCTCAGGAAAAGCCTTTTAGAACCCTTGTTAAATACCATGGGTTTAAGAACCTCCGTAAAATACTATGGATTTCAAAATCTCTATTAAATACCATGAGTTTAAGAACCTCAGTAAAATACCTTGAGTTTCAACATTTTCGTAAAATGACTTATCATTTGAAATAACCTTCAATCGTCTGAGGCCACGTTTTATGCAAATCAGTTTTATAGAGGTTGTTTTTCAGCATACTGCTAGTGCTGGTTTTTGTAGGAATTTTATAATTTCTGGATATGGATATGTAAGGATAGTGGGGTCTCTATACTTTAAGCTTTTGACCTATGTGATTTTACACATAGTAAGTTATGAACTAATAAACTCTTAAGTAAAGAGAGATTTGTGTATAAAGGTAAAGTATCTCATTTAATTTTATTAATTGTTTGCTGATAAAAAAATCTTTATTTTAATGAAGTAGTTGAATATTAAATTTAACTCTTAAGAAAAATTGGATTAGTATAAGATTTCGTGTGTAATTCTTTTTCTCTCTTTACTTTTTTACAATTCTCTTAAACATTCAGAAATTTAAACATTCAGAAATTTAATTGATTAATTAATTGATCTGGCAAAATTTCTACTGATTAACTATATTTAAATCTGTTGTTCAATATTCAAATCTGTTGTCCAATATTCTAAATGGTTGATTTTGTACAAACATTATTCTACCTCAGATCTTTTCCGAAAATATTTTAAAATCAATTCACTCTTCTCTTGTATTCGATCAACGTTTCTAGCAACCTTTTCTAGTTTTATATTCATATCTTTGGGTCGGAATCTTCTATATATATACTGGGAGAGAGCGTAGTTATATTTTAAAAAAAATCAGACAACTGATGTAAAAAAGAAATTCTAGATTTATTGTATAGGTATTACTACAACATAACATAGAATATCCTTTTTCAACTTTGATTCGGGAATCAATCTTTTGGAGTATACATAATTCCAATCAAGATTACCTAAATCATAACACTAATTGTATATATTATTTATTTTATTAGCCTGGGTCGTTTAGTTATAAATGGCAGATGTCATTATAAAATTATATGAACCTAAATCATAACATTATTTTTTCTTTCTTTGTTTTTATCAATTTTAAAACCTTTTTTTTTTATCTAGGAAAATGACATTTGAGTAACAGTAGAAGTAAGAAAGAATGTGTCCAAAAGGTTCTCTTTGCTGTTTAGCAACATTCTTTGCAAATAGGAATGGACAGGACTATTTTGCTATTAAAGAAACTAATTTCTTGTTTTATCCTTTTTAATAATGTTTCTCTAATTTATTTTATTGAATTTATTAACTCTTGGGCTAAGATGTTTGGATATTTACATTAAGTGATGTTTTCTTTATAATAAAATACAAACTAATTAATGTCCATAATTTTAGAATTAGTAAGAAAATAATATTTTATTACACAAAAAGGAAAGGTAATAAGTAATTTAATATATTGTATATATTGTTTATTGTTATAAAAAAAACTAATGTAATATTGGAAAGAAGAATATATTTGCTTTTATTTAATATTTTTAATATATTGCTGAAAATAATATTATGAATATTTTGTAATAAGATATGACATTATTGTAGAAAACTCTGTATAAAATAATAAATTAGTTATTGTTGCAAAAAATGTAAGGTTTTGGCATAGACAAGGTCGCATCATTAAAATTAGTTAGATATTAAAACAACAATTGAATTTGGGGAATGAAGTGTTACCTTTTGGTTAAATAACCTCTGAATAGTTGAGTTGAGATCACCGTCGAATGTTAAATCAATATCATCTGATGTTCGAATCCCCAAAAAAGCTGGAGCTTTTATGACTTCTTGAGAGAAAGTTTCCATATTAGGGCATTCAATTATCATCATTACTTGCAAACACGAGCATCGCAAAGTGGCATTTCCTGAATAAAAACTCACTAAACTTGGTAAGCAATTTAGCTGAATCGATCTCAGTTGTCCAAATACTATCTCATCACAACCATCTGCATCTTCACATTTTGCAATTTCTTTTATTGATTCACATTCCCCCACAACTAGCCTCTCAAGTTTCACCAAACTTTTTAGTGTTGCAAATGTAAATAAATACTCCATCCTTTCACAGTTCGTCACAGATAACTTTTGAAGATTAATGAAAGACACTGCAGATGAAACTATTTTTTCTACTTGAGGACACTTGTCGAGATTTAATAATTCATGTTTTTCAGAGTATGGTTGTACCCATGGGTGCTCTAAACCTACGCACTCTAACTCATTTAGGTTAAGCAAGTATAATTCTTTCAATCTCACAAGTACTGTGTCATGAACTTGAAGCTTTTGAGAGGGAAATATCTCCTTCAGACCAAAGCAGTTTTGTACATTAAGAACTTCTAAATTGGGTACCTTGTGAAAGAAATCAAAAGGCAAAGTACCTTTCTCATTTTTATTATCCTCAAAGTCCAAATAAATATTATTTAACTTGTAAAGAAGGTCTTGTGGCAAACGTGCATCGCTCAACAACATAATATTTTCCTCATTGAGCATCAAATTCTTCAGTTTGGGAGAAGCCTAACAATTGAGGCCAGACAAATTCAAAAGAAAAATGCATAGTTGATATTAGATAGAAGATAGCTATAAAAGGAAAATATAAAATGAAAACAAAAGAAAGCATACAAATGTAAAAATGTTAATGCTTCGTTACCAATATTTCAACAGAGAACAAAGGTTGCTGTAGCGGGCAAATTGAAGCCTGTATAATTCCTTCTTTCTCACCATCGTCAAAGTTTGATGTGAATAGCTTCAACTTAGGACAATAGGCCACTTTTAATTCGTGTAACAAGGGACATTCCAGATGATGTTTTCCAGGATAAAAGCAACTCAAGACTGGCATACACCAAAGACCTAGAATGGACAAACAAGGGAATACAAATACTGTCATTTCCTTTTCCGTTGCATCTTCCTTTTCTACTATTTCTACCAATTTCTCACACTCTTCTATTTGAAGTGTTTTAAGCTTCTCAAGATTTCTGGCTAGGGATGAAGAGAACAATGTTACCAAGCTTCCACAACCATCAACAACCACTTCTTGCAAATAGGGAAAGCTGACAAATCCTTTAGGGTTTTCCTTCCATACACATTTCAAATTTGGCAAGTTTTGTAAAATAAGCTTTTTCAAACGACAGATTATTCCCTTCATCTTGACCTCACTCTCATCTATGTCAAATATTACTTGCACTGCATCAGAACCATGCACATTAAATTCTTTTAAGTTCTTCAAGTGAAGAAGAACATGAGAGGGAATCAAAATATCTCTTTTACATGCTACATCGAATTCCAATTTCTCTAAACAGTTAAAAAAATTATCTGGGAAAACAGGTTTGTTGTGCCGAACACCTTTCGTCTCAGGATAATCAACAAGTCTTGCATACTTTGAATATTCAAAAGAAACCTTGGAAAAGAAGAAAATGTCAGGAGTAAATAACTATCAATGATTGAATGACGATATAAAAAGTATTTGAGTACATTTATTTAATGAAATCCTTTTGGTATAATATCAGTTAAGAACCATTTCAATGAAATTAAAAATAAATATTTTAATGCATACCTGATCTGTGAAATGTTTCTGCAGGGTTGCATTCAAATCACCTTCCCAATACCACTTGTCTTTTTCTTCGGCTGCAACATGTACTTTTTCTAGGTTTGAAGCACTTTGGACTTCAGATAATTTTGTCATTTGAGGGCATTCACTCACTACTAATTTTTCCAATAGTGGGAATTTGAAGTCACACTTCTCGACATTAGAGAAACACTTGAGATTTTGTAGAGACACCAATTCTAATGATTCTAATAGTTTAAACTCAATCTCTTCTACTTCTTCCTCAACATTTTTTGCAACGATTTCTACAATCATTGGACATGAACTTACTTTCATCCTTTTGAGTTGAACCAAGGTTTTAGCAGTTGAGGTTGTCATTAAATTCCTCATCATACAGTTCACCACTTCTAAATATCTTAAGTAACTAAAAGATACCGAGGACGATGCTAGATTTCTCAATTTTGTACATTGTTGAATGGTTAAGCATTCTACCCTTTGAAGAAGCATGTCATGCTCAAAGCCAATATCTTCAAGAGCCCACATGAAATTTAATTCCAACTCTTTAAGTTGCATAACAACACCTATTTTTTCACATGAAATAAGACTTTCAGAAGTCCAAATCCTTTCCAAGTGACCAAATTTCAAAATTAAAATTTTCAAATTGGGAAGTCTATGAAGAAACCAAAAGAGAATTTCACTATTATTCAACCCAAACAAGTTAAGTTTTTCTAGTTTGTGCATTGTGTGAACATTAGCAATGTATTTCTGCAACCACTCTGCTTCGTTCAAGCCAAATGACATATTTTCCAAGTTGTATAGCACCTAAATAAATAAATAAACTTATTAGTATCAAAGTATATGTTTGAACCCATAGTGTATTATTTTGCTACAAGAAATAAAATACATAACCTCACATCCTTGTCAGGCACTGCTAATTCATGCTTTTCATCTAAACAAGGCATGTTCCATATTTTCTATAGAAAAGCTCTGAAAAATAAATTTTGTGACTTGGATCTAAACAAACTTTGTGTACCTTTTCTGTAGCTACAACAATTGGTTGCACTCTTGAATTTATGATTTTTGAAGTCAACCCTTCCAACATGCTACACTGGAATATATCCAATATCTTTAATAGTGGCCACTCTAGAGTGTGAGTTCCTGAGTAGAAACTCCTCAAATCATTTAAGCCTATCAAAGATAGAGTGTTTAAATGGGGGAACTTAAAGTTGATAACATCTTCACTTGCATGTTTTTCCCAAGCAACAATCTCTTTCATTGCATCACAATTTCGTACCCTAAGGACTTTCAAATTTTCTAGGTCAATGGAAATAGAAAGTGGAAAGAGATATTTTAAATTTGGACTCTCATAAACTTTTATGCTTCGTAAATTATTATATTTGAGTATCTCACCGATGTCATCCTTCCATACGTTCACCAAATTTGGAAGCATTTCTAGAAGTATATTATCCAAGTTTGTTTCAATTATATCACAAGACTGTGGAATATTTGCAAAATCAAATATATTTTCCACCAAGTTGCAATTTGTAATTGTCAAGCTTCGAAGGCTCTGAAATCTTTGTCCCATATAACTAGGAAAAATCGTAACTATTTTGTGGCACTCCCTTATTATCAAAGAGTCCAAAATACGAAAGGAATGTAAACCAATATGGGAATTCCAAATGGTACTGAGTTTCTCCATGCAAATGATCTCTATTTTCTTCAACTTTGGAAAAACGTCAATATGCTGTTTACAAACAAAAAATGATTGATAGGTGAGCAATTAAAAGACCTAAACAACTTTTACAATTAAACAATTAAACAACAAATGATAATATTAATCAAACTCAATATTAAATGAATCTACACACCTCTGCATTTTCTGAACGAAATATATCCTCCATCATTTCACATTCACTTACAAAAAGGCTTTGAAGATTCACCAAATTTCCAGCCATGGAGAATGATAGTAAATACTTTAAATTACCACAATCTTTCACATTCAGTGTGAGCAAATTTTGAAAACAATGGTCATATTGGTCACTCCATATCTTCTGGATGTTGATTGAGGATAACTCCAACCATTCTAATTTGGGAATTGAAACCTGTAAGAACACAAATGCTCACAATATATTTTGAAAGATGTTTTCCCCAAGAGAAATGACAAAACTTAAATGAGTAGAAATTTTTATACTTCTTTCAAAGGAATAATAACATACAAATTAAACATTACACAAGTAATTATGATAAGGTTATAACATACCTTTTCATTGAAGAGTGGAAGGCAAGAATTAATGACCCCGTTATCAAAGTCAGTGACAATATCTTTGTTCCTGTGTTGCAGTACTTGGTCTTGCAACGATTGTGCACTATTAGACATTTTATCAATGGTATATAAACAAGTAAATGTTGGTAAAGACTTTAACGTTAAAACTCGTAACCGGGGAAACTCAATCTTGTCATCATGAGTTTGTTTTTCTTCTAAAACTATCTCCTTCAAAGAATCACAATCACACACTTCAATTGTTTCAAGCACAGTGAGGAGTCGAACCAAGGAAAATGGGAAAAGGTTTCCCAATTTAACACATGTTTCAATCTTGATCACTTTTAAACTACGGAAAGATGGCTCTACAAGCTGATTGTCACATATTTTCTCCAAGTTATGCAGTTTGTAAAGCCATATGGACTCCAATTTGGGAAAAGTGAGTAAAGGGTAAAACCGCTCCACATTCTTGATAATATACTTAATGCCAAAATTGTTTACAATAGATAAATGCTTCAAATTTGGAAATCCCTCAACATTTAATTCAAAGAAAATATCTTGAACATCGTTGAGTTCCCCCAACAACAAACATTCAACATTTTTTAACAACATTTTAACCCATTTTTCTGAATGAATATCAATACCTTGTTCTAGGTTCAGTGCCAAAAATTTGACCTCCTCATACCTGTCAGGGACTTTGAATTCTCCCACTTTATTCAAGTTAAGAAAGTTGAATTCACCAATGACAATCTTGTAACTATTCAAATTGTCGAAAAACAAATTTCGTGGAAAATGGCCAGAACTCTGAATGTATATGTCTAGATTTTGCAACTGATTCAAGTTCCTCAACTCAGAAATACTAGCATTTCCACTTTTGATATTTTCCTCAGCCTCCCATAGAATTGGACTGTCTCTAATATAAAGTTCCTCTAAAGTGTTCATCTTTGGTATGATATTCGACCTTATTTCTCCTAGTTTTGAGCAATTGCTTATGTCGAAAAGCTGAAGCTTATCCAATTGCCCAAATTCAAGAGGCAAACTTTCAATACTAGATCCTGAAAGAGTAAGGATTTGTAAATTCTTTAACTCACCGATGATTGATAGGTTCTCTCCTAGAGTGCATCTCTCCAAACAAAGCATTCTGAGTTTTTTTAGGGATTTAATTGATGAAGGTAAGCAAGATAGATTAACACCAGTCAATACCAACACTCTAAGTCGAACCATAGATTTAAAAAAGTCATCTGCTATTTTGAAAGATTCACTTTTATTGTCAATCTGTAAGACTTCAAGTCTAGGACAATGTATACTCTCAAGAAGCTCATCATTGATGTTACAATAGTGTAAAAAAATGGCAGTGTACCTTTCAAAGTCATCTTCATGAGGCCACTCATCAAGAATGGAATTCTTCATAAAAAACACATGTTTTTCTTTGGATGATATTGAAATAGCAACATCTCGCACAATGTCATGCATGTTGAAGCGGTCATCAGAATAACTCCTCACTAACAAACTCGATTCTTCTAGCTCATGTATAACCTCCTTCACTCTTTTCCTCGCATCTGTAATTGTGTGGACTCCTTGCAGCAAATTCAAACCAATGCAAAATTTGACCAAGTCCATAATCAAAGCATCATCTCCCATTCTTGCACAATGTAAGAGAATACACTTTAGCTGATCATTTTTTAGATGATCGTAGCTCAACTTTATAGAGAAGTCAGTAAATCCCCATTCTTCTGTAAAACTTTGTTTTTTAATTTGTTGGCAAACATCCTCCCATGAAGATAAGCTTTTATGCTTTAGTGTCCTTCCTATGGAAACTAATGCTATGGGAAATCCAGCACTCCATTTGGCAATTTCAAGAGCATTACCATCGAACTCAGAAGTTTTTACGTCAGCGACTTTCTTAAGCAGAGTCTCTGCCTCCTTTTCATTGAGGACTCCTACTGAAAAAGTTGAGCTCTCATGCACATCCATTTGATTACATAGTACTTGTTTATATCGAGAAGTTAGAAGAATTTTTCCTCCTTTGTAACTCCTAGATAACTTTTTCTTTTCCATCTTATTCAAATTAAATTTTGACAACTCTTTTTTCTTGGTCTTATTGTAACCAAAATCAGATATGTCATTGGCCTCTAGTTGGCTTTCATCCTCATGATCATCATCTTTACATGGAATCCCAAGTTTATTCAAGTCCAATCCATCCCAGAGATCATCAAGGATAATAAGGGTGTTCTCCTTTTCTCTCTTTAACCTCTTTCTAATACGATCTACTCTTGCAATCTCACTTTCTCCTTGTAATCTCATTCCTAGCATTGCAGCAATTTGTCCTTGAATATTTTTAAAATCAGGATTTCTGCTAATATTTGCTATAACCACTGTCTTGAACAACTTCTTTTCTCGAGCTATCTTAGCAACTTCTTTGACTAAAGTGGTCTTACCAACACCACCAGGCCCATGAACTCCAATCATATCAATGGTAGAGTCTTCCAGTGCTTTCATAATCATCTCCATATTTGTATTTCTAGACGCAAAGCTCTCATATCCCAAGTTTGAAAAAGCAACATCAATGGTTGGACCTTTTTGATACGAAACATTGTTAAAACCTTTCTTCCAAAGTTCATCTTGTTTGATTTCCTCTACCTTCTTTGTAGCTTCTCTGCCTAGTTGATACCTTAGTTGGAAGTTATTTGGAAAGAAACCAAGTGAGCAAATTGTCTTTGCGTGACACTCATTGTGAATATAACTTGTATATTCTTTTATCTTCTCATCCATCTGCTTTAAGCAATCTCGAACGTCATTTTCAATTTCATCTGCATTCCTTAGTGCATCATCAACTTGATGTTGTAGCCTCTCCCTATTATGTTTCAACTTCTCAATGTAAGATTCCAACTCTTTAAATTTGTCT
The DNA here is from genome assembly GCF_051622355.1 of Phaseolus vulgaris. Classification (NCBI taxonomy): domain Eukaryota; kingdom Viridiplantae; phylum Streptophyta; class Magnoliopsida; order Fabales; family Fabaceae; genus Phaseolus; species Phaseolus vulgaris. The sequence continues at coordinate 6,653,086 of NC_143505.1, forward strand.
TTGTAATTGAAAAAGTAGCCCACTTGTCGTTTGACAACGCGTCCTACAACTTTCAGTGCACTTTCAGTTGTTGTAGAGACAACTATATCCATATCCTTTCACAATGAATGCTTTGGTCTTGATTTTTTGCTTCCTCCTGTCATTAGTAATTTTTTTTCCTAAATATTTCAAAACACAAAAGGAAATTGATAAAAAAACATTCAACGAATTTTGACGACACACTTAAAAGTTCATCTAAAAAAACATAGAAACCAAAAAGTATTTATAGATATTATAATAATTTATAAAATTACAGCATTAAAAAGTACTAAAGAATTGTACAAGTGATATTTACAGTTGGTGGAGTGATGCCAGTTATTTCCGATTGAGATTTTTTTTAGCTTCACTTAATATTTCTATATGACTTTTATTTTGCTGGTAACTTCGGTTAAAATTTAAAAAATAAAATTATTTGTAAGAATGAACTCATTATGTCTACTTATAATACCGTAGCCAAAATTCATAGTTTTTCTATTTAAGCTTTGTGCTATAAAATTAGAAAGTGTGCAAAATTTGAGGGCAAAAAATAATATATCAAGAGATCAGATTTAAACTCCTCTTCTACCTCTATTATTCGTTATGTTTTTAACTTTTTATCTAGTATCTAATTAGTTAATGATAAATAATATTTTCAAAGTATTTCTAATATTAAAAAATCATATAAATAAAAAAATCCAATAAAAGCTCATTATAAAAAAATATAATTTTTATTCTAACTTAAAGGTTCCTTTTAGTTCTTTATCATTTTCTTATCCATATAGTTACCACTTTCTCATTTGGTGATAATAGAGTATCGTTATTTTAAAGTTGAGTTTAACCACTCTCCACATTCTTCTAGCTGTTCCATTGGTAAGATGATAGAATTGAAACAAGTTTAAGAAATTGTTTACCATCTCTCAATTTGAATTTAGTGATGATAAGCAAAAGTCCAAAATATTATGGTGCTTAAAATATTCTAAGGTGTTTTGAGTTAGCTTCAAGACTAAAAAGTCAATATTCATGAAAGCAGAATTGGAGGGTTTCTAGTGGAGCCAATGCTAATGCACAAGTTTTCAGCGATTCTAAATTACAGCATCATGATAGTACCTTCCTCAGAGTTGAAGGTGAAAATCATCAGCACATGCTTATGTGTGATGAAGGGCAATCAACGAGCCCCGACGCCGGTGGCCAAACAAAGGCGGTGCTCAGAAGGAATTTGATTGCGTTGGCAGAATGGGGAAAGGCGTCGTGGAACAAAGGATCATTCGGGGAAGGAAGGAGGCTCTTCAGAGGGGAATCAAGCAAACAAGTTATGCTTTGGACATAAAGAGTCATATTAGGAACGATGATTTGGACATGTTATGCTTACAAAAAAAACAAAATCGAGTTATCTCTCGGATGCTATGTGCTTTTCCATGCGGGGGAAGCAACGAAGTAGGTTGGGTCCATAAGGAGGCACAAAATGGAGGTGGGGGAATTTTAACAATGTGGCAAAAATCCGTGTTTCTTTATCAAAGTCACATAATGGGAGAAGGTTTTGTTGTGGTGGTGAGTTCTTAAAAGTTAGGACTCAGATTGTTGTTGTAAATATCTACTCATATTGCAATTTGGTGGAAAACAACATTTATGGAATGATTTATGCAAGCACAGATGAGTAATACGTGATGTGTTATAGATTTTAATGTAGTAAGATCCTTCATGGTGCAATGTTCGGATTGGTTGAAGGATAAAGAGAGAATTTACTGGGGATGCAAATTCCAAACAAGTATGCAGGACGAAAGTGTAAGTAATTCAATATATTTTATTTTTAAAATTTTAATTATTATTTATAGATATTATTTTATTTCAATTTTTATGATTATTATTGACAATTATTATATATGTTATGACAATTGTAATTAAATTTAGAACTAAAATGTAACAAGGGGGATTCGAACTCAATCCAAAGAAGTTTTAACTATTATATCAATCAAGTTTTGTTATTTCATTATGATTATTATTATACTTATTAGTAAGATTATCAATATTATTATAATTAATAATATAAAAAAAATATTAACATTATTAAATATTATTAACTATTATTAATATTATTAAATATTATTAATATTATTAAATATTATTAATATTATTAAATATTTTTAATATTAATAAATATTCTTAAATATTATTAATATAATTAAATATTATTAAATATTATTAATATTTTAAATATTATGTATATAATTATTATGATAATAGTTTATAGTTAATAGAGATCTGTGGGTAATAGTTAGTAGATAATAGAGATCCGTGAGTAAAGATTCGTAGGTAATAAAATCTGTGGGTAATAGTTGATAGGTAATGTTAAATTTACCTACGGATTCAGATTTGTAGGTAATATCCATAGTAATATCCGTAAATAATACTGAATTTACTTACGGATTAAAGTCCTTAGGTAAAAATCCTTAGATAATACTGTTTTTTTGTAGTGTAGGTAAAATGTAATTGTTATAATAAATTATTTATTTTTATTCTGTTTGATTTTAAACTCATCCTTATTTTCGTTCTTGTTAATAATGGTAAGGTAGGAACAATTGTAGATGGAGAAGAATAAACAATTTGAAAAATATTTTTCTAATATTAAAGAATTATATATTAAGTATTATGAGTAAGATGACTTTTAAGTTTATACATAATTTATATTTTTTGTCATAATTGTGTTCCAATAGACATCATTTACAAACTATTTGTATGTCCTCATGATTTGTGTGCCTTCTTTGATCTTATTTTGTATAACGAAACAGTTTCGTCTCAATTGAAGTATTCTTTAAATAATTAATTCATTTATTTTTAGTTTATAAAAAAATTATAATCATTTATTATATTCCTACATCATCACATATTATTGTTTGTTTATTGGACAAAAAATCACCCCATATATTTAAACAAATATTATATTAAAAATAAAAACCATTAATTTATTACATTGATTAAGTTTATATAGTTCTATCATAACTAGTGTTTTTTTTATTAGTATCTACTTCAAATATAATATTTTGAAGGATAGGCTAAAGGTGAGACCACAAAAGTTGATGTGGTGCTATTACGTAATGCAATTGATAATTAGCATTGTTCTAGTCAAAAGTCAAAAGTTTAGAAAAATAAAATTATGTTTCTCTGGTTCATTTGTAAATATACTTTTTAGATTTATGAACTAGTATCAAATTATTATATCTTGAAGTATTTCATGAATACACAATTATGAAGCATTTGATTACATCATATTATGGACAACATATTTTATTAAATTTTACAAAATATTAGGATAGTTTACATATTAAATTAGGTTTTAGACTTCATGGTTAGTTTTTTTCATTATAGTTTTTTTTTTATGTTTTACAATAGTCATTTCATTACTTTTTTAGAATTTTTTTTATATCTTTTCATTATGCTTAAGTCAATTTTGTAATTTTATACTTTAATTATAAATGATATTAAACTCATATTTTATAATATTATTAGCATTAGACAAGTTTCATGTTATTGAGATATAAAGGAGATCTTAAGTGATTATCACTAAAAGTTATATTTTTATTGCTTCAAAACAATTTAATACTTTGCAGGGCCATCTAAATAATAATAAGCATATTGAAATTATTGTCTCTCACAATTTATATTTTATGGAAGCAATTGCCTGTGCCACATTTGGTAATCTTTCTTTTGAATGGCAAGACGGTAAGTGTAAATTTTGGTCCAAAACGGTGGTGCTGGACTGGTGCAGGAGGCACTCTTCAAGTGCTTTTTTTTTGTTTTTTATCCTCTATTTTATTATGCAGATTGTGCCATCGGTACTGTAGTTTTTTTTCTGCGGATTCTAACTTAAGCTTGTTATTTCTTGTGTTATATTTTTAGAACAAACTAGCTATTAAAACTCTGATGGGAACTTACAAAGGGATGGAACATTCTGAAATTTCTATTTTTTTTAATTAAATTATTTTTTACTGATAAAAAAAATCGTAATAAAAATTTATTTTATTTTTTACCGATAAAAAAATTAATCTTATTTTGAATATCAAAAGGATTGAAGCCTTTCGCTCGCATTGACATAAAAAAAAATAAACCAACAAATAAAGTTTTACATTCATAATATCAGGAATAAAAATTGAAAAAAGAAACATATTTTACCTGACTGGTTGGGTTCTCACACAAACTTCCTCTTTGAAATATTAACCTTATAATAGCTCAAACAATTCCAAGCAGATGAAACCTAGTATATATGTGTAGTCATAATATGTCAGCTAAGAGTAATATTTTTGGAAATGATAAAAATGATTAAAATAAAGTGGAAATAAAAAATAAGAAATAAGCTATAAAGATTTATATTAGATTGATGTTACCTTGTATGAATTTGATAGGGTTCCCTGGAGAAAGAAGATGTTGTGGAGTTTGGTGAAATACTTGGGAAAGGCTTGTAGTTAAGAAAAGTTGAAGTTAAATAATGAAGAAGGAAAAAAGAGAGATATGAGAAAGTTTGTATGTTGAGTATACTGTGAGAGAAGAACTTACAGATTGTGTAGGATTGAGGTGATCTAACAAAAAGATGAGATTGAAGGAGATCTAGTTGCAAGCTTTAAGACCATGTGAGAATCTTAGTGTTGCTCTGCTATGGAAGACAAAGGAGGATGAATCTATGCCTACTTCTCTGTAGTCCCTCTGATTCGTTGAACCATAGAATTTAGTTCCGTAAAGTTTTTAGAGTTGTTGTTGATTAGAGATGTATGGTGTTTAAAATAATAAAAGTAGTTGATGATATGCAATGATTGAACCCATTTATGAAACAAAAGGTGAAAAAAAAGAGTAATCGTTGTTGAAATATATCCAAGGTGGATCGAAATAAGTGAATGAGATAGTTGCAGAAGAGATAGGAAAAAGAAAAAGAAAAGAAGTGTATGAGATATTTTACCTCAGTGGTTCACTGCTGCACGTGGTTTGTAGTTGACTAGGGTGAGTGCAGTTGGTTGATTCAAGCACTGGAGCTCATAGAATCTTCAGGTGTCATGTCAGCTACACCATTAACAAAACTCATTAGCAGAACCGTGCAACTTCGAAGGGAGAGTTCTTTTTTTTTTCTTTTTCTAATCAGCAAACTAAACTGAAGAAGAAAGAGAAGGTAGAATAGAAGGGGTTGGTTATGAAGTTGGGTATTTGAAGCATAAGAAGAGGCAAAAAGTTGAGTGAGTGTATGATGAGAGTGGTGATAGAGTTTAAGATGTTAAACGTTAAGGATGAATCTGATTGGTGAGGATAAGGAGAATGGATGTAAGGGCCAGCTGTCTCTGGATCTGACGTAGAATAAGTTTCATTTTAACTTTACAAAAGTTAACTTGTAAAATCTAAAAAAATTAAAAGTAACTAGTTGTAACATAAAGTACTGAATAGCATTCATTCTTAGAACAAATGGGTGGACCTATAGGGTGGTAGTGTCCTTAAGTTATGAAAATATTCAGTATGCTTAGGTGAGTGTTAGGTTTGCGTTATTATTTTGTGTACTATGCTACAGGCACTCGTTTAACTCGTTGAAGGTGTCAAGGATCTATTGTATTGGCTTTGAAAGGAATTTTTTTTTTCACACTTAAATAGTAAATAACATACCTTTGACATCCAATTATAATATTTTTAATTAAAAATAAAATAAATATAATTAAAATAATAATTTATTAGTATATGGAATGAATGTATTTTATGGAATGAATGTGTGGTATTAAAGTATCATCACTCCCTGTTACAAAATTATTGAATAGAAATCAATTTTCGGGACAAAAAATAATTTATTATTATAGTAATTAAACTAAAAAACATTTTTATACTAAAATAATTTTTTGTTTCTAAATTAGTTTCATTTATTGTTAAATAGTTTCTAAATTTATATTTAATTAGCTACTAAGGTTTTAACTAGCAATTATTTAGATTCTAAATTTGGTAGCAAAAACTTTGGTAGTTAATTAGATACCAATTTAGAAATTATTTAACAATAATAGAAACTAATTTAGAAATCAAAAGTTTCACTACAAGAAAATCATGAAATAGAAACCAATTTTTAGAGACCAAAATAATTAGTTGCAATAGTAACTAAATTAGAGACTATTTTGGAAACTAAAATAAAAATTGGTTTCTAAATTAGTTTATATTATTTTCTATTATTGTTAAATAGTTTCTAAATTGGTCTCTAATTAGCAACCAAGGTTTTAGAGACTAAATTTAGAAACTAAATAATTGGTAGATAAAACCTTGGTTGCTAATTAGATACCAATTTAGAAACTATTTAACAATAATATAAAATAATATAAACTAATTTAGAAACCAATTTTTGTTTTAGTTTCTAAAATGATCTCTAATTTAGTTACTATTGCAACTAATTATTTTGGTTTCTAAAAATTGGTTTCTATTTGATAATTTTCTTGTAGTGTTTGTTTAGTCTCTAAAATGGTTTGTAATTTAGTCAATATAGTAATTAATTATTTTTTGTTTAAAATTAGTTTTTATTAAATGATTTTCTTGTAGTGACCCAGTATGAAATATACCATAAAAGTTTGTATAAAGTGTTCTAGACATCTCTTAAATACTTTAGTTATATTTATTTCATTTTTTCAGAAAAAAATTTAATTATATTTGAAATTTTAAATTTAACTAAAATGAAAATTAAAAGAGAACAAGTGAACAATAAATGGAGAACATAAATTTGATTTTAGTGTAAATAAAAGTCGAAGAAAAAATAGAACTGAATTTGAATTCTCCTGCAGTGTTTCTTTATCTATACTATTATTGGGGAACCTTGTTCTCGAGCTCGCATTACAACAATTAAATTTGGGGAGTGTAATTCGACGAGGACAAGTCTCTCTTATTACAAAACTCCATCGGAAGTGTGTAAAATGATTTACCATTATAAAAATAACTCGAACTCAAGTCCTCTAAGTCATCAAAGATGCAGCAACCACTAGATCAAAAAAGTTCTTTGGTCATATTCTGATTTTTATTATAGTTTTTATTATTAATATAATTTATAGTTTTTATTATTAATATAATTTATAGTTTTTATTATTAATATAATTTATAGTTTTTATTATTAATATAATTTATACTTATTATTATTAATATAATTTATACTTATTATTATTAATATAATTTATAATAATAAAAATTATATTAATAATAATTATAAAAATTATATTAATAATAATAATAAATAAATATCTATACTTATATATAAAGGGAATTCTCCTCTTAACTATTCTTCATTTGTTTTACCATTTTATCCTTATATTAATATTTATTTTTATTATTGTATTATAGTCATTGTGTCATTTTTTATTTTTTTCTACAATAGTGAAGACGGTTTTGAATTGAAAGAGAGGTGGAATAGTGGTTTTGGATTGAAAGAGATGTGGAGGAACAATTATGAATTGAAAGAGAGAAGTGGAGGAGCGGTTTGCTTTATTTTCAAAGTCAGTTACATTTTATTATATTTTATATATTAATATTTTATTTTATTTCTATTTTATTTCTATTTTATTTTTATTTTTATTATTTTGTAACTGTTTTTTTATATATAATTTTTTTTAAAAGAACAGTTAAATATAAAGAGAATTCTCCTAAATAATCGTTTTTGGTTATTTTGTAGACAGTTTTGAATTTAATTTTCTATTTGTTGTTTTTCTTTTTGAATCAGCAGAAACATTAATTTATTTACGAAACAATTTGAATAAAATATATTATTATTTTTTCACTCTTTACTCAATAGTTACTTATAATTCCATATTTGTTATTACTAGTTCTGTTTTTATTTTTTTTTATAACAATTAACTATAAATTTATACTGACAATATAAGTGTGTAAATAATGATATCATTTATTCAATTTTAATATTAAAAATAATTATATATAAATTATAAAAATAAAAAAAATGCGGATAGTCAGGCACGTCAGTGCCTGTGTTCCCACTAGTTAATAATAATATAAACTATATTAGTAATAATAATATAAATTATATTAGTAATAATAATATAAATTATATTAGTAATAATATAAATTATATTAGTAATAATAATATAAATTAAATTAATAATAATAATATAAATTATATTAATAATAATATAAATTATATTCATAATAATGATATAAATTATATTAATAATAATAATAATATAAATTATATTCATACTATTCATACTATGCATACTATTCATACTATTCATACTATGCATACTATTCATACTATGCATACTATTCATATTATTAATAATAATAAGTATAATAAAAATCATAATAATACTAAAGAACTTATCTTATGTAGTGGTTAAAGTTTATTTAGTCACTGAAAGAACTTGTCTTCAAATCCCATCCAATGTTGATTATATTTTAATTTCCACTTCATAGTGTTAGAGTATGTAATGTTGACTTTACATTCGCGTTTTTCTTGTAGTGATTTAACCTAATTTGGGCAAGTAAAATATAAAAAGACCCAATGTTACTCGAAATTTGGGAATAAATGGTTTGTATTCAAATAAAATAACAAAATGTTTAAAAAGGTATAAATTCATAAATTAAAAGTTATTTTATATTTATTTTAGCAATTAATACTCATAAGTTCCTATATTTAAATATGAAATATTACTGAAATTTGTCACTTATCAGGTATCAATGATACACATTGGTTCAATTATGCCCTATTGGCTAAGTGGAAGTGGAGGGTAGTCATTGAAGAAAAAGGAAGATGGAAATAGGTACTTCAATCAAAATATGGTTTAGTCTCGGGACAAACAGATGTTTAGGAAAAATATCAATTTGGGTGGTGGAAAGATTTGGTTAAAGTATTGGATGGTTCGAAAAAGGTGTAAGGTGGAAAGTCGGAGCAGGTGACATAATCAGATTCTGGGAGGACCAGTGGGTCGAACAACGCACCCTTAAGGAGATGTACCTAGGTTATACACCATATCTCTAGATCACAAAAGAAAGGTAGGAGAAGTAGGTGGTTGGGTAGGATTAGTCTAGCAATGGAGATTAAGCTGGAGAATGACTAGATTCGAGTGAGAGCGGGTACTAAAGGATGAGCTTATAGCAACCTTGTCAAATGTACATTTGAACGGGGAGGTTAGGGACTTTAAGATGTAGGTAAGGGAGGATTTTGGATAGTATTATGTAAACTCAAGATATGGAAAACTATGTCCTATCACATGAAAAAAGAGTGATGTTTTTACTTGTCATTAGAAGGTAAGAGGGATGCCAAATGTTCTTACCCTTGCTTGGAAGGTGTTGCTAGATCGAGTGCCAACTAGAATGAACTTATCCAGAATATGAGTATATGTGGGAATGGCATAACACCCTTTGTGTCAGTCAGGGGGAAAAACTACACATCATTTGTTTGTGGAGTGTAAGATAGCATTCCAGTTATGGAACAAATACTATAACTGGTTAGGAACAATGTTCACCCAACATAATGATTTGAAGATCCACTATGAAAATTTTGATCTGATACAAGCTACTACAAAACAAAATCTTATGTGGAAAGGTCTATGGGTGATGGTAGTGTGGAGTATTTGAGATCATAAGAATATAAAGTTGTCTTAAAACAAGGTAAAGTTGACTTTGAAGAAGTCATATATATGGCACAATTCAAAACCTGGTTAAGCTTGAAATATAAAATGCATGCTTTTAATTTTTCTTATTCAAACTGGGTATTGAACCCTTTGATGTGTATGTAAAGCTACTTGTAGTTTTGTGTGCGAGAGTGGGTTTTCTAACGTTGCGTTGTAAGGTTGGGCAAGTGGTGGGTGTTTAACCTGCACATAATGAAATAAATGCATTGTGACAAGGATATCTCAAGTTTAGAAGAAGTCATGGAACAGGGACAACAACTGGGGTGGAATATCAGGACAACACCCAAATTTACACAAATCGTGGTGATGCTCAAGGTGTAGGAAGCACGATTGGTGTGATTAAGAATGAGGCACACGAGTAAGTACGGCTTTCTATGGAGCAGGGATAATAAGGTTTTGTGGAGGTCTTTGTGTGATTTGTTGGTGGGAGACGCTCAATTCTTATGTTGAAAGTTGATTGGTTGAACAACAATGATGGTTGGGGATACATAATATGAATGTTGTTTATTTTATTCACTCTTTAATTTTAAAGGTTTCTATTGTTTTTTATTACAAGTCCTAGAATATTTTGTTTGAAGAAAGATACTTTAGGAATAGTGTTTTGATGGATATCTTAGGAACTTTATATTCTCATAGATTTTTTAGATGTAAGTTTGAAAAGCAGATTTTGTCAGAAATTCATATAAAAGTTCCAACATCCTAAAATGTTTCATTTTAATTTAATTAATTTTTTTTGGATAAAAAAATAGAAAATTAAACACATACTGAAAATAAACTATACTTTCCCTGAAGAAATTAAAATCATGGTAAATTAAACCAGTGAATGAATCATTCATTAATTTACAATTTTTGTTTCAATAAATGAATCATTCATTAATATAAAATTTATTCTACCTAACAAACCAGGAGTATTATGTTGGCAACAGTTGTCACACTCAATTTTATTTTTGTTTTTCAATGTGTACATGTCCTGTTGTCAGCATTGTCCTGTCTATTTAATGTAACTTAAGTGGCCTACGTCAGAAGCAGCTGTGTTTGGATTAAAAAGACTTTAATGTATAAGAAAAACCTAGCAAAATAACGTGTAGGTTCTGACCGTTTACATTTCCACCTATTTTCTATAGGTAATTTAATATATTTTGTTTTAATTTTTTAATTATTATTAATATTAGAAATAAATTGTAAGTAAAGTTTCTTTTAATGATAAAAAAGTTTTAATTATTATATCGAATAAGTTTTGTTGCAATGTTATATTATTATTATACTAATATTAAAATTATTTAAATTATTATATTAATATTATTAATTTTATAATGTTAATAGTATGTATATATACCAATTTTAGTCTGTACATAATATTCATCAACTTTAGTTCATAAGTAATATCCACTAACTCTAGTTTATAAGTAATACCACTAATTTGAGTGTGGAGATATTATTAACCAATTGTGATTCGTTGGTAATACCTATGAACTTGAGTCCATAGATGATACTCACCACTTCGTCTGTAAGTAATTTTGCATATCTTTATTTTTTTATTCTTATTACTTATGATTATTATTTATAATTATTATTTATATTATAATAATATTTTTATATTACGTATATAATTATTATTAAAAATATTAAGATTATTTATATTATTAAAATTGATAATAAAAATATTTATATTAGTAATAATATTGAATTTACTTATGAATATAGATTGGTGGGTAAAATTTGTGGATAATGTAAAATTTACATATGGATAAAGGTTTGTGGATAATAATATGTAGGTAATGTTAAATTTACTTATGAATTCAGATCCAAAGGTAATATTTCGTAGATAATACTAAATTTACCCACGGATCTCAATCTGTGGGTAATATCAATTTACCTATGGATTCAGATTCGTGGGTAAATCTTCGTCGGTAAATTGATTTTTTTTGTAGTGTGTTAAACTTTTTATATTGTTTAACTAATATTTTTTTAAATATACTAATATTGATACTTTAAAATATATTCAAAACAATTTAGTATATCAAAATTAGTGCATTTTAAAATAATAGAAAAGGGATAATACAAAAAATTCAACACAAAATTTATAGACAAAAAATAATTAGTTACTATATTGACTAAATTAGATACTATTTCAGAAACTAAAAAAAAATCTTGGTATATAAAGTATTTTCTATTATTGATAGATAATTTTAAATTAGTATCTAGTTACCTACAAAAGTTTTAGCTACCAATTATTTAACTTTTAAAGTTGGCAGTTAAAACCTTAGTAATTAGATACCAATTTATAAACTATTTATAAATAATAGAAACTACTTTAGATACTAATAATTTTGTTAGTCTCTAAAATAATATCTAATTTAATCAATATAGTAATTAATTATTTTTAGCTATAAAATTAGTTTTTATTTAATAATTTTCTTGTAAAATTTGGTTTTATTTTTATCATTGTGATCTTCTAGTATTTTTTCTCATGATGTCGTTGTGCTAAGATGTTCCAGGTTATCCAGTGTTATAAATAGCTTGTGCAAGGTTATCCAACGAGAGTCACCATAAGAGAATAAACAAAGTAAAAATCGATGTTCATTAGTCAATATCGTCGGATTTGCATTGAAAGTGCATGCAACTCTAAAACCATGGATACTAATTCATAACGTCAGGTTAAAGATCAACTTTAAGTATCGATAACTAAGTTGACTTTAACTCATATATAATTTTTAAATTGATTTTTTAATAAATTAGTTTAGCGTTGGTTAAGTCGATGCTAATGCATTTTAAAAATAAATTCTATTTTTTATATTACAAACGAAAAAATAGAAAACAAATTGTAGTGGATGAAAAAGATGAATGTAGATGAAAGAGATCACTGTGAATAAATGATATGGATATGGATGAAGGAGATAAGTATAAATGACGAAAATGAGTATGAGTTAAAGAGATGAGTGTGAGTAAAGGAGAAGAGTGTGAGTGAAAAAGATAACTATGTGAGTGAAGGAGACTAGTGTGGTGAAGGAGATGAATGTGAATGAAAGAGATAAGAAGATCTATATAGAATGAGAGAGGAAAGTGAGTGAGGAGATTTGTCATATTTAAATATGAGTTTTTAGATTAAATTAATCTATTGTTATTGTTTATTGTCACAAAGACACACAAATTCATAACATATAAGTTAGTGTTAACTTAGCCGACATGGAAATAGATATAAATATTAAAAATAAATAAAATTAATGTTAATCAAATTAACATAAACTTTATTTATTTTTAATATTTATTTTAGTTAGTATTGACTCTAGTTTCACACTAACAAAAATATTTTTACTTATTAAAAAAAATAAAAATAGTTAGCATCGTCATAGAGTTGGCTAAGACAAACTCTATTAGCATCCAACACTAAAGGAACTTTATTAGCGTCGATTAAGCTAATGTTAATTCAATACTAATACAAAAAAATATTCATTTATCAAAAAGTAAAAAATAAATTTACGCTTGTCTTTTTTCTGTAAAAATAATAACATTTCATGTGGCATTGGAGTTGGCTAAAATTTATTAGTGTCTAATATTAAACAGATTCTATTAGCGTTAAATAATACAAATGTTTAATTATTAAAAAAAAGTTTAAAAAAAGTTTATGCTTTTTTAATATTTTAAAAAATTAACTTCTTGTGTTGCATTAACGGAGTCTAAAAACATTCTAATTTGGGCGACAGTAATATTTAGAACTAATTTGACTAAAGATTCATTGGGAAATGTGAGTGCATGAGTATAACGTTTGAGAGGTGAAAGGTTGCATTGGTTTTTATGTTCAAATTAAACTGTATGTAATTTTATATTTGATTCAAATGTATTTTTAACCAAAAATTAATTATAGAATTAATGTTCCGAAAGAAAATTAAAAATATTAATGTCTTCCTTTCTAAAAAGAAAAGAAGTGGTGACAAAATTGTGAAGAATATTTGAGGTAATATTCTAGTCACGTAAAACATAATAAACGAAATAATGGTGGCTTATGCGGTTGAGTTGGTGGCCGTCTAATGAGAAGTTAAGTATGTTGTGTGAATTCATGAAGTCTAAGTAAACTGTATAAGGTGTAATATTGTTGTTGATAGAAAAACAACTAGGGTTGCAAAACTTTAAACATAAATAAAGGACTAAACTTCACAAAGCAGTAAATAAATAAATGACACAAAATTGATTGAAGTCTCAAATCAAACACACTTTTTTTAAAAGGAGGGGTGGCAGAGATGATATTGTTACGAAGTTCAATCTTCAGAGTATTTAACTTCAGCAACTCACTTACATACATACACAATATATCTAACTTCATCGCACACAACAGATGGCCCTGTAGGTTCACCTTATTCATATTTGAATCACTTAAGAAGAAAAAACAGAGACTTAAACTTTTGTTCATAATACTTTACACAATATAGTTACCATCATTTTTACCTCCACCTCTTCTTCCAATGCAGAAATACCAGGTACTTAACACTAAAAAAAAAATTATAAAATAAAAACTAATTTTTAAAGATCAAAATAATTAGATACTATTTTAAAAACTAAAAAAAAATATTTTTAAATTAGTTTATATTATTGTTATATATTTGGGTGCAGGAAATTAGGCTTCACTGTGGAAATAGCTGTAGACGGAGATCTGAGCTTATGGGTATCCGACGCCTAATGTCTTCCAAGTTCAACATAATGATCCATGAAACAAAACCTATTGCTAAATAATACAATATATTCTAATTTATTTGGGGTTAGAGAAGAAAAAGGAGAATGTAATAAGGCGATATTCATGCCTCAAATAAGAAAGAATATATTTTACTTTCATTTAAATTAAATCAAAAGGATGAGATGTATAAGAATCACTTAAACTGAATGGAAGTTTCTTCTGTTTAGCAAACAGGTATTTCATGTAAAATGTTGGTCACTGGAAATACGATAATGTTGCTGCATAGTTTTTAATCTATCATATGACAAGTGACCCATGCGATAATCCCACAAATCGATAGGCTGAACATGACATTATGGATGAACATGACAGATCACAGGGAAGAGGGGCGGACAAGAGCAGTAGTCATGGTGTAAAGGTTATCATTCACATCAATCAATTGTACCAATCTTCTCTTTGGTTTTCATATCCTGCATAACACAAGAATTTGAGCAGAAAATAAGTTGACAATCAAGAGAGGTAACCAATTTAGATATCGAAATTAAATTGAAAGTGAAATAGGAATATATAAAAAACATCACTTCAGTAAAATGAGTCATTAAATTTGACAGTTATAGAATGAGTGGCATGAACATGTTGACCTGTGGGAAATTTCACATCAATGGGATTAATAAGTGTATATGTAAGAAAATTAGAAAGTGAAGAGGACACATGGTGAGTAGCATCAGGGTCAAGGATCCAAGAAGTGATGTAATGTGAATGAATAGGATTGAAGGCAGAACTAGTATTTGAGGAAGAAGAAGGTTCTGTGGAGGGAGAAGTAATTGAACCAATTTGGTTAATGTGGGAAGGAGCTGAGTCGCCTTGAGTGGACTATTGTATTAACGACATCAAGGCTTGATACTGCTGAGGAGTGAAATGAAAATCCTGAGTCTGTGAAGTTTTCTGTTGATCAGATTCAGTGGCCCCAATATAACCAGCCACAGTGTTGTTCACATGAGATTCTTTGCGTTATAAGACTTTTGTTCTGGAGGAAAACTGTTTGTGGTAATAAACTTCTACAACATTTCCCGTTCTCCCACAATCAGTTCTGATCTTATTGGTCTTAGTGAAGGAAATACACGTCCCTTTGTTGTCATTAGTGGAGGGGAAACCATGTTTCCAGTGGCAAATATTCTCAGTATGTCCTGACCGTGCATAGTGAGTGCAGTGAAGAGAGGGAGAAGAAGAGTTACAACATTGTTTTTGGTAATAAGAACAACAAAAGTATTACTCATTAGTTGCTCTTGCTGCTGGGCAACGTAAGAGAAAATCTTAGAAATAGGAGGAATGAACAGAAAAGAAAACTTGTTACAGAGAGAGAAAAAGAAAATAACAGAAAAGATGCCATAAAAAAGACAAAAGGAAGAACAGAAAAGATGCTAACATCTTTCCTGCTGGGTTTGACTTTAGAATAAATTATACTAGAATTGCTCTGGTCTGGTATGGGTGGATAGAGGACTATTTGTTAAGTTGGGAAAGGTTAGATATGAAATTGTTCACTAGCCTTTACCTAATAGAATAGCCTTTGAGATAATTTGTCATTGACGTGATATCGTATTGACTATGATCAAGTGAAAAGTTCATGGTTTTGGGTAAGTTAGTACAGGAGTCTGCAACCACGAGACACAAAAACCTTATTCTTTCCCAAAACATTTGGGCAAGATATTTGGGTTGGCTTCTCTGTCATTGAAGTCTTTCCATGCCTCTATGATATTCCCTCTTAACAGAATCACTCTATCTTTTTTGTTTTCTTCATGATGGTTATATAATCAAGGAATTTAACTTTTGGTAATCTGAATCATAGCAAAACTCAAGACATACAATCTCTCCTAGAATATGTTAGTCTTTCAACTATTACAGTTCAGAGAATGTGATCCTCGACCCTTCTAGAGGCACAGGAGTCTGCAGCCAAATAGCAGCCGCGATGGTGGACAAAGTTGTAATAAAAGAATTTCGGAAAGAATAATGTTTTTGAGGTTGGCCACCCAAATGTTTTGCAAAAGAATAAGTTTTTTTTGGCTTCTCTTTTGTACTAGATACATGGTCTTTTAAGTGGGTTGTATGCTGTTAGTCTTAATTTCTGTTTTGTTGGTTCTTTGTAATTTTTTCTTTAATTAGTTGTCTTGTCAGGATATCTTATCCTCCTATATTTGTATATCACTTTTTTTCTTTATGAATTTCTTTTTTACATCAAAACAAAATCACCTTCACACCAATTCTTGTTGCTGCTCGCTAAATTGTGCAAACACTTTCTAAGACTTTGTGATCATACTCAATTATGTTGGGAGATTTTAATAAACAGGTTTGTTCATATTTAATATTTTCCAACTCATCAAACTAAAACCTCGGGGGTTACTGAGCTAGTGTTACAAATTTCATAATTTTATGTCTCTCTATGATTGTTGTTGCTTTGCTACTCTGATCATACCCTCTTCTTAACTTCATCTTTTTTATTTTATTACTTGATTATTTTCGTTTCAGGGAATTTCAAGCACTACTCCATTGCTGGCAAATTCATCTGAGGAAACACCATTTTTGTCACCTTTAGTCCCAGTTTCATCTTTGGGTAGTTCAATAGGTGAAGATCAGAAGCAGAAAGCTGTTAGTAAGCCAGAAAAAGTTCAAGCAATATTAAAGGGAATAAAGCAGGTTTTGGATGCATATCACTGTTCATGATTGTTTGCTTTTGGTTTTCTTATATGCAGCAGTTGGTTTTCCTTCATTAAGAGCATGTTTGGTATGCCTGAACAAGTATATATTGAACGAATTTTGAATGAAATGATTCCAATTTTAATTGCTGAAAAGTACAATATGAAAACTTGTAACATTTAATATACCAGACATGGCAACATCGAAGGAAAAGTCTTTTAATTACTTAAATAGTGAAACAGATCCTACTTTATTCATTCAGTATAATGCATGTGATGAATGCATTTAGAAATTTCACTATTCAATTGTAGCACTAGCCGCTCTACAATAATGTTCTGTGATTGCACCACTCCACGAGGTGCTATTGACAAGCCAAAAAATACTTTTAAAAAAGAAATAAATTTTATTTTATGAATTAAACTAATTCAACTGCATGCTATTATGGAAACTGTTTTTTTCCTTTAAAACCATTTCGAGAGTGGAGAAAGTAAAAGAATTTGCTGTGCTCTGTTGGACTGGACTAGTTTCATCTTTCCAAGTGCAACTGCCACTGCCAAACGCAAGAATTGCACCATCTTTTTTTGACGTTCTGCATATGTTTCATGGCTGTCTGAAATGTGCGAGTGAAGGAAGAAGATGATGAACAGTGTAGAAAAGAGAAGAAGAGAGAGACCGAGTATATTGCTCTAACTGTTTTATTCTACATGGCCATTTTACACGTGCATGCTTGTGTCACTCTTTCTTATCTTACAAACTGAGCTAACTAATATATATATATACACGTGAGCTAAGAAGGACAAAGGCTCAGCCCAATCCAGTATAAAACAGAAACGCTAAAATCTTTACATCTTTGATATCATTTCAGAAATGCTATATATATATGGCATAATAATGATGAAAAAGAGGTGAATATGTAAACCCAAATGGCATACTTTTAAACAATGCTTGTACTTCTACAACCAAGCTAATAAAGTACACTTATAATGTTGATTGAACAATCAACAGTGGAGTGTTTTGACAAAATCAAGTGCATGTGTAACTCCTAAACTTTGAGTATAACTCTAACGTGGCTTGTAAATCAAGGTTTGGACCCACTCCACTTGTGTACTGTACTTTAGTCATATCACTAAACAATGTGAGACTAAGCCATCATCATTTAGGTAGCAAAACCAAGCCAATAAAGTGTAGTTATAACTGTTGATTGAACAATCAACAGTTGAGTGTTATGACAAAATCAAAATCAAGTACATGTCTAATTTCTAATTTTTGAATATAAGTTTAACTCAAAGCTCATAAAAATCACTTATAAATGAAGGTTTTGCACCCGAGTGTATACTCTACTTTAGTCATATCTCCTTTGAGGTTACAATTTAGGCAATCTCCAATGAGGTTGTAACTTAGACAAGTCAGGAGTGATTACAACAGTAACAAATTCTGAAATTAATTACAATCTCAACTTTCAATATTTTAATCAGCTTTTGTTAGTGCTGAATTGCATTCCTCTCACTTTAGAGGAGCTAAATCTATGGACATTTTCCCCCATGAGTGTTCAAATGATCCTAATCTGTTAGATAAATAAAAATATTAATGTTGAACGTGTCTCTATATAACATTCAAATAATTCTATTCCATCTTGCCCCCCAGTTTCATAGTTCCCCATCCTAGTTCTACTTACCAATCTTTCTTTGACTGTATCTACTATATTTTTTATCTCTCCAATTTTAACCTTCAATGTTCCCACACATTTGTGCGTTTGGCTTTCTAGTAAGCACTGATGCAGCCTAAAAAAACCCATTGATTTGACAATATAAACAAGTATCAGTGTATCATCACAAGTATATTCAGCATAGCTATAATATGAGTATTAAAAAGTTATAATGCTTTATTTCATTTATGTGGTGCCCTTGCATAGTTTTTTTTAAAGAAACTTCTCTATCAATTTTTGCGTACAATTTTAACATATTTTTAAGCTATTGGAATACCTTGGTTTGATGTGTAAACTAAATTGATTGTTTAAGGGTCTGGTTCATATCTGACTGATTACACTTTTTACATACCCTGTATTCTATGGTATTTTAGAGTCCAGAGAAGGTCAACTTAGTTGTTGCTCTGGTTCGTGGCATGCTTGTTAAAGATGCATTGATGCAGTTGGAATTGACAATAAAACGAGCAGCAAAAACTGCTTATCAGGTAGTAACACTAGTTGTCTTTTACTGTCACCTCATTTGACAAGATTGCAAAAACTATCATTTTAATTGCTTTCAAAGTTCCTTTTTGAATGCATCAGATTTTAGTGATTGTTTTTTCTCAATATCTTTGCCCCAACTCCTGGCCATTTTACATTTTCCCAATCATAACACCAATATAAAATTCTAAAGTATCCTCGCTCTTCCATGCATTTTGTCTGCATTTAACACAATTTATGATTATTTAGATTCGAGTTATATTCATTTTGAGTGGAGAGAAAGGTTATATTCTATTACCTTCTATATGGTAAAGCAAAATTGGTAGCATTTGTTTTAAAATCCTACACATTGTAGGTCATTCATTCATTCAGCCCGAGCAAATGCCTCTCACAATCACGGGTTAGATCCAGAACGTCTCCTAGTAGGTAATATTTTGAAGTTCATAATTATTAGAAGTGAAGTTGTTTTGTTACATGAATTACAATAGAACATTGCAACATTATTTAATCTATATAGCTGACCTCAACTAGTGATGCAAGGCTTAATTGTTGTTCTATCTCTGATTATCCCGTTTCTTGTTTCTTACAGCGGAAGCATTTGTAGGAAAGGGATATTTCTTATCTAGTTGGTGCATATGATGGAGGTCATCTGATGGATGTCGTGTATTTTCTGCAAACAATTTTGTGTTGCTTATGTCTCCTTTTGTAGTTCTATTATTGCACAAATCATAATAATGGCTTCTGGTGTTGACAATGACAGACCCTCCTCACAACGTTCCCTATAAAAAAAAGTGGGAAAATGCTAAACTTTGCTTGGAAGCATGGAATATGTATTGATGAAGATCTAAGAAAAATTCAATGCAAATTTTGTTTAAAAACCATACCACGAGGAGATTTATCGTTTGAAACATCACTTAGCTACAACCGAAGAATTGAAAAGAAATGTTTGATGTTACTGTGGGTCTATAACAAAGATTAATGGAAAAAAGGTTTGAGATTGAAGATGATAATGTAGAAACTATAAAATGAAAAAGGACGAAGATGTAGGGAACAATAAAATTATTTTCTAAAAGAGGGAAGTATGACCACAGCCATAATTAGTCAATTATTCAAAAAGGATCCAAGAGAAACTACTTGTAGAGATGTAAATTTTTTCTACAAAATTGTCATATTTTATGCGTCAAGGAGCAAAAGGAATTAAGAGAAATTTGATTTAATTTCAAACTATGGTTTATGATTTAAGTCACTTTCATACACAATATTAAAGTAAAGTTTGAAAGAAAATGTTAAGAAAAAAAACATTCTTAAGTAACCGTTACTTTTTAATTTTTTAATTTTAGATTTATTTACTTATTATAATAATTGATATAACTTTTTGGATTATAAAAATATAAGAAAGAACAATAAACTTAAAATAAATTTTAATATTCTAATGAAATAAGATCTAGTACCTAACAAAATAAATATCAACCATACTTCAATGAATTAAATAAAGTTCTATATAAAACATTAATCACTACCAACTTTTATTTAAAAGAACATGATATCCCTTTTTAAAAGTGTAAAAAATAAAAAGGATCAGCCCGTCTTGTCCTATCCTGCCTCGTTTGTGGCCTGGGTTAACAGATTATACGAGCCAAACCAATACGGATTACCAAAGTTCAAAAAGTGAACCAATCCCACTTAAATAAAGGTGGGCTGACGTGTGGAGCTCGTTCCATTTTCTCATTCCTAACATTAAGAACTTTACTTCTAAAACATTAAGGTTTGGTGAAATAGTGGTATGATGTTCCAATCATTTAAGAAAGTAACTAGAATGAGAAAGTATCTTAAAAATATTATTGTCTTCCTTTCGAAAAAGAAAAGAAATGGTGCAAAATTGTGAAGAATATTTGAGCTAGTATCTCGTAGTCACATAGAAAATAACAAATGAAATAATGGTGGCTTATGCGGTTGCGTTGGTTTGGTGGCTGTGTAATGAGAAGTTAAGTATGTTGTGTGAATTCATGAAGCCTATAGGTAAACTATACAAGCTGTAATATTCTTGTTGATACAAAAATAATTAATAAGGCTCGCAAAAAGAAGTAAATAATGGATGAACACAAAATTGATTGAAGTCTCAAATCAAACACACTTTTCCGAAAAGGAGGGGTGGCAGAGATGATATTGTTACGAAGTTCAATCTTCAGAGTATTTAACTTCAGCAACTCACTTACATACACACAGAACATATCTAACTTCATTGCACACACCAGATGGCCGTGTAGGTCCACGTTATTCATATTTGAATCACTCAAGAAGAAAAAACAGAGACATAAACTTTTGTTCATAATACTTGTAGTTACCATCATTTTCCCTCCACTTCTTATTCCAATGCAGAAATTCCAGTTACCCTAAAAGAAATAAAGGCACAGTTATATATATATATATATATATATATATATATATATATCTTCAAGTTTAACTAATTTGTTTAAAATAAAGTAAGCCAATACAAGGACATGCCATGACATAACGACAATTATACTCAACCCTTCTCATGTGACATGTTGTTTTATGCAGTCCCTTATTATGAAAGGGTATCTTGTAAGCATCATCAAGGCTTCTGAGTATTGTCAGTTCTATGCAGCTAATGGTTTTTATTCTGTTTTATTTAATCACCAATTTTAACTTCAATTTGGAGTGTTTTATATAAATATACAAAAAAGAAATTATCAAACACTGGTAATATTTATATCCTAAAAGGAAAGTAAAAAGTATAGTATGCATGCCATGTAGGAACACATATCTTGCACTTACCAGACGCCTTCAGGAAGAAGAAGAACTTGAGATACTCATTACTGTTTTTATGACTGATGGATTACCTGAATATATGAGAGAAAGTGAGTTGATAGCAAAAATAAATAAAAAAAAAAAAAAAAAAAAAAAATATATATATATATATATATATATATATATATAAAAGATTCAGTGGACTATATCTTTTTATTATGCAACTCAAATAAAATATTTGGCTTATATTTGAGCGTCACCAAGAAATTAGGCTTCACTATGGAAAATAGCTATAGACGGAGATCTGAGCTTATGGGTATTCGATGCCTAATGTCTTCCAAGTTCAACATAAATCATCCATGAAACAAAACCTATATATTGCTAAATAATACAATATATTCTATTTTATTTGGGGTTAGAGAAGAAAAAGGAGATTGTAATAATGCGATATTCATGCCTCAAATAAGAAAGAATATATTTTACTTCATTTAAATTTTTTAATATAATATTGAAAACCTTATTAAAAAGTATTTTATACAATATATGACATCATTGTAATAAAAAAAAAGGACAAAAAAAAAAAAAAAACTATTCAATTGGGATGCTCAATTCCTACCTGTTTTTGAAACAACTGCCGGATTGTTGCGTTGAGATTCCCGTGGAAGGTTAAATCAGAAGAATCCTTTGATGTTTTAATTCCTAAAAACATTGGCACTTTTATGATTCCTTCAGAGAAAGTTTCCATTTTAGGGCATTTGGCTACTATTACCGTTTTCAAATACGAGCAATGCAAAGTAGCATTTCCTGAATAAAACCTTACTAGCCTTGGTAAGCAATTCAGCTTAATTGATCTTAGTCGTCCAAATACCATTTCATCACAACCATCTTCATTTTCATTTTTTACAATTTCTTTGATTGATTCACACTTCTTTATACTTAAGGTCCTGAGTTTCACCAAACTTTTGAGTGTTGCAAATGTGAATAAATACTCCATCCTTTCACACTTCTCCACAGATAACTTTTGAAGATTAATGAAAGACATTGCAGACGTAGCTAATTTTTCTACCTGAGGGCACTTGTAGAGCTTTAATATTTCAAGTTTTTTCACAGTATGGTTGTACCCATGGATGCTCTAAACCAATCCACTCTAACTCATTTAGCTGTTGCAAGTATAATTGTTTCAATCTCACAAATATTGTGTCATGAACTTGAAGCTTTTGAGAGGGAAATATCTCCTTCAAACCAAAGCATTGGTGTACAAAAAGAAGTTCTAAATTGGGTACCTTGTGAAAGAAATCAAAAGGCAAAGTACCTTTCTCATTGTTATCCTCAAAGTAAACTACAAGAAATTTTAGTTTACAAAGAAGGTCTTGTGGCAAATGTGCATAGCTCATAAGCTTAATGTTTTCCTCATTGAATGCTAATGCCACGAGTTTGGGAGAAACCTAGAATTTGAAGTCAAATAAGTTCGAAAGGTAATGTGTGCTAGTTAGATACTATAAGAGGAAAATAATAATGAAAAGAAGAGAAAGTGTAAAAAGGTAAAGTTCTGATGCTTCGTTACCTTTTCAACCGACAACAAAGGTTGTTGTATCGGACTAATTGAAGCCTCTATAACTCTTTTTTGACTATCATCAAAGTCTGATGAGAACAACTTCAAATTAGGACAACATATCACAAATAAGACTTTTAACGAGGGACATTCCAGATGATGCTTTTTAGGGTAAAAGCAACTCAACAGTGGCATGTTTTCAAGACATAGAAGGGACAAAACAGGTAATTCAAACATTAATGTCGTTCCATGTTCCATTCCATCTTCCTTTCCAACTATTTCTATCAATTTCTCACACCTTTTCATTCGAAGTGTCTCAAGCTTCTCAAGATTTTTTGCAAGGAATGAAGAGAACAATGTTACTAGGCTTCCACAATCTTTAACAACCACTTCTTGCAAATTGGGAAAGCTGACAATTCCTCTGGAGTATTCTTTCCATACACATTTCAAATTTGACAATTTTTTTAAAGTAAGCTTTTTCAAACAATAAACTATTCCCTTCATCTTGACTTCACTCTCATCTATGTCAAATATTACTTGTATTGCATCAGAACTATGCACATTCAATTCTTCTAAGTTCTTCAAGTAAGGAAGTACATGAGAGGGAATTAAAAGAGGTCTATTAAATGCTGCATCAAATTCCAATTTCTTGAAACTGCCAAAAAAGTTGTCTGAAATAGCAGGTTTTTTGTGTTGAACTTTAGTCATCTCAAGATAATAGTCAAGAATCCTACGCTTTGAATAGTTGAAAAAATCCTAAGAGTCATAGAAACACAACGACAGGTTAATTGACAAGCATATGCTTCGTATTTAATTGAAATCACTTGGAATTATCTTTGATTGTTGAAAACTATATATTTGCATAATTAGTTGTGAAATCTAAAATGATCTTATATTAAATTTCACTTTTCTTTTTTATTTTCTAGTTAAATTATTAGTTTATTGTTTACTTTTTATAATGTGTGGTAACCATTCCAGATATAAAAAAGAACAAAATAACAATGAAAAAATGAAAGATGGTTAATGGTTTTAGCGTAATGAAATTAGGGATATTAAGTGGACTTGTGGGGGTTTAACTTTGAAGTAAAAGTTTGTTTTCATTTCATTTCCATATTCAATTAGTATGAACTTTTTATTTAATTTCTATAACATCCGATAACAGGTATACTTATGTCTATGTCTATCCTTGTCCTCTTACCTTTTAACATGGTTATGAAAATGACGAAGAACATGTGTATACTCATCATCATACTCAGTCTGATTACATCTTCGTCCTCGTGTCCGTTTCAATTTTAAATTACTAAAATATTTTTAATTTATTAAATCACCTAAAAAGTTTATATTAAATTTATTTTTAGGTTATACATTTGATTATGTTAACTCTTTTCTATAATTGTTTAACATCTATAATTGTTATTTGATACTCTCATTTGATATTTATATATTTATAATTTTTTTCTTAATATTTGATATTTAAAAAAATAAAATATATATATTTGACATTAAATACATGATAATATTATCTTTCCTTTATCATGATTTTTAGTTTTTTGAAAATATTATTTAATTAATATTTATAATAGACCATGAGTCTGAGAGCCTACGAGGTAGCGGAGAATTCACTTTCCAATGATGTTGTTGTGGATGGTGCATAAATTGGTAGACCTTATTGACATTGTATGAGAGTTCAGGACGTGTGATAAGAAGATACTAAAGGGGGCCGACGACAGAGCGAAATAGTGAAACATTGTCAAAAGTTGTAGTGTCATCCCAAGATAGGCGAGTAGAAGAAACCATGGGTGTAGGCTAAGATTTGAAAGTCATGCCTGATTTATGTAAAAGATCTTTTATATATTTATTTTTTGAAAGATGAAGAGAACCATCAACTGTACACGAGGTTTCTACACTAAGAAAGTAATGAAGCTTGCCAAGGTCTTTCAGGCCAAAATGCACAGGAACATGGTTGATTTTCAGGCCAAGGTCTTTCAATATTCTAATTTGGTTGATTTTGTAGAAACATTACACCTTAGATCTTTTGGAAAATATTTTAAAATCAATTCACTCCTTCTCTTCTCTTGTATTCAATCAACGTTTCTTGCAACCTTTTCTAGTTTTATATTCATATCTTTTAATCGGAATCTTCTATATATACTGGCTGAGAGCGTAGTTATCTTTTAAAAAAATTCAGACAACTGATGTAAATAAGAAATTCTAGATTTATTGTATAGGTATTACTACAACATAACATAGAATATCCTTTTTCAACTTTGATTCGGGAATCAATCTTATTGGAGTATACATAATTCCAATCAAGATTACCTAAATCATAACACTAAATGTATATATTTATTTATTTTATTGGCCTGGGTCGTTTAGTTATGTATGGTAGATGTCATTATAAAAATAATATGAACCTAAATCATAACATTATTTTTTCTTTCTTTGCTTTTATCAATTTTAAAACCTTTCTTTTTTATCTAGGAAAATGACATTTGAGTAACAATAGAAGTAAGAAAGAATGTGTCCAAAAGGTTATCTTTTGGGTTTAGCAACATTCTTTGCAAATAGGAATGGAGGGGACCATTTTGCTATTAAAGAAACTAATTTCTTGTTTTATCATTTTTATTAATTAATGCTTGTCTAATTTTTTTGATTGAATTTATTAACTGTTGGGCTAAGATTAGTTTGAATATTTATGTTTTCTTTCATTATAAAATACAAACTAAGTAATAATGTCCATAATTTCAGAATTAGTAAGAAATTAATATTTTATGACAAAAAAAATGAAAGGTAATAACTAATGTAATATTCATCTTCAGGAAAGAAGAATATATTTTGCTTTTATTTAATATTTTTAATATACTGTTGAAAATAATATTATAAATATTTTGTAGTAAGATATGACATTATTGTAGAAAACTCTGTATACAATAATAAATTAGTTATTGTTGCAAAAAGTGTGAGGTTTTGGCATAGACAAGGTCACATCATTAAAATTAGTTAGATATTAAAACATAATAATTGAATTTGGGGAATGAAGTGTTACCTTTTGGTGAAACAACCTCCGAATCGTTGTGTTGAGATCGTCGTTGAATGTTACATCAATATCCTCTGATGTTTGAATCCCCAATAAAGTTGGAGCTTTTATGACTCCTTGAGAGAAAGTTTCCATATTAGGGCATTCAGTTACCTTCACTGCTACCAAAGACGAGCATCGCAAAGTGGCATTCCCTGAATAAAAGCTCACTAAACTTGGTAAGCAATTTAGCTCAATCAATGTAAGTTGTCCGAATACTATCTCATCACAATCATCTTCATCTTCATTTTTTGCAATTTCTTTTATTGATTCACACTCCTCCACAACTAGGCTCTCAAGTTTCACCAAACTTTTGAGTGTTGTAAATGTGAATAAATACTCCATCTTTTCACAGAGCTTCACATACAACTGTTTAAGATTGATGAAAGACACTGCAAAATAAACTATTTTTTCTACTTGAGGACAGTTGCTGAGATATAATAATTCAAGCTTTTCGGAGTATGGTTGTACCCATGGGTGCTCTAAACCTACCCAATCTAACTCATTTAGCTGAAGCAAGAATAATTCTTTCAATCTCACAAGTACTGTGTCATGAACTTGAAGCTTTTGAGAGGGAAATATCTCCTTCAGACCAAAGCAGTTTTCTACAACAAGTTCTTCTAAATTGGGTACCTTGTGAAAGAAATCAAAAGGCAAAGTATCTTTCTCATTGTTATCATCCCCAAAGCACAAAGAAAGATGATTTAACTTGTAAAGAAGGTCTTGTGGCAAACGTGCATCGCTCAACAACATAATAATTTTCTCATTGAGTACCAACTTCTTCAGTTTCGGAGAAGACTAACAATTGAGGCCAAACAAATTCAAAAGAAAAATGCATAGTTGATATTAGATAGAAGTTATAGAAGGAAAATATATGATGAAAAGAAGAGAAAGCACAAAAATGTAAAAATGTTAATGCTTCGTTACCAATATTTCAACAGAGAACAAAGGTTGCTGTAGTGGGCTAATTGGAGCCTCTATAACTCCTTGATTCTCACCATCGTCAAAGTTTGATGTGAATAGCTTTAACTTAGGACAATATTGCACATGTAGCGAATATAACAAGGGACATTCCAGATGATGTTTTCCAGGATAAAAGCAACTCAAGAGTGGCATACTCGAAAAAGTTAGATGGTACAAACAAGGAAACACAAATACTGTCATCCCCGTTTCCATTGCATCTTCTTTTTCAACTATTTCTACCAATTTATCACACTCTTGTATTTCAAGTGTTTTAAGCTTCTCAAGATTTCTGGCTAGGGATACAGAAAACAATGTTACCAAGCTTCCACAACCATGAACAACCACTTCTTGCAAATTGGGAAAGCTGACAGTTCCTTCGAGGTTTTCCTTCCATACACATTTCAAATTTTGCAAGTTTTTTAAAGTAAGTTTTTCCAAACGAAAGAATATTCTCTTCATCTTGATCTCAATCTCATCAATGTCAAATATTACCTTCACTGCATTCGAACTATGCACATTCAATTCTTTTAAGTTCTTCAAGTGAAGAAGGACATGAGAGGGAATCAAAACATCTCTTTTACATGCTGCATCGAATTCCAATTTCTCTAAACAGTTAAAAAAATTATCTGGGAAAACAGGTTTGTCGTGCCGAACACCTTTCGTCTCAGGATAATCAATAAGTCTTGCATACTTTGAATATTCAAAAGAAACCTTGGAAAAGAAGAAAATGTCAGGAGTAAATGACAATCAATGATTGAATGACGATATAAAAAGTCTTTATACTTTGAGTACATTTATTTAATGAAATCCTTGTGGTATATATACCTTAGAAGAGTGATGATTATTTTATCATTATTCAGAGAGTACGATAAAGATCACAGCTTGTATAGTGAAATTATTCTAGAAATTTGGATACCAACCATACTTGATTATGCAAACAAGAAACCTAGAGCTATCAAACTAGGAAATAAATCTACTGAAATCTGTAGAAAATGACATACTTGCATGCTTCATATTATATATGCTTCTTTTCATAGTGATATAATTATCAGTTACAAACCAATTGAATGAAATTAATAATAAATATTTTAATACATACCTGATCTGTGAAATGTTTCTGCAGGGTTGCATTCAAATCACCTTCCCAATACCACTTGTCTTTTTCTTCGGCTGCAACATGTACTTTCTCTAGGTTTGGAGCACTTTGGACTTCAGATAATTTTGTCATTTGAGGGCATTCACTCACTACTAATTTTTCCAGTAGTGGGAATTTTAAGTCACACTTCTCCACATTCGAGAAACACTTGAGATTTTGTAGAGACACCAATTCTAATGATTCTAATACTTTAAACTCAATCTCTTCTACTTTTTCCTCAACATTTTCTGCAACGATTTCCACAATCATTGGACATGAACTTACTTTCATCGTTTTGAGTTGAACCAAGGTTTTAGCAGTTGAGGTTGTCATTAAATTCCTCATCATGCAGTTCCCCACTTCTAAATATCTTAAGTAACTAAAAGACACTGAGGACGACGCTAGATTTCTCAATTTTTTACATTGTAGAATGATTAAGCATTTTACCCTTTGAAGAAGCACGTCATGCTCAAAGCCAATCTCTTCAAGAGCCCACATGCAATTTAACCTAAACTCTTCAAGTTGCATAACAACACCTATTTTTTCACGTGAAATAAGATTTTCAAAACCCCAAATCCTTTCCAAGTGACAAAGTTTCAAACTTAAAATTTTCAAATTTGGAAGTCTATGAAGAAACCAAAAGAGAATTTCACTATTATTCAATCCAAACAAGGTAAGTTCTTCTAGTTTGTGCATTTTGTGAACATTAGCAATGTATTTCTGCAACCACTCTGCTTCGTTCAAGCTAAATGACATATTTTCCAAGTTGTACAACACCTAAATAAATAAATAAACTTATCAGTATCAAAGTATACGTTTGAACCATAATGTATTATTTTGCTACAAGAAATAAAATACATAACCTTACATTCTTGTCAGGCACTGCTAATTCATGCTTTTCATCTAAACAAGGCATGTTCCATATTTCCTATAGAAAAGCTCTAAAAAGTAACTTTTGTGACTTGGATCTAAACAAACTTTGTGTACCTTTTCTGTAGCTAAAACAATTGGTTGCACTGTTGAATTTATGATTTTTGAAGTCAACCCTTCCAACATGATACAATCGACTATATCCAATTCCTTTAATGCTGGCCACTCTAAAGTGTGAGCTCCTGAGTAGAAACTCCTCAAATCATTTAAGTCTATCAATGATAGAGTGTTTAAATGAGGGAACTTAAAGTTGATAGCATCTTCACTTGCATGTTTGTCCCAAGCAACAATCTCTTTCATTGCCCCACAGTCCCTTATCTTAAGGACTTCCAATTTTTCTAGGTCAATTGAAATAGAAAGTGGAAAGAGATATTTTAAATTTTTACTCTCATCAACACTTATGCTTCGCAAATTATTATATTTAAGTATTTCACAGGTGTTATCCTTCCATACGTGTATCAAATTTGGAAGCATTTCTAGAAATATATTATCCAAGTTTGTTTCAATTATATCATAAGAATGTGGAATATTTGTAAAATCAAATATGTTTTCCACCAAGTTGCAATTTGTAACTGTCAAGCTTTGAAGGTTATGAAATCTTTGCCCCATATAACAAGGAAAAATCGTAACAAGTTTATGACACTCTGTTATTATCAAAGAGTCCAAACTACGAAAGGAATGTAAACCAATATGGGAATTCCAAATGGTACCGAGGTTCTCCATGCAAATGATCTCTATTTTCTTCAACTTTGGAAAAACATCAATATACTGTTACAAACAAAAAACGATTGATAGGTGCGCAATTAAAAGACCTAAACAATTTATACAAGTAAACAACAAATGATAATATTAATCAAAATCAATATTAAATTAATCCACACACCTCTTCATTTTCTGAAGGAAATATATCCTCCATCATTTCACATTCACTTAGAAAAAGGCTTTGAAGATTCACCAAACTTCCAGCCATGGAGAGTGATAGTAAATACTTTAAATTACCACAATCTGTCACGTTCAACGTGAGCAAATTTTGAAAACAATGGTCATATTGGTCACTCCATATCTTCTGGATGTTGATTGAGGATAACTCCAACCATTCTAATTTGGGAATTGAAACCTGTAAGAACACAAAAACTCACAATATATTATTTTATTTCTTTTAAAGGAATAACAACATACAAATAAAACATTACAGACGTAATTATGATAAGGTTATTACATACCTTTTCATTGAAGAGTGGAAGGCAAGAATTAATGACCCCGTTCTCGATGTCAGTGAAAATATCTTTGTTCCTGTGTTGCTGTACTCGGTCTTGCAACGATTGTGCACTATCAGACATCTTATCAATGGTATATAAACAAGTAAATGTTGGTAAACACTTTAACGTTAAAACTCGTAACTGGGGAAACTCAATCTTGTCATCATGAGTTTGTCTTTCATCTGAAACTATCTCCTTCAAAGAATCACAATCACAGACTTCAATTGTTTCAAGCACAGTGAGGAGTCGAACCATGGAAAATGGGAAAAGGTTTCCCAATTTAACACATGCTTTAATCTTGATCACTTTTAAACTACGAAAAGATGCCTCTACAAGCCGATTGTCACATATTATCTCCAAATTATGCAGTTTGTAAAGCCATATGGACTCCAATTTGGGAAAAGTGAGTAAAGGGTAAAACCGCTCCGCAGGGTTGATAATATACTTAATGCCAAAATTGTTTACAATGGATAAATGCTTCAAATTTGGAAATCCCTCAACATTTAATTCATAGAAAATATCTTGAACATCGTTGAGTTCCCCCAACAGTAAACATTCAACATTTTTTAACAACATTTTAACCCATTTTTCTGAATGAATATCAATACCTTCTTCTAGGTTCAATGCCAAAAATTTCACCTCCTCATACTTGTCAGGGACTTTGAATTCTCCAACTTTATTCAAGTTAAGCAAGTTGAATTCACCAATGACAATCTTGTAACTTTTCAAATTGTCGAAAAACAAGTTTCGTGGAAAATGGCCAGAACTCTGAATGTGTATGTCTAGATTTTGCAACTGATTCAAGTTCCTCAACTCAGACATTCTAGCATTTCCACTATTGATATTTTCCTCAGCCTCCCATAGAATCAGATTGTCTCTGATATAAAGTTCCTCTAAAGTGTTCATCCTTGGTATGATATTGGACCTTATTTCTCTTAGTTTTGAACAATTGCTTATGTCCAAAAGCTGAAGCTTATTCAATTGCCCAAATTCAAGAGGCAAACTTTCATATTTAGACCCAGAAAGAGTAAGGATTCGTAGATTCTTTAACTCACCGATGATTGATAGGTTATTTCCTAGAGTGCATCTCTCCAAACAAAGTATTCTTAGTTTTTTTAGGCATTTAATTGATGAAGGTAAGCAAGATAGATTAACACCAGTCAATACCAACACTCTAAGTCGAACCATAGATTTAAAAAAGTCATCTGGTATTTCGAAAGATTCACTTTTATTGTCAATATGTAAGACTTCAAGTCTAGGACAATGTATACTCTCAGGAAGCTCATCATTGATGTCACAATAGTGTAAAAAAATGGCAGTGTACCTTTCAAAGTCATCTTCGTGAGGCCACTCATCAAGAATGGAATTTTTCATAAAAAACACATGTTTTTCTTTAGATGATATTGAAATAGCAACATCTCGCACAATGTCATGCATGGTGAAGCGGTCATCAGAATAACTCCTCACTAACAAACTCGATTCTTCTAGCTCATGTATAACCTCCTTCACTCTTTTCCTCGCATCTGTAATTGTGTGGACTCCTTGCAGCAAATTCAAACCAATGCAAAATTTGACCAAGTCCATAATCAAAGCATCATGTCCCATTCTTGCACAATGTAAGAAAATACACTTTAGCTGCTCATTTTTTAGATGATCGTAGCTCAACTTGATAGAGAAGTCAGTAAATCCCCATTCTTCTGTAAAACTTTGTCTTTTAATTTGTTGACAAACATCCTCCCATGCGGATAAGCTTTTATGCTTTAGTGTCCTTCCTATGGAAACTAATGCTATGGGAAATCCAGCACTCCATTTTGCAATTTCAATAGCATTCTCATCAAACTCAGAAGTTTTTACATCAGCGACTTTCTTAAGCAAAGTCTCTGCCTCTTTTTTATCAAGGACTCCCACTGAAAAAGTTGAGCTCTGTTGCACATCCATTTGATTACATAGTACTTGTTTATATCTAGATGTTAGAAGAACTTTGCCTCCTTTGTAACGCCTGAATAACTTTTCCTTTTTCATGCTATTCAAATCAACTTTGGACAACTCTTTTTTCTTTGTCTTATTGTAAGCAAAATTAGATATGTCATCGTTGTTTCCAAAATCAGATATGTTACTGACCCCTCGTTGGCTTTCATCATCATTACATGGAATCCCAAGTTTATTCAAGTCCAATCCATCCCATAGATCATCAAGGATAATAAGGGCGTTCTCCTTTTCGTTCTTTAACCTCTTTCTAATACGATCTACTCTTGCAATCTCACTTTCCCCTTCTAATCTCATTCCTAGCATGTCAGCAATTTGTCCTTGAATTTTTTTGAAATCAGGATTTCTGCTAATATTTGCTATAACCACGGTCTTGAACAACTTCTTTTCTTGAACTATCTTAGCAACTTCTTTCACTAAAGCGGTCTTACCAACACCACCAGGCCCATGAACTCCAATCATATCAACAGTAGAGTCTTCCAGTGCTTTCAAAATCATCTCCATATTTGTATTTCTAGACGGAAAGCTCTCATAGCCCATGTTTGAAAAAGTAGCATCAATGGATGGGCCTTTTTGATACGAAACATTGTCAAATCCTTTCTTCCAAAGTTCATCTCGTATGATTTCCTCTACCTTCTTTGTAGCTTCTCTGCCTAGTTGATACCTCAGTTGGAAGTTATTTGGAAAGAAACCAAGTGAGCAAATTGTCTTTGCATGATATTCATTGTGAATATAGCTTTTGTATTCTTTTATCTTCTCATCCATCAGCTTTAAGCAACCTTGAACGTCATTTTCAATTTCATCTGCATTCCTTAGTGCATCATCAACTTGATGTTGTAGCCTCTCCCTATTATGTTCCAACTTCTGAATGTAAGATTTCAACTCTTTAAATTTGTCTTTGTAATTGAAAAAGTAGCCCACTTGTCGTTTGACCACGCGTCCTACAGTTTTCACTGTACTCTCAATTGTTGTAGAGACAACTGTGTCCATATCCCTTCACAAATGAACACTTTCGTCTTGATTTTTTTAATTTTTTCATAAGTATTACAATTGCAAAATTTCAAATCATAAAAGGAAATTGATAAAAAACATCCAGTAAGCAGAACGAATTTTGATGACACACTAAAAAGTTCATATAAAGAAACATAGAAACCAAAAAATGATTATAGATATTATAATAATTTATAAAGCATTACATGGAAGGCGGAATTTAACACACTCCAGCAGTCGGTCGTGTGCCACCGCCCAAAGGAGGCAACGTCCCAACCCTTACAATTCCTCTCTTTTTTTTATCCTATTCCATCTCCAAATAGGATTTTCTTTTTCTTTTTCTTTAATTTGTGGTCCCTCTTTTGTTGAGAGCGGTAGCTTTATTTTTTTTATCTTTGTTGGTGTTTAGGAATAAAAGGTAGAAAATTAAATAAGGGAATAAAATACTGAAGGAGAAAAATATATTAGGTAAAATAACGCAGAGCAAGATATCATTATCTTTCTTACAATATACTCTTAACTGGAAAAAAAAAATTTCTTGTCTGTGTGTCATGCGGTTGGTACAGTCACTCTCAACCAGCCAACCCAAGCCCCCAATTAATATTGCAAGGAAAGTGCAGCAGCCAAGACTTTTTCCAGTGACCAGATAAGCGCTAACTACTAGACCAGAGAAGTTCTTTAGTCATATTATCATTTTTATTAAACTTATTATTATTAACATAATTTATACATATTAATATTATATTCATATTATTAATATTATATTCATATTATTAATATTATATTCATATTATTAATATTATATTCATATTATTAATATTAATATTGTTAATAATAATAAATATAATAAAAAATCATAATAAAACTAAAGAATTTGCTTGGTGTAGTGGTTAAATTTTCTTTGCGTTATTTGAAGGAAACTGATTTCAAATCCCATTAATTGCAAAATTTATATTTTGGTGCCAAAATTTACATACGGATTTTGATCCGTATGTAATAATCCGTATATAATTCGCGTTTTTCTTGTAGTGAACAACTTGAGCATCTACCTCTTTCACCTGATTTTTGTTTTTGCATATCACTACTTCATGTCCATGTTGGTTGCATTTGGAACATTTGACATCAGGTCTTCTCCAACATTTGAATGGTGGATTCTTTCCACAGTGTTGACAAGATGGATAGGTTTCTTTAAGCCTTCTCCTTTTCCCTTTTAGTGATTGCTAAATGAATTCTCTTCATTTGCTCTACAATTGGTGTTGAGGAATAAAACAAAGCAAGATATCCATTTGATGTACCTTTCTATCTCGAGGTATGTCAACAAGCTCCCAAGTTTTGTTCTTCTCAATCATATACAACTTAGCCATGGTTGTTTGCCTTTCAATTATTTAGGAGTGCGTATCTTTGATGGTGCTCCAAAGAGTCGTTTTCTGCAACCTTTGGCGGATAAAGTCAAATTGAAGTTAGCATCTTGGAAAGGTAAATCTCTTAGCATGATGGGTCAGATTCAATTGGTCAATACGGTGATTACGGGAATTCTAGCATATAGTTTTAATTTGTATAAATCGCTTGTTTCTCTACTTAAGCAAGTTGAGCAGTGGTGTTGAAATTTTATATGGACTGAATATATTTTGAAGAAAGGCATAGTTACTGTTAATTGGGCTACGATTTGTTCTCCCCTTGAGAATGGAGGTTTGAAGATTATTAACCTTCACCATGAAAATAATGCTTATATTTTTAAGCTTGCTTGGAACTTTACTTATAGCAACAGGTCTTGGTCTTTGCTCTTGAAAGTCATGGTTCTTAAATCAAAATACAAGTTTAAAATTGTTTATAGATCCTCGTGTCTTTGGCCTGGAATTAAGCAGTTTTATTCTACTATACTTTAATATACTTCTTGGTACAGGTTCTTTTATTAATTTCTGGAATGATAAATGGTGTTCTACTACTCCTTTAGCACATATTGCAGGGTTATTTGATGGTATTAGCATTCCAGATACAGTTTCTCAGTTTTGGACAGGTTGGGATTGGAATATTTTGTTGTGTTTAGAGCAGATGCCTCATCTTTTTAGTCATATCATGGTTAGGGCAAATCATGATGTTCTTAATTGGATTCTAGATAAGTCATATCATTTTTTTTTTGAATGCCCTAATGCTTTGTATATTTGGAGTTGGGTTCGACATATTTTTCCTACTTCTCTTTTCTCTAATAAGGATGATCTTTTTTCTTTTATTAAGAGTGATGGTAGTCCTTTGGATAAATTGATTAAGCTTGTTGTGATAACTTTTTCTATTTGGATGTTATGGTGTATGAGGAATTATGCTCGTTTTCAAGATAAGATTGAGGTTTCTAGAGCTATTTCAGTTATTAAAGATTTAACTTGTCTAGTGGGAAAGTCGTTTAAAGCTTCAATGAAGAATGATATGATGGATTTTAGTGTGATTAATTTTTTTGGGTATTAATACTCTTCTTCCTGTTAGATGGGAGTTTCCTTCACCAGACTAGGTTAACATTAACACCGATGGGGCTACTAGGGGTTATCGAGGTCTTGCCACTTGTCGAGGTATTTTCCGTGGGAGTATGGGGGAGTTTATTGGACCTTTCTCTGCGTTTCTTGACGTTCAAACTGCTTTGGTTGCTAAATTTTATGGAGTTATATATGCTTTGGAGGAAGCTCAAAAGTTGGGACTTACTAATGTTTGGCTGGAATATGATTTTTCCTTGGTTTGTGTTGCGTTTACTACTAGGACAAATGTTCATTGGATGTTTCGTAATCGATGGAATACTTGTCTTAATTACTGTAGAAAAATCAGGTTTAGGGTTACTCATATTTTTCGTGAAGGGAATGCGTGTGCTGATAAGTTGGATAATTTAGGATTTATTCATAAAGAATCCTTTCATTGGTATAATAGGCTTCCATCTAGTCTGTTCTTAGAATTCTTTATTAATATGTATAGTCTACTTATGTATCGTTTTTGTTAACATATGGGTTTTGGTCTAGTCCCCCATATTTTTGTATTTTTTTTTAATAATACTCTTTTCATGTGATGGCAAATGATTGTTGTTACTTGAGGTATTAGCCTAGTTGAGATGTCAAGTAGCATAGTGATGCCTAACATGAAAGTTTTTTATAAAAAAAACATCCTTAAAATACTCACTACTACAAAATATAAAAACAACGACCATTTATTTAATGCATTTTTACGGTCAGACATTGTCATTCAAAATGCGGTGACATTTTTTAAATTAACTTGATTTAATAATGCAGCTATTACAAATAGTTGCATTCTTAAATAAAGCACTTTATTTAAGAATGCGGCTTTACCTAATCCGCATTCTTAAAGCAAAGTGCTTTGTTTAAGAATGTGACTTTACCTAATAGCCACATTCTTTAAACAATTTTTACCCTAACACTGAAGCGCGCCACTTACTCTTTCATACTTGCTTTCTTCTCTGGCGCTTCGTTTTCTCTTCTGTTTCTGCTTGTGCTTCCTCTTGTCTTCTGCAAGCCTTCATCGTCTTCTTCGTGACATTGTAAGTTCGTTTCGAGCTTTTCTTCTTCTTCACCATTGGTTTATATATTTTTTTCGTTTCTTTTATTTGTTTCTTTCTTGCATTGGCGAAGGTCTCCACTGTTTCATTGGCTGTTTTTGGGTTTATGTTGTGTCGTATATGTTTTGTCACTGTTGTCGTCTCCTTTTCTCACACCCCCACTCCCATCGAAATATTGCATCGTCGCAACTACCGGAAAACAACCCTGCGCCATCACCGTCCAACGCAAGCGCATTCACCATTGACTTCTGCCCCACAAAAGTGCTCACCAACACGTGTTGTTTCGCCTTGTAGTCCCTTCTCCAAGTAGGGTTTAGGGTTTTAAGTTTTTTTTTTAATTTTAAATAAGAATGTGGTTATTTACCATAATCGTCCTTATAAATATGCATTTAAAAATGTGGCTAAATAGTCGTCTTCTTCTCTGTTGGACATAAGACTACGTGTATATCAAATGAGACTAAAAAACAAGGGTTTTAAAATAAAAATAACTGCCTTCTTATAACTTTTATGTACCAGTGACTCTACATTTATTTATTATTTTTCTGATAAAAAAAACAATTTAGATTTTAACAATAACCAAACAAGAAAAAGAGACTCAAAATATCATGGCTAATAAACCGTTTTATATTTAAAAGGATTTGCATAATGAATCATGACTTTAAGAAGATATTAATATTTAACAATAAATAGATATATCAATAAGCATAAGAAGTAAATTAAAATAAAATTGTCATGACTCTGTTTTAAAATTCATATTAACTTTAGACTTACAAAATCTATTAATAAATTAATAGAAAATGATAAGTTTTTAAATATATAGGTTATTCTTAAGTTGAAATTTTGAAGGGACGTGGAATTTTTGTGCAAAAGGATTGAAGCCTTTCGGATTGACATAAAAAGAAACAACAAATAAAGCTTTACATTCATAACAGGAGTAAAAATTGAAAAAAAATTAACATAAATTTTACCTGACTGGTTGGGTTCTCACACAAGCTTCATCTTTGAAACATTAACCTTATAATAGCTCAAACAATTCCAACCAGATGTAACCTAGTATATATGTGTAGTCATAATATGTCAGGTAAGAGTAATATTTTTGGAAATAATAAAAATGATTAAAATAAATTGGAAATAAAAAATAAGAAATAAGCTATAAAGATTTATATTAGATTGATGTTACCTTGTATGAATTTGATAGGGTTCCTGGATAAAGAAGATGTTGTGGAGTTGGTAAAATACTTGAGAAAGGCCTGTAATTAAGAAAAGTTGAAGTTAAATAATGAAAAAGGAAGGAAGAGAGAGAGAAAGTTTGTATGTTGAGTGTACTGTGAGAGAAGAACTTACAGATTGTGTTGGATTGAGGTGATCAAACAAAAAGAGTTTTTCCAGAAGATGAGATTGAAGGAGATTTAGTTGCAAGCTTTAAGACCATGTGAGAGTGTTAGTGTTGCTCTGCTATGGAAGATAAAGGAGGATGAATGTATGTCTACTTCTCTATAGTCCCTCTGATTCGTTGTGATATAAATAAACTGGAAATAAAAAATAAGACATAAGCTGTAAAGATTTATATTAGATTGATGTTACCTTGTATGAATTTGATAGGGTTCCCTGAAGAAAGAAGATGTTGTGGAGTTGGTAAAATAGTTGGGAAAGGCCTGTAAGTTGAAGTTAAATAATGAAAAAGGAAGGAAGAGAGATATGAGAAAGTTTGTATGTTGAGTATACTGTGAAAAGAACTTACAGATTGTGTTGGATTGTGGTGAATGAGTTTCTCCAGAAGATGAGATTGAAGGAGATCTAGTTGCAAGCTTTAAGACCATGTCAGAGTGTTAGTGTTGCTCTGCTATGGAAGATAAAGGAGGATGAATCTGTGCCTAATTCTCTGTAGTCCCTCTGATTCCTTGTGATATAAAACTTTTTACAAGGAACCATGGATTTTAGCTCCGTAAAGTTTTTAGAGTTGTTGTTGATTAGAGATGTATGGTGTTTAAAATAATAAAAGTAGTTGATGATATGCAATGATTGCACCCATTTATGAATTAAAAAGTAAAAAATAAAATAAAATAATCATTCCCTAAAAAATTATTGATGATATACAATGATTGCACCCATTTATGAATTAAAAAGTAAAATAAAATAATCATTCACTGAAAAAATTATTGTATAAAAATTAATTTTAGTGTTAGTAAATAATCCTCCAGGAGGTAGATTGGGGCGTGGAGATCAGTTCTTCATGACACCATCAATAATTCAATTCATCTTTAATTAGTAAATTAAGAAGCACTGGAGCTCATAGCATCTTCAGGTGTGATGTGTGAAGGAAGAGTTTTCTTCTTTTTTTTCTTATCAGCAAACTAAATTCAATAAGAAAGAGAAGGTAGAATAGAAGGAGTTGGGTAAAATTGAATGTTGTTTTGAGGTAACTTGTTGGTTATATTTTTGGGTATGTTTTTTTTTATTTTTTTCACTTTATGGTTGTTCTGCTCCAATCATAAAGGAGAGTTTTTTTTGTGGATGATATAGAAAGTCTACTTGTGGTTATTGTATATGGGTTGGAATAGCCCTGAAATATTCTTTTTAATTTTATTTATTTATTGGTGATAAAAAAAAAGTTTGGTTGTGTAGGGTTTGATGATGAAGTTGGATGTTTGAAGCATGAGAAGAGGCAAAAAGGTGAGTGAGTGTATGAGAGTGCTGATAGAGTTTGAGAATGAATATGAGGATTGGTAAGGATAAGGAGAATGGATGTAAGGGCTAGCTGTCTCTAGATCTGATGTAGAATAAGTGTTCATTTTAAATTTATAAAAGTTAGCTTGTAAATCTAAAAATATTTAAAAATAACTAGTTGTAACATAAAGTAATAGCATTCATTCTTAGAACAAAGTGGAGAGACCTATAGGGTGGTAGGTGTCTATGCAAATATTTGTTTTTTTATCAGTAAATAATAAAATAAATTAGTGAGATAAGTATTTCAATCCTTATAAAAACTTTACAACCAACCATCATGCTTACACATCCATAAATATTAAAAACCCAATTCACCCTAACAAAACATGACTTTTAAAGATAAACTGCATAAAAACAGAACCCAAAAAAGCTAGCTACATTAGAGAATTAAAAAACAGAATTATGCATTTAAATCAGCCTAAAAAAATTAGTGATTAATTCTTGGGCTTAGATGGTAGCTTTAGCCTGGTTCTAGCTTCACTAGCTTCACATTCCAATTCCATCATAGTCTTACAAGCTATAGAACTAGCAACTAACCACAAGTGTTATATAAGAAACTATGGATAGAACAAAAATTAGCTATAGAATCCACCACCCAAAAGCGTTAAAAACCATAGCAGGGAAAGTAGATTCCACTTGTGGAATGGATGCAGCTATCTTCCTTAGACTTTCAAAACAGCACCTTCAATCTTAAGATTTCCCTGCTGAAGAAAGAAACCAAGTTGCAAATATTCATTTTGTTTGTGTACTACGCAAGAGGCACTCGTTGAGCTCGTTGAAGGTGCCAAGGATCTATTGTATTGGCTATGAAATATACCATAAAAGTTTTTATACAAGGCTTCGAGACATCTCTTAAATACTTCAGTTATATTTATTTTTTTATTTTTTATAAAAAAATTTAATTATATCTGAAATTTAATTAAAATTAAAAGAGAACAGGTGAACAATAAATAGTTATGGAGAACATAAATTTGATTTTAATGTAAATAAAAGTCTAAGAAAAAGTAGAACTGAATTTGAATCTTCCCAAAGTGTTTCTTTATCTCATATTGTTGTTGTGGTTTGTTCTCGGACTCGTATCACGGCAGTGTTGGGTTTGGGCTCACTTCCTATGTGAAGGCCCATTCCAACATTAATCTTTAGGGTTTTTTCAAATAAGGGCAGAGCCAGCACACACAGGAGAGAGAGAAAAAGTGAGAAAAAAGATTAAAGAGAGAGAAAGTTTCGTTCAGCAACTTCCGGCCACCATCGACTCTTCGTTAACCGTTGGATCGGGCTGAAATTTTGTCAGCAGGTTTATACTGTGTGTAAATTCAATCTGACCGATCGGATCTTGCAGAAGGTGTTTGAGCAGAGAGAAATTCATCTCACACTGCAGCAGCGTTTTTCAGCGTTTCTTTTGAGAACGGGAATTTTCAGATTGCTGCTGCGGTTTCTTCCACCGTTGGATCGGGCTGAAATTTTGTCAGCAGGTTCATACCTCGTGGTTCTTCAGTTTAACCGTTCGGATTGTTCAAAGATCACTGGAAAAGTGACATATAGGCCGCGTACGGTAACTGCAATTTGTGAATTTTTCAGGTTCCTTGTTCTCTGTTTTCATCTCTGTTGTATTGGTATTTGGCTGGTCATTGAGCACAAATTGTGCTGTGATTTGAGTCTCTTGTAACCATATTTTTGATCATAGTGGAACCTTGATTGACTGGCTTGTGCCCGTGGTTT
The DNA here is from genome assembly GCF_051622355.1 of Phaseolus vulgaris. NCBI lineage: Eukaryota > Viridiplantae > Streptophyta > Magnoliopsida > Fabales > Fabaceae > Phaseolus > Phaseolus vulgaris. The sequence continues at coordinate 6,694,943 of NC_143505.1, forward strand.
TTACTTCTCACATTGAGAAGGTTTTCCACGTTAAAATTCTTGTGTCTTCTTGAAGTGTGTTTTGTGTTGGTGCCATTATTTGCTATTGCTCCTCACAGATTCTTGCAAGTTGGGAAAATTGTTATCTGCTGCGTATTGCTCTTGTTGAGATATTATTGTTATTATATTGAATTTCCCATCAGAGTGGTATCAGAGCTCCTTGGTTGGGGCTATTTGACTGCTTGAATGATGGAGGCAAATACAAATAAGATGGTCTGTTTGAACGACACTAACTATCACTTATGGAAGGGAAAAATGAAGGATCTGCTATTTGTGAAGAAATTGCATCTTCCTGTGTTTGCTACTGAAAAGCCAAAAGACAAGACTGATGAAGAATGGAAGTTTGAGCATCAGCAGGTTTGTGGTTTTATTCGTCAGTATGTTGAAGATAATGTTTATAATCACATTGCTAATGAGGAAGATGCAAAATCCCTGTGGAAGAAGATTGAGACTTTGTATGCTTCTAGTACAGGAAACAATAAATTATATTTGTTGAATTCCTTGATGAATTTGAGGTATTTCTATTTCAGATCACTTAAATGATTTTCAGGGGTTCCGAGATCAATTGTCTCAAATGGGCATCAAATTTGATGATGAAGTGTTGGGACTATGGCTACTGAATACTCTACCAGACTCTTGGGAAACATTTCGGGTTTCAATTACAAACTCATCTCCTGATGGTGTTGTCTCCTTGGAAAATGTTAAGAGTAGTGTTCTTAATGAGGAGATGAGAAGGAAGGCTCATGGTACTTCATCTCATTCCGAGGTACTTTTCACTGAAAATAGGGGGAGAAGTCAGAAAAAGGAACTGAAAGGGAGTAAACAGAATAGCAGAAGTAAGTCCAAGTCCAGATACAAAAATGTGGAGTGTCATTATTGTCACAAAACCGGGCACATTCAGAGAAACTGTTTTCTTTGGAAAAAGGAGAACAAGGATAAGAAAGGAAAGCAGAAGGAGAAACATCATGACAATGATGATCGTGTTACTACTGCTATTTCTGATGATGATCTTATTATTCTTCGTGACCATGATTCAGTTAATCTTGTATCAGATGAGAGCATGTGGATAATTGACAGTGGTGTTACATTGCATGTTACACCAAGGAAGGAGTTCTTCACATCTTACACTTCTGGTGATTTTGGAGTGTTGAAGATGGGTAATGATGGTTAATGATGGTGTGTCTAAGGTAATTGGTATTGCTGATGTTTGCTTGCAAACCAATATGGGAATGCAGTTGTTGCTTAGAGGAGTCAAACATGCTCCAGATGTCCGCTTTAATTTGCTTTCTGTGCAGATGCTTGATGATAGTGGTTTTGAAAATCACTTCGGTTTAGGAAAGTGGAAACTCTCTAGAGGTAATCTCATCGTGGCCAAAGGGGACAGAATCAGTAAACTATATTGGACAAAAGCTTTGGTTGCTAAAGACAGTGTGAACGCCATGGATATGGACGCTTCTTTGTGGCACCGAAGGCTTAGTCATATCAGTGAGAAGGGGCTGAATTGTTTAGCTAAAAAGGATGTGCTTTCGGGATTGAAGAATGCAGAGTTGGAGAAATGTTCTCATTGCATGGCTGGTAAGCAGACCAGAGTATCCTTCAAGAAGCATCCTCCCTCAAAGAAGTCAGAGTTGCTTGAATTGGTGCATTCTGATGTTTGTGGCCCATTGAAGGTAAAGTCATTTACTGGTACAATTTATTTTGTTACCTTTATTGATGATTGTTCCAGGAAGCTTTGGGTTTATGCTTTGAAGACAAAGGACCAAGTTCTAGCGAAATTCAAAGAATTTCATGTTTTGGTCGAGAGACAGTCAGGCAAGAAGCTGAAATGCATTCGTACTGACAATGGTGGTGAGTATTGTGGACCGTTTGATGCTTATTGCAAGCAACACGGTATCAGACATGAAAAGACTCCTCCTAAAACTCCTCAGTTGAATGGCTTAGCAGAAAGGATGAACAGGACACTAATAGAAAGAGTCAGGTGTATGCTTTCTAAAGCAAAGTTGCCTAAGCACTTTTGGGGTGAGGCTTTGTACACTGCAGTGCATGTTATTAATTTGAGTCCTGCAATTGCTTTGAATGCTGAGGTGCCAGACAAGGTTTGGTTTGGCAAGAATGTCAAGTATGATCATTTGCGAGTCTTCGGTTGTAAAGCATATGTGCATGTTCCTAAGGATGAGAGATCCAAGTTGGACGCGAACACAAGGCAATGCATCTTCATTGGTTATGGTCAGGATGAATTTGGCTACAAGTTCTTTGATCCGGTTTAGAAGAAGGCAGTGAGAAGCCGTGATGTGAAGTTCATGGAAGATCAAACCATTGAAGATATTGATAAGACAGAGAAGATAACATCTGAGACAGATAATAGATTGTCTAATGTCGATCCAGTTCTGAGTGATGAACAACATGATGATGTTGATGATCAGCAACTTGGAGATGCTTTTGATGTTCCTATTGATGACAGTGAAGAGGAACATGGGATGTCACAAGATGAGGATCTTGGTGATGCTCCTGAACCACCTCAAGTTCAAATTCGGAGGTCTAATAGGTAGGGGAACCATCTACTAGGTATCCTTCTGATGACTATGTTACCTTGACGGATGAAGGAGAACCGGAGTGCTATCTTGAAGCCATGGAAAGTGAAGAAAAGAAAAAGTGGTTGGATGCAATGCAAGATGAAATGAAGTCCTTGCATGATAATCACACTTTTGACTTGGTGAAATTGCCAAAAGACAAGAAGGCTCTGGAAAACAGGTGGATTTACAGGGTAAAGCAAGAAAGCAATTCCACATCTCCAAGGTATAAAGCCAGATTGGTGGTGAAAGGTTTTAGACAGAGAAAAGGCATTGATTTCAATGAGATTTTTTCTCCTGTGGTGAAGATGTCATCCATTAGAATTGTGCTGAGTTTGGCTGCTACTCTTGATTTAGAGGTAGAGCAAATGGATGTTAAAACTGCTTTCCTTCATGGTGATTTGGAGGAAGAGATTTACATGAAGCAACCTGATGGTTTTCTTGTTGAAGGCAAGGAAGATCATGTGTGTAGGCTGAGAAAAAGTCTATATGGCTTGAAGCAAGCTCCTCGTCAATGGTACAAGAAGTTTGAGTCTGTTATGTGTGAGCAAGGCTACAAGAAGACTACTTCTGATCATTGTGTGTTTGTTAAAAAATTTGCTAATGATGATTTCATTATCCTGTTGTTGTATGTTGATGACATTCTTATTGTTGGGAAAGATATTTCCATGATCAACAGGTTGAAGAAGCAATTGAGTGAGTCATTTGCTATGAAAGACATGGGAGCTGCTAAGCAAATTCTTGGTATAAGAATCATGCGTGATAGGCAAGAGAAAAAGCTTTGGTTGTCACAGGAGAACTATGTTAAAAGAGTGCTACAGAGGTTCCAGATGGAAAATGCTAAGGTGGTAAGCACTCCTCTTGCTACCCATTTTAAATTGAGTACAAAACAAAGTCCTTCTTATGAATATGAAAAGTCAGATATGCAACGGATTCCTTATGCATCTGCTGTGGGTAGCTTGATGTATGCAATGGTGTGTACAAGACCAGATATTGCACATGTTGTTGGTACAGTCAGTAGATTTATGTCTAATCCAGGTAGAGAGCATTGGAATGCTGTGAAATGGATTTTAAGGTATCTTCGTGGTACGACTTGTTTGAGGCTTTGTTTTGGAGGTGATAAGCCTACCCTTGTGGGTTACACTGATTCTGATATGGGTGGAGACATAGACTCTAGAAGGTCTACCTCAGGCTACGTGATTAAATTTGCAGGTGGAGCTGTGGCATGGCAATCCAGATTACAGAAGTGTGTTGCATTGTCCACTACTGAGGCAGAGTTCATTGCCATTACAGAAGCTTGCAAGGAGTTGTTGTGGGTGAAGAAACTCCTGCAAGAGCTTAGTTTTGTTCAAGACAAGTACTTGCTATTTTGTGATAGTCAGAGTGCAATTTATCTTGGTAAGAATTCAACTTTCCATTCTAGGTCCAAGCATATTGATGTGAGGTATCATTGGATACGCGATGCTTTGGAAGCTAGGTTACTGGAGTTGGCAAAAGTTCATACAGATGATAATTGTGCTGATATGATGACAAAGTCACTACCGAGGAGCAAGTCTGAAACTTGTTGCAAGATTGCCGGTTTGGCAATCATCTCCACATAGTTGTGAGGGGGAGATTTGTTGGGTTTGGGCTCACTTCCTATGTGGAGGCCCATTCCAACATTAACCTTTAGGGTTTTTTCAAACAGGGGCAGAGCCAGCACACACAGGAGAGAGAGAAAAAGTGAGAGAAAAAGAGAGAAAAGATTAAAGAGAGAAATTCATCTCACACTTACAGCTACCATCGACTCTTCGTTAACCGTTGGATCGGGCTGAAATTTTGTCAGCAGGTTTATACTGTGTGTAAATTCAATCTGACCGATCGGATCTTGCAGAAGGTGTTTGAGCAGAGAGAAATTCATCTCACACTGCAGCAGCGTTTTTCAGCGTTTCTTTTGAGAACGGTAATTTTCAGATTGCTGCTGCGGTTTCTTCCACCGTTGGATCGGGCTGAAATTTTGTCAGCAGGTTCATACCTCGTGGTTCTTCAGTTTAACCGTTCGGATTGTTCAAAGATCACTGGAAAAGTGACATATAGGCCGCGTACGGTAACTGCAATTTGTGAATTTTTCAGGTTCCTTGTTCTCTGTTTTCATCTCTGTTGTATTGGTATTTGGCTGGTCATTGAGCACAAATTGTGCTGTGATTTGAGTCTCTTGTAACCATATTTTTGATCATAGTGGAACCTTGATTGACTGGCTTGTGCCCGTGGTTTTTACTTCTCACATTGAGAAGGTTTTCTATGTTAAAATTCTTGTGTCTTCTTGAAGTGTGTTTTGTGTTGCTGCCATTATTTGCTATTGCTTCTCACAGATTCTTGCAAGTTGGGGAAATTGTTATCCGCTGCGTATTGCTCTTGTTGAGATATTATTGTTATTATATTGAACTTCCCATCAGGCAGCAGAGAAGACGAAGAGTTTTTCTTCAGGGAGTGTTTCTACCGAAAATTAATTTGGGCAGTGTAAAGAGAAAGAAATTGGTTTTAAGTCCTCAAACGGAAGAAATTGGTTTTGAGGTTAGGGAAGGCGATGAACAGAGGGAACAAAACCTCATTCTTGAAGGTGCAGGCACAAGATTCTGCAGCGGAGTAAGAGAAGGGAGTGGAGTGATTGAAGAAGAGTCGGTCACACCACAAAGGGTTCTGAGACATAGAAGGTGGCAAGTTTTTTCAGGTTTGGAAATTCTCCATTTGGAGCAAAACAGTTCATCCAGATTAGTCTCAAAATTTATTTACCAAACTGTTTCTGATAGCAAGATTAATTGCAATAGACGTTTTTGGGTCTACTTAGATATCGGTGAACCAATTAAACTCTGGGAGTTGGGGAAGCAAATCGGTATAACATGTTGCAGGGACGAGGAATAAGTAATTAGTAAATTGGAACGAATGGAAGATAGAGATCAAGAGGGTAAGATTAGAAGTGTGGATGGGAATCAAAATTATGTCTTCTGATAATTGTAAACTTCAACATAAGAGCGTACTAAAGCTAGGTATCTGCAACAAATTATTTCTAAAGAAGACACAAATCTCGTGTGTTTACAAGAAACTAAAACTAATGAAATGGCCGATACAAGATGTTTTACCATGTGAGGGTATAATAATATAGGATGATGAAGGGGAAAATGGTGTTGGAAGCATACTAACAATATGACACAAAGAAGCTTTTCAATGTGATGATCATGAAGTTGGAAAAGGTTTTATTTTTGTTAATGACAAACACCTAAAATCAAACACACAAGTATCAACTGTTAATGTGTATGTTTCATGTAATCCGCAAGACAAGGTTGCACTTTGGGAGGAATTAACATGTATAAAAGAAGTCCAAGAGAATATCACTTCAAATGTTAGATAAATTGAGGAGTTGGAGGAAAAGGATGATATTAGGGAGCTAGAGGACAATTTAAAGTTAAAAAGAATGGAATTAGTTAGTCAATTGAGTATTGTTGAGAAAAAGATTGAGTCGTTGTTATGCCAAAAGGTGAGGATGAGCTGGCTTATACATGGTGATATGAACTCAAAATATTTATTAGATGAAGAAGTATGAGAAGAGGATGTAAGAAGAGATGGAAAAAACTCTTTGAAGAAATATTCAGTGCAACAAAAGATTTTGGAGTAAGGTCCTTAATGTTAGGTTTAATAGTGCCAAAGTTCAAGAGGGGGGGGGGGGGGTGAATTGACCTTTTAAATCTTTCTCGCAGAATCAGTGTTTAACACAGTTTACAGAAAATAAATCGATTTAAGTGAAAATGAACAGATTTATTTTGGCACTGTTTGTGTTTGAAAAACGTTTATACAGCAAGGTTAATCACAAGATTATGCAGATAGATTTTCCAGATGCACACACACTGATATTAGAACGAAAACTAGTGAAACACAAAACAACAAACTTCAATTTCAAGCAAGTGATTAAGGTTCGATTGATAGCATGCCAATTAATTGAGTAACCTTTACAATCAACCTGTTCCAGTGACTTTTAACAAATTATAAGTGTTCTTCTTGAAATCAAACAGTTTTCCAGAAATTAAGAACAGTGAATCACAGAACAACAAGCTTCAATTTTAAGCAATTGATTAAGGTTCAATTAATAGCTTTGACAATTTCTTGAGCAACCTATCACAATCAATCTGTTCCAGTGGCTTTTAACAAATTTTTATATGTTCTTATCAGAATCAAACAACTTTCCCAGAAATTAAGAACAGGATGAAACGAGCCCAGAAAAAACAGATTTATTAATGATTGAACAGATTTATTTCTTTGTTGTTTTAACAGTTATGCAAAAACTTAAGTGCAGAGATTAAAAGAGAATGAACACGAGGCAATTATACTGGTTCACTCCACTGAGCTACATCCAGTCTTCACCTAAACCAAGGTGAAGTTCACTAAATCACAATACAAACAAACTAAATTCCCACTGTTCTTGAAACCTACAAGAACGTAGGTACTCTTGCTGAAAAAACCTATTTCAGCTCACACACACTCTTCAAGAAAACCTATCAAGAAGAGTGTTCAACCAAACTATTACAAGAAATGAAAAGTGAAACGACTACACCTGATTGAGGATACAAAGATCTGCCTTAAACCAGTAGGCAAGATTGCTAGAACAGTAGCAGCACCTCACACCAAGCTTTTGGAACCAAACAAGAACAAGCACTTTGTGATTTTCGAAATCTTTGAAGAACAAATGCTAATCCTTTGTAAACTCTTAATTCTCTATTGTAAAACTTGTTTTTACAAATGTATGAACGATGTTTAAACTCAGAAACAAGTTTTCATTTTATAGAAAACCAACTTATAACAGAATTTTAAAAAACAGTTAAAGCTGTTATAAAATGAACATATTGAAAATAAAATGAACAGATTTATTTTCAAAAAGCAGTTAGAGAATTTGTTAAGTAAGGAGACTTAGTCAACCATTCTGGTGCAGAGATAAAACTGAAAAACGTTTAAGCTTGACATGGCACCAGAGACAAAAAAGAATCTATTCATTTACAGATGAACAGATTTATTTTTTCAAAACGAAAACAGAAAAGCTTAACTATTTAAACACAGTCGTTTTGAAAGGTAGAAGACTTAGTCAAAATACATGATGCACAAAATCTAATTTTCACAAGACTTAGCCAAGGCATCAGTTTAAAAAAGAATTTGTTTATTTAGAAAAGAACAGATTTATTTTTATGCAGTAAACGTGTTTTTTGTAAAACATGTGAAAAACAGTTTAAGAAAACTTATGTTTGTTCTTATCACATGGCCAGTGGTTATGAGGTGAGTTACTCAGCAAAAAGCCCACTCTTAAACAACCTCTAAGCACTACCTAAGACACACTTAAAGCAAAGCAAAATACACATGAAATGTACATAGAAGTCTTCATAAACGCATGTCTTGAAGGAGCAACAACCATCTTCAACACTTAAAACTATTTTTATTGAGGAAAATGTAAGCCTAATATTCAATTTTATAGAGGATGAAGTTAGGGCAGCGATGTGGCAGTGTGACGACTCAAAAAGCTCGGGACTTGATGGTTTTAATTTAAACTTTATCAAGAATAGCTGGGAATCTCTTAAAGAATATATTATGTCAATGGTAATCCACCTCCAGAACACGGGTAATATTCCAAAAGAGTGTAATGACTTATTCATAACATTAGTAGCTAAAGTTTGGGATCCCCTAAAGTTGGACCATTTTAGACCGATTTCATTTCTTGGAGCTTTGTATAAAATTATTTCTAAAGTGTTATCGTGTAGGTTGCAAGGTTGTTAAACTTGCGAGTCTACGTAGACTCGTGGGAGCTCCGTAGACTCGTAAGAGTTTACTTTCATATTAAAAATAAATTAATAGTAAATAACTACATTTAGTCCTGAATGAAAATACATACATCATTTTGCTGCTTAATTAAATAAAATAAAAATCAAATTTAGAACCTATCTTCTATTCTGCAGCCCAATAAAAAAAACATAACCCTAATCCCCTAAATCACACTACATAAAAATGCAACCCTAATTTCACACCACCATCTCTAACCTTATACAAAGAAACGTCACTAACCGCATGAACCACCTACAACCAGCTAACTCAGACCAGACTCGCGATTTTACTCTGATTTTACCAATTCACTCCGAGTCTTCCGAGTTTACTCAAGATTCGAGTATACAACTGAGCTAACTCGCTAAGAGCATGTGGACATGTAAACTCAGACGAGTCTACGAGTTGACTTGCGAGTTTAACAACCTTGGTAGGTTGAAGAAAGTATTACATGGTGTTATTGATGAATATCAATTTGCTTTCTTGAAAAAAAGAGGGATGTTGGACAGGGTAATTACAGCTAATGTGGTTGTAGAATATCTCAGGAGGCTTGGTAAAAGTGGGTTGTGTATCAAAATGAACTATGAAAAGACATATGACTTAGTTAAGTGAGTTTTTTTTCAATATGATACAATGTTTAGGCTTGGTTTCAATGACAAATGAGTCACTAGGATCAAAGGATGCTTGTAATCAGTATCAATGTCAGTTCTGGTTAATGGTAGTTGACGCTAGAATTTAAACCAACTAGGAATTTGAGACGGGATAACCCTTTAACTCCTCTTTTTGTTCATAATGTGATTAAGAAATTAGCTGGATTTGTAAGAGAAACTATTAAGGCTAATCTACTTAAAGAGATGAAATTAAAAAGGATAAAATTAAGCAATCCTAACACGACAAGAAATAATATCAATAACTTTAAAAAAAAAAAAAATGACACTAAATAGTTAAAAACGTTAACCCAGTCTCCCCACACTAACTCAATGGACATTATTGTATTAGAGTCTCTTTAATAAACAACACAACTAACGTCACACAAGTCTTACCTAAAATAAAAAAAGATAGTGTCAATTAAACGACAAAAAAAAAATTAAACCGAATTTAAATAAACAATAAAAAAAAATGCTAACGTCCTTGCTGTTGGGACACTATTATTTATATGAAAATAAATTAATTAATTAAGGGTGGCTGGTGTGAGAAACTACGTACACTTGGAGGCAAAAATAAAATGTGGGTTTCTGTACCTTTTTTACTTTTGATTTTGAATAAATGAAAAATAAAGTGTGGGTTTCTGTATCTTTTCTACTTTTACTTGAATAAATGATGAAATTATATTCTTTTACTTATTATATGCTACTTTTTACCTTTACAATTATGCTACTTTACAGCCCAAAAAATTAAATAAAATAAGATTATTTTTGAGTCTTCTCTCTCTATTTCTCTTCCTAATTTCCATCCCTATATTGAATAACCAATATATATTTTTAATAAATAATATACTTAATAATTGATTAAAATAAATAAATCTATAAAATCACTAGGACTTATACGAAAACAAAAGCTGTCATCACCAATACCCAATTACCAATAATTATTTATATACATTATTTCCAAATTATTCAAATTTAATTTTAATAAATAGTACACTTAATAATTAATTAAAATAGATAAATAAATCTATGAAACCACCAAATAAAACTTATATCACCTGTAAATTGTTGTGAATTTACTTTTCAATATGAAATTAATATCGAATTTCAGTTATAAATTATAACTGCAATTTTTCTGAATAATCCAAATATAAATTATGTAAATTCTATTATAAAAAATTATTTATTTACATACTAATATTTTATATACAGATCATTATATATGAATTTGAATTTATATCTAAAATATAAAATATATGTAAAATGAACTTTATATATAAATATTTACTTAAAGAGTATGTATACAGATTTTTTTAATACGAATTTAAACGGTATATAATTTTGGTGTTATAAAACGTAAATAATTACATTTAGATTATATCCTTATATTAAATACTAAATACAGAATTAAAAAAATAAAATGTTCAGAGCAAATCGAAACCCACTACCCAAATTTTCCCTATCTTTCCAAAATTGAAACTCATTGCCCAAATGAAATCCCTAATATTCAAAGATGAAAACCCAAAATCCCACAAGGAACCCTCACAACCCTTACAAAGATCGCTCACTCTCGTCAACCCTTCTCATTATTTCTCTTTCGAAACCCTCACACAGACTCCTTACTCTGTCGAGGGCCTCGCCGTGAAGAGGGGGAGAATAAGTCTCAGTGACGAAGCTTGGACGTTCGGTGAAAGAGGTCAGAATCCGAAGCTTGGAACACATCTACCTCCACTCCCTTCCTCGAACCCGGTTCAAGGCCTTCATTGTGGTTGGTGACTATAACGGTACATGGGTCTCGGTGTCAAGTGTAGCAAGGAGGTGGGCACCTCTATTCGTGGAGCCATCACTCTAGCGAAACTTTTTGTTATCCCCATTAGCAGAGTGTACTAGGGAACAAGATCGAAAAACCCCACACCATTCCGTGCAAGGTTACGGGTAAATGCGGGTCTGTTACTATGAGGATGGTTCCCGTGCCTCAGGGTTTGGGAATCGTGGCGACTATGGTTCTTAAGAAGTTGTTGTAGTTCACGACCATCTTTTCACATCCTCTAGAGGATCCACCAAGAGTTTGTGTTATTTTTGTTAGAATGCGTGGCAAAAACAAGAGTGGATAAATTGTTTTCACAATATTTTCTCAAAGATTGAAAATAGAATGAAAAGTTTTGAAAAATCAACCAAATTTTGTTCAACAGGATAAAATCAACTAGTTGTTGAAACAACAGATAGTTTATACCAGCAAATAATGAACATATTGTAAAATAGTGTATAAGAGAAGGGATAAATAGATTCATACAAAGAGGTTTATACTAGTTCATTCTTAACCAAGAGCTACATCCAATCTTCAACTAACCACTAAGAATTCACTATGTAATCAAACTAGATTACAAAACACACACTAAAAGTGATGATCTTGAACCCTTCAAGAACATACATCACTCCTTGAGAACACCACAGTTTTCAAAAACCCTTTATGAAACTTTCTTACACAAATTACACAAATTAGAGTATTCAAAATGAAGGAAATAGAGTACATTTGGGTTTTACAAAGCAGTAGTACATAAGTATAGAAAACCTAGTCCTATTCCACACCCGAGTGATGATCTAAAGCTTTTGATCTCTTGAAAACGTTTTTAATAATTTCTCTTTCTTAGGTTCTTGAAAAGATCATAAAATAGTCTTTATATAGACTTAAGGAAGTGATAAATCAAAATAAGTTAGAATCATTTAAAAACAGTTTAGAAATATTAACAAAATTTCGTTATAAAAACAACAAATTGTTTTTCAAAACAACAAATTGTTTTTCAAAACAACAAATTGAAATAGGTTTCTGTTAAGGATTTCAAATAAAAGAGTCAGTTGTTTTATCGAAATCGAAATAACGATATAACAAAGACAAAAATAAAGCAAAGTTTTTCCAAAACATTTTGAAAATCACTAAGTGTCAAACAACCAGTTGTTTCGACAATTCAATAGGGTGAAAAACTTGCTTTAGCCTCAATACCTTTGAGTAAAAGCTTTTTCAACTGGTTGATTTGAAGAACAACTTACTAAAATTTCTCAACTTTTAAGAAAATAGTTCCTTTAAAATAGATAAAGAGTCAAGTGAGTTAGGATGAATACAAGGTGTGAATTAACAAGTCAAAAACTATTAAACCACACACAAACACAACTACAGGTTCTTCAAGTATTCTAAATAAATTTAGAGGCATCAAAACATCTTGTTCAACACTTTTCTGTTGCAAATGTCTCTTTTAGAATTATGAATTTGAAAAATTTACTTACTAATGACTGTTTTGAATGTGACGAATATTAAATACTTCTTGAGTGATGCTTTATGATGCGATTGTGGAAATTGAAAAAATTGTGATTTGTTTTGTCCAAGTTCTTCTTAAGGAAGTGTTGATGATGGACTTGTTTTGAAGGGTTTTCTGAATTAACTGTTTTTAGGAACAATGATTATTTTGGTTTTTGTTAGATGTTTGTTATCTATGAATGATTTTTTTATAAGAATGTTTTAAAATCAATGTCCCATGTTCATGTGCTTTCGGATAGTGTTTTTTAAAGTCTTGAATAAGGCGAAAACACTTATTTGTTTAAGATTGCTAATGTTTATGATAAGCTGGCACCTACCATGTTTGCTTGAAATTATTTATTTATTGTGTATAGTTTTTCTTTCTCTAGGTATATATGGTCCTTGGTGAGGAGGTTTGATCATAGACTTAGGGTATGAATACATCCTTACAACGTAGCTGGATTTATGTATTTATTTTGAATTTACTTTGCCTAAAATCTTATGCTGGTGTGAAGTCTTTGTTAGATGATTTGATGTATACATTGCGTTTCAGTCTAGTAATTGACTCAATGATTTGGTCTATACTTACATTCTTCCAATAACAATAAATATGTCAGACACTTTTAGCTGTAACCAACATTGCAAATGCTGGCCTTTATTTGGGGACTCGGGAATCACTTGTTTTTTTCCTATCAAAGTCGATAGTGGCCACACGTGGAAAATTTTAATCTTTTTCCACTGAAACATATTTTATTGTATGTTTATTTGCATTTGAAGTCGTGAATCAACTTGTTATCAAATGGCCTTAAATAACTTATCTTGTGGCTTAAAAATTTATTAAAAACCTGATATAATATTTTTTTTTCTGACTGCAGGCACAAGTAGATTAGCTAAAGAGGACAGAATGAATTTGGTTAGATATGCCCAGTGTTATCATGTGAATTCTTAAAAGATAATAATTTATTGTTATATTATTTTAATCTTTAAATTTAATACTTATTATCACTTCGATTTTTAAAAATTTGTTTTGATATTTTGCATGTTTATTGTTCGATGTACATACATTTAAGTTAAATTATTTTCCTTTAAGTTTTAAATATTAAAGTAATATATACATATATATATATATAATTAATGATAATTTGATAAACGAACAAGTCTTTAATGTAGAAAGTATTACTACATAATACCGATGGTTCTATATATTATCCTGTGATGGATTAATTATAGTTTTTCATATAAAATTGCTTTTGATTTTCTTGTTGCTTCTTTGCTTGAGATTTATGCAAGACCCTTGGTATGTTTGAGTGGATAGCAAATGAGGAGAGAGACATTTTCAACTTTTGTTTCTAAAAGCAAACTTTCTTCATCCAAAGAAAAGAAAATATATTGTTATATTGAAACTCAACTGGTTCTAGGATTCTCCAAGTTATTATTGTTGTTTTTATATGCTCATTTGTATAACCTTTGCTAGTGTAGTTAAGTTGTTGCTTTTTACATTGTTATGTAAACCTGGTTGTTGTGTCCATTTCTTTTTTAAATTAATTATAACAACTTTTTTGTTTTATAATTTGTGGAATTTCTCAGTGCAGCTGATGTGAAAGATTGAAAGCAAAACAATGAAAAACATGCATTTCTTAGTGGCAGCTCCATTGACGACTTCTTCGAACTCCATTTAGGATTTATTAAAATGAAAATATAGAAAAAGGTTATAGAGAATAATACCAATACTACTAACGAACCATATCTGGTTATAGTTCAATATTTATCCCAATTAGTCAATATAATTTCTTAAGCTTTTTTTGCATTAATTATAATCCTTAATTTTATTCAAACAAATTTTTTATTACTTTTGTATCTTTAAGTAACAATAGGATGAGATGTGTTAATTTTAAGATTAGATGAATATTGTTTTCTAAAGACATCTATCAAAGGAGAAAATAGATTATTTTGTGAAGTATTTGCAGAAAATTGGAGACAAAAAAAAATTTGTAGTGTATTATGGTGTGTCAGTGGTCATTAGGCTTGTGGTTTTCATGCGAATTTGTACAAGTCTAGGTCTATTCACTTCTTAAACATTACCATGTACATTCCTCCACCCTTCTTCCAATATGTTGTATGGAATGATTTATGATTCCCAAAAGTCATTGTTACATACAGATTTTGAACCCATATGTAACAATTATTTATAACAGTTTTACATACGGATTTTGTCTCTTATATACGGATTGGTGTTGTATGTAATACAAAATTTTCTTGTAGTGTCCAAATTTCAATTTGCAATCAAATCAAATTAGTAGTTCATTAAAACACGGTTTCTTTTTATCAGCAAAAAACAATATATACATAAGAATCACTTCATGGTTGATCCGACTCATACAAAAAATCTGAGACGATTATACAACACAACACCTTCCAACACAACACTTGTAGTTTTTTCCAACAATCAATCCAAATATCAACTTGGAATCAAAATGAAATTTCAAGAACAAACAATTTTTTTAAACAACCAATATAAATATCAATTTGCAATGAAAATGGAATTTCAAGTATAGTAGCTGAAAAAAATTTTAACAGCCAATCCAAATTTGAATTTGCAATAATATTGAAGTTCAATTATAACACCTCTAATTGGTTTCAATGTGAATGCAATATTTAATGAAAAGTTAATATCAGTTATACCAATTGTAAAGGAAAATGTCATTTGAAACTGAAATAAAACTTGCTCTTTATGGTTTTAATTGACTAAAAGTAGTAAAGAATGTCATAAGCATAAGATGAACTAAGAACAAAAAATTAAAATTTTGGTACATATATGATTGTTGCAAAGAGCATATTGGTTGATTGTTGCAAAGAGCATATTGGAATGTGTACCGGAAAAACCGGTATAAATAATGAGAATAAATAAAATAAATTGAGTATTAGTATGAGATTAATGAATGGAGTAATACCAACACAAAAACATATTGAACCTGAAACATAAAATTTTGAATTTATTAACATATTGAACCTGAAACATAAAATTTTGAAATTAGTCAAATAAATTGAAGACATGCATATTAGTTAATTTTACTTACAAAATTATGCAACTCTTTGATGAAGTGCTATAACATTGACCTTTACTCTTTGATGAAAACTTTTGCATTATCTACAAAGGTTATGTCTGATGGAAGAGATTAGGTTTACTACATCATACATTAAACTAAAATTTAAATTTTTATATAAAATATTACGTGTACATGTTTCAATATTTCTCTATTTGTTTACATAATTGATTTTTATTATTGAAACGCATAAAAAACGTTTTTTTATGGTTTTTTCAATGCTTTTTTGCATGATTTTCAATAAACCTTTTTTTAACCGGTACTTCTAGAATCTTGGTTAGAAAATCCCATTTTAAAAATACTTGCGACAAATCCAAAGATGAAAGTGTTGCATTTAAATTAGAAAATTAAAAAGCAAAACAAAATTCCTTTTACTAAAAGGGCAAACTAATAATTTCCTTAAGACAAAAAACAGTTTAAGTTCCAGACAATATTTTATTATTCAACAACAAAAAATACAATATTTTATTACACATGTAGTGACTCATCCTTCTGATCAAAAACCCATATTCTTGTATCACTTTGAATTCAGGCATCAAACAATTACAACAAAAATGTAACATGCCCCATTGATATCACTAATTTCTAACTATGACATACATACCAACCACAAGAATAGGGTATTAGAGTGGAAGGTTTTTTTATTAAATCAAAAGCAGCCATTTAGACAAGGCAACTGAATAGTGTTAGAGAATAAATAAAGGGCATAGAAGCAGAGAAGCATAGACAAAGTGTAAACTTGAGAATGAAAATGTATTCGTGAAGGTTTTGAGGAATACTGGATAGAGCTTTAAAGGACAGTTCAAGCTGGCAGATTGCAAATAATTGCTTTATATTTTATCTTATTTTTTACAATCTAAATACATAAGATGATGTTGGGGTTCTAATCAATCATTAGATAATTCCTATTTCTTAAACAACATAAGGCATATGATCATACTCCAAGTCACTTGGGCTGCCTTGCCTACACACATAATTAATATATATATATATATATATATATATATATATATATATAGACCTGACATATTCAGCTCAAAATTCAGGAAGTAGCGAAACAAAATTAAAATTTAGCTTCAAAGAAGATATTGTCTTGATCGATTCATGCAATTCATGAATAGAAATACAGTTATTTGATAAGCATATAAGTAAATTCAATACAAACAAGCATTGGTGTGGCTTACTTGATGATGATTTGTGTATCTAAACTTCCACTGGACTGTGATGCGTAAGATAAAAATCCTCCTTGCTTTGCATCTACATCTTTAAAAAATAATTATTAGATTATTTTTCATCAAAAACACTATGGTTGTTTCCTATGGCTGTTTCAGTTGAGGAATTTGGTCACGAGAGTTATCTTTATGAAAATTTGAACAACCAGTTTTTTAATGCCAATGTTTCCTATAACTTGAGTTCAGTATTGATTCTATGTTAATACAAATTTATTTTAATCATGTAGAAGTTGCTATTATCAGTGATAGCATCACTTTACATAGTAATGTTAGCAATGGAGATGCTAGTACTAGAATTATGAAAATGATGGGCTTGAAGAAATCAACCAAACCCTGCCCTCTAGCTTCTACAGAATGCATTGCTGTAAAGTTCAAGAAGGTCAAGAAGAGGATTTGTGTAGATGCCTAAAAATTTCAATTCTCTCTGTCCTACTTGAAACAATTTCTATAGCCACAAATTACAAAATGATGCCCTTACTACTAATTGTGTCTTTATCGTATATATTGTTTTTTTTGCAGTTGGCTAGAGGAATAATTGTCCATTTTGAAAAGGGAGGAAAAACAATGTAAGTAATGTTTAATAAGTTCTACTCTACATGATGCTGCTAAGAATTTTCCTTTCCAGTCGTAAGAGAATTTTTCACTTCATCAAAGTTGGGTCTAGACAATATTATGCTGCCAATAAGAGATTCAGCAGCACCACTTAAACTTTTCCTCCCAACTAAAGATTGCCAGAGTCCTCCAATACAGAGCCTCCAATTTTAACCCTCAGTAATGAACTGGAATTAAGATAATTCAGTTTTGGATCATACAAAGCAGAGAAGTTACCAAATGTCATATCAGGTTTCAAAAATAGTTTGTGCAAATCATCCTCCTTCTGGGAGTTACTTTTCGATGTGTCAAAAGCAGGCATGGAAGACCTTCTCTTTGCCACTCTCAAAATGTTTGCAGCCTCTCAACACACTAAGAAACGCTCCATGCATAGTCGCATGATACTGCTTGTTGGTTGCCTCTCCAGCAAAGAACACTCTTTCATTCCAAACACTCTCTGCAAGAATGTCATAATCATCTCCTGAAAACCCAACAGCAACATAAGAGTAAGATCCATATGCAAAGTGATCCTTCCCCCACCAAATACACACCGCCTGAACAGGATCCGGAACAACAATCCCCTTTGGATTGAAAATATCCTTACTCTTCAATGGTCTGCGACGCCTCTGGCCTTATCCCAATCTGTGCTCATATTAAAAAAAAAAAACAGAACTCTTATTATACTAAAAAAACAGGGTTTCAACAGACAATACAAGAAAGTGTTCATCAATCGAAAAAGACTGTGAAAACGAACCAATCAAATGCTGCACTTAATTATAAATTTCAACCATAAAAAAATAAATTTCAACCGTAAAAAAAATAAATTTCAACCACAAAACAAATGTACTGTAAACCGCGAACCCCAAAATCTAAAATATAAACCCTAAAGCAAAAGGCGAACCCCTCTCTACCTCCTCACTGTGAAGACCTTCATCTACCTCTTCATCGGCGGTCACCGAATTCACCTTCAACCTCGCACCAGATTGCAACACTCATACATGAAGATTATGGGATACTTACAAGATACGATTTCCAATTCACAAACACCCAAGTTACGATTAGGGCTTTTGGGGGAAGAACGCGTGACAAACTTTGGGATTCTGTGTTAGAAAACTTAATTTTTTTTTTCATTAAATACAATAGTTACCCAACTTATGTTTTCATTATAGGCTAATCTATTGTTATTTTTCTTAATAATTATTAGTGTTGATTAAATATCTCCATGGCCGACAAATATTTAATATTATTTTTTGTCTAACTTATACCGTTTTCATCGACACTAGTAACATTCTTTTATAGCTTACACTCTTTATGGTAACTAAATTATTATTATTTTTTTATAGTGTGAGGTTTATATGTTAGAATGTAATATATTTTATTATGTGTCAAGCTAATTATCAAAGTGTTTTTATGATAAAATCTATTCTAAGGTGCTATAAACTAATTTCGGAGTTGAAAAATAATTTTTATAAATCTAAGATTACGGTTTCTCGGTCACATATAGAAACGTGTCGGATCTTTTGTTCAATTGAAAGGAAACCTGGGAGTCTCACCATCAAAGAAATATGGTCGACCTTCCTCTTCAATCACTACTTTGAAAAAACCTTCTTTAAATCTCTTATAGGAAGTGGTAAAAGGATGAAGGAAGTCATTCTTTGACTGGCCGACTAGAGATACCCAACCTATCCGGTCTCCCGGCCTTGTACCAAAAAAATGTAAAAAAGACCTAGGAGTGGACTTAAGACTAAGCACCTCACAGAGCAACCGAAAAGCCTAGAGCGCAACCCAACTATTCGGATGCAACTGCGTGGGAGCTACGTTTAAGACACGCAATACCTCTATGGTAAACTCATCGAAAGGAAAGAAGACATGAATGTCTGAAATCAAACACGAATAAAAGTAGAAAAAATCCTTGCATTCCCTCCCTCTACCCAGACAAACGGTTTCGAGTTCTCGACATCTACATAATGCGAACGCACCATTCGGCACACCCTTTAAAACAATATCAAAATTCTCTACAAAATCATGAAGCATTGACACCTTAATATACTTAAAAAAAATCTCACGAACCTTGTTGTGCACCCATACATACTCTACCTCTCGAGTTTCCTCTCCATGATATGCACTCAAAGATGATGACATAGCAGGTTCAGGATTATCTTTACTCAAAGGACCGACAGATCGAGAAGAATCCTTTGTACTCTCGGCATCACTGGGCACAACATCTATAGCTAGTGGACTTTTCCTACTTGAACTCCCAGAATCGAAAGAAAATAAAGTGGTTACAGAAGGAGAAGACATGGTTACCTCACAGAAACTCTTCAAATGAGTATACACAATCAATAAAAGAAGTATTCAATTCTCGGATTCTCAAAGCTAATTCACGGTTAACACATGAGAAATGGAACCCACTACCACCACTATTTATAGGTGAAGGAAAGGGCAAATATGAACCGTCACACACAATTTTCACTATTGGATCAACTCAATATCAACGACCCAGATCACGTGAACTCACGCTATCTGACGTCACGCCACGTCCATATGCCTCGAGTAACCAAAATTTTCCA
The DNA here is from genome assembly GCF_051622355.1 of Phaseolus vulgaris. Classification (NCBI taxonomy): domain Eukaryota; kingdom Viridiplantae; phylum Streptophyta; class Magnoliopsida; order Fabales; family Fabaceae; genus Phaseolus; species Phaseolus vulgaris. The sequence goes on from NC_143505.1 coordinate 6,714,823, forward strand.
CTCAGCCTCCAAGACATAAATAGATTACACACGTAATGGATTACGTGCACATTCGTATTTATCTCACGACCTCTCAGCTTCTCGGCTTCTCAGCTATCCCAATTCTCTTAGACTCTACGTTACATTTCCATAAATTCACTTGAGTCTTGGGAGCATATGACTTAGGAAAGACGTACACCTAAAGACAAAACAATTTTTCTTTCTTAAAGACTCTACGTTACATTTCCATAAATGTACGCAAGCCTGGGGGGCAAATGTAATATCGGGATGCCGAGAGGTCGAATAGTCGACAAGATTGAACGAACTTGGAAGCAGATGATTGTTGGGTATGAAGTCAAGACCAATTGGGTTGGGTTGACAAGACACCATGTACACAGTTGAAGCGCAGGTGAACATTGTTCCGTGACTTCAAGTGGGAGATTGTTGGATATGAAGCCATGACCAATTGGGTTGGGCTGAGTAGACACCATGTTTTAGTGAGTGGACTTAATTATTGGGTCCCTTTATTATATCTATTTATCTCTATTTAAAGAGATAATTGTACTTGTAATTGACGTGCAACAGGATAGAATGAAAACCTAATAGTTGCCCCTGTGGATGTAGGTTGTAGTTGGCGACCGAACCACGTTAAATCATGTGTTCTTTATTTTCTGCAGTTGATTTGTGATTTTGTGTGTTGCTTCCGCGTGCGTTTTTCCCATCAAGTGGTATCAAGAGCCTTGGTTCGTTTACACACCAGAGATCCGATCAGCAAAAATTAATCAACGAGACGTGAAAATTGCGGTTGCAGTAGCATCCCAAAACTAGGGTTTCACAGTGGCTGCAGTAGCATCCCAAAGTTAGGGTTTCGTAGGGCCTGCAGTAGCATCCCAAAGTTAGGGTTTCACAGAGGCGGCAACAACATCCCAAAGCTAGGGTTTCGCAGGGGTGACAACGACATCCCAAAGTTAGGGTTGCATGTGCGTTCTGCAGGTGTGCTGGTCTGAGACGACACGGAGTGCAATGCGACAGTGGTGGTGCGGAGCGCGAACAGCGGCGGTGCGCGTCCTGGTAGTTACGGTCCAGTGCGGCGGAGCGCCAGTGCATTGGGGACTGCGATTGGTGACTGATTTTGGGTGGTGCAATTTTTGTGGTCTTTATTTAAAAAAAAAAGGATTGCCAAGATCTGAAATTAGTTGTACCGAGTATCTCGACTAGTCGTTTGACATGGCAGAAAACGGGAAGTTCCGAATTGAAAATTCGATGGTACAAAATTCAGTTGGTGGAAAATGCAAATTGAGGATTGGCGAGTTCAGTTACTGAGCACATCAATATAATCTTAGCCAGACTTACGTCAGTGGGCATTAAGTTCGATGATGAAGTTCAAGCTTTACTATTGCTATTGTTTTTGCCTGACAGTTGGTCCAGAATAGTTACAACAGTTATCAGTTCAGCGGGATCCGATGGATTCACTTTTGAGAAGATTCATGATCTCATTCTTGGCGAGGATGTCTGAAGAAAGAGTTTTGGGAAATTATGTAGTGAATCGCTATATGTCAACAGAGGTAAGAGAAATATCAGAGATAGTGGGAGCAAGAACAAAAGAAGGAGTCAGTCAAAGACTTGGGATTGCTCAAGTGTAACATGTTGGAACTGCAAGAAGGTGGGGCATTTCAGGATTACAGAAGTACATGTACACAGTTGAAGTGCAGGTGAACATTGTTCCGTGACTTCAAGTGGGAGATGTTGGGTATGAAGTCAAGACCAATTGGGTTGGGCTAACAAGACACCATGTACACAGTTGAAGCGCAGGTGAACATTGTTCTATGACTTCAAGTGGGAGATTGTTGGGTATGAAGCCATGACCAATTGGGTTGGGCTAACAAGACACCATGTACACAGTTGAAGCGCAGGTGAACATTGTTCTATGACTTCAAGTGGGAGATTGTTGGGTATGAAGCCATGACCAATTGGGTTGGGCTGAGTAGACACCATGTTTTAATGAGTGGGCTTAATTATTCGGTTCCTTTATTATATCTATTTATCTCTATTTAAAGAAATCATTGTACTTGTAATTGACGTGCAACATGATAGAATGAAAACCTAATGGTTGCCCGTGTGGATGTAGGTTGCAGTTGGCGACCGAACCACGTTAAATCATGTGTTCTTTATTTTCTGCAGTTGATTTGTGATTATGTGTGTTGCTTCCGCATGCGTTTTTCCCATCAATGATAAACCATAATTAAGCATAATTAAGCCAGTTTAGTCATAGATCATGATTAAGGCACAAATGGACCTTCGTCTGAGCCCAAAAAAAGGCCCATGACAGTTGAAGTCCAACAGAAAGCTATAAATATCAAAAGGGACCCAATGTTAGGGGTAATTTTCTGATCCCTAAATCACTTATATATTATACTCGGACTGACTTGAGCGTTGGGGTATCCCACCCTGCTCACCGAAGAAGAAAAGCATCAAGCATATAAACTGCAAGGACAAGAAGACGGAGATTCTTGAAGTCACTCCAGGCGGAACCCGATCTTGTAAGAAGAGTTAGAAAATACTGATGGTCATACACGATTTCTTTTCTCCTTCACCAAGTAATTACATAACGATGTTTTACGGTCACAGTTTCGCCATAACTACGTAGCAAACATATTTCTTGATTCCAATTCAGGTATTTGTTTGTTGCTTCTTTTCTTCCTTTATATTACTTTTACGAACCAAAACACACAACAACCGTATTTTTCTTTTCTGCAAACAATTTTGTGTTGTTTATGACTCCTTTTCTAGTTCTATTATTGCAAAAATCATAATAATGGTTTCTGGTGTTGGGTTTCGAACTTTCTCTCTGGAGATGGTGTTGCTGTTCCTGTTCCTGTTGACAATGACAAACCCTCCTCACAATGTTCACTATAGAAAGGTGGGAAAATGCTAAACTTTGCTTGAAAGCATGGAATACGTAGATGATAATCTAAGAATAATTCAATGCAAATTTTGTTTAAAAACCATACCACAAGGAAGTTTATCGTTTGAAACATCACTTGGCTAACCCAAGAATTAAAAAGAAATACTTGATGTTATTGTGACTCTATAACAAAGATTAAAAAAAAGTTTGATATTGAAGATGATGATGTAGAAACTATAAAATGAAAAAGGACGAAGATGTAGGGAACAATAAAATTATTTTCTAAAAGAGGGAAGTATGACCACAGCCATAATTTGTCAATTATTCAAAAAGGATCCAAGAGAAACTACTTGTAAGGATGTAAATTTTTTCTACAAAATTGTCATACCATTTTATGCGTCAAGGTGCAAAAGGAATTAAGAGAAACTTGATTTAATTGTTTAAGGATTTAAGTCACTTTCATACACAGTATTAAGTATTTGAAGGAAAATGTTAAGAAAAAAAAAATACTTTAGTAACCTGCCTTGTCAGAGGACGGATTGGCAGGTTGACCTTACACTTTTAATTTTTTAATTTTATATTTTTTATTAATTATAATAATTAATATAATTTTTTAGATAATAAAAATATAAGAAAGAATAATAAAATTAAAATAAATTTTAATATTCTAATAAAAAAATTTAATATCTAACAAAATAAAGTAAATATCAATAATACTTCAATGAATCAAATAATATATAAAAAAAATTAATATAAATAAGTTTTATATAAAACATTAATCACCGCTAATTTTTATTAAAAAAAATAAAATTTCTCTTTAAAAATTCCAAAAATAAAAAGGATCAACCCCTCTTATTCTATCCTTTCCCGTCACGTGTAGGATTGACAGGTTAAAAGAGCCTATCCAATTTGGATTGAGAGGTTGAAAAAGGGAACCAATCCCACGTAAATAATGGCGGGCCAACTTCTCGAGCCCGTTTTCTCATCCTTTAAGGTTCAGAACTTCACTTCTAAAGCACTAAGGTTTGGTGAAAATAGTAGTGTGATATTGCAATCATTTAAGAAAGTAAGTAGAATGAGAAAATATCTTAAATGAATTCATGAAATTCAACCCTCGACGACTAATATTTTAATTTATGACGTACTATTGGTTAAAATTATTAACATCTGAATTAAATTTGAATCCTAATTTTAATGAATCAATGTTTTTAAGTTGTAGTCCTAAATGCACATGGTGTAAACAAAAGCAAATATGTTGGGAAAACTATACTCAGATTTTAAATTTCACTTGTCGTATGATTTGATTTACTTGCCAAATTCTTAACATAGATCCAAGAGTTAACTAATATTTAAGCTACAATGTATAAATGTAATATAAGTTTAACCACACTTGTTCTTTATTTATTCTTTGTTGTAAAACGGTAACATCTCTTCTGTCTTTATATTTTATTTTGATTCCTTTATTAATAAAAAAAGAAAATTGTTATGTGTATACAAATTCTTCAATACTAGGTATAATGTTGAAAAGAGCAAATATTTATTTATGGTGAAGTAGACAAAGAAATTATTGATCACAATATAATGTTTAGACCATAAAAAGATAAGATGAGCTAATGTACTAATACAAAATTATTTAATAAAATTGAAAAACTAATCCAAATTAAACCAAACTGATTTGTTGTGGTTTAATTTGATTTGGTTTAAATTTATTTTATGTTCAAATTAAAACTGTATGTAATTTTATATTTGATTCAAATGTATTTTTTAACCAAAATTAATTATAGAATTAATGTTCCGAAAGAAAATAAAAAATATTATTGTCTTCCTTTCTAAAAAGAAAAGAAGTGGTGACAAAATTGTGAGGAATATTTGAGCTAATATCTCCTAGTCACGGTGTAGAAAATAATAAATGAAATAATGGTGGCTTTTGCGGTTTGGCTTGGTGGCTGTGTAATGAGAAGTTAAGTATGTTGTGTGAATTCATGAAGCCTAGGTAAACTATACAAGCTCTAATATTCTTGTTGATACAAAAATAATTAATAAAAGAAAGAAGATAAGGGACTGAACTCCAAATAACAGTAAATAATGGATGAACACAAAATTTATTGAAGTTTCAAATCAAACACACTTTTTCGAAAAGGAGGGGTGGCAGAGATGATATTGTTACGAAGTTCAATCTTCAGAGTATTTAACTTCAGGGACTCACATACATACACACAGAACATATCTAACTTCATTGCACACACCAGATGGCCGTGTAGGTCCACGTTATTCATATTTGAATCACTCAAGAAGAAAAAACAGAGACATAAACTTTTGTTCATAATACTTGTAGTTACCATCATTTTCCCTCCACTTCTTATTCCAATGCAGAAATCCCAGTTATCCTAAAACAAATAAAGGCACAGTTATATATATATATCTTCAAGTTTAACTAATTTGTTTCAAATAAAGTAAGCCAATACAAGGACATGCCATGACATAATGACAATTACATTAAACCCTTCTCATGTGACATGTTGTTTTATGCAGCCCCTTATTATGAAAGGGTATCTTGTAAGCATCATCAAGGGTTCTGAGTATTGTCAGTTCTATGCAGCTAATGGTTTTTATTCTGTTTTATTTAATTACCGATTTTAACTTCAATTTGGAGTGTTTTATATAAATATACAAAAAAGAAATTATCAAACACTAGTAACATTTATATCCTAAAAGGAAAGTAAAAAGTGTAGTATGCATGTCATGCAGGAACACATATCTTGCACTTACCAGACGCCTTCAGGAAGAAGAAGAACTTGAGATACTCATTACTGTTTTTATGACTGATGGATTACCTGAATATATGAGAGAAAGTGAGTTGATAGGAAAAACTATATATAACTAGGTAGTGAACCGGACCGGTTCATTCATGACGTCCAATGAAAAAGGTTGCAAATTGCCCTGACGGTAAGAGGGCTTAAATTGCTGTTGGTATTAAAATTCTTCGTTTTCTCTATGTAACTGGTCCTTCTCACTTTTAGCCTTTTCAATTATGCAACTCAAACAAAATATTTGGCTTATATTTGAGTGTCACCAAGAAATTAGGCTTCACTATGGAAAATAGCTATAGACGGAGATCTAAGCTTATGGGTATCCGACGCCTAATGTCTTCCAAGTTCAACATCAATCATCCATGAAACAAAACCTATTGCTAAATAATACAATATATTCTAATTTATTTGGGGTTAGAGAAGAAAAAGAAGAATATAATAATGCGATATTCATGCTTGAAATAAGAAAGAATATATTTTACTTTCATTTAAAATTTTTAGTATAATATTGAAAACATTATTAAAAGTATTTTGAAGTAATATATGACATCATTGTAATAAAAAATGACAAATATAAAAAAAATAACAATTCAATTGGGATGATGAATTCCTACCTGTTTGTGAAACAACTGACGGATTGTTGCGTTGAGATCTCCGTGGAAGGTTAAATCAGAAGAATCCTTCGATGTTTTAATTCCAAAAAACATTGGCACTTTTATGACTCCTTCGGAGAAAGTTTCCATTTTAGGGCATTTGGCTACTATTACCTTTTTCAAATATGAGCAATGCAAAGTGTTATTCCCTGAATAAAACCTTACTAGCCTTGGTAAGCAATTCAGCTCAATTGATCTTAGTCTTCCAAATACCATTTCCTCACAATCATCTTCATCTTCATTTTTTGCAATTTCTTTTATTGATTCACACTTCTTTATATGTAAGGTCTCAAGTTTCACCAAACTTTTGAGTGTTGCAAATGTGAATAAATACTCCATCCTTTCACACTTCCTCACAGATAACTTTTGAAGATTAATGAAAGATACTGCAGACGAAACTAATTTTTCTACCTGAGGGCACTTGTTGAGACCTAATAATTCAAGTTTTTCACAGTATGGTTGTACCCATGGATGCTCTAAACCAATCCACTCTAACTCATTTAGTTCCAACAAGCATAATTGTTGCAATTTCACTAGTACTGTGTCATGAACTTTAATCTTTTGAGAGGGAAATATCTCCTTCAGACCAAAGCATTTTTCTACAATAAGAAGTACTAAATTGGGTACCTTATGAAAGAAATCAAAAGGCAAAGTACCTTTCTTATTGTTATCCTCAAAGTAAACTAGAAGACATATTAGTTTACAAAGAAGGTCTTGTGGCAAATGTGCATAGCTCATAAGCTTAATGTTTTCCTCATTGAGTGCTAATACCACGAGTTTGGGAGAAACCTAGTTTTTGAAGTCAAATAAGTTCGAAAGGTAATGTGTGCTAGTTAGATACTATAAGAGGAAAATAATAATGAAAACAAGAGAAAGTGTAAAAAGGTAAAGTTCTGATGCTTCGTTACCTTTTCAACCGAGAACAAAGGTTGTTGTATCGGACTAATTGGAGCCTCTATAACTCCTTTCTGACTATCAACAAAGTCTGATGTGAACAACTTCAGATTAGGACAACATATCACCTCTAAGAATTTTAACAAGGGACATTCCAGATTATGCTTTCTAGGGTAAAAGCAACTCAACAGTGGCATGTTTTCAAGACTTAGAGAGGACAAAATCGGTAATTCGAACATTAATGTCGTTCCATGTTCCATTCCATCTTCCTTTCCAACTATTTCTATCAATTTCTCACACCTCTCCATATGAAGTGTCTCAAGGTTCTCAAGATTTTTTGCAAGGGATGGAGAGAACAGTGTTACTAAGCTTCCACAATCTTTGACAACCACTTCTTGCAAATTGGGAAAGCTGACAATTCCTTTGGGGTTTTCTTTCCATACACATTTCAAATTTGACAATTTTTTTAAAGTAAGCTCTTTCAAACAATAAACTATTCCCTTCATCTTGACTTCACTCTCATCTATGTCAAATATTACTTGTATTGCGTCAGAACCATGCACATTCAATTCTTCTAAGTTCTTCAAGTAAGGAAGCACATGAGAGGGAATTACAATAGGTCTAGTGAATGCTTCATCAAATTCCAATTTCTTGAAACTGCCAAAAAAGTTGTCTGAAATAGCAGGTTTTTTGTGTTGAACTTTCGTCATCTCAAGATAATCGTCAAGAATCCTACGCTTTGAATAGTTGAAAAAATCCTAAAAGTCATAGAAACACAATGACAGGTTAATTGAAGCATATGCTTCGTATTTAATTGAAATCACTTGGAATTATCTGTTGAAAACTATATATTTGCATCCTTAGTTGTGAAATCTAAAATGATCTTATATTAAAGTCCACTTTTCTTTTTTATTTTCTAGTTAAATTATTAGCTTATTGTTTACTCTTATAATGTGTGCCAACCATTTCAGATATAAAAAAGAGCAAAATAAAAACAAAAGATGGTTAATGGTTTTAGCGTAATGAAATTAGGGATATTAAGTGGACTTGTGGGGGTTTAACTATTTCATCTTTATATCATTAAAGTATAAGTTTGTTTTCATTTCATTTCTATATTCAGTTAGTACATTGAATTAGTATGAACTTTTTATTTAATTTCTATCTACATCGGATAACGGGTATACTTATGTCTATGTCTATCCTTGTTCTCTTGCCTCTTAACATCATAAATATTAATTAAATAATTGTTTCATAAAAAATAAAAATCATAATAAAGGAATCTTGTATATATCCTGGGTGAGAGCGTAGTTATCTTTTAAAAATAATCAGATAACTAATGTAAAAAAGAAATTCTAGATTAATTGAATAGGTATTATACTAGAACATAGAATATCCTTTTTCAACTTCGATTGGGGAATCAATCTTATTGGAGTATACATAATTCCAATCAAGATTACCTAAATCATAACACTAAATGTATATATTTCATTTATTTTATTGGCCTGGGTCGTTTAGTTATGTATGGTAGTAGATGTCATTATAAGAAGAATATGAATCTAAATCATAACATTAAACCTTTGATGTATATATTTATTTTTTCTTTCTGTCTTTGCTTTTATCAATTTTAAAACCTTTTTTTTTTATCTAGGAAAATTACATTTGAGTAACAAAAGAAGTAAGAAAGAATGTGTCCAAGGTTCATTTGGTGTTTAGCAACATTCAATACAAGAAAATCATGAAATAGAAATCAATATTTAAAGACCAAAATAATTAGTTACAATAGGAACTAAAATAGAGACCATTTTAGAAACTAAAAAAAAAATTGGTTTCTAAATTAGTTTCTATTATTTTCTATTATTGTTAAATAGTTTCTAAATTGGTATCTAATTAGCAACTAAGGTTTTAACTACCAATTATTTAGTTTCTAAATTTGGTAGCAAAAACCTTGGTTGCTAATTAGATACCAATTTAGAGACTATTTAACAATAATAGAAAATAATATAAACTAATTTAGAAACCAAATTTCTTTTTAGTTTCTAAAATGGTCTCTAATTTAGTTACTATTGTAACTAATTATTTTGGTTTTTACAAATTGGTTTCTATTTCATAATTTTTTTTAGTGATTCTTTGCAAATAGGAATGGAGTGGACCATTTTGCTATTAAAGAAACTAATTTCTTGTTTTATCATTTTTATTAATGTTTCTCTAATTTATTTTTTTGAATTTATCAACTCTTGGGCTAACATTTGTTTGGATATTTACATTAAGTGCTGTTTTCTTTATAATAAAATACAAACTAATTAATGTCCACAATTTTAAAATTAGTAAGAAAATAATATTTTATGACACAAAAAGGAAAGATAATAACTAATGTAATATTCATCTTCAGGAAAGAAGAATATATTTTGCTTTTATTTAATATTTTTAATATATTGTTGAAAATAATATTATAAATTTTTGTAATAAGAGATATGACATTACTGTAGAAAACTCTGTATAAAATAATAAAATAGTTATTATTGTAAAAAAATGTGAGGTTTTGGCATAGACAAGGTGACATCATTAAAATTAGTTAGATATTAAAACATAACAATTGAATTTGGGGAATGAAGTGTTACCTGTTGGTGAAATAACCTCTGAATTGTTGTGTTGAGATCGCTGTCAAATGTTAAATCAATATCTTCTGATGTTTGAATCCCCAATAAAGCTGGAGCTTTTATGACTCCTTCAGAGAAAGTTTTCATATGAGAGCATTCAATTACCTTCACTATTTTCAAACACGAGCATCGCAAAGTGGCATTCCCTGAATAAAAGCTCACTAAACTTGGTAAGCAATTTAGCTTAATCACTCTCAGTCGTCCAAATACTATCTCATTACAACCATCTTCATCTTCATCTTCATTTTTTGCAATTTCTTTTATTGATTCACACTCCTCCACAGCTAGGCTCTCAAGTTTCACCAAACTTTTGAGTGTTGTAAATGTGAATAAATACTCCATCTTTTCACAGAGCTTCACATACAACTGTTTAAGATTGATGAAAGACACTGCAAAATAAACTATTTTTTCTACTTGAGGACAGTTGACGAGACTTAATAATTCAAGCTTTTCAGAGTATGGTTGTACCCATGGGTGTTCTAAACCTACCCACTCTAACTCATTTAGGTTAAGCAAGTATAATTCTTTCAATCTCACAAGTACTGTGTCATGAACTTGAAGCTTTTGAGAGGGAAATATCTCCTTCAGACCAAAGCAGTTTTTTACAAGAAGAACTTCTAAATTGGGTACCTTGTGAAAGAAATCAAAAGGCAAAGTACCTTTCTCATTGTTATCATCTTCAGAGCTCAAAGAAAGATGATTTAACTTGTAAAGAAGGTCTTGTGGCAAACGTGCATCGGTCAACAACATAATATTTTCCTCATTGAGTACCAACTTCTTCAGGTTGGAAGAAGCCTAACAATTGAGGCCAAACAAATTCAAAAGAAAAATGCGTAGTTGATATTAGATAGAAGTTATAGAAGGAAAATATATGATGAAAAGAAGAGAAAGCACACAAATGTAAAAATGTTAATGCTTTGTTACCAATATTTCAACAGAGAACAAAGGTTGTTGTAGCAGGCTAATTGGAGCCTCCATAACTTCTTTCTCACCATCGTCAAAGTTTGATGTGAATAGCTTCAATTTAGGACAATGGCACACATTTAACATATTTAACAAGGGACATTCCAGATGATGTTTTCCAGGATAAAAGCAACTCAAGACTGGCATACTCCAAAGAGTTAGAAAGGACAAACAAGGGAATACAAATATTGTCATTCCCTTTTCCATTACATCTTCCTTTTCAACTATTTGTACCAATTTCTCACAATCTTCTATTTCAAGTGTTTTAAGCTTTTCAAGATTTCTGGCTAGGGATGAAGAGAACAATGTTACCAGGCTTCCACAATCATTGACAACCACTTCTTGCAAATTGGGAAAGTTAATAGTTCCTTCCAGGTTTTTCTTCCATACACATTTTAAATTTGGCAAGTATTTTAAGGTAAGTTTTTTCAAACAAAAGATTATTCTCTTCATCTTGATCTCAATCTCAATGTCAAATATTACCTCCACTGCATCGGAACTATGCACATTCAATTCTTTTAAGTTCTTCAAGTGAAGAAGGACATGAGAGGGAATCAAAATATTTCTTTTACATGCTGCATCGAATTCCAATTTCTCTAAACAGTTAAAAAAATTATCTGGGAAAACAGGTTTGTTGTGCCGACCACATTTCGTCTCAGGATAATCAACAAGCCTTGCATACCTTGAATATTCAAAAGAAACCTTGGAAAAGAAGAAAATGTCAGGAGTAAATGACAATCAATGATTGAATGATGATATAAAAAGTCTTTATACTTTAAGTATATTTATTTAATGAAATACTTATCTTTTTTTTTATCAGCCATTAATAAATTAAATTAAAATGAAATAAAGGTATTCTAACCCTTTACATTAACTATTTATTGCCAACGTACTCCTTCTCAAACCAGTCCCAACAATTCCTACGCTATTTGGCTAAAGCTAAAAGCTACAGAAAGCATATAAGAGTATTCAAATCCCTTACAATTATCTATATAAAGCTGCAGAAAACATGTAGGAGTATTTAAACCCCTTACAACTATCTATAATCTAGGCACAAGCAAGCACTGCATTGCATAATTATAAATCAATTTTGCAGAAAAAATTCAAAATATTAAAACAATTTCCCATTTACAATTTGCAAACTACAAACATTGCAAACTGCAAGAAGAGTGGTGATTATTTTATCATTATTCAGAGAGTATGATAAAGATCACAACTTGTATAGTGAAATTATGCTAGAAATTTGGATATCAACCATACTTGATTATGCAAACAAGAAACCTAGACCTATCAAACTAGGAAATAAATCTACTGAAATCTGTACAAAATGACATATTTGCATGCTTCATATTTTATAAGTTTATCATAGTGATATTGTTTCTCATAATGATATAATTATCAATTGCGAACCATTTGAATGAAATTAAAAAAGAAAATATTTTAATGCATACCTGATCTGTGAAACGTTTCTGCAGGGTTGCATTCAAATCACCTTCCCAATACCACATGTGTTTTTCTTGGGCTACAACATGTACTTTCTCAAGGTTTGGAGCACTTTGGACTTTAGATAATTTTGTCATTTTGGGACATTCACTCACTACTAATTTTTTCAGTAGTGGGAATTTTAAATCACACTTCTCGACATTAGAGAAACACTTGAGATTTTGTAGTGACACCAATTCTAATGATTCTAATAATTTAAACTCAATCTCTTCTACTTTTTCGTCAGCATTTTCTGCAACGATTTCCACAATCATTGGACATGAACTTATTTTCATCCTTTTGAGTTGAACCAAGGTTTTAGCAGTTGAGGTTGTCATTAAATTCCGCATCATACATTTCACCACTTTTAGATATATTAAGTAACTAAAAGATACAGAGGATGATGCTAAATTTCTCAATTTTGTACAGTTTTGAATGATTAAGTATTCTACCCTTTGAAGGAGCATGTCATGCTCAAATCCAATCTCTTTAAGAGCCCACATGCTATTTAAGCTCAACTCTTCAAGTTGCATAACAACACCTATTTTTTCACGTGAAATAAGACTTTCAGAACCCCAAATCCTTTCCAAGTGACAAAAGGTCAAAGTTAAAATTTTCAAATTGGGAAGTCCATGAAGAAACCAAAAGAGAATTTCACTATCATTCATTCCAACCAAGGCAAGTTGTTCTAGTTTGTGCATTGTGTGAACATTAGCAATGTATTTCTGCAACCACTTTGCTTCATTCAAGCTAAATGACATATTTTCCAAGTTGTATAGCACCTAAATAAATAAATAAACTTATCAGTATCAAAGTATACGTTTGAACCATAATGTATTATTTTGCTACAAGAAATAAAATACATAATCTCACATCCTATCCTTTATCAGCACTACAAGAAAATAATTAAATAAAAACTAATTTTAGGGACCAAAATAATTAGTTATTATTTGAGACCATTTTATAAATTAAAAAATTATTATATCTAAAATAGTTACTATTATTAATAAAAATTTATAAAATAGTTTCTAAATTGGTATCTAATCATTAACCATCCAAATTTTAGCTACTTACTACTTTATATTCTAAATTAGTCTCTATTAGTCTTTTAGAGACTAATTTAGAATCTAAAATATTAGTAGTTAAAACTAAGGTAACTAATTTAGATACCAATTTAGAAACCATTTTATAAATTTTTTTATTAATAATAGAAATCACTTTATATATGAATAATTTTTAGTATCTAAATTAATATCTAATTTAGTCAATATAGTGACTAATTATTTTTTTTCTCTAAATTTAGTTACTATTTAATGATTTTTTTTAGGAGAGGCACTGCTAATTCATGCTTTTCATCTAAACAAGGCATGTTCCATATTCCTATAGAAAAGATCTAAAAGATAACTTTTGTTTTGGATCTAAACAAACTTTGTGTACCTTTTCCGTAGCTAAAACAATTGGATGCACTCTTGAATTTATGATTTTTGAAGTCAACCCTTCCAACATGCTACAATAGACTATATCCAATTCCTTTAATTGTGGCCATTCTAAAGTGTGAGTTCCTAAGTAGAAACTCCTCAAATCATATAAGTCTATCAATAATAGAGTGTTTAAATGAGGGAACTTAAAGTTGATAGCATCTTCACTTGCATGTTTGTCCCAAGCAACAATCTCTTTCATTGCCCTACAACTCTGTACCTCAAGGACTTCCAGTTTTTCTAGGCCAATGGAAACAGAAAGTGGAAACAAATATTCCAAATTTGGACTCCCGTAAACTCTTATGCTTCGTAAATCATTATATTTAAGTGTTTCACTTATGTCATCCTTCCATATGTTCACCAAATTTGGAAGCATTTCTAGAAATATATTATCCAAGTTTGTTTGAATTATATCACAAGATTGTGGAATATTTGCAAAATCAAATATATTTTCCACTGAGTTGCAATTTATAATTGTCAAGCTTTGAAGGCTCTGAAATCTTTGCCCCATATAACTAGGAAAAATTGTAACTAGTTTGTGGCACTCTATTATTATCAAAGAGTCCAAAATGCGAAAGGAATGCAAACCAATATGAGAATTCCAAATGGTACTGAGTTTCTCCATGCAAATGATCTCTATTTTCTTCAACTTTGGAAAAACGTCAATACACTGTTACAAACAAAAAAGGATTGATAGGTGAGCAATTGAAAGACCTAAACAATTCATACAATTAAACAACAAATAATATAACTCTATTAAATGAATCCACACACCTCTGCATTTTCTGAACGAAATATATCCTCCATCCTTTCACACTCACTTACAAAAAGGCTTTGAAGATTCACCAAACTTCCAGCCATGGAGAATGATAGTAAATACTTTAAATTACCACAATCTGTCACATTCAATGTGAGCAAATTTTGAAAACAATGGTCATATTGGTCACTCCATATCTTCTGGATGTTGATTGAGGATAACTCCAACCTTTCTAATTTGGGAATTAAAACCTGTAAGAACACAAAAGCTCACAATATATTTTGAAAGATTTTTTCCCTAAGAGAAATGACAAAACTTAAATGAGTAGAATTTTTTATACTTTTTTTCAAAGGAATAACAACATACAAATTAAACATTACGCACATAATTAGGATAAGGTTATCACATACCTTTTCATTGAAGAGTGAAAGGCAAGAATTAAAGATCCCGTTCTCAATGTCAGCGACAATATCTTTGTTCCTGTGTAGCTGTACTTGGTCTTGCGACGATTGTGCACTATCAGACACCTTATCAATGGTATATAAACAAGTAAATGTTGGTAAAGACTTTAACGTTAAAACTCGTAACTGGGGAAACTCAATCTTGTCATCATGAGTTTGTCTTTCTTCTGAAACTATCTTATCATCATGAGTTTTTATTTCTTCTGAAACTATCTCCTTCAAAGAATCACAATCACACACTTCAATTCTTTCAAGCACAGTGAGGAGTCGAACCATGGAAAATGGGAAAAGGTTTCCCAATTTAACGCATGTTTTAATCTTGATCACTTTTAAACTACGGAAAGAAGCCTCTACAAGCCGATTGTCACATATTTTCTCCAAATTATGCAGTTTGTAAAGCCATATGGACTCCAATTTGGGAAAAGTGAGTAAAGGATAAGACCACTCCACAGGGTTGATAATATACTTAATGCCAAAATTGTTTACAATGGATAAATGCTTCAAATTTGGAAAACCCTCAACATTTAATTCATAGAAAATATCTTGAACATCGTTGAGTTCCCCCAACAACAAACATTCAACATTTTTTAACAACATTTTAACCCATTTTTCTGAATGAATATCAATACCTTCTTTTAGGTTTAATGCCAAAAATTTCACCTCCTCATACTTGTCAGGGACTTTGAATTCTCCCACCTTAGGCAAGTTAAGCAAGTTGAATTCACCAATGAAAATCTTGTAACTATTCAAATTGTCGAAAAACAAGTTTCGTGGAAAATGTCCAGAACTCTGAATGCGTATGTCTAGATTTTGCAACTGATTCAAGTTCCTCAACTCAGACATACTAGCATTTCCACTTTTGATATTTTCCTCAGCCTCCCATAGAATAAGACTGTCTCTAATATAAAGTTCCTCTAAAGTGTTCATCCTTGGTAGGATATTGGACCTTATTTCTCTTAGTTTTGAGCAATTGCTTATGTCGAAAAGCTGAAGCTTATTCAATTGCCCAAATTCAAGAGGCAAACTTTCAATATTAGATCCTGAAAGAGTAAGGATTCGTAAATTCTTTAACTCACCGATGATTGATAGGTTCTCTCCTAGAGTGCATCTCTCCAAACAAAGCATTCTCAGTTTTTTTAGGGATTTAATTGATGAAGGTAAGCAAGATAGATTAACACCAGTCAATACCAACACTCTAAGTCGAACCATAGATTTAAAAAAGTCATCTGGTATTTTGAAAGATTCACTTTTATTGTCAATATGTAAGACTTCAAGTCTAGAACAATGTATACTCTCAGGAAGCTCATCATTGATGTCACAATAGTGTAAAAAAATGGCAGTGTACCTTTCAAAGTCATCTTCGTGAGGCCACTCATCAAGAATGGAATTTTTCATAAAAAATACATGTTTTTCTTTGGATGATATTGAAATAGCAACATCTCGCACAATGTCGTGCATGTTGAAGCGGTCACCAGAATAACTCCTCACTAACAAACTCGATTCTTCTAGCTCATGTATAACTTCCTTTACTCTTTTCCTCGCATCTGTAATTGTGTGGAATCCTTGCAGCAAATTCAAACCAATGCAAAATTTGACCAAGTCCATAATCAAAGCATCATGTCCCATTCTTGCACAATGTAAGAAAATACACTTTAGCTGCTCATTTTTTAGATGATCATAGCTCAACTTTATAGAGAAATCAGTAAATCTCCATTCTTCTGAAAAACTTTGTCTTTTAATTTGTTGGCAAACATCCTCCCATGCAGATAAGCTTTTATGCTTTAGTGTCCTTCCTATGGAAACTAATGCTATGGGCAATCCAGCACTCCATTTGGCAATTTCAGTAGCATTACCATCGAACTCAGAAGTTTTTACGTCAGCGACTTTCTTAAGCAGAGTCTTTGCTTCTTTTTCATTGAGGACTCCTACTGAAAAAGTTGAGCTCTCCTCCACATCCATTTGATTACATAGTACTTGTTTAGATCTAGAAGTTAGAAGAATTTTGCCTCCTTTGTAACCCCTAAATAACTTTTCCTTTTTCATGCTATCCAACTCTACTTTTGATAACTCTTTTTTTTGGTTCTGTTTGTAACCAAAATGAGGTATGTCGTTGTTGTAATCAAAGTCAGATATGTCATCATTACATGGAATCCCAAGTTTATTCAAGTCCAATCCATCCCAGAGATCATCAAGGATAATAAGGGTGTTCTCCTTTTCGTTCTTTAACCTCTTTCTAATACGATCTACTCTTGCAATCTCACTTTCCCCTTCTAATCTCATTCCTAGCATGTCAGCAATTTGTCCTTGGATATTTTTGAAATCAGGATTTCTGCCAATACTTGCTATAACCACTGTCTTGAACAACTTATTTTCTCGAGCTATCTTAGCAACTTCTTTGACTAAAGTGGTCTTACCAACACCACCAGGCCCATGAACTCCAATCATATCAACGGTAGAGTCTTCCAGTGCTTTCAAAATCATCTCCATATTTGTATTTCTAGACGCAAAGCTCTCATAGCCCATGTTTGAAAAAGCAGCATCAGTGGATGGGCCTTTTTTATACGAAACATTGTTAAAACCTTTCTTCCAAAGTTCATTTCCTATGATTTGCTCTACCTTCTTTGTAGCTTCTCTGCCTAGTTGATACCTCAGTTTGAAGTTATTTGGAAAGAAACCAAGTGAGCAAATTGTCTTTGCATGACACTCATTGTGAATATAACTTGTATATTCTTTTATCTTCTCATCCATCTGCTTTAAGCAATCTTGAACGTCATTTTCAATTTCATCTGCATTCCTTAGTGCATCATCAACTTGATGTTGTAGTCTCTCCCTGTTATGTTCCAGCTTCTGAATGTAAGATTCCAACTCTTTAAATTTGTCTTTGTAATTAAAAATGTAGCCCACTTGTCGTTTGACCACGCTTCCTACATTTTTCAGTGCACATTCGGTTGTTGTAGAGACAACTGCATCCATGATCCCTTCACAATGAATGCTTTCGTCTTGATTTTTTGCTTCCTACTACAATTAGTAATTTTGTCCTAAATATTACAAATGCAAAATTTCAAATTTTATCACACAAAAGGAAATTGATAAAAAAAAATTAGCAGAGATACCTACAAAGTTGTGTTGCTCATCCAAACCTATTTTCTATATCCCTCCATAAACTTTTCTTACTCTTCACTATTCCATCCTCACTAATTTATTTTGTCTCTTTATTTTTTCTGGAGAAAATTATAACTTTTGGAGTTTTATAATAAAGATTTTTTTTCTTACAATATTTATGAGACATTGTAAAAGAGGATTAAATATTCCTTCAATCCTTTACTTATTGAGAAAAATAAGTTGAAAGGAAACAAAGATGATTCAATGGTATTACACTAACGCAAAAATTAAATTCCACAGCGTCTTTCTTTCAACAATAATCATGAGGATTCAACAATTTTCACATTTATGAATTAACATGAAGTTATTACATTTATGAATCAACATGAAGTTATTATATCTTGAAGTATTTCATAAATACACAATTGTTTGACTATCAAGCATTTGGCTATATCATATCGACATGGACAATATATTTTATTAAATTCTATAAACTATTAAGGTAGTTGACATATTAAATTAGTTTTTAAATTTCATGGATGGTTAATTTTACTTTTTTTTATTATAGTTTCTTTTTATGTTTTACATCAGTCACTGTTTAAGTCAATTTCATAATTCTATACTTTGATTATAAATTATATATTAAACTCATATTTTATAATATTATTAGATAAGTTTCATGATAATAAAATATAAAGGAGATTTTAAGTTATTATCACTAAAAAATTTATATTTTTATTGCTTCAAAATAACACATGGGTTCTTAAATTAGAAAAATATTTATAAAAAATAAATAGATTTCATTTTACTTTAGCCTTTCAAAACCTATTAATAGAAAATTATGCAGTTAATCTAATTTTAAATTTAGAAAATATAATAAAGATAAATGATAAAATTCAACTTAAGAGGACAGTCTATAAAAAGTTTTCAACTTAAAATAATGAAACAAAAATATCAAAAAGGATTGTAGCCTTTCGCGTTGACATAAAAAACAATCAAGAAATAAAGTTTTATAAGCATAATAACAGGAATATAAATAATAAAAAAAGAACATATTTTACCTCGCTGGTTGTGTTCTCACACAAGCTTCATCTTTGAAACACTAACCTTAAAATAGCTCTAACAACAAGCACTTTGGTGTTTGCTGTTTTTGCTGCAGTTGTGATTTTAAATTTTTGGGGTACTTGCTGTTTTCTTTACTGCTAATGAGGTATCCTTAGGATTTTTTTTTAAAGGTTAGATCATAAGCTAAGAGCACCCTTCTCATGATTGCATGGAGGATGGGTCTAGTGGGTTTGTGAGCTCAATCCTGCTGCTATGTTTCTTTTCTGCAGGGTTTATCTTGTATCTATTGCTGCAGGTATAGCCTCTTTATGGCTGCTCAGCGGTATAATCAGTGTGTGGTTTGTAAACGGGTTGGGATACCCCTGAAGTATCCCTCTTAATTTAATTCATTCATTGCTGATAAAAAAAAAAAAAAAAAAAAACTGGAAGCTCATCGTCCAACAACTCATTACTGATATTCAAGCAGATGAAACCTATTATATATATGTGCAGTGATATGTCAACTAAGAGTAATAATAGTTTTGGAAATAATAAAAATGTCAAGCATGTGAAAAACATCTCAAATATGAATTCTTTAGAGTTTTATTTTATCTGAAAAAAAATAATATTGAATACTGAGATGTTGTAATCCATATACAAAATAAATAAACATACAATAAAAGTACATTATAAACTATCATGAAATCCATCCAACTCCTTAGATTGTACCTAGCACAAATGAGATCCATATGACTAGTTACACTTGTGGCATAGAAAAACACAGTCACTTGTGCATAGAAAACTAGCATGTAGAAATACTCTGCTGCAAAACACGATGAAAACAAGAGGGAACACAACAGCCAAGAAGAACACACAATACAAATCACAAGATAGAATGGTTCGAAAGCAGGTACGAGGCTTACCAATTTTATAATCTAAATAATTAGTATAAATTATTTATCAAAGATGTATAGTAGATGCCATATCCTTAATAGTCCAAAGATCTCCTAGTGTAACAACTACTTCCCGCACAAGACTATTTCTAATGTTATTGTAAATCAACTTGAGAAAATAAGCTTTTGTTTCACAAGCCTTCCAAATCTAGTTATCGTCTCTGCCTAAATTGAGGGAACACTCTTCTGACTCATACAAAATGTTTTCCAATTGACCTCTCTCCCACTGGAATTACTGTCTACGTCATTCTAATTTTCACTCCCAACTCCCCTCACAACAATGAACCATATTTCTAAGGTTGCTTTCCTTTGTACAAGAGTTTGTGAACAAGTGGGGGTACTTATCACTAAGAGGAATCACATTAGCCCTACTATCTCCCACAACCTTTTTTGGTCTCCTTTTCATCTATACCAGACTATATATTACTAAACCAATTGCTATCTTTCCCTTTCCCACACATTTTGCTCAGATCTCTTCACCACCAAAACTCAAGCTTATGTTCTTTATTACCGCCTAGGTTTCCCTTGATTTGTACTTGGAGTCCAAAACTTCTGTCTAAAGCCCACTTTTTTCTGATCTCAATCTCAACTTCTATTTTTCTAGGAGAGCTAAGTTGAACGTATCAATATATTTTATTCCTAGACCCCATCCCCCTCCACTTTAAATTTGTACATATTCTCTCATTTAACCCAAGCAATCTTCTCATTACTATGCCCTCATCCCTAGATAAAGTCTCTTTGAATACTTTGGATTTCATTTATAACTCTTGAAGGGACCTTATATATAGACCTATACAGCCAATACCACCCAACTTTGCTTTGTAAAAATCCACCCTTAAATCAGACGTTAATTTAAAAAATGCGGAGAATGATTTTCATAGTCATGAGATTTTGTATTTTTGTCATACACAAACAAACAAAGTATCGTTAGTAAATTGTAACATACTCACCTCCACTCATTTAGTTCCAATATGCAATCCTTTGTAACCTATCTGTCATACTAAACCTGATAGACTCTTGGCCACAATCAAGAAAAGAAAAGGGACAAAAGTGAATCTCCTTGCCCCAAGTCCTTGGATGAAGTAAATTGGTTCATACAACTTCCATTCATTAATACATATATGGATGCGAACACCCTTTTATCCACATGATCCATTTCTGTTAGAAGCATAATCTCTAATATAGAAACTTCCAACTTATTAAATCATATGTTTTTTCCAAAATCCACTTTAACAATGTATCCCTACCCTTCTTTTCTCCTAATTTCACCCATCGTCTCATTTGTCCCTACAACATTGATTATTTATGATCAATAACTTTGTGGATTACCTTTTTAAGTCTAATTGATAGGATTTTTGAAATTATTTTATACATGCAGTCCACCAAAGATAGAGGTTTATAATCACTTAAATCGAAAGAGTTTTCTACCTTAGGTATAAGTGTGATGAACGATACATTACTTCCCTTAGGACACATACCCCAAGATTCTTAGTGTTCTCACAATCCCACACAACTTATTTGATTTCTTCTTCTGGAAACTCTTGGTAAGCATTACATTATCATCCCACTAAGCCTCGAACAGAGTATTGTATTTAAGCAAAATTCCACCCCATGAGTCTCAAACAATCTCTTCCTAAAGTGGTTTTTAACTTCCTTTTTATATGTTGTAGGTTCCTCACACCACTTATCCTGAACATTAATCCCCTTGTTCATATTTTTCATTGTTCTCCACCTAAGGGTGTTGTGGATGTATTTAGTATTCATATCCCCTGCTTTCAACCAATTAATTGTAGATTTCTGTTTCTGGATTGTTTATGAAGTTGAATCAACCTTTTTCAGGTCTACGAACAGTTGTTTTCTAATATTTATTGAAGAATCATCCAAATCCTCCCCATCATCCCTTTTATCTAGATCCCCTATTTGAGAAATAATGACTTTCCTCTTCATGTATATGTCCCCAAACAGTTCTTTATTCCAGAACTTCAAATTCTATTTCAGATTTTCAATTTTTCTTTCAAAATAAACAAATCATTCGCCTCAAAATCATATGTAACCCTTAATCCATAGTCTATATGTGAACTTTTAACAACGACCTCACAATGGTCTGAAACTACTTACTATCAGATCATATTTGGAACCAATCATATGACACCAATATTCTGTCTAGTCTACTATTTATCATCCTATTTGGTCAATACTACGTGCACTTACAATCTATCATTGATAGGTCACACAATCCTAAAGTTTTGATGAAATCATTCTTATCTTTCTAAGACTTGTCTCCTCTGGATTTACACCTTTTGTTCTTCCTTACTTCTAACCGCATTAAAATCTCCTACCACACAACAGAATCTATTGTACTCATTTCTTCTACTTCTTATTATGTTTTCCCACATTTCTAATTTTTCATTAAAATAATATACATTAAGAATATAAATGTGATATTTATTATCCCACAATTCCTGAACAACCATAAAATATATTTTAAAATTTCAAATATTATTTACTGTACCGTATAAAATTGCCTTTAAAATAATGTAATTCAGAATATATTTTTAAATTTTAGATTAGATAATTTAAAATATATTTTTATATTGTACAATTTAAAATAATTTTGACTCATGAATAATTTGAATTTTTTTCACACTTGAACGTAGAGGATTTTAAAAGAAAGAGCTGCTTCCAAGTTGAACACGATATAGAAAAAACTATCTCAATAATAAAAAAACATAAAAAAAAAAATATTACTAAAGTTTTATCTAATTAATTATATATATAATGTCTAAACCTTTTGCTCTAAATAGAAACAATAATTAAAGTGGTTGTGACTAAAACTGTAGTAATAGTAACCAAATAATTATCAGTACTAGCCTTTTCTATTGTTGTTTATAAATTATTTGAAGTTTTCGCAATCATAAAAATAAAGAAGTCTAAATTGGTTATCTGTAACAAATATACATTACAAAAAGGGCTCGTCACTTTATATTTAAAAACACTTAAAAAATTTATTAATTATTTTTAGCGAGATATGTATATTTCACAATAATAATGAATGCATATCACAACAAGTAAAGAGACCACACAAGCATAATAATTTTAAAAAAAAATGAATGGCTTTCGTATTCTCATTATTCGACATATTTATTCTTAAACAAGAAAGATGCACAAGAAAAATAAATTTTAATATTAACCATCATTTAAACTAAGGAAAGCATAAAGAACATAACTAATAAAAAATAAAAAATGAAAAAAGATGAACTTTTTTTGTCCAAGACACATGATTGAGATATCTCAAACAAAGAGTTTGATAATTATATGAACAATAATAATAAATTCCTGATTTATGTCAAAATTGAAAATATGTAGTATCTTTTAGCATAACTAATAAATAATAATACAAAATTTGGAAAAAGAAATATTAATTTTTATGATTGCTCTACTATTCAATTTAAAAAGATACTGAAATATATGATTAAAATAAACTGGAAATAAGCTATAAAGATTTATATTAGATTGATGTTACCTTGTATGAATTTGATAGGGTTCCCTGGAGAAAGAAGATGTTGTGGAGTTTGGTGAAATACTTGGGAAAGGCTTGTAATTAAGAAAAGTAGAAGTTAAATAATGAAGAAGGAAATAAGAGAGATATGAGAAAGTTTGTATGTTGAGTATACTGTGAGAAGAAGAAGAAGAAGAAGAAGAAGACTTACAGATTGTGTTGGATTGAGGTGATCTAACAAAATGAGTTTTTTTTCCAGAAGATGATATTGAAAGAGAAGAGATCTAGTTGCAAGCTTATTGACAGAAAAAGGAAGCATGGAAAAAGAGTTAGTGTGTCTTTGTGAGGATGGAATATATCGGACTACGAGCCCTTCGGAATAAGTGCATTATTGGTAAAGAACTCAATTCTTTGTCTTTCTACCAAGCAAGGAACGTCAAAGGAAAATATTTTCTTTTAATTACTTAAACAGGGACACATATTCTGCTTTATTCATTCAGTATGATGCATGTCATGAAAGCATTCAGCAAATTTTCCGATTCACTTCAGCTGTGATTTTCTACAATTTAACCCGCAATGTTATGGCTGCTACTTCAAATTGCTGCACTATTCAATTTGTACCGTGCTCTAGCTGCTCCACAATGCTGTTTCGTGATTCACGAGCCAAAAATATTGGAAAAAAATAACAACTTTTTTGTGTAAATTAAACTAATTCAACTTCATGTTACAATGGTAACTTTTTTTCTCCTTTAAAACAATTTTGATGGTTGAGAAAGTAAAAGAATTTGCTGTACTCTGTTGTGTTCGACTGGACTAGTTTCATCTCTCCAAGTGCAACTGCCACTGCCAAAATACCACTGGCACATCTATTAATCTATCAACATTTTTCCCCATGAGTGTCCAGATTATCCTAATCTGTTAGATAAATTAAATTAACAAGGTTGAATGTGTCTCTATAAAACATTCAAATCATTATTTCATCTTTGCCCCCAGATTCATAGTTCCCCCATTCTTGTTCTCTTTACCAATCTTTCTGTAACTGTATCTACTATATTGTTTTATGTCTCCATTTCTATCCTTCAGTGTACCCACATATTTGTGTATTTGCTTTTCTACTAAGTACAAATTCAGGCTAAAAGAAAACCATTGATTTGACAATATGAACAAGTATCATTACCACAAGTATATTCAGCATAGCTATAATACGAATATTAAAGAAATACAATGCTTTATTTCATTTGTGTGGTTCCCCTGCATAGCTTTTTTTTAAGAAACTTCTGTGTTATTTTAATCAGCATGTACCAATTTTTGCTGACAAGCTCGAACATTTTTTAAGCTTTTGAAATACCTTCCTTGGTTTGATGTGTAAACTATCTTAATTGATTGTTTATGAAGGGTCTGGTTCTGATCTGACTGATTGCCCTTTTTGCATACCCTTTCTTCAATGGTATTTTAGAGTCCAAAGAAGGTAAACTTAGTTGCTGCTCTAGTTCGTGGCATGCTTGCTAAAGATGCATTGATGCAGTTGGAATTGACGATAAAAGGAGCAGCAAAAACTGTTTATCAGGTAGTAACACTTGTTGTCTTTTACTTTCAAAGTTCCTCTTTTTCCCAATTATAACACCAATATAAAAATTCTAATATCCTTACTCTTCCGTGCATTTTGCCTGCATATAACACAACAATTTGTGATTATTTAGATTCTGAGTTATATTCATTTTTAGTGGAGAAAAGAAAGGTTATATTCTGTTACCTTTCTATATGGTAAAGCAAAATTGGTAGCATTTGTTTTAAAATCCTACACATTGTAGGTCATCCATTCAGCCCGAGCAAATGCCTCACACAATCACGGGTTAGATCCAGAACGTCTCATAGTAGGTAATATTTCGAAGTTCATAATTATTAGAAGTGAAGTTTAGTTACATGAATTACAATAGAACATTGTTTAATCTATATAGCTGACCTCATCTAGTGATGAAAAGGCTTAATTGTTCTATCTCTGATTATCCCGTTTGTTGTTTCTTACAGCGGAAGCATTTGTAGGAAAGGGATATTTCAAAAAGAGACTTGCCTTCCATGCCAAAGGAAGATCAAGGCTCATAATGAGACCAGAATGCAGGCTAACAGTTGTAGTGAGAGATAACTCCGGAAGAAAAGGCTGAGAGTTCACAACTAAGTGGGAGAGAGAACTTGTGCCTCATCAACTTACTGAGACCACTCCTGTTTGGGGCCGCAAAAACAAATATAGTGGTCAAAACTTGAGTGCTGCACCTGCATGAGCCCCACTTTGTTTCCAAGTTTTCATGCTTCATGGCATTTTGTGTATGGATTATTCTTCTTGGCCATCACATAATATGGAAACAGTTGAAAAAATTGTCTTGCAAATGATAGAAGTTTGTGTTGGATCACGTTCAGTATTATTTTCATTTAATAGCTTATTTTTCTTCCTGCTAGATACTAAAAAGGATATGCCCTGTTCAATCAGCAGCATGAAACTCCTCTTGTTTTAAGTGCTAGTATAACCCTGTGATTTTTTAAGATAAGGGTATTCTTGCATCATTTTATTAAATGAATTTAGTATCAGGTGTAACTTCAATTTCATATGTCAAATCTTGGTCGGGGAAATGAAAAATTGGTAGCTTAAAACTGCCAAGAAATTGATTCCACTTTTGTGTTAGTTAGTATATTTTATTATTATTTTGGGCTGTTTGCGCTTTGGGGCCTTCTTTTATTTTCTGTCACCACGTATCTTAGATTTAGTGGGTTTTTACTTTACAGATTGTAACTTTTTGTAATTGTGAATTCTCTCCTTAATTCAATTTCATAATAGCATTCACGTTTTTTCCCTCTTTCTCTGGTCAGAACCTTTCAACCCTTTTAGGGTTTATTTTCCCTTCATCTCTGCATCATTCTCATCACAAGTTCTTTTCATCATTCCCGAAGTTCTTCCGCATAATCAAGACAGAGGATTTATTTCTATTATGGTATCAAAGCTCTTCAAGAAGAGCTCTGCTGTGCACTCTGAATTTCGTCTTCTTCTATGAATTTCGTTCTTCACGGTTTCTTGTTCCAAATCTTGAATTTTTTGTTTCTCTTTCGGATATGGCTGAAACCGTTGGAACTGAGGGAACCACAGTGCAATTGTCTCAGCCGAATGCAACGAATCAATCGGTGGAACAATTGAACTTGATGAACAATTGCCTTTATCTCCATCCCAGTGAGAACCCTGCTGTCCCTTTGGTCTCGCCGGCGTTGGACTCTACAAACTATCACTCTTGGAGTAAGTCGATTATAACGGCGTTGAGCGCGAAAAATAAGGTGGAATTTGTTCTTGGCACGTGCCCATGTCCACTCAAGAACCATCCCACTTACTCGGCTTGGCACAGATGCAACAATATGGTCGTCTCGTGGTTAGTCCATTCTGTCTCTATTCCCATTAGACAAAGCATCGTATGGATGGATATAGCTTTAGATATATGGAATGATTTGAAGAGTAGATATTCTTCGGGGGATTTATCTAGAATTTCAGATTTACAACTGGGAGTTGCTTCTTTACATCAAGGTGAATTGACTGTAACTGACTATTTCACTAAGCTGAGAATAATTTGGGATGAACTAGAAAACTTTAGACCTAATCCTGTATGCATTTGTGAGACAAAATGCTCTTGCTTTGTTGCTTTTACTTCTCTTATCAACCAAAGAAAATGTGAAGACCAGGCCATGCAGTTTCTAAGGGGGTTAAATGAACAATATCTTAACATAAAATTTCATGTACTTCTTATGGAGCCTATACCTCCTATAACAAAAAAATTTTCTCTTGTGGTGCAACAAGAACGTCAACTGGACAACAACTTTTCTGTCTCAAATATTAATAGTGCTAATTCTAATCGCATCTCTTCTTCTGTGATATGCACCTTTTGTGGTAAAAATGGCCATACAGAGAACGTTTGTTTTCGGAAGGTTGGGTTTCCTAATCAAGAAAATAAGTCCTTCAAAAATAATGGGAATAAGAAAATGTGTACCCACTGTGGAAGAAATGGTCACACCATAGAAACTTGTTACAAGAAACACGGGTATCCTCCTGGATACAAGTTTTATGGTAGTAAAACCAATCAGGTTAATAATATTGTTATATCTGATTATGTGCTTTCTGAGCCTTGCCAAAAAGAACAGGAAAAAGGGGAATATCACCTCACAGCACAACAATATCAAGTTTTGTCAGATTTGTTTAGACAAAGCACCAATAATAACACTGCAGCCAATATTCAAGTAAATCGGGTGGGCTCGTTCACTGCAGACACCAATCACAAAATGGCAAAGAGGTCTCCAACTGGTAACATTCTTACCTTAAATAATTTACAGCATGGTAGAAATTATTGGATTCTAGATTCAGGAGCAACTGATCATGTGTGTTCTTCTTTATCTGAGTTTACTTCATACAAAAGCATTAAACCTATTTCTATTAGTCTACCTAATGGCCATCATGTGTTTGCAAAATATTCTGGAACTGTGATTTTTAATCACAAATTTTACCTTATTGATGTCTTATATGTTCCTCAGCTTTCCTTTAATCTTGTATCTACTTCTAAACTTTCTTTAAATATGAACTGCAGTTTAATTTTCTCCTCCAATAATTGTATGATACAGGACAATACAACCAAAGAGAGGATTGGTATAGTTAGTGTCAAAGCTGGCTTGTATGCTTTTGAATCTTCTTTTTTTCGTAATACTGCTACACACACTATTGCTCATTCTTTCAATTGTACTGTCAAAGACATTAATCTGTGGCACTATAGAATGGGGCATCTTTCAGATGAAAGATTAAATGTTTTGAGAACTAAATACTCTTATATTCCTGCTGAAAAACCGCATGTATGTGATGTATGTCATCGTGCCAAACAAAAGAAACTCCCTTTTAATTTAAGTAAATCTCATACTGCTAGCATCTTTGAATTACTGCATATGGACATTTGGGGTCCTTGTTCTGTCATTTCAATGCACGGTTTTAGATATTTGTTAACCATTGTGGATGATTTTTCACGTTTTACTTAGGTTATTTCTTTACACACAAAATCTGAAGTTAGAAATCATATTGTTAATTTCATTGCTTACGTTGAAAATCAGTTTAAAACTACGGTTAAAACTATTCGCACCGACAATGGTGCTGAATTTGCCATGAAAAATTTATTTTCTTCTAAAGGCATTGTTCACCAAACCACATGTGTAGAAACACCTGAACAAAATGGTATTGTTGAAAGAAAACATCAACACATTTTAAATGTTACCCGTGCCTTGCTTTTTCAAGCAAATTTACCTTATTTATTCTGGAATTTTGTTGTACAACATGCTGTTTTTTTTAATCAATTGCACTCCCACTCCTTTGTTGCACAACATTGCACCCTATGAAAAATTGAATAGTAGACCATATGATCTTTCTTCTTTACGCGTGTTTGGATGTTTGTGTTACTCTAGCACGCTCACTGCACATAGAAAGAAACTTGATGATCGTTCTGTGCATGGTATCTTTCTCGGTTTTTCTTCCAACACAAAGGGATATATTTTTCTAAATCTTATAAATCATAGTATTGAGGTATCAAGGAATATTACCTTTTATGAAAACCATTTTCCATATCATTTGAACAAAGATTCCTGTATGAATTCCAACAGCCTTTCTTTGCCTATTCCTCACAATTATGATTCAAGCTGTGATATTATTTTTCAAAATGATTGTCATCCTCATGAGACTATGGGTACTGCACAAATTGATGTGGACATGGATCCTAACCAAAATGAAGAGACCCTGGATGATACACAAATTGATGATCTGAACATACCATTGAGGAGATCAAATAGACAAAGAAAGGCACCAGCATACCTTGCAGATTTTCAAACTGATTTGACCACCTCAAACAGTGTAAGTACTAAATATCCCATTAATAATTTTGTTTCTTATAAATCTTTATCTCCTGCTTTTAAATGCACTGTTCTTTCTATCTCTTCCCATTCGGAGCCTCACACTTACAGGGAAGCTTCAAAACATGCCTGCTGGAAACAAGCTATGCAAGAGGAGTTGATTGCACTTGATGCCAATCAGACTTGGCAGATGATAAGTGCCAATGTGTAGTTTTTATGATTGAGAAAATTGAACACTTTGGAACTTAATTGTTGCTTAATGTAAGAAAATTACCCT
Organism: Phaseolus vulgaris; assembly: GCF_051622355.1. Classification (NCBI taxonomy): domain Eukaryota; kingdom Viridiplantae; phylum Streptophyta; class Magnoliopsida; order Fabales; family Fabaceae; genus Phaseolus; species Phaseolus vulgaris. The sequence continues at coordinate 6,744,650 of NC_143505.1, forward strand.
AATCTGAGAATTATTGAATCTGATTATATATTTTTTGAACCAAGAAACAAATGAAGAAATTTAATCTCAATTTTTGTGTAAATTGCAGATGAATATGAAGCATTGAAAGAATGTATTCAAGCTGGCATTGAAAGAGAAAAAAAAAGTAAAAACTTAATTGGATCACAAGAAGATTTAGCTCAAGCTAGAGGATTTAGCTCAAGCTAAAACTGTCCAGAATTGATTAAAGGTGCAATACAATTCTAGCCCAAGCTAGAATTGCTAGCTCAAGCTAAAACTGTCCAGAGTTGATTAAAGGTGCAGTACTGATCTAGCTCAGGCTAGAATCGCTAGCTCAAGCTAAAGTTGATTATATAAATTCTGAAACATAACTCAAAACCAGGGGTGGAAAACAGATTAGGTTTTTTTAGAGAGAGACTAGTGAGAGAAAGAGAAGAAACCTCTGTTCTTAGGAGAAGAACTTGCTTAGATCAGCCCTTCTTATGCAATCCAGATCAAGAATGAAGATTGGAGGAGCTATCATGAGTGGCTAAGTTCTTTCTAACTTGGGATTGAATGTAATTTATCTTGATCAAATGTATTCTTGGTGATATATATATAAAATTCTCTTTTCTACTTGTTCTTGGTATTTTCGTTTTATGCTTATTGCTTGATTCTGTCTGATCAATAGAGTCTTGATTTTGATCCTTAAATTTAACTGGAATGTACCTTTAAGGATCTGAAATAAACGAAAATACTTGATAACTTGTAATGCTAGGAATAGATTCCAGGTTATTGATTGCATGATAATTCTGTTCCTAAAGCTGGATGATTTGTTAAATATCTGAGGAATCAGTGTTTGAGAAATTATCTTATGAATTTCATCTGTGAGGAATCAAGATGAATGACTTTAAATTAAGCATCAAGAATAAGTAGTTTTGAGTATTATATATTGTATTATTCAAAATACAGATGATTGAGATAAACGCAATTCAATCCTAAGTATCTTTCTCTATATTTGATAAGTTGGTTTTGTTACGTCCTGAATCAAACCCTAACTCTCCGAGTTATTTGTGAAATCTTTAATTTGGTTATGAACAAAGTCACAAAATTATTTTCTATACTTAATGAGTTTTAAAACAGAACATCTTAATTAGAATTGTTTCCTGTGGGTTCGACATTCGTACTTTAAGGAGTACTATATTACAGTTGATTCGGTACACTTGCCGAGAAATATCAACAAGTTTTTGGCGCCGTTGTCGGGGAACAATTTCTTTTAAGAATTTCTGAAGTATAACTCATTGAGTATTGTGAATATTCTGTTTTATTTGTGAATATATACTGGTTTATATCTTATTCTTTTATCCTGTGCTAATCCTTGCTTGAGTTGTCTTAGATACATGTTATTGAGAGGACAGGTTCCTGAAGATCAATTGGAATTTGATCCAGAAATTGAGAAGACAGCTAGAAAAAATCAGAGCAAGAAGAGAGAAGAAAAGAAGAAGCAAGGACAAGCAAAAGGAGAATCTTCCAACACTCTCAACTCACACAATCAAACAGAGTTCCAAATGGCTGAAAATAGACAAAATCCACCTAGAAGGACATTGGGAGACTATGCTATGCAACAAGGACCAAGGCATTTCTCCAGCATAGCCATACCTCCTGCCACCAAATCATTAGAAATGAAGCCAGCTTTTCTTAGCTTAATCAGCACTCATCAATTCACTGGAATGGATCATGAAGACCCTTATACTCATCTATCCACATTCTATGAGTTGGTTGGGACCATGGGCTTCAAGGAAAATGATATTGAATCTGTTTATCTGCGTCTATTTCCTTTCTCACTTGCAGGCAAAGCAAAAGAATGGTTAAAGTCGCATCCAAATCAGAGTCTAAGTAGCTGGAATGATGTAGAAAAGAAATTCCTACACAGATTCTTCCCACTCTCTCGATACATCAAGGCTAAGTCTGATATCTCCACATTCAGGCAAGGGCCAGAAGAACCTTTTTGTGAAGCTTGGGAACGCTTTAAAGTGATGTTAAGGAGATGTCCTAATCATGGCTTTGAGGATATTGCTCAGTTGAACATATTCCACAATGGTTTGAGGCCTGATACTAAAATGATCTTAGATGCTGCAGCAGGAGGTACAATGATGAGTGTTGATGCAGAACAAGCTACAAGAATCATTGATGCCTTAGCCTCAACAGATTACCAAGCTCAACATGATAGATATTCAGTGCAAAAGAAAGGGGTGCTGGATCTTAGTACTTCAGATGCAATTTTAGCACAAAACAAGATTTTGACTCAGCAAATTGAGGCATTAACCAAGCAAATGACAAAACTGCCTCAACAATTACATGCAGTAAATTCTCCTTCAATTCAAAATCAAGCTTTGAAGTGTGATTTTTGTGGGGGAGATCATCTCAATGGCCAATGCTCTTACCAAAATCCATCAGAGGAAGAGGTTCAGTATATGAATAATCAAGGAAGGCAAGGTGGCTTTGCATATAATTATCCAAATAACATGGCTCAAGGATGGAGGAATAATCCAAATCAAGGATTGGGGTGGAAGCAAGAGGCTGGATCATCTAACAGACAAGTCCCTTATCAGCAGCAACCACATTATCCTTCCGTTCATGAGAGAACATCCAAATTGGAGGATACTTTTGAGAAATTCATGCAAGCCTCTCTATCTAATCAGAAAAATACTGAAGCATCAATAAGAAATTTAGAGACACAGGTGGGGCAGCTGGCTAAACAGTTAGCTGATAATCAAGGAAGTCAATTTTCAGCAAATACACAAACCAATCCCAAAGAGCATTGCAAGTCTATCACCACTAGAAGTGGGAAAGTTATAGGAAAAGGAATTGTAGATAATTTAGTTGTTGAGGAAGAGGTTTTGAGTGAGAGAGAAAATGAAAAAGAACAGATTGAGTGTGAGGGAGGAGAAAGAAGGAATAAGGAAGATGTTGTAGATATTGGTGAGAAAATAGAAAAAAATGAAAAACAAGAGAGGAGTGTTCCTATAAAAGATGTACCTTATCCACATGCTCCTACAAAGAAATGCAAAGAAAGACAATTTGCAAGATTCATGGATATTCTCAAAAGACTGCAAATTATCATTCCTTTTACTGAAGCTTTAGAGCAGATGCCTACATATGCTAAATTCATGAAGGAATTATTGACAAAGAAAAGAAAGTTCAATGACCAGGAAATAGTTGAATTGGAAGCTGGATGCAGTGCTATAATTCAAAAATCATTACCACAGAAATCCAGAGATCCTGGGAGTTTCACTTTGCCAGTTACCATAGGAAATCTTACTGTTGGAAAGGCATTATTGGATCTTGGAGCTAGTATTAATTTGATGCCTATATCAATGCTGAAGAAAATTGGAGATGTAGAAGTGAAACCTACAAGAATGACTTTGCAGTTGGCTGATAGATCAATCAAATATCCACATGGAATAGTTGAAGATCTATTGGTAAAGGTAGATAAATTTCTATTCCCAGTAGATTTTGTTGTAATGGATATTGAAGAAGATGTTGAAGTACCTTTAATACTGGGAAGACCATTCATGAAAACTGCCAAAGTTATAATTGATGTAGACAAAGGAAGATTGAAGGTTTGTGCTCAAGATGAAGAAGTAAGCTTTAATGTTTTTGAAGCAAAGAAGTATTCAAATGATCATAAAGAGTGTTTCAGAGTGGATGTGAATATTGTTGAACCTTCAATGATGTTAATCAGGCGTCAAGCTATATGACGTTAAACGAGCGCTTGCTGGGAGGCAACCCAGTGTTTTGTTTTGAAATGTGTCTTTAATTTTGTTTTGATTTAGTAGTATGTTTTAACATTTGATGTTTTTAAAACCAGTTTGATATGTGAAATGGTCATGTATGTTTGAAATGTTTGGTGAAATGAATAGATGGAAGAAAGCTTAGAAAGGTTTGAAACTTTTGGCAAAGACAAAATGAAAATTTTCAAGAAAATTTCATTGCAGGGTAATTTTAGCTTAAGCTAGAACTTTTAGCCTAAGCTAGTTATGCAGAAAAAGAAGAAAAAATTTTGTTCTGCAACTTTCGCTTGAGCTAAAAAGAGCTAGCTTGAGCTAAATCAAATTTGTTGCTCTCTGCCAAATTTTAGCCTGAGCTAAAATGAGCTAGCTTGAGCTAGAAAACTCTGTTGCTCTCTGTCAAATTTTAGCTTAAGCTAAAAAGAGCTAGCTTGAGCTAGAACAAATCTGTTGCTCTCTGCCAAATTTTAGCCTGAGCTAAGAAGCTCTAGCCTAAGCTAGTGAGATTTCTACAAAAAAAAAAAAAAAAAGAACTGCAGCATTTTATAAAAATCACATTTTGAAAACCCTGCACCCTAACTCAGTTTCAGAAACACCCTCTGTTCTAAAAAAATCCCAAAGCTTCCATCTACATAACCATTCTCAAACAAACATTTCATCTACATTGTCATTATCAAGGTAAGTAATTACTCTTCTCCATAATCATTTTCATTGTCGTTTCCATTCAACAAAGCCCAGTCATGCATATTTCTGCTTCCAGTTCACAGTTTCGTTTTCAAATTGAAAGATTCAATCTTTTTGAAATTTCAATGTCTTGATGTTGAATAGGATTGTGGAATGGGATAATCAAAGTTAAGTACGGTTTTCATGGATTAAATACCAAAAATTATGCAGTACTAGTCTCTAAATGCCATTCTATATCATGCTTACCAAGTATTTGTTAAAATGTCAATCAAATAAAACACTTTGGTTTGAGAAATGCTTATTCTTACATGTGTAGAAAAATGAGTCATACCAAATCCACAACTGGTATTAAATAATCTATCGTTGACACCCACTGAATTTCATGATTATCTATCTTGGCCTGGGGACATGCACAATTTTTCAGGGGAGGCAGGAGCATATGGAGTTGGGACTAGAGTTGAAGATACACCAGAAATGGCAATTGAACCAACTGGAGCAGCAACAAATGATGAACATTCAAGTTCAGAATGATGATGTTGGCACAGAGCGGAACAAAGTCATAAGAGGAGATTGATACTTCTCATGAACAATGATTAGAAAATTGGTTTTATCTTTTTTGTTTAACTTTAATTTCAGTATTAATTTAGTTTAAGTAGTTTAGTTTAGTAGGTTGACTTTAGTAGTTTGGTTTAATATTTCTTACTTTAGATTTTGTTGATGACAAGCTTAAGTTAGTATAATGGTTGATGTTTGCATATTTTGTGAAGTGAAATCTTGTATATAGATAGATGATGGTATAATTTTTTTGGAAAAAGAAATCAAACCATAGTTTTAAATTAGAACAACTAAATGGATTGATCGGGGACTTAATTTGAAAAGGAATTTGTGGCTGGAACCATCACTCAAATTGAGAAAGGATATTAATGTGTAAAAGTTGGAACAAGGTAAATAGTTGAAAGCAATGTCTGAGAACAAATGAGGAATTGAATTTAGCCAACCAAGTGAGAGTGTGAAACCTTTAAACAGTTTGAGAGACTTTCACTAGTGAAGAGTTAATTGAGGTTGCCTAATTTTCTAGTCAATTTGCATCACAAAATCAAATATGGAGATGATTGAGGCATGTTTAATAGAGTTGGAGGTGAGAAAACTCAAAACCAAACAGCTAACCTTTGCAATATATGATGAAATGTGTAGAAAAATAACTTTTTTTTAGCCAAATTTGTTTTATTGCACCCTAGCTTCTGATATACATATATTGTCCTACCTTGTGGTATGCTAACAAAAGGAGAGCATAGGTGTAATTCAAATTTCTATAATTAAAAAGAATTGGGTTTGGTGTGGCTGCTGGGATTTGGAGAATGAAAGAAAAAAAAAAGGAAAAAAAAAAGGGAATAACAAAATTATCCAAATTCTCATTCTCTTTTCTAAAAAAAAAGAAAAAAAAAGAAAAAAAAGAAAAGCAAAAGGGATTACAAGAATATAAAAAGAAGCAATGTGAATGAATCTTATGGAAGGGATAATGGATAACACAATTAGAAAGTGAATTGCAAATATGCTAATCTTTTGTTAAGTGTGCATTTTGTTATCCTGGAAAAACCAAATTTTCTTTGTAACCCAGCCTCATTACAACCTGAAAAGACCTCAAGATCTATGTTTGTAAAAGTGTTTGTAATCAACTGGAAATGAAGGGCAACCTTAAATTAACTTGGAATTCAGTGAAAAAATAGGGAAAACACTCACCAGTGAGAAATGAAGACAGAAATTCCTTAGTTTGATTCTCAGTGAAGAGTAACAATTGTTTACCTTGGAAATTGAATACATTCTCATCCTGTCTTGGTTTGAATTGATAGGAAACACCATAATTTTTTGTTGATTAACTTGTGCTTTTTCCATGAAGTTGTTCTGATATTAAACTATAGATTTGATTTCTAAGGATTTTGGGGAAGAATGAACTCATATTTTTTGGGATTCAATTACTTTGCTTGAGGACAAGCAAGATTCTAGGTTGGGGGGAATTTGATAAGTGCCAATGTGTAGTTTTTATGATTGAGAAAATTGAACACTTTGGAACTTAATTGTTGCTTAATGTAAGAAAATTACCCTAATCTGAGAATTATTGAATCTGATTATATATTTTTTGAACCAAGAAACAAATGAAGAAATTTAATCTCAATTTTTGTGTAAATTGCAGATGAATATGAAGCATTGAAAGAATGTATTCAAGCTGGCATTGAAAGAGAAAAAAAAAAAGTAAAAACTTAATTGGATCACAAGAAGATTTAGCTCAAGCTAAAACTGTCCAGAATTGATTAAAGGTGCAGTACAATTCTAGCCCAAGCTAGAATTGCTAGCTCAAGCTAAAGTTGATTATATAAATTCTGAAACATAACTCAAAACCAGGGGTGGAAAACAGATTAGGTTTTTTTAGAGAGAGACTAGTGAGAGAAAGAGAAGAAACCTCTGTTCTTAGGAGAAGAACTTGCTCAGATCAGCCCTTCTTATGCAATCCAGATCAAGAATGAAGATTGGAGGAGCTGTCATGAGTGGCTAAGTTCTTTCTAACTTGGGATTGAATGTAATTTATCTTGATCAAATGTATTCTTGGTGATATATATATAAAATTCTCTTTTCTATATTTGATAAGTTGGTTTTGTTACGTCCTGAATCAAACCCTAACTCTCCGAGTTATCAACAGCAGATTACCACACGGACTGGAAGTGGCTCGGGCATTTTTCTCCATTATTACATACGGATTTAGCAGTGAATGGGATTCGAAACCAGGTTCCTTCAGCAACCAAGTAAAATTTAACCACTACACCAAGCAAATTCTTTAGTTTTATTATGATTTTTATTATACTTATTATTATTAATAATACTAACAATATTAATAATATTAATAATACTAACAATATTAATAATACTAACAATATTAATAATACTAACAATATTAATAATACTAACAATAATAATAATATTAACAATACTAACAATATTAACATATGAATCACATTTAATTTATCTATAATCTACTTGAATCTAAACATAATTTATTATATTATCTATTAGTATGAATCAAATTTAATATATGTCATACTCATAGTCATCATATTACCTATTACATTAAAATCAACTATCATATTAATTATTATTTTACGATCATATTGACTTAATTAAGTTCATTATAGGTAGTTGGTTTTACTTGTGTGTTATAGTAAAGAATATTGTCAACAAACAATATTATCTTTTAACATAAAATGATGAATTTTACATTAACTATTAATTAAATCTCTAATACAGATTACTAGTTAGCATATCATTATAGTTTAAACTATATTAATTATTCCATAAATCTATGTAAAAAGTTGTTACTAAATAACCCTTTCTACTAATATATAAATCATAATGACAAAGTGATTAAATAATTTATAATTTAAAATATTTTAAAAATTATACATTATATCAATTTTAATGTATGTAAGTAAATATTTGAAAATAAGATTTTTTTTGTCGACAAAGAATAAAAAAAATTAAACAAAACATTTTAAGGATATTTCAATCCTTATACAAGAATCTCAAATCAGAAAAGAAGTGTAAGATACAAGCACCTATATAGCCATCTAACAAAAACTTCACAACTACCTATAATAACCTATATTTGAAAATAAGATATCAAATAATTTTATATTAATATATATATATATAATATGAAAGTAAATTTAAATTTAACCATGAGTTTTAAAAAATTAATGATTAAATAAAGAAATATATTAATCAATATATATGTATTTATAGTATTAAAGTTATATTAATATTATATAATTTCTTCCTTTTTCTCTCTATCTATCTATATCCGGATAAAAGTAATATTACTCAAGTCAAATAAAACTACTATACACACGCAATAAATATCTAAATGTATATTTATATCAAAATTAATATTAATAATATGAATATAATATTGATAATATGAATATAATATTAATAATATGAATATAATATTAATAATATGAATATTAATACTAATAATATTAATAAATATTAATAATAATATGAATATTAATACTAATAATATTAATAATAATATTAATAATATGAATATAATGTTAATAATAATATTAATTATAACATTAATAAATATTAATAATATAAATAATATTAATAAATATTAATAATATAAATATAATTTATTTTATTATTATTATTATTATTAATTATATTAATATATATAAATTATATTAATATGTATAAATTATACTAATATGTATAAGTATAATAAAAATGATAATATGACCAAAGAACTTAATTGGTCTAGTGGTCAATTTGATCCAGATTGTAATTTTTTGTTCATCTAAAACTGAATCAAAAGTTTAAATTGATGCCATGGTTAGCTAAGCCTCATATATACATGTAAATCTTTCATTATTTTTTTCATCAATTCCTCATAAAGCTACTGCCAACCTATTTTTACACTCATTATTTCTATTTCTTCTTTTTTTTATTTCATAATTCATTATTTATCATGGTTTCTTATATCTGCATCTTTCTCTTTATTTTGCTTTAATTGTTTGAAAAAACATTAAATTATATATCTTATGCAAAGTTGTTGCAAACGTTAAGAATAAAAGAATATATACAAATTCAAAAAACTCTCACAATGTAATTTATTTTGTATTTTCATGTGCCAAACATATTTTGTGAACCAACAAAATCTGCCTTGTTCATTTTTTTATATATAAAAGAAAGCTGAGAAAGAAGTTGGAGATTATGATACGTCACTTCAATGCATGCAACTTTAAAATTTCTGAAAATATTTTGTAATGTTTATTTTCTTTCCGTTATTATCATGCGAGACGACAAACTTGAAACTCCTTTCTTTTGAATGCTTATCTGTTTTCTCTTCACACCCTTTCCTTTACGGCATTACCCATCCCGTACAAATGCACTTTCTTTTTTATTTCTTTCACATCTACAGAGAGTTTAATAATTATGTATTATTATTATTATATTATTATTTAAAAATTATATCGATTTTGCATGCGGGAGTCTAGAAATCAAAAATTCAAGGCACTTGGAAATATTCAATGAGGTAAAATCTAAAATGAAGAAAGGTCTAGGAAAAAAAGTTAAGATACTTAATTATTCAACAGTTATAATTTGCCAATTCTAGAATATAGAAATAAAAAGAAAAAAATCTGCACACCCTTATCTTCTTGAACTTAGGAAACATTTCTTGCAATAATAATAATAATAATAATAATAATATTATGAGAAGAGTAAATGTCTGTATTTTATTTATTTTTCTGTGTGCCCTCTTAAAAATGAAGGGAGCAGAAGGGTGAGAGTAAAAATTTAGCCTGTTTTTATTACCTTAACTAGCTGAATCATCAATGTTCAACAGATAAAGTATTTTCCAGAATTTTATATTAGAAGTATGTTACTAATCAAATAACCAAAACATTCTACAATAGCAGTTAGAGATAATGTTTATATCATACCTACTATATATTAGACACTGTTGACCCATTATGGTTCTGGAATTGGGCACAGAGGCTTCTGCACATTCATCTACAACACTGTTCAAGCAATAATGTAGTAACCACCTGTTTCATGGGACTGAAAAGAATTCATAAAATGGCTTCCAGCTCAACTTTTTACTTGTTTAACAGCACCAGCTTCCTAAAAAATAAAACAAAAAATTAATTTATTTTATTTTAGAGTAACTGCACTTAACATCCAATAAAATTATATAACTAGTTAATATCTACTATTTTCGTTTTTATATGATTGTAAAACATTGTTCTTTTCTAATACCTATATTATCGTAAAAAGTAATTTATAAAACTATATTGATAGTTATATTGACGTAATTAAAAGATAATATCTTATTGAAAATAATCAGTAACTTTTTTAAAATAATTAATTATCAGAAAATTTAATAGATATATTATAACTAATGGAATAACTAAGAAGAAAAATAAATAAAAAATATTGAACACGAGAAAAAAAAATAGAAAACTTCCGAACTCCTATATCCACGTGCGTATTATTAATTTATGAAAAATATTCGTAACATATTATGTAACACACTTTTAATTATTGATTAAAATTTATTAAAAATCATAATATATTATGAAAATATATCTTATTAATTTTTTAAATAAAAAATTAAAAATCCATTTCTTTTCGTTTTCTGTGTTTTTTTCACTTCTTTTCAACTACCATTCATTCCCTGCAATGCACCAACTACTTTTTTTTTTATTCTTTTACTTTTCATATTATGCGTTTTTACTGCACAATTTGTTATCTTAATTTTTACTGCTATTTTTAATGGAGTTTTTCTTCTTCTAATTATTAATTTTAGAACCATTATTTCAGAAATTCAACTCCTTTATAGTAAAATTATATTTTATTTGTTATGATTAATCGTCTATTAACTCATACACATAAATAATTATGCATTTTTACGTTATCATGTCAATCAAACTGCTGTATATGTTTATTAAGGGCGTTTAAATTTCAACGGAATGTTAAATTTAGTGAGATAAATTTCATATTACATGCCAGATAAATTATTTACCCGTACAATATTAAATATTACAGAATCTTATTAAAGAAAAGTCACCTGAAATAGGGGTAGTATAACTTTAAAAAAATTAAGTCAACGCTACTTCATAATCTGACTTATAATTTAATTGCCATAAACCAAGTGATTGAAATCACCAGACGCATGATTGCCATGTGCTTATAATTAGATATTAGCCATTATTTCAACTAAATTAAAAAAAGTAATATCTAAAAATATAAATATAATTAATTAAATTAACAATTATTTATTATTTTAGTATTTAACATTGAGCATTTATCAAATTCATATTTGAAGTTGAGAATTATAAGAATTTCAGTTATTTATGTGAATTCGTGTTAGTAATTATATCATGTTATCTCTCTATCTCAGAAACTCACAAGATAAATTTTGTGAAGTTAAATGTAAAATTTCAAAAGTTGCATTACTACATTATAATCACTTTTTTTTTATTTCTATTATTCACTTAGATAAGATTTCACACCGACGTTTAGCACGTAACTAAACACACGTCTCAACAGTTTTTGCACTTCACACGTGTGTATTGCCAGCTGGACGCAGACTTCAAAGTAAGGACCACTTTACACGTGGCGGTTTTTATCCAAGTCATCTTCTTTTAAAGTAAGGATCAGTTTGGTTTACCTTCGATCACAAAAATACCCGTTTCATATACATTTTAAGAAAAAATTAAAATTTACTTTATTTGAAGATAAATAATATTATATTTAAAATATAAATGAATATATTCTTAAAACTTTCAAATATAACTTTCAAAATTAATTTTGTTCATAAAAAAATACAGTTATTTACTTTTGTTAAAACTAGTTAAAATAGCTCTAAAAAATAATACATACACTAAAGTTAATGTGTAATGTAATTTTGTTTGTCATAAAAAATATTACCATTTATATTTAATTTATATAATATATATTTTTAAATTACTTTTAAATATAATTATTTCTTTTATATAATATGTGTGTGTTACTTTTTTTCAACCATTTTATGTAATTTTTATTTTTCAAAATATCTCATACATTATAGTTTTTCTCACAATTACTCTATTTAGTATTTAATAATGATTCCAATTATTTTGAATTTTTTTTAAAATAAAACATAAAAACACCTATATTTTCGCTAATCTTCAGTAAACGCGCTGTTGTGGTCTAAAATATTAAATTATGTTTAGTTTATTTTTTAGTTGAAATTATTTTTAAAATGATAAATAAAACATATTATTATTCTTTATATTTTTTTAAAAACATGGTATTTTTAAAAAAATAAAAGACATACTATTATTCTTAAAAATGATAGTATATTAACATATTTTTAGAATTTCGTACATATTCAAAATTTACCCAATCACAACGGTCGCAATGTCTGTCCTAAAATCAATCTTGACCGTTGGATGGAAAAACATGTTCGAGCTTTATGCCACGTTGCTCGAAGCACAAACTCCCTTTCTCCGTTGACAGTGTAAAATAATGCCTTTTACAGAGAGAATCTTCATCTTCGAGACAGCGAGGCTGACACATTATCTTCCATTTGCAGGGAGAGAGAACGGTTGAAACAATCAAGTTTGATTTTTGAATTGTGGGTGTGAACATTGAAGTGAATACTTCTATACTGCACTTGGTAGTTAAGCTTGATTACTTTCTCAGGCTGAGCTGGTATTTTTTTTTTTCTCTTGATTTTACTTTGAATTTTTCAGATTTTATTGTAACCATTGACTCTTGGTGGAAAGATTCTTCTGATTTCTTCACTTATATTATATTATTATTAAATGAGATTTCGAGTGTTTTGTGTCCGTTTCTCAATTATGAAGCAGAAACCGTTTCTGGATGTTTCTGATTCTGAGGAAACTTCTTCTGGTTTGTAGTGTTGTGTCATTTGAGCATGAATACATACGCGTTTTTGTTGAAGATCAAAGTTTGTCTTGATTGCTCTAAGCATTACCTTTAAATGACTCAATGTTGTTGAGAGTTGTCAAAGCAAAGTCTTGCCATTTCTATGCCACTACTTTAGTGTGTGTCTTTGTCAGAGATATAGAGTGTGTGGCTGCTTTGTGAATTTTGAAGATTAAGACACAGCAATTTGCTTTCTCAGTTATCCATTCTTAAAAGGTCGGTGGGTTGGTTCTGTAATTTTTTTTATATTTTTAATTTTGTTTCTGGGTTGTTGCTTTGATTTGATCCTCCTTCTGGAAAGAAAAGTAGTGTTTTGTTGTTCTTTTTTGTGGTTTTGCTTCTGGAAAAATTAGATTTTGTCCTTCTGTACGTAGATATCACCAATCAGATCATGGAACACGGGGACTGTAATTGTTTTGGGTTTTACAGAAACATTGAGGATTGGAGAACAAGGCTTTTGTGCATCATCCAATGTCTCTCTCAAGAGGATAAACTCTTGGAATATTAAGCAAATCATCTTAATTTGAGGTATATTTCATATTCATATATTACTTTTAAATACTTTTTTTCTGGTGATGGTTCATTGTACGAACTAGCGTGTATACAACTGTAGACAGGGACTTGTGTCTTCCCTTCAAAGGAAAGCCTCTCCCTTTCTCATACCAGTAGCCTCATTTATGAGGAGAAAGAAGGGAAAACACACAGCTAGGAAAGACTTCTACTTTTCTCAAACCACTGATAAGGGTCAGTGTCTAACTGATTAACCTCACTTTTCTCTCTAGATTCATCTTTGACACACTCTAAAACAAATATTTTCTATCATGGTTCAAAAGTAAAGTTGGGGTTTTGTTTCTTATTGACCAATATACCCCTAGAAAGGATACAATATTACATCTGTGCCATGTGTTAGGTGTGTCTTTTGGAAGGGTACTCTTGGATTTGTGTCTAAAATATCTGCCGACGGCTTTTTTTTTGTTTGCCATCAAAAGTATTTTCCTTCACTTTCATCAACCATACTATTTCATCTACCATGGTTTAGTTGTAGAATATCAATAATGTTTAATTTACAACAAATTTATTAAGTGCTTATGGTTTTCCGAGGGCATTGAATTGGCAAAGTGAGAGAAAAGACTTGTGGGGCATGTTTTGGTACTTCAGTTTTGTTGGTCGAGTCATGCTTTCAGTAAACAAGCTTTGTGTGTGCTCATATGAGATTCTCGAAGTTGTTGGGGGTATTGGGGTGGTTGTTTTTTTGTGCCTCAGAGTTTTCTATTGGAGTCTTAATTTATAATTTACGGATTATATGATTGCAACTGCTCCACCACAGCCTTTTATTTTCTATGCCTGATATCGTTTTTCTATTTTACCAATTGGCATCTGGGGCATTTCTTTGAAGGCTTCGTTTTCTTGTTTTCCATTTGTGGCAGCTAATCATCAGTTCTGCGCCTACCGAACCAAAACCATGGTGGAAGATGGTGATGCAGTTGATGCACGGTCCACAGAAGAGTGGTTGTTGCATGCACAGGAACTTGTTCCCGTTGTTCTTGAGAAGGCAAGAGAGGTTAAGGGATTTGCTGGTAGATGGAAGATGATCATTGCAAAATTGGAACAGATCCCCTCAAGATTATCAGATTTGTCAAGCCATCCGTGCTTCTCAAAAAATGCTCTGTGCAAGGAGCAGTTGCAGGCTGTGTCGAAGACACTGGGGGAAGCGATTGAATTAGCTGAGTTGTGTATGAAGGAGAAGTATGAGGGTAAGCTTCGGATGCAGAGTGATCTAGATGCATTGACTGGGAAGCTTGATTTGAATTTGCGGGATTGTGGGCTTTTGATCAAAACTGGTGTGCTGGGTGAGGCTACTTTACCATTGGCTGTGTCTAGTTCTGTGGCAGAATCAGATGTTGCAGCACACAACATAAGGGAATTGCTGGCGCGCCTTCAGATTGGCCACTTGGAAGCGAAGCACCAAGCTCTAGACAGCGTTGTTGAGGCCATGAAGGAAGATGAGAAGAGTGTTTTAGCTGCTCTTGGTCGGAGCAACATTGCTGCTTTGGTTCAATTGCTTACAGCTACCTCTCCCAGAATAAGAGAGAAAACAGTTACTGTTATATGCTCGCTTGCGGAATCTGGTAGTTGCGAAAATTGGCTAGTTTCCGAGGGAGTTCTGCCACCTCTTATAAGGCTTGTTGAATCTGGCAGTGCAGTGGGGAAGGAGAAGGCCACAATATCCCTTCAGAGGTTGTCTATGTCAGCTGAAACAGCTCGTGAAATTGTGGGGCATGGTGGGGTTCCTCCATTGGTTGAACTTTGTCAAATTGGTGACTCTGTGTCACAGGCTGCAGCTGCTTGTACTCTGAAGAACATATCAGCTGTGCCTGAGGTGAGACAAACTTTGTCTGAAGAAGGGATTGTGAGGATCATGATCAATCTGCTTAACTGTGGAATTCTATTAGGTTCCAAAGAGCATGCTGCAGAATGTTTGCAGAATCTCACTGCAAGCAATGAGAATCTAAGGAGGAGTGTCATATCAGAAGGTGGAGTCAGGAGTCTTCTGGCTTATCTTGATGGTCCACTTCCTCAAGAATCCGCTGTTGGAGCATTGAGAAATTTGGTCGGATCGGTCCCAGAGGAATCCTTGGTCTCTCTTGGTTTGGTCCCCCGATTGGTTCATGTGTTGAAGTCCGGATCCTTAGGTGCTCAGCAAGCCGCCGTAGCCGCAATATGCCGAGTTTGCAGCTCCACAGACATGAAGAAAATGGTTGGTGAAGCTGGTTGCATCCCTCTCCTTGTGAAAATGCTTGAGGCCAAGTCAAACAGTGCTAGAGAGGTTGCTGCTCAAGCAATCGCAAGCCTGATTGTTGTGTCTCAGAATACGAGAGAAGTTAAGAAGGATGATAAAAGTGTGCCAAACTTGGTTCAGTTGCTTGATCCAAGTCCTCAGAACACTGCAAAAAAATATGCAGTCACTTGCCTTGGATCACTTTCTTCAAGTAAGAAATGTAAGAAGCTAATGATCTCGTATGGGGCAATTGGGTATCTGAAGAAACTTACTGAGATGGACATTCCAGGAGCTAAAAAGCTACACGAACGGTTGGAAAGAGGAAAATTAAGAAGTTTGTTTAGCAAGAAATAGTGGAAAAATTTGTTAATTTCCTTTTTTGTACCAAGAAGCAAAATGCTAAGTTGCAAACTTGAATGAAACAAGTTTGCTAATCTATGTATTATAATCAGTGTTAGTTTATATTATAAATATTTAAATTTCTGTACACACTCCTTTTTTCTGAAATTCTTACTGGAATCAGAATAAGTTAAATCTACCTGTTCTGCTGTAATTTATACTATTTAATCAGTGTGAAAATTTCAAACTCAAGATGATTCTCTTCTGTCTTCATGCAGTGATTTTTAAATTTTTTTTGTAATTTATCGGCTTTGTGAATCTGTATAATGATTGTAATCAATGTTAAGCTTTTGTCTCCTCTGCTGCGTGGATGTGTTTTGTTCTAAATTTAGGTTCTTGAAGACTCTGATTATTCCCTTTCGATGCTAGCATGTGAAAAAGTTAAAACTTCTGTGAGATTCTTTAACCCTGCAGTGGATTTTTCTTTTTCCTTGTGCATTTTGTCAATGAGAAGTAAGGGTTCTACAAAAAAAACTTTAAAAAGTACAAAATGCATAAGAGGAATTGATTATGGGATCTGAATAAGCAAGGAATATAAAAAAGAAAGAAAAGTAAGTGACTATGATGAGATAACGTAATATTTGTAATGGTTTTTCTTTTTCCTTTTCCATTTTGGATTAGTGGTGCTTTTAGTTCTGGAAAAAGTTTTGAATTTGATTTTAGTTTCTGTCTTTTTAAAACTTTTGTTTT
Organism: Phaseolus vulgaris; assembly: GCF_051622355.1. NCBI lineage: Eukaryota > Viridiplantae > Streptophyta > Magnoliopsida > Fabales > Fabaceae > Phaseolus > Phaseolus vulgaris. The sequence continues at coordinate 6,761,459 of NC_143505.1, forward strand.
AATTCTATATTTTAAAAACATCTAAACTTTGATCTTTGTAAGAAAGTAAATTAAAATAAAATACAGAATTAAAAATATTGATTTCAATAGTTAAAAGTTAAAATCAAAATTTAAAAATATATACAACAGTCCTTTACTCTTACCTTCCAGTTTTATATTATTTTATGCAATCACCTTCCAGCACTTAGTATTTTATAATTTTGACTTGTTGTTCAGCTCAGATTCCTTTGCATGAAAGAAAAAATTTATCTTGGTTCTTATTTTAAAAATATATTATATTGTTACTATAAATAATAACACAGTTTCATTTTAACCTTATTTTATTTCCAACATAAATACATAAAATATAAAAATAATAAAATGTGTTTGCTATTCCTTACATGCAATCCTTAAAATAAAAACTAAACAAAAAAAATTGATAAAAAATATATAAATCAAGGATCCTTAAGTTTTTTGTTTTTTTCCTGTGGGACCATGATTTATTTAATAGTGATGAAATTATTTTGAGTGTTGTGAAAGAAAGCTCTCCTGTGTGAAAAGTTATTAGGGTGGACAACTATAAAAGATATTTCAAAGAAGGAATATTCAAAGGGAATAATGGTAAATATACAAATTAAAATAAAAAAACCAGCATTGCAATTATATGTATTATTTGGTAACTTGAGAGTATGAAGTCATCACATATATCTATCTATCTATATACATATATATATAATAATTTTACTAAAATAAAATATTACAATATTTTATAAAAATAAATAAGACTTCTTAAAAAATATAATATAAAGATAAAAGAAATCTACATTTTTATTTCACCATATGCATTTTTATATTTTGAAAATTTTCTATATTTTTTTCATTGTTAATATAAAAAAAATCTTTCTTTATGTATATAATCAAATAATTGTTCAACCATTTATGTTTGATATCATTGTGTATTCTTGTGTAATGAATGTATGACCCATATTTGTAATGTCAAAATCTTACTCCATACAAGATAATAATACTTCATTCAATAAAGTATGTCAAATATCATATTTCATTATGTAACTTTTCTTTGGATTTTCTAACTAATGTCATAACTTTAACAATATCTTGATCACTTCTTTATAGTGATTTGTGCCAACTCATTGGTGATTCCAATATTTTTCTTATCAAATGCGAGTTAAAGATAATTTTTTATAAAAAAAATCTTAGTTTTCAATCGATGACATGCTTTAGCATGTTACTGTAAACTTATGCCATCTTTTTCAATAAATTTAAGAAAAAATAATCACTAAAATAAACAAAGAGATGAAGCTAAATAATTTACCATATTGTGATTTTCATTTTGTATCTTTAGTTCATTTCAATGTAGTTTATTTATTTAATCTAAAAGTACTATAAATTTATTCACTCTTTAATGCTTTAGTAACTTTTAAAAACTTAATTTTCTCTAAGAATCTGTAAGGACTGAGAAAATAGTTTTAGAGTATAAATGGTACCATTAAAATGACACATGAATATTTTATTATTAAAGTGAAAAAGCTATATAAATAGAAAATTATTCAGGTTTCATTTTAAAAGAACCATTATCTCTCTAGAAGTTTCATTTTCCTTTTCTCTCCCTTCACTCTAAGATTCTGACGATCGGAGTCCACCATTAGACTTCTGGCAGCGAGATCTACAAGACTGCCCGATCAGAATCTCTTTGATAGAGTAAGTTCATTTTTGTTCCCTTTTCCTTTCCTCTCCCTTCTATCTAAGATTCTGATTTCTTCGCTCATCAGTTTGACGATCGGAGTCTGCCATTGGACTCCTGGCAGTGAACTCTACGAGATTGCCTGATCAGAATCTTAGATAGAGTAAGTTCATTTTTGGCTCATTTTCTGAGTTAGTTTTGATCTGGTTAGGGTGTCTTTTAGTTTAAGTTTGCATGTGAGGTTTTTAACTTCAGAATTAGTCTCTGTTAGATCAGGGTCCTAGTGATATAGTTAGATTTGTGATCAGGACTTTGTGGTGCAGGTTAGATTATCCTTAAGCTTTTGGTGGGTTGGAGCTCTTAGTGAGCATCTGCTCAAGTCCAGGTAAGGGAAGCTAGTCTTATTCTTTTAATTAAAACCCTAGGTTAGAAGATTCTGGATGTGGGGTGACCAGGATTGTCTCTTTTGAAGAGTAAAATAATATATTGACTAAAATAGTTGACTTTGAATATTTTATATTGATTTTAAGGTGAATAAGTTGTTGAAGGTGTTTGTGATTGAGAATTGAAAGTGTTTGAATAATAATATAAATGAGTTGAACTTGTTTTAGAATATTTTGTTGAATTACTTAATGAGATGTTTGATGAGAAGTGGTGGTTTGATTTTAAATGATGATTGATTTAAAGAGCATATATTTGGAATTAATTATGTATTTAAGTAAAGTTTGAGATATATTTGGATTGTTTAAAAAGTTTAAATATGATGTGATTGAGTGGTGCATTTATATGTTAAATGATGTATGTAATGAGGCTAAAGTGTGATCAAGACATAGTATTTTCAGGAAAGAAAATACCGTGTTGAGATTGTTATTAGGGTGTATTGATTTGTGAGTGTCCTATGAATGAGACGATCTTGACTCTACTGATATAGTGGAATCACATAGATGAAGTTATTCAGTTGATGAGAGTCGAAGGAGGTTCATTTGGCTGAGTCTGAGGTTTGAAAGAACTGAGAGCAGATCAAATGGATTTACCCTGTCATATGAAGATGATGAGATGATGAGATAATGAGATAATTATGCGCATGGCTGTGTGGGTTTCACAGCAGTAGTATGACAGGTGCAGGTCTCTGGATGCTAATTTCAATACACGAGTCTTCCAGAAGTAGAGTCAAGTGTCTGAGTATGTGAGTGAGTAGAAATCTGACAGGAGTAATGTGGATGATGAACGTGATAGACACTTGATGGTTATGTGAAATGTTTGAGAAATTGTATGAGAATTTATGAATTTTGTGTATCAATTTGAAATTTAAATTATATAGAAAATTTTGTTATAGCTAGCTTACCCTGTTATTTTTTTTGTGTTTGTTTCTTTATCTGTGATGATCGTGTTGTACACGGGAGCAGATGAGACTGCAGGTAATAGAGCTCCTAAGTAAGCAGCGGGATGATGTGAAAATTTTAATTTGAATGCTCTGTTTGTTTTTAAAACTTTTGATGTATATATTAAAATCTCTATGAAGAGGGATATTTTTTTTAGATACAATTATAAGATAGTTATATATGTTCATATGTTAAGTAGATAGTGTTTGTTTTACTTTTATTTTATTATATATGGGTAAAATTTTGGAATGTTACAAAATCCATCACCATGAAGCCACAACAAAATTATATAGATTGTTAACCAAATTCAAAAAACATTTTAACTTTTGTTTGCAATTGCCGTAAGTGATCGTGGAAGTCGATAAAGTAATGACTATAACATCCTAAATATTAATTATAACATAACTATTTTTAGATTTACATGTTAGTCAACATTTTATATCTTTATAATATATTATAAAAATATATAAATTTTGTACAGTAAAATACATTTTTATTTAAGATTATTAAAACTAAGTTCTTAATAAGTTAATATTTTAGAAAAGATTTTCCAAAATTTTCTTAGACAATTCTTACCGAATAGGTTCTACTTCTATTTGTATGGTAGGTACATATCAAAGAAAAATATACAAGTGAGTAAGGTCTTCATTAGCTTTAAATATCAAGCTTAATAAACTTAACATAGACAATAAGACATATTACTTTACCTAAAACCATAAGACTCATTGTTACTTTTTCAACAGACATATTTATGACATTGTCGAGGATCACATAAAGTAATAACTATTAAGATATGTCATATTTGTCTTAACTAATAATATGTACACATCCTTTAAACATATAAAAAAAATGTAAAAATAATAATAGAGTAAAGGTAACCTTCTTTTCCAAGTTCATTAAAAAATATTTACTTTTACTTTACTTTTATTTATGCATTCCTTTAAATTATAAAAAAAAAATATGATATTTAAAATAAGGTGTAATTATCTTTCTTGTCCCTACATTTAGGGTCAATATTCAATTTACTACAGTATTATTTTTTAGATGTGCGTAAGTTAGTTCCTTTTGTTAAATTTCTACCAACAACGTTAAGTGTTGATAATGTGACATAAAGAAGAGCACACATTTATAATAAGATTTTGTGACGTGGCAATTAGAGGGTTTGAAAGATTAAACATAATGAAATTGGAAAAAAGAGATTAGGATTTGTTTAATTGCAATTTGGGATTTAGGAGATTTGAATTCTTGATTGTGGTGTAGTGTTGGCAATTTGGATTCTTGATTCTTAAGCTTAGGTATTCTTCACTTTCATGTTTGTGGTACACTGTTGGCAATTTGGATTCTTGAATTCAAAAGGCAACTTGAAGATCATCTTAGGATTCATCTTAAATTCAAAAGCCTACTTGAAGGTCCAAAAGACAAAGATCATTATGCAGCAAAACCAAAGACATATTGCAGCAAAACCAAAGACAGATTGCAGCAAAATCAAAGGCAAGGATTGCATGTTCTCATATGGGTCTTCGTTCACAATCACCGTCGTATGCATCCAAATCCTCCTCGAAGGTGTCACACTCTTCACAAAGAAGGGCATCAAGGATTGAGGGAGAGTGGTGTTGTGCATCATCGCTAATAGTCATTCTCATGCTTCCCTTCTTCTTCAATCTCCTTTCCTCCCATTTCATTCTTCCTAAAAGTTAAAATATAAAAAAAAAATCCATATAAAATAATGTCGCAATATTAGGTGTTCAAACTGCACAGTCCAAGTGTGCAAACCAATGTCACTATGTGTGTCATGTCATCAACACTTAACGTCATTGGTGTAAACTTAACAAAAGGATGTACATTTTTTAAAAATCTTGGGACCAAATTGATTTATGTAGAAATTACTGTAGTAAATTAAATATTGACAAAAAGTATAGGGACAAAAAAGGTAATTATTCCTTAAATAAATAATTAGACGAGTCTCGATACCATGAGATAATAAAATAACAAAAATCTAGAGAAACACCCCTTACACTATCAATCATATGTTATTACATGAAACATAACATAAAAGAAAAAAAAAAAGACATGAAAGATAAGACCAAACTTATATAAATAAATAAAAGAAAAGTTCCTATAAGAACCTAAGCAAAAGGATATATAAAAAATTTAGTATATTAAAGATAAACTCATTACTCAACTATAAAGATGTGTTTGTTTCCAGTGTTTTATTATTGACAAAGAAAGAAAGGAACATATCATATGTGTTTGTATTTGGTTATCCGAGTGGAAATGTGAGTGTAGAAAAGCAGGAATTTACCTTTTCTCCATCCTCTCATGTCCCAAGCGATTTGCAGAGTAAGCTATAGTGAAATATATTGCCCTTAAATAATTTTTTATACACATATAAAATAACACTTTATATATTATAATAAAAAATTATATATTTATAATCAAATAAAAATAAAATAATTAATTTTAATAATATAATATAATAGTAATAAAATAAACATATTTATATAATAATAATATAAATGTATTTATATAATAATAGTAAAAGAAAATAAATTAGTAATGTAAATGTAAAAACTATGAATATGAATAATAGTAATATATTTAAAATTTAAAATAGGAATAATAATAATAAAAAAATTATAAACAATAATAATAATAAAAAATTACATATTTAATAATAATTAAAATAAATTTATTAAATAATAATATTAACAATAATAAAAGTTAATTTTAGTTTTGATTTGATTTTGTGAAAATATTTTTTATTTGTGTTCATATCAAAACTGGATTTTATAATTATAATTAATATAAATTCTATAATTAATATAATATTATAACTAATATGCATATTATAACATTTTGAGTAACTATATTATTGGTGTAAAATATTTATTATAATTTTTATCAATAAGATAAAAGTTAATTGAAACAGAAACCATTTATAGAAGCTATTTAGTACTTAGAAGCTTTTCAAAAGTTTGTTTTTTAATATGTGTATTAATTAATTTTAATTTATGAGAAAATTATTTTGGTAAAGTAATCATACGTTTTAAAAGTGATATGGTAGGAAATGAAGAAATGTGATTAATTTATTAACATTCTTGTTCGTTTATCAGCGATCCACAATCCACGGTGTAACCATTATCATCTCCATTCAAAACAAATTTATTTGTTTATTTTGTAAAAAGATAAGCTTTTACGTCACGGCATAGTGGAGGCTGTTGGGGTGCGTGTGGCAAGAACCAAAGCGACCCAGTTGTGTTGAATCTCTTCACGATACTGATCCAATCCAAGCCCAATCAAACGGAGTTAAGAACTTTCAACGCGTGGCACGTTGACATTGGAATCATCGAACGGTGTTAGATTAACATTTCCATTTGTTTGGTTGCTCCGAAAAGAGAGGACCAAACAAGCCCTTATCACAACTCTATCTACCGTAGTACAGGCCCAAACCAAAAAGCTTCCTCTCTCAATTCCGATTCCCCAGCACAATTCCCATCCCCAAACAACCTTGGTTTGGTACTCTTCTCTCTCTCTCTCTCTCTCTCTCTCTCACACACACACACTATTGTGTCTTTTTATTCGTTTAATTAGTGTTGGGAATTCACGTGCCCCAGTTGTTTGATCCTTTGACCTTGCAGCTTGAGATACTAAAGTTGCAATCTTTGAAGATGGGGTTTGGGAGTTTTGATTTTGGGTCAACTTAAAGGGGTGTTGATTTCATAGGGTCGTATGATTTGACTTGCTGGGTTGGCTATTTATTGTTGTTGTGAATGTTGTGTTGTTCGTAGTGTGGTTGGTTGCTTTGGAAATGATAGAAACGATGAGGGAAATCGAAGATTTGAAGATGTGGTTGTTGTTAAAACATAGGAAGGGGATTGGTGTAACTGGACTTCGGGGTAGTTTAGATGGATTGATTCTCTTCCTCCTTTATCCTATATCACGTGCCAAACATGGCGTAATTGAGTTAAGCCTTTTTGTTTTGACAACATGAATCTTAATCCTGATTAATGGAGAAACTTGGATTTGATGTTTTCCATATTTTTACCTAGATAAACCTGATGGTTGTTGTTTTGGGTGAATTCTAACTGCTAAGTACCCTGGAGACCTGGTCAATATGCAGAAGTTTGTCTTGTTTTTTTTTTTATTCTCGCAAATAAACCCTCTCTTCTCTTGGCTTTGAACTTGAAAATAATTCTTTTCAAATCCTATTCTATTGAAGCTATCTAAAGTTAGAGGTAGAGTATTCGTGCAGTCGTTCTAATTTATTCGTCATATTTGTTGGTATGCCGAAGAACAACAGATTCATAGAAAATAGTGGTTTAGTGATTCTATATAACAAAATGTGTAAATTTCCCTACCATAGAGTTTCAAAAATACCTCTTAAACCTTGCAAGATGTGATCTAAAGTAGTCACATTTGGAAGCACTAATACAATAAGTATGGAATTTTATTCTTTTCTGCTGAGCTGCCCTCACCAAATATCTTCTTATTATCACTTACCCTATTTATTTCCAAGGGTGACAGTTTAGGAGATGTCTTCTTGTTTATGAAGAACACAATTGTATTGTTTGATAGCTGACGCCACTTAGTGGAAAAAAACCTTTTGTTGTTGAGGAGGATTAGATGGTCAATTAGTGGCTGCTTGAGTGCTTTGAAAAGGTTATTGAATTGAGATTCCAATTTTGAATTGCCAACTATATTTTCTATCATTAAATTCAGGTACAATGAAAAATTACTTCAAATATATACAGATGATATATAATATTCAATGTAAATAATTTAAAGTAGAGATAGATAAAACAACTTAAGCAGAAGTCATACAAAAAAAACTATTAGTTATATCTAAGTTTGTGAAGTCTTTATTTTAGAAGAATGAATACAAAACAATTGAATAGCTAAATGAACTACATGTATTGAATGATTTTGTGACAAAGAAAGGTGAAATAATCAAATAGGATATGTTCACAAGTGTTCTTTCAAATTCCTATTCAATACACATTTAATCTCATTTTCTTTTCATGGGAATTGGTGAAAAGATAGAAACATACAAATCATTGAATTGTATAGTTGATACAAATTACATAGGTTCATTTATGTATCATAAGATACAAAATCATTTAAATTTCTTTTGGTGATACAAATAGGTTAGACAACCAATATGTATCAAACCATAAGACTCAAATAGTGAATTGTAATATTCTGATAACTATGCTCTAAACAGTATTTGTGAGAATGGATTTGTGGTTTGAGGAAATTGAGGAATATTCAAGCAAGGAACAACTAGGACTTTGGTAGGGTGGAGATTAACAAATTTGTGTTTCTTAGTATTCATTATGAGAACTATAAAGCTTAACAACTTTGTTTTTAGAATGTGTATACATAAATTTTCATTCTCAATTTAGTTTTTTTTTTTTCACGATGATTTTATATAAATGAATATTTTCTAGTTTCCCAACTAAATTAACAGATCCTGATCTGATCTGATAAAGTAGTTTTTTACAGAATTGAGGGGCTGTTACTCTGTGTTTGTGAGGTGGTAGAACCTACTTCATGATTTTGTCCCCATATTTTACCTACCACTTGAGCTTTGAAGCTATTGTAGTTGAAGATTGTATGCCCCAATAGGTTAGAATTGGACCTTTACAGGTTATATACATACTATAATTTAACATTCTCAGTATACTATTGTTTAGTTCCTTTCATGGAGATTGAGAGAATGAATGAAAATGAAAAGAAAAATGATTTTATTTAGTAGTAAATTGAAATCTGATGAAATTGTGTTTGCCTTGTGTTCTTCAATTTTTAAATACAAACGGTGTTACTATTCGATTTCATGTTTGCAAGAAGGATGAGTTTTCAAATGCACATTCATTATAGAAACTCAAACTAGACAGTATCGCATGAATGATGTCACTTAGATAAGTGGAAGGTCTACTAAATGTTCCAGCTAATTGATTATCGCGCTTCTGTGATCTTGATGAAGTATTTGTGGAGGTGCTAAATTGTAATTCTCAGAAAGATTTTCATAATTTTTAAAATTATGATAATAACTTAGTTCTTACTGTTTTAATATTAGTAGCATTTAGTTTATGAGTTGGAGTGTTTAACAAGTTAATCTGACACCTTTTTCTTTTAAAAACAAAAACTCTTTGCAAAATATTGCTGCATCAAGTGAGAGCTCTGAACGCCATCACCTCCATATTTAATATGACAATATCACTCTTTACATCACCTACTCCTTTTCCTAATTTAGTTGACATGAACTGTGGTGTCATTTTGTTATATAGCAGCAATTAGTGTAGAAGATGAGTACGTTGGATGCAACAAGGGCTGAACTTGGTCTTCTTGTTTTATATTTGGGCAAGGCTGAAACAAGAGACAAAATATGCAGGGCAATTCAGTATGGTTCCAAATTTGTGAGTAACGGGGAACCTGGTACTGCTCAGAATGTAGACAAGACAACCAGCTTGGCACGAAAGGTCTTCCGTCTCTTTAAGGTTAGGTTATTTTTAATTTCCGAGTTTTGAAACATTTTTTTTCATCTGTTCATAACTTCATATTTTCTTTTTCTCACTTAGGAAGCTTCTGTATAATGATATTTCATTCTTTTGTATAATTTTCCTTATATGTATCCCCTTTGATTGATTTGTTTAGAAAAAGACTAGAAACATGTAGTATGCATAGTTTTCTCGTTTTTTTGGGTTCCAAGGTCATAATCAGAGAAAAGGATAAATCAAACACAGTCAAATATTGTAATTTTTTTTTATAGTATTAGCCAGTTATAAAATTCGAACAGTCATTTTTGGCAAAAAAATTAGGTGTTTCAAACTATTGAGTTCATGCAATGACCAGTACTCTTCACTCTTTAATTTGCAGTTTGTCAATGACCTACATGCTTTGATAAGTCCAACACCACAGGGCACTCCCCTGCCCCTAATTCTGTTGGGAAAGGTATGAGAACTGCAAGAACATTTAATCTTTTCTCATCTTTTTTTTGGTTACTATATTATAAGTGTAACGTGCCTACTGATTTTGCTGATGACTAATTTCCATCAGGAAACTTAGTTGGCTACCTATAACAAGGTTTCTCTTCCCAACCAAGTTTTTTCATCTTTGTTTTATATTTCAGTCCAAGAATGCACTTCTCTCCACTTTCTTGTTTCTTGATCAAATTGTGTGGCTTGGCAGATCTGGAATCTACCAGGTAGGAAATAATAAAATATGTTTTCTTTGGCGTCATGTTCGTTTCTGTATTATATAGAAATCATCTAGCAGTGTGTAAGAGTTTTGCGTCTAACTACAGAATAAAGAACGCACAGATTTAATTGGCCGGATATCTCTTTTTTGTTGGCTGGGTTCCTCGGCGTGCAGTACCTTGGTTGAGGTTTGTAGCTTTACCTACCTTCATTGATTCTAACATGCGAGCATTTATGCCCTCAAGTTTCTTCACTGTTTACCCTTGTAATATGTTTTACTTTGATCAGCTTGGGGAGCTTGGAAGACTCTCTGCATCAATGAAGAAATTAGAGAAAGAACTCAAGAACAAGAATAAATATGATGTATGTTGTCCATGCACGTGTCCAAATTCTTCAAACTTTCTGTTTTTTGTTTTACTTTTGGACCGTGATTGCGTTACTTTTCTGAGTATTTAATTACTTATGTCTGCAGGATGAGCAATACCGTGGCAAACTAAACAAGTCAAATGAGAGGACTCTATCACTTATCAAAGCAGGAATTGATATGGTAGTAGCAGTTGGACTGCTTCAACTGGCACCCAAGACTGTTACTCCACGTGTTACTGGGGCATTTGGATTTGTATCATCTCTAATATCTTGCTATCAGGTACTTGCTAGTATAATTGTAGCATGCTTCTTCCTCTGTGCTTCTATTTTCCGTCCCTAAAACCTTGTATCCATGATCTATATGTCCTCACAAACAATAACCTTTTTGCAACTATTGACCAAGAGCCAAAAATTGCAGACAAAATGAGTTCTTGATAACTTTTTCTCAAAGACAGTAGAACCACATTAGCAACGTTTCAAATTAAGTTTTGTAATAGTTGTGTCTGTTGATCGTTTGAAGGTTATGGTTTTTCTTTCCTGGGTTCTTAACATTCTTAGGAGTAGCAGTTTCACTAACAAGAATTTCTGGTTTCTGCAATGCAGCTGCTTCCTGCTCCGGCCAAATCCAAAACTTCGTGAAGTATGGGGAATAATAGAATGGTTCTGACGAGGTCTCATTGTAGTCAAATAATTATATGAATTGGTCAGAAAGTGTTAGTTGGTGAGACCAATTTTCATCAGTCACAATTGCTCCCAAAAACTGCTGTGTAGGGTATCTATGCAATGCAACAATAATATGTTGCTCCATAATCACATACATATTTGTCAGCCAAAAGACATCCAACAGCAAATTATTTCACCCCTTCCCTTCAATGTTTTATTGTGTTGTCAAAACGGTTCTTCAGATAACATCAAATTGGTCTTTGAAGGAGAAAATGAATGCGATGAATTTCTCAATAAAAGGACTCATTTGATGTTTATAAAAGGTTAATTGTGGTGTTCTGTGTTGAACAGATGAATGAATGGTCAGTGAAATGGGGTTGGTGTCAAGACACTTTTGAATTGGATTAGATCAATCTAAAAATATATACAAACGAAACTTACTTTGGGGGAAAGTTTTTCCACGTCTCAGCACCAGAAAAATTCTAAAATAACCATTCTTTTAATATCTCTCAAATCTACACATTACATTATATCAAATCATTCTAAAAAACCAATTCAAATTAATATATATAATTTTAGAGTATTTTTTTTATCATAATTATTTTATAATATTATTATTATTATTTTAGTTTAAATATGATACATAAAATTAATTTCTTTCATTATTTATAAAATTTATTTATACTAATAAATATTAATTCTTTTTCAAAATTCACGTGCATAGTACAAATTCAAAGACTATATGAATGTAGTCTAAATAAGAACACAAACAAATATCAATGTAATCTAAATAACAACACAAAAACTTGTTAAGTGTTGCATATTTTTTACTTTCTATATTTATTCTGATTTTTTATTTAAGAGACCAATTACAAGTACTTCTATTGTCTACTTTGATGTAATGGAAGCTTATTCAATGATAACAAAATGCAATCAAAATTATTTATTACTGTTTTCTAATTTTTTTTATCAAACAAAATTTATATAATAAATATAGTATATTTTTAAAATAAATTCCGTTGCACCAGTAAAATTACTAGTAACTTGTTAATTTTCAGCTTGTCAAGAAATAGATTTGAAAATTAGATCGGACTGAACAAATTAACTAGTTAAATAGAATTTGTCAGCTGTTTATTAAGGTAAATTTATTAATTTTATACGTTAAATTACTTGATTATCTTGAATATTTAGAACTTAGAAATGTTGCCAAAGATCTACCTCGTTGAATGATTAGTAAGTTAATGATGATTAGGTTTATACCACTTAATATTGAATTTATGAAGTTACATATTTGGACGAGGACTCAATCTTTTATATAAAAAATAATTTTTAATAATTAAATTAGAGAATTTTATCTGATCAAAATAAATATTTCAGTGAAATATTATAACTTCGATTATAATATTACCAAAATAATTTAGTGGGATGTTATTTGATTTAATAATTACCAAAATTATAAAGTAAGAAAATCATTATTAGATTTGATGAAGATCCGAAAAGCTTCGACTATACTTTGTCAAATTTGTTTTAAAATTCCTTAAGGAGATTTTTGTTGAGAAGGAAAACAAAATAAGTTATTTATTTTCAAAAGCATTTAAAAGGTAATGAGAAAAGTTTTGAAAATAAATTATCAAATTAAATATGCATTTAATGATTTATATTTAAAGTTTTTTTAATTCTATTAATCAAATAGTTATAAAATTAGTAGTCTAAGAATACACGTAGAATCTTCGTGAAATTTAGTAAGAGATTTTGAAATTCCAAGAACATATTTTTCATTAACTTTTGCTCAATATTATCTTCGCAAGACCTGTTTAAAGATAACATTTTCTTATCTTAGTTTATTCTAAAAACTGTTGTTTATTGTTTTTACTTTTATCTTTCTTTCATAATTGTCTACAGACAAGGCAAGGCAAATACTAAATTCGAAACATAGTCAACTGTCATTTAGGCACAAATAAATAAATTATTTAATTCTATAATTTAATGAACCATTACTTTTTTTTGGTAAACAAACCCTCAACAAAACAATTTGCATTCACTATTTATTACTTAATAAGTGCAAAACCTTAATGCTGTCGACCAATAAAAAATCAGCATTTATATAACTTCTAAGAAGATCATTGTAAAATTCGATAAGCTTATCATACTTGTAATTTATACTTATAGTTAGTGATAAATGAAGTTGTCAACAAAGAGCATTAGATGTTAAACCCCATAATTGAGAGCTCAAGTTTCAAGCATCATGTTAAACCGCAGATAAAAAAGGCGCAATATTTGTCCAACATGATATCTACAAGAGAAATAAATTCTTAGAATCAGATGAGTAGCAAAGCAGAGAAAGACCAGATTTTTTTGAAGGGTAAACATAAAGAAAACAGGAAAACTAATTGGAATGCAATCACTCCTCGCCTGGGGAGATTCTAATTTTTTTCCCTTTTCTTTATTTAGGAGGGGATTATAAAAACAAGCAAAGATCAGAGGGCAAATTCTGGATCAAAATCATCAATATCGTATTCATCCTCATCCCACTCATCTTCCACGACTCCTACTCCTTGTGCACGCAATATAGTCACAATCCGCTGAATATCTCCCAGTCCTCTTTGCTCGTCGGAAACATCTTGAGATTCATTTCCAGATGTCACTACCGGCTGATGGTTGGCCAGCTGGTCCCTCTTCAACACAAACATTCCAGAGGGCTGAAGAATATCCACATTGAACGGTGGTGACAATGAGCCTCCCAGAACTTGAACATGAGAAACACTGCAATCACAATTTTCAAGTAAGGAACTAAACAAAACTATCTGTAATATGACTTGTGTCACATTTTTAAAGATAAAAAGGACATTAAAACCTAGCACTGAATCTGCTCTGCCACTAATTAAGTTTCATAAAACCTCAACAACAAAAGAAGTTTGACAAATAGAGACCAAAAGGAAGAACAGAACGCACCACATGTATAACAAACCATCCATTTCTTGTCTCTGTACCCTTCCCAAAAGCTCAATCTGCAAGATACCCCCAATACAAAGCACAGGTTCTGGAAGCTTGAACTTCTGTAGTCGGTTTTCCTGTTCACAAGGATTTTTTTCTCTAAAATTTATGTAAAGGGATACACAAAAAAAATCATCAAAACATTGATGCTAATAATTTTAGAATCAGCCAAATATTCCTTCTTATTGCATACGAATGTGACTTTGGATAATTCATTATGATTTATGAAATGTGCAACCATTTTTATTTGAGTCTTTATGTGCGATCTGCCATCCCACAATAGCAGTTGGGGAATTGACTCCTCCATATCAGTCAACATGATGCTTAAATACGATTTTTAATATTATGGCTAAATGAAATAATTAGTAGCATAGTGTCACTAGGGATGAAAATGACAGAATAGGGAAGTAACCATTTGAATAATAGGAGAATATCAAATAGCAGGTCATGCTGGAATTTGAATAATACGCCCGTTCTGAAACCTAAAAGGCTAATGACATGAGCCAGTGAAGTAACCATAGGAAAAAGGCCCAATTAGAAGATTCACTTCCTAGTATATTGACCTCCCACCCAATGTATGTTAAATCTGATGTACTCTGTTTTTTATTTGATAAAAAATAACCACCAAATCACCATCTATTGCCAACAGTTAGATTTGATGTACTCTTGGTTGAAAATGAATGTAGAATTTTTAATTATTTATTTACCTCAATCATTTTAGCCAACTACACGATAAGAGAAATTTAAGGCCATCTGGTTGCTTTTCCAGTATTGCATCAACCTATCAAGTGATTATAAAATTTGAAAATCTTCGAAGGAGCAAATGATCCTCTTAGATTTAAATTCAATGTAGATATGTGTCTGGCATGGTTTCGTCCAATAGACCAAGGATGATTCACATTATTTTCAACAATGGAAAGGAAACTGGGAGACAGAAGCAAATTTTACTTATGGGTGGACATCTTATTACATCATATCATGTGGTAAAGAAGAGGGAAGAGTTATGAAAGCTCCCGATGACACATATGATGTGACCTTCTTAAACAGAACTTAAAAGAGATTTGAATTAACATCATGCAGAGAGTATATGGTGTACAGACATAACAGTGCATGCATAAATTTGACAATATGTGGCTGTACTAAAGACCTAATAAACCAGATGATGATGACAAAAGACAACAAACAATAATGAACATGGTGATTTATTCATAAAACCAGGTCTTGCTTATCTGATGCTAAAAAATAAGCCTAAGTTACATTAAGACTTTTTCAATATTCTGTTCTCTTCAATCAAAAGCATCACATTTATAACACTAGGGAGTTCACTGGTTATAGAAGGGGGTTATTACAATTTGGGACAAACTTCCGAGTACAATCTACAGAAGAGTTAGCATCCTTTAACAGGAAATATCTACTTTTTCACACAAGCACTGAGCAATCAATGAAACAGAAATTATTCATTGGAAAACAAGTTGACAAACTAGATAAGATGTAAGTTAAATACCTGAGACATTGGAAACTCCGGTGAAGTATAGGTCCACACAAACAATTCTTCATCGAAAGCATCTAAAGAGTCTTTAGGATGACCCATTTTAAACCGAACAGAGTTTGCTGAGTATATTGGTGACCCCAGCTGAAAGTGAGCTAGAAAAGGCATGATATTGTTAGCAAAAAGGAAATGAAAGTATAGAATAGATGGGTCAAGTCATCGTTTGTGAATATTTTAAAGAGCACCTTGAAAAGGCTGGATATTGATTTCTGTAATAACACAAATTTGAGAGACCAATTCGTACGTTAATGTCTCAGGCACATTGGGATTACTTTGTCCATCACTTGACCAGTAGGAATATCTACCAGAAATGACATCTCTTGGTTCAAGTGTATTATCAATGCTCTCCTGAGGAAAGTTATCAGTGCTAGAAGCACCAACTGTCTTAGCAATGCAATTCATTGCAACAGATGACATGAGAGCTTTACCTAAATAAGAAAAAACTCTATGTTCTCTCTGTAGCACTAGCCATTCCATAGAATAACTAGATCCAACCTCTTCATGTTCCTTTGTTCCATGTTGATTCAGTTCAACAACAAAAGCAAATCTAGATAATTGAGGAAACATTCTCAAGCACAGCTGCTTGCAAAGACCATTTGCAATCACTGCAAGCCAAAACAGTGTTGATCAAATTTGAAACGTAATGTATAATTCAAGGCAACAAGGAACTAGAATTGAATTTTCATGAAACTGATGCAACAGTTGAGAAACAAAAGCATAATTTGAACTAGTATAACTCACCAGAGTGTCTCCAAGATCGCGAGACACAGGTGACACGAACAAAATCAGCAGGATCATCCAGGCACATGAGTATCTTAAGACACGTATCAGTATCAAGATAGGTGATAAAATCTTTATGATATTCCATTGTGGACATGATCGTGAACAAACAAAATTAGGAATCTTCTCAAGCCGGGTTGAATTTCCTCGTAAAGTCAACTGTAACAGCCACTTTATAGTGTAAAACACAGATACTCAAAACAAAAAGTATGGTCTTGTTTTACAACTTTTTTATGCACAAATTGCTTCCTTTTCATGAATGGTTGAAGCCAAATTTGAAATAAATACACCCATATCTAAAAAATTCGGAAATTTTCACCCCCTTTATTTTATCGAAGTTATAGCATAACAATGGGGATACAGAGATTGAAAACTCTTCCACCCCACAGGCTAATCAAACAATGACACAAACAGGAAATGATTGAACATATTGCAAGTGAAGGGTGAAAAACGTTAGCAACCCAGCACTAAACCAAGCGATATTAAAAAAATGAAAACCAATTGAGTAATGGGCTATGAAATTCAGACCTTTTGGGTTAAATCTCTCGCAATCAACACAACATGGGGGGAAATTTCGAAAATAAAATTGAATATAATAGAAAGAGAAAAAAACTAAAAATGGAAATTTCTGAAGAAACAGGGGAAATTGAGGGTAGAGGACAAATGGGTGATTGTGTTGAAGATAAAAGAAAAGAAAAAACACCTTTGATGTGTAGAAGAAAGCATATCCGTTGCTGCAGAAGCGAAACCCTAGAAGTAGACGATAGAGAGAGAATGGTAAGTTTGATGTTGGTACGAACAAGGAATGGCGAATAACCTTACCAAACACAAAGCTTCATTGATGCTCAATTATTTTATAGACAAAATAAAACCGTTCAGAATTGTCTCCTTTATGTCTTTGTAAAATATAAACAAAATTCTACTCGTATGAATATCTATATTGTATAAAATATGTATTTATACAATAATTACAGTATAGTTGTATTGTTACTACAATTATTAATTTTTCTGGTTTTCATATACTAATAATTACTCCGTTTAATTTTTAAATTGTTACCCTTAACCAAGTCATTAATTATGCATAGGTGATTATGCCCATATGTGTTTTTTATTTTTTTAAATATTGGATATAAATTATATAACGTTGTTTATATTTGTGAAAGGGTAAAGAGTGAGTTTAATACAATTAATATTAATATATTTGTTTATATAATAATAAAAATTATAGTTTTCATTTATAAATTTCAATTTTATTAATTTTGTTTCATCTCAATTAAGGTGATTCAACACATATTTAATTTTTAATAATGATCACATATATTTATTAAAGAAAAAAATAATATTAATATGTAATAATTTAAAAAAATAATCAATATTAATATGTAATATTTTTTTAAGAAACCACTAATAATTTTAATTGTACATATTTAATTATTAATGAAGTTTTAAAAAAATAATGTAATTAACTTTTTATATTAATATTGTAATTTTTTATTATATAAAAGTAAAATACATTAATACTTATTGTGTGAATTATTATTTATTCTTTAATAAAAAAAATACATTTGCGTCTTCAAATTTTGGGAAGAGCCCTAGTTTAGAGAAAATCAAAAGTGTAGGAAGTTTTTTTTCACCATATCAATTTCAACTTATATTTTATTATTTTTTTAAATTTAAAATTATTTTTTATTTTGGATTTAAAAATTTGGAATTCAAAATTATAATTCAAAAGTCAAAATTTATTTTGGAAAAGAAAATCCGAAATGCAAAAAATACATTCCAAATCTAAAAAAGCATTTTAGAAAATAATTTCTGAAATTAAAAAATGTGTTATGGAAATCCAAATGAAATGTATTTTGAAAAAGAAAATCCAAAACACAAAATGTAAAAAAGTGTTTTGGAAAATAAAATCAGAATTTAAAAATGTGTTCTAGAAATCTAAATCCAAAAACGTATTTTGAAAAAGGAATTCTGGAAGTATTTTTTTATCTACACCCTTTTTATTTAAGGTTATTTTTGTTATTTTAGAAAGATATTTTCGTTATTTTACAAAAACATTTTTATTATTTTAATAATAAATTAGATGCAAGAGTTGAAAGTTGAAATTGATATGGTGGAAGGAAAATTTATGAAAGTTGAATAGTAGAAGATGATAGCTAGCTGTAAAAGCCCACGTCCACAAGTTTAATATTCATCATTGATCTTGAAGGTTTTTACTTCGGATTTTAATTAGAAGTTGTAAGTGTATTGTTGAAAATCAAGTTATTCTACACAATTGTTAAATGACATGGAAAAACTAATTATTCAACATTAGCCATGTCCTAATCAAATGTGTCCTTCAACAGCATATTCGAAGTTAGTAGCTTTTTTTTCTTTCTTTTTAATATGTTATCTATTTTGAAAGAATTCCTCAACCTATAAAATAACAATTTCAATCTCAAACATGTAGTTATATAGTTGAAAATGAAATACACTGCTAAATAATATTAAAACATAACCAAATATGTTATTACTTGTTCAAAGGTTGCCTGCGTTTGATGTTTGTTTTATATAAGACGTGTGACATTGCAGCTTATTTTATATAACAACACCAACTAAAATATAACATTAATTAACCAAAAGAAATAGGTCAAACGACTAATAAAATCAATATCTCTCATAAAAAATATCACAAAAAATAATGGACTATTGGGGTATCTTATGTCTCCTAATAATAGTTACTCCTCCTTTCTAGAACCTCTCTTAAGCAGTGATCATCTAATAAGTATTCTTGAAAATGGTGTATTGAAGATTTCACATCAACTAGAGATTAGGATATTTCATTGTATATAAGTAGGTGCAAACCTCACATCTTAAGCTGATTTTATGAGGTTGAGAGTTAGGCTTAAAGTCCACTTTGTAATATGGTATCAAAGAAATTTTGAGCCTATCCTAGTGAGTGTTTGTTGGCCTTATCGGGCCACTCGCTATCGAGACATTATCCATTGATGAGTTATTGGATGTAACTTATAGTTTTTGTTTTTTTTATTTAGTCAACAAGATTTCAATTAGTGTTTTAAATGAAAAAGGGGAAATTAGGCCACAAAATTAGAAAATACGATTAATATTTACAACTAAAGAATGTGTGAAAATTGTGGTATGCAAGCATATTCTTTAACCTACCAATCGGGAAGAAGGACTTGCAATGCTCATCACTGTCATTATAATGACTACTACAGAGTGGATTCCTTCACAAATAAAACAAAAGTTGATTTATAAAAAAAAACTACATAAAAAGGCTGATCAAAAGAGGGTTGCACGTAGGGAGTAATAATTGTGTTATGTGTGGACATGAATTTGAGACCATCAGACATTTATTCTTTGAATGCAAATGTGGCAGTGGGAGCTTGGAATATATGCAGTAGATGGATTAGGATTATGTCATCTTTCCCTAACTCAGTTAAAGATCATTTGGTTCAGTTTTTCAGTTCACAGCCTGGTCAGAATAATAACAAAGTTTAGACAAATATGTTAGTAGTATATATATGGACTCAGAAATGTGATTATGTTTAAAATAGCTGGATGAAGAGGAATTTTTTAGCAGGGTTCAGCAGAGGGCTTGGGTGTGGATTTCGCGTGTACATCAACGACTCCATTCTCACACCCGGTTGCTCTTTGAATCCGATTGTGTGTTTAAAATATCCCTAATTAAAACAATGTAGGAGGGGTCGGAGGAAAGTCTCTCGTTTTTTAATTTTGAAGGAGTCAATGGAAGGTTAGTATTAAGAAGTGAACTTTAAACCTAACTCAACCTGATAAGCTCATAAAATTCTCGCTAAAATAAATTCTAAAACAACTTTGATACTACATTAAGAAGTGAACTTTAAGTCTAACTCAATCTTTTAAAACCGACTTATAAGATCAGCTTTGCACCCACTTATATACTATGAAATGTTTTAATTTCTAGTCGATGTCTCCAACAATGTAGAAATGTAGAGTGACTTGTTACAAAAGACAAACAAAGTTTGTTGAAGGGTATATCTGTATTGGTGTGATTTGGGCTCAATCTATGACATGGTCAACTCCGGTGTATTCTATGAAGATAGGTCCTGCTCTAGCAATAGGGAAGTCAGAATTTGGTTCAAGTTATAATAGGAACAGTGGGGTTAGTCAGTGATGTTCTGTGTCAAGGGATCAGTGTGAGGAAGAGTATAGGTTCCTCATAGTGGTATTAGCAGGATTTGATGAGAAAGCTACGTTTTAGGAATGCTTTTGTTCTCTGACCCAATAATTATGGGGGCAATATCTTTGCAACAGAAGTATGAGGAGTGAGTGCTGAGCCTCTGCCATGTTCAATTGTCGGTAGGTCCCAATACCACAGCAGACTCTATATAGCATATCAGAAGCACGCAATTTGGTGCTGTTGTATGTGTATACAAAGCAGGTAACATCCAAGCGCATTTGAGCTAGGTGTTCCCTGCTGTTTTCATCTGTGTAGCTCTGTTTTTTAATAGCAGGGTCATTGACTAGACTCTCTTATATGTATTTTGAGTTTTATTGATTTTCAATCTGTCATATGGGTGGGTATATATTAGCTGCAGGATATATATGTATCAATCAACACTTGGTAGCAACCCAAATTTGTATTTAGGATGTCAGGTTATAAAAGGCAAGGAATATCTTGTCTTGACTTGGGGGATGTTGGTGATGAGCATTACAGCAGTAATATTAACTGTAGAGTGTGGCATGGTGTTTGTGAGCTTATTTTGTTTATTTATTATGTTTTCTGTCTAACCATAAGGTGTATCCTTGTTTCTGTGTAATTTCGGTACTTCTTGTTCCCTATTATATGATATTTCTCTTTACTTGATAAAAAATATATATATTAGGAAGGACTATTCCACAGCCAAGATAATAAAAGGTGTAATCCATGCCATCACTACTATATTAATGGTGTGTTAGAAACGGTAAATAAGAACACATTTTTCCTAAAAAAAGCCTTGCTGATCAATCTAAACCAAGTTGATCCTCCACATCTGCAACTTCACTCAGTTCTAAACAGATTCAGCTTAACAATGATATATATCTAGATGTGATAACATTGGCCATTCTAGAGAGTTTTTTCCAGGGTAGAAATACTTGAGCTCTGGCAATTCCCAAAGTGTAAAGGTGATCAGACAATGGAAATTGAACTGTTTAGTTTCTCTCCCAAAGGCTGCTTCAGACTCTACCAAAATTTCCACATTCAGAATCAGTTTCTTCAAAGGAAGAGTAATGGGTTTCATATCTGCTCCTGTATCTTTGGTTCTTTGAAGTGTCAAGTCTGCAGGAGTAAAGAATACTCATATCCCTTTGCTTGCTTCCAATTACTCTTTTCTGCGCCTACTTTTTTGCCTGTACAACGCGGCAAGTCTTCCAAGCACAGAATGTTTTGCTGATAAAAAAATTAATTTGAAGAGCTTAGCATGTTAATATTTCCGGAGGTGTGCTTGTAATCATCCTTAATCAAAACAAAAGTTTCACTTATTTCATATAATGCTAAAATGAATGCTTATGCATGTGTATTACTACATTTTGAATACATAACCTGACACATTCATTTTAAATACCACCAAAAAATGGTTTAATTACTTTAAATGTAAAAATAAAATAATAAGAAGACGAAAAATTAAAAGAGACTAAAACTACAATTTAGCATATGAAAAAAATATGAAACAGTTGAATGTAGATAATGAGTTCCTCACCTCTATTTGAAGCAACCTCTGGAAGATCATTATGGAGGAATGAGTCAGAATCCTCCGATGACGTTTCAATTCCCAAAAACCTTGGCGCATTCAGTACTCCTTCAGATAAAGTTTTCATATTGGGGCAATCAATTACATTAGCTTTTTTCAAACATGAAAATTGCAGAGTGGTCTTCCCTGATAAAAAGCTTTGTAGTCGAGGTAAGGAACACAACCTTAATGTTGTCAGTCTTGTAAATGTGATCTCATCACAATCTTCTTCATCTTCTTTTCTTGCTATTTCTTTGATTGATTCACAATTCTTTATAATTAGGGTCTCAAGTTGCCCCAAACTTTTTGCAGTTTCAAATGTGAATAAATACTCCATTCTACCACAGTCCTTCACCCACAACTCTTTCAGATTGATGAAAGACATTGCACCACACCCTAATTTTTCCAACCGAGGGCATCTGATAACATTTAAAAGTTGAAGCTTTTCAGAGTATGGACTTACCCATGGGTGCTCCAACCCTATTGACTCAAGCTCATTTAGCTCAAATAGGGTTAATCCATTCAGTGACGCGGGAATTCCATCATGAACTTCCAATTTCTGAGAGGGAAATATCTCCTTCACACCAAAGCATCCTTGCACTCGAAAATGCTCTAAATTAGGTACCTTGTGCAGGAATTCAAAAGGCAAAGTATGTTTCTCATTTTTATCATCCTCAAAGCATAGCCGGAGAATTTTTAATTTGGAGAGGTAGTCTTGTGGCACATGTGTATCGCTCAACAACATCATGTTTTCCTCGTTGAGAGTCAGTGCCTCAAGTTTGGGAACAACCTAGATTCAAGCCAAACCAATTCAAAAGAAAATGATGGTGGAAGTTAGAAGGAGGAAAGCTGAAACATATACAATGAAAATCACAAATATTGGAAAAGAGGAATCTACTTAATGCTGTCACCTTTTCAACCATGAATAGAGGCTGTTGTAGCCAGCTTATAGAAGCCTCTGTAGCTGCTTCTTTGTGACTATGATGAATTTCTAATGTGAATAGCTTCATCTTGGGACAGTAGGCCACATGTAAGACTTCTAAATTGGGGCATTCTAGATGGTGTTTTGCAGGATAAAAGCAACTCAGATGTGTTAGGTTATGAAGAGTTAGGGAGTACAAACAGGGGAATTCAAAGATTAATATTTCAGTTGTTCCATTTTCTATTGCATCTTCCTTTCCAACAATTTCTACCAACTTGTCACACCTCTGCATTTCAAGAGTCTTAAGCTTTTCAAGATTGTTGGCGAACAGTGTTACCAAGCTTCCACAACCATCAACAGACAGTTCATGCAAATTGGGAAAGCTGACACTTCCTTGGGGAGTTTTGTTCAATACACATTTCAAATTTGATAAGTCTTTTAAAGTAAGTTTTTTCAAATGAAAGACTGTATCTTTGGTCTTGGCTTGGCTATCATCCATACCAAATATTACCTGAACCTCATCGGAGCTATGTACATTCAATTCTTCTAAGCTCTTCAAGTGAGAAAGTAGATTATATGGAATCACAGTATCTCCTTTACTTGCTCCATCAAATTCCAATTTCTTTAAACTACCAAAGAATTTGCCTGGATATTTAACGGGTCCAAATCCCCTCATCTCAAGATAATCCACTACAATCTTATGCTTTGTGTATTCGAAAAAACCCTTAAAAGTCACAAAACTCAATGTCAGAATAATTGGCAAGCCTCATATGCATAATTAATTTACATATATTTAATAATCTCGTATTAAAATTCATTTTTCTATCGTTTTTTAAATAAATTGTGAGTTTAATTTATATATATATATATATTTGTTTAATTTATATATTTTAAAATAAAATTTAGAATGCACAAATACAGAGTGAAATAAAATTAATGAAATTAGTAAATAAAGAGTATAAAATGTAATGAACATCTAAAGAAAGAAAAAGGCAAAAAGAAGATGTGAACTAAGAATATAATGGGAAAAAGGAAGGAGCGAAGAACAAAAGAAAAATGAATTAACCTATAATAAAACAAAGTTACTTCTGAAATGAAGGACTAATGGCAGTTTGTAAAAATTACATCAAACTGTTTTTTCAAAAATTCTTACTGATATCTCATCGGTTAATACTGTTATTTGACAAAAAGATCTAAAATAAAAGTACTTACAACTGAATTTGGATAATAAATTCCTTACCTTCTGGTGGAACAAAGTTTCAGTGGTCATGTTGAGATCCGAATGGAAGGTTAAATCAGAATTTATTGAAGACTTAATTCCATATAACATTGGAGCCTTTGTGTCTGCTTCAGAGAAAGTTTTCATATTGGGACATTTAAATAGCCTCACTATTTGCAGAGATGAAAATTGCAAAGTAGCATTCCCTGAATAAAAGCTTACCAGCTCTGGTAGGGAATACAGCCATAATTTTGTGAGCCGTCCAAATATGATCTCATCACAACCATCTTCATCTTCTTTTGCTGTTATCTCTTTTATTGACTCACAATTCTCTACACGTAGAGTTTCAAGCTTCACCAAACTTTTGGCCGTCGAAAATGTGAATAGATACTTCATTCTTTTACAGTCCCTCACAACCAACTGCTTCAGACTGATGAAAGATGTAGCACAATTCACTAATCTCTCTAAACGAGGGCACATAATAAGTCCTAATACGTGAAGCTTTTCGGTGTATGGCTTTACCCAAGGGTGATCTAACCCTATAGACTCTAACTCAAGAAGTTTAAGCATGCTTAATTTTTTCAATCCAGCTAGTAATCCATAATGATCATCAAGTTTTTGAGAGGGAAATATCTCCTTTAGACCAAAGCATCGCCTCAAAGAAAGATGTTCTAAATTGGTTACCTTGAGAAGGAAATCAAAAGACAAAGTGTCTTTCTTATTGTCACAATCTTCAAACGCAAGACCAAGATAGTTTAGTTTGTGAAGGAGGTCTGGTGAATGTCCATCCTTCAACAAGAGAATGTTTTGCTCATTGAGTATCACTTCCTTCAGTTTGGGAACAACCTAGCAAAATCAAATGAGTTCAATTAGAAAGAGGAAAATGATGAAAAGAAAAAGGAAATGGAAACATTAATAACTAATCCTTTGTCACCTCTTCAATCGAGAACATGGGGTGCTGTAGACTATGATGAAATTCTGATGTGAATAGTTTCAACTTACGACAATAGGCCACATGTAAACTTTCTAATATAGGGCATTTGAGATGGTGTTGTCCAGGATAAAAGCAAATAAGAAGTGGCAAATTCCAAAGAAACAACTTGGACAAACAAGGGAATTCAAACATTTCAGTTGTTCCATCTTCCTTCTCCTCTTTCTTTTCAACAATTTCTACCAACTTGCAACACTTATGTATTGTAAGTGTCTTAAGCTTCCCAAGATTTGTGGCAAGGGTTGAAGGGAACAATGTTACTAAGGTTCCACAATCATCTACAAAAACTTCTTCTAAATTGGGAAAATTGACTATTCCTCGGGGGTTTTTGTTCCATACACATTTCATATTTGACAAGCCTTTTAAAGAAAGCCTTTTCAAACCAAAGACTATTCCCTTAGTCTTGGTCTCACTGTCATCTATGTCAAATATTATCCTTGCTGGTTTGCAGCTCTCTACATTCAATTCTTCTAAGTTCTTCAAGTAAGGTAGTACATGAGATGGAATTACAATCTCTCTTTTACATGCTGCATCAAATTCTAATTTCTTTAACCTGCCAAAGAAATTGTCTGGAAAAACAAGTTTGTCGTAGCGAACTTCCTTCATCTCAGGATAATCCTCTAACTTCATATGCTTTGAATACTCAAAAGACACCTTAGAAGCCAAGAATCTCATTATTAAAAGTGTATTATGGAAATTATGTACAAGAAAAATTAATGAAGTTTGCTTGAAAAAGTAAAGTCTATTTTGGTATTCCACATACAATTATTCTAGAATTTTGGACATCTAATCAGACTTGATTATATACAACTAATCAGAAAACGTTGACCGATCAACTTAAAGTAGAATCAGTCTTACTAAATCTGTACAAATGGCATGCGTCATATCATTTTACACATAAATGCTACAGCATACAATTTATATATGTTTTTCACTATCGAAGTTATCATGTAGAATATTTTGTTACCAAAGTTTTAAATGCAATGAAAAATAATTATAAGTAGATGGAAATTAATTACATGATCCGTACCTGATGAGTGAAATGTTTTTGGAGAGTTGCATTCAAATCACCTTCCCAATACCATTTGTCTTTTTCTCCGGCTACAACATGTACTTTTTGTATGTTTGGAGCACTTTGAACTTGAGAGAATTTCGTCATTTTAGGGCATTCACTCACTACTAAATTTTCCAGTAGTGGAAATTTTAAGTCACACTTATCAGCACTCAAGAAACTTGTGAGATTTTTTAGAGAAACCAATTCTAAGGATCTTAATTGTTGAAACTCAATCTCTTGTACTTCTTCCTCTCCATTTTCTGCAACGATTTCCACAATCATTGGGCAGGAACTTACTTTCATCGTTCTGAGTTGAACCAATGTTTTAGCAGTTGAGCATGTCACTAAATTCCTCATCATACAATTCACCACTTCTAAATATGTTAAGAAACTGAAAGATATTGAGGATGACGCCAAATATGTCAATTTTGTACATCGTTGAATGATTAAGCGTTCAACCCTTTGAAGAAGCACCTCATGCTCAAAGCCAATCTCCTCTAGAGACCAAATGCTTTTTAATTCCAACTCTTTAAGTTGCAAAACAACTCCTATTTTTTCATGTGAAATGAGACTTGCAGGAGCCCAAATCGTTTTGAAGTGACAAAATCCCAATGTTAACCTTTTCAAATTGGGAAGTCTATGAAGAAACCAAAAGAGAATTTCAACATTCTTCAACCCATGCAACACAAGTGATTGCAGATTGTGCATTCTGTGAACATTAACAATGTAATTCTGCAACCACTCTCCTTCTCTGAAGCTCATCGCCAAATATTCCAGGTTGTATATCACCTGAAAAGTATATAAATAAAGTCATTAGCATATTTGGAACCATATTTTTTGCCAAGATATTTAATATGAAATATTTTACAAGAAATAAAAAACCTATATATTCTCAATCCTTCAATAGGTTCTTAATTCACGCTTTCTGTTATCTACCTTTTCTGTAGCCAAAACAATTGGCTTCACTTGTGAGTTTGAGATTTCTGTAGTGATCCCTTCCAGCTTACCACATCTTAGTATAAACAATTTCTTCAATGATGGCCACTCCAAAGTATGAGTTCCCCCGTAGAAACTCACAAGTTCAAATAATGATTGTAACGATACATTGTTTAGACGAGGAAACTTAAAGGTGATGATAGCATTTTCATTTGAACCTTGGTCCCAAGCAACAATCTCTTTCATTGCCTTGCAGTTTCGTACATCAAGAAATTCCAGTTTTTCTAGGTCATTGGCAACAGAAAGTGGAAAGAGATTTTTTAAATATGGACTCCCATCAACTGTTACGCTTTGCAGATTATTATATTTAAGTATTTCACAGGTGTCATCCTTCCACACGCTCACTAAATTTGGCAGCCCTTGTAGAACTATTTTATGCAAGTTTGTTTCATTTCTATCGCATGTTTGTGGAATCATTGCAAAGTCAAATATGTTTTCCACTGACTTGCAATTAGTTATGGTCAAGCTTTGAAGACTCTGAAATCTTTGCTCCATAAAACTAGGAAAAATTGTTACAAGTTTGTGGCACTCTCTTATTATCAAAGAGTCTAAACTGCAAAAGGAATGAAGACCGATATGGGGTTGCCAAATGGTATTGAGTTTTTCCATGCACATGATCTCCATTTTCTTCAACTTAGGAAAAACATTATCGATATTCCCCTACAGTAAAATTTTGTAGTTAGATGAACAATCAGAAGACCTCAACAAAAATGCAATTAAACAACAAATGATAGTAAGAATCAAACTCAATACTAAATGAATACACACACCTCAACCACTTCCGGACAAAATATATCCTCCATCATTTCACATTCACTGACAGAAAAGCTTTGGAGGTTCACCAAACGTCCAGCCATGGAGAATGACAGTAAATATTTCAAATTACCACAATCTATCACATTTAATGTAAGCAAATTTTGAAAACAATGCTGAGATTGGTCCCTCCATATCTTCTGGATGTTGATCGAGGACAACTCCAACCATTCTAGTTTTGGAATTGAAACCTGTAAGAACAATTAATTTCTCAAAAATAAGATTTTGATTTTCAAAATTTGATTTGTCCTAGGCAAATGGCAAGACTTGAATGAGCATGAACTTTTACTTCTTTAAAGGTTTAACATGCAAAATTAAATTAAAGATTGTAAAGGGTAGAAGAGGATACATATTTTTTGTAATGTTTTACATTACCTTTTCGCTGAAGAGTGAAAGACAAAATTTGGTGCCATCTTGCTCAACTTCAGTGATAATATCTTTGTTCCTGTTTTGCCCAATGTCTTCCAATGATTGTGCACTACAAGGCATCTTATCATTGGTATAGAAACAAGTAAATGTAGATAAAGATTTTAATGTTAAAAGTCGTAACTGAGGAAACTCGATATTGTCATCACTGTTAGCAGGGGTTTGTCTTTCAACAGAAACTATGTCCTTCAAAGAATCACAGCCACAGACTTCAATTTTTTCAAGCATGGTGAGGAGTCTGACTATGGAAAATGGGAAAAGGTTTTCCAATTTGTCACATGATTTAATCTTAATGGTTTTTAATCTGGAGAAAGAGGCCTCAAGAAGTTTATTGTTGCATATTTTCTCCAAATTATAAAGTTTGTAAAGATACAACGACTCCAATTTGGGAAAAGCCAATAAAGGGTGGAACTGTTCCACTGAGTTGATAATATATTGAAGGCCAAAATTGTTTACAATGGATAAATGTTTCAATTTCAGAAATCCTTCGACATTTAACTCATAGAAAACATCATCAACATCAATGAGTTCTCCCAACAACAAATATTCAACACTTTTAAACAACATTTTAACCCATGTTTCAGAATGAATGTCAATACCTTCTTTTAGGTTCAATACCAAAAGTTTCACCACTTCATACTTGTCAGGGATTTTGAATTCTCCCTCTGCGAGCATGTCAAATTCACCAATGACAATCTTGTAGCTATCAAACTTATCAAAATATAAGTTCTGTGGAACTTGGGCAACATTCTGAATGTGTAAGTCTAGGTTTCGTAACTGATTCAAGTGCCTCAACTCAGAAAGACTAGCATTTTGACTTTGAATATTCTTCTCGGTCTCCCATAGTATCATGCTGTCTCTCATATAAAATTCTTCCAAAATGTTCATCCTTGATATTACATTGGAAGGTATAACACTTAGTTTAAAGCAATTACTTAAGTCAAGAAGTTGCAGTTTATCTAGTTTCCCAAATTCAAGGGGAAAAATTTGAATGTTGGATCCTGAAAGAGTAAGAATTCGTAGTTTCTTTAACTCTCCAATGAGTGATAAGTCCTGTCCCAGAGTGCACCTCTCCAGATTAAGCATTCTTAGTTTCGTTAAGCATATAATTGAAGAAGGTAAACATGGCAAATTGAAAGCAGTCAATATCAAAACTCTGAGTTCAATCATGTCTTTGAAAAAGTCGTCTGGTATTTTCAAAAGGTGATCTTTATTGTCAATATGTAAGACTTCAAGTCTAGGACAATACATACTCCCAGGAAGATCATCAATGATATAACAAGAGTGTAAAAAAATTGCAGTGTACCTCTCAAGTTCATGTTTGTGAGGCCACTCATCGAGTATGCCATTTTTCATGAAAAACATGTGCTTTTCTTTGGATGATATTGAAATAGCAACATCACGCACAATGTCATGCATGTTGAAGCGGTCGCTAGAGTAACTTTCCCCCACCAAACTTGATTCTTTTAGCTCTTCTATTAACATATTTACTTTGTTCCTCACTTCTCTAATTGTGTGGACTCCTTGTATTAAACCCAAACCAATACAAAACTTCACCAAGTCCATAACCAAAGCATCATTTCCCATTCTTGCACAATGTAAAAAAATACACTTGAGCTGCTCATTTTTTAGATGATCATAACTCAGCTTTATAGAGAACTCAATAGGTTCGTGCCCTTCTGTAAAATTTTGCTTTTTCATTTGTTGATAAACATCCTCCCATACAAGGGAGCTTTTATTCTTTAGTGCCCTTCCTATGGAAACTAATGCTATAGGCAACCCATCACACATTCTTGCAATTTCAATGGCTTTCTCATCATACGCAAAATTTTGAACGTGTATTCCAGCCAGTTTCTTAAGCAAAGTCTTTGCCTCATTTTCATTAAGGACTCCAACAGAGAAAGTTGATCTCTCCTGCACATCCATTTGATTACACAATACTTGTTTTCTTCTAGATGTTAGAAGAATTTTGCATCTTTTGTGATCATCAGATAACTTCTCTTCTGTCATGTTATTGAAATCGGAAGATAACTCTTCTTTTTCCATCTTATCACCAGAATCAGATATATCATTAACATCCTGTTGGCTTCCATCATCTTCATCACTATATGGAATACCCAATCTATTCAAGTCCAACCCTTCCCACAGATCATCAAGGATTATAAGGGTGTTCTCCTTTTCTTTCATTAACCTCTTTCGAATGCGATCTGCTCTTACAATCTCACTTTCCTCTTCCAATCTCATTCCTAACATCTCAGCAATTTGTCCTTGAATTTTTGTGATGTTAGGATTTCTTGTTATATTTGCCATAACCACCACATTGAACAACTTCTTTTCTTGAGCTTTCTTAGCAACTTCTTTTACTAAAGTTGTCTTACCCACACCACCAACACCATAAAGGCCAATCATATTAACTGTAGAGTCTTCCAGGGCTTGCATAAACATATCCATAGTTTTTGTTCTTGATGCAAAGCTTTCATAGCTAATGTTTGTCAAAGCAGCATTAATGGATGGGAGTACTCGATAGGAAACTTCATCAAACCTTTTATTCCAAAGTTCTTCCACTTTCATTTCCTCTGCCATCTTTGTAGCATTTCTGCCCAATCGATACCTCAACGACAAGTTATTTGGAAAGAAACCAATGGAACATCTTGTCTTCGAATGTTGTTCATCACGAATAAAAAGTTCATACTTTTTTATCTTCTCATCCAACTGTTTTAAGCAATGTTGAACGTCATCTTCAATTTCTTCCGCATTCATTTCGGCATTATCAACTTGATGTTGTATCCTTTTCCTAGTATTATCCAACATCTCAATGTGACATTTAACCTCTTCAAATTTGTCATTGTAATTAAAAAAGTAGCTCAACTGTCGTTTCACTACACGTACTGCAATTTGCAGTGCATTTTCAGTCGCTGTAGAGACAACTACTTCCATGCTCCCTTGACAATTGAGACCTTCTCCTTTCCTTTATTGGTTTCTACTAGGGCTACCTTTTTTCTGATAGAAATGAAAAATTTCAAAATTTATGACTTATAAGGGAATCAATGCATAAACACTAACAAAATATAATTGATAACAGCTAATGCAAACTTCTAAAAAGTTCATCAAAGAAATCCTAGAAACTAGAAAATATAGAAATAGTACCACAATATAAAGACTTTAAAGGTGTAAATGTTTTAAAAAGCTCTTAAAGTGGATATCATAAAAGTTTTTGACTCTATAGACTGGAACTAATGTTATAGTTTTGACTTCATCACTTGCTTTTGCAGCTGGATAACCACCATCCTGAGATCGGCTAAGATTTCAGTAAGTCAATGGATCAACTTCTTCAGCTGCTCAAAAGGGGTAAGGCAGGGCAACCCATTGTCACCTCTGTTGTTCTGTCTGGCTAAAGAGAGTTTGAGTAGGGCTCTGCAGCAAGGTTTCCAAGATGGGAAAATCAAATACATGCTCAGTCCTGCAGGTACAACCATACCTTTTCACATGCTATACACGGATGAAATTTTCGTTTTCTATAGAGGGGCTAAAAAATCTCTGTGGGCTCTCAAATACTCTGTATAACTATGGTCTTGCCTCTCGTCAACTGGTTAACTCTGAAAAAAGCAGCTTCTTCGTTGGCAACAAAGCATCTCTTCAACGATGCAATACTCTAATACAGAAAAACAGGATTTGTAAGGGGGAATCTGCCATTTAACTACCTTGGAGTGCCTATCTTTCAAGGAGTGTCCAAAACAAATACTTCCAAGATATTAAAAACAAGGCCATAGCCTAGCTCCAAATTGGAAGGGGAGAATGCTAAGTATGATGGGAAGAATACAACTCGTTAATTCAGTGATTGGAGGGACGGTGCAGTATTCTTTCAAAATCTATAAATGGCCCGTTAATCTTATCAAGGAAAGAAACATTAGAAACTTTATTTGGACAGGAAGTAGAGACACTAGAGCTTTGGTCACGACTAAATGGAGTAAAATATGTAAACACAAAAATGAAGGTGGACTCATTAACCTAAAAACACAGAATCAAGTTGTTATGATGAAACTCACATACAACCAGAACATGTGCACTGATCTTTTGAGGAAAATATTTCTGAACAAGAAGGGGATGTTCACCTTCCTTCATTTTTTTTATTTGTCAATGTATAGTCCACTAATGATGGTCATCAATGCATAAATGTCAAAATGCAGTAATAACCTAAGGGTATGCTGAGTCAAGGGTACATACTACTAATATTTACTGCAACTTCTGTTACTATGAAACTACAGTATTTATAGATTTTAGACTCTGTATATTTCGAGTTGTGTAAAAGGGTAGATACTCCTTATTATATTACACAAATATATTTACAAACAAATCATAGGTGCACACAATACAATAATTCTAGAAAAATGAAACGTCTTTCCTATTCTCTGACATATTTATTCTTAAATTAGAAATGTATCCATAAAAAATTAATTTCAATATTAATCCTAATTTAAATGAAGGGAATTAAATAAATAATATTTGGCAAAGAGTAAAAATAAAAATGGATAAAAAAGCATTCAACTTATAAGATAAAAAAAGGAATGCAACTGGAAAGAAGAGAAATAAAGTTTGCATTAACTAATTAATTAAAATAAAGTAAATTAGACAACAACAATGAAATTAAAGTAGAGGGTCGAAGGGTCCTAGGCTATTCTATGCTTACGCCCCCACCCCACCAGCGATCCTAAAGATGGATTTTTCCTATCAACTATTAACAAACACTTTTTATTATCTTTTAAAAAAGGTTTAATATAATTCAAAATAAATAATTCACTAAGGGGGTAGATTGATGTTGATGAAATATAGATGTGAGGTTATTTTGCTGATAAAAAAAATAGATGTGAGGTTATTTGTGAAATTAATTCCGTAAAGATTTTAGAGTTGTTGATTAGAGATGTATGGTGTTTAAAATAATAAAAGTAGTTGATGATATGCAATGATTGAACCCATTTATGAATCAAAAAGTAAAAAAAAAAAACTTATCATTGTTGAAATATATCCATGGTCGATCTAAATAAGTGAATGAGATAGTTGCAGAAGAGATAGGAAAAAGAAAAAGAAAAGAAGTGTATGAGATATTTTACCTGAGTGATTCACTGCTGCACGTGATTTGTAGTTGACAGGGTGAGTGCAGTTGGTTCATTCAAGCACTGGAGCTCATAGCATCTTCAGGTGTCATGTCAGCTACACCATTAACAAAACTCTGTAGCATAAGCCTGCAACTTTGTATATATGTGTGTGTGAAGGGAGAGTTTTTTGTTTTTTTTTCTTTCTTATGAGCAAACTAAATTGAACAAGAAAGAGAAGGTAGAATAGAAGGGGTTGGTTATGTGGGGTTTGATGATGAAGTTGCTGTTTGAAGCAGAAGAAGAGGAAAAAAGGTGAGTGATAGTGTTTGAGGGGTTAACGTTGAGGATGAATCTGATAGGAAAAATGAAGGAGAATGGATGTAGCTGTGTGTGGATCTGATGCAGAATAAATAAAGAAAAGGAAATAATGTGCAGTGACATGTGTTTGTCTTCTCAAATTCAGAAGAAAGAGAAGAAGGAATATCCATAAAAAATAATTCTGCTGTCATTAAAAAACCTTCTGAGAAGGAGAACTTCATGCAAGGCCTGCATTATTTCTTTGTCTTATTTTTTATCTATTTTTTTATTTTTCATGTGTTTGTGTTTTTATTATCATATCTATTGTTCTCATTGCAAATCTATAACTTTTTCTTCATTTTGTCCTTTCCATACTTTAAAATATACCATTCAATGTTGACTATGGATATGTGTCCAGAAATCAAATAATATGTTAAACTAATGTATTTTTATTGATTTAACTATAGACTTTCCAATAATTACAGAAGTGCTCATTTAAATTTATAAAAGTTAACTTTCAAAATCTAAAACGAAGAGAACTTTTTATTTTCGTATTTCTTGATTTAGGAATCATTGGCAATTTTTGTTTCGATAAATCAGTCATTCATTAACCTTCATTGATGATATTTTAAAATCAATATTCTTTCATGTCTTCTCTACTTCATCAATTTTATTTCCATAAATAACACTTAAAATATGAATTTTTTTTATTCTACCTAACATAACCACAAGTATTATGGTGGCAATAGTTGTCACACTCATTGTTTTTTATGTCAACATATTCTGGTTGTTATCTCTATTTAATGTCACTATAATTATGCCTACGTCAGAAGCAGGTGTGTTAGGACTTAAAAAACTTTAATCTATAAGAAAAAAGTAGAAACAAAACATGTAGGTCATATGTAACTGTGTAATACCGTTTGTTGAACCTAGCAAGGATAATCCAAACTTATATTTATATTTCTCAATGAAAGAATTTGAATTAAAAATCCCACTGAACATATAGAAGAAATAAAATAATATAATGAGAATTCTTGTTTTGTCTCTATTTTAACATTCTTGAAAACTTTAAACTCTTTTTTTAAACATTGATAGAATTTGGGATGAATTTTGAAAGAAAGACAAAGGTAAACATTCTATGGATATATTTAATTTATTCAATTGAAAACATTAATTAATAGATTAACATTCAAATTATGAAAATATTTTTCATTTCTAAGTATTTTTTCTAGACTATATCTGAAAAGAGTTTAAAAATAAATTAATCCATTTATTACTGTAGAAATAATTTTTAAAAAAGGTTAAAAATAATATTTAAAATAGTTTGAATTATCGTTGATCTATATCATTAAAAACAAGTCGTTTTTAACAAAGGGCGTCATCGTTATTGACAAAATTATTTTAACGATGACTGTTAAATAAATTCGTTATAAATTAAGAATTAATGACGAGTAGAACCAACTTCGTCATTGAAAGAAAAATAAAAAAATAAAAAAATATTATTTTTATTATTTAAAAAATCATTAAATAAAGATTATTTTAGAAATTAAAAAATAAAATCTAAGTAGTTAATTAGATATTAATTTAAAAATCATTTATTAATAATAAAAATTAATTTAAATATTAATAATTTTTTAATCCTTAAAATAGTTTTTAATTTAGTTAATAAAATCATTATTATTATTTTTAAATAATTTTTATTTAATATTTTTTATATCAATTTAAACTTAGTTTATATGCTTTTTAGTTTTAGAAAATTTTTACTTGTTAGTTTAAAAATTGATTTATTATGTTATTTATTATTCTTATATTTTTTAATATTAGTTTTAATTTTAGGAATGTGCGTTGTGATATTGAAAAGAGGGAAAAAGAAATTGATGAAACGTATTTTTGTGACTGTGTGAATCATTAGGAGAGAGTGAAAAAGATTGGAAAATAAGTGAATTATTGGAAAGAGAGAGTGCTAAAGAACTCAATCATTCGTCTTTCTACCTTTCTAGTATAAAGTTTAAAATAAAAAATAACATAAAGGTACCCAACAGAATAAAATCATCATGGCTCATAAACCCTTTTATTATTAAAAAAATTGTTTTCAATCATGATATTAATATTTTACTATATCAATCCATCACAAATAAATAAAAATGAGCAACAAAATAATAAACATGTTCTATCGCTAAGTATTTAATGCACAATTTTTGTAAAGTTTCTATCAAACTAAGCCCTATAATAACCACACACCTGCTCGTAAACACTATGTAAAAGATTTTATTCTTTTTCATTCATTTAAATCATTTTTTTAACCAAATAATTATTTATGTATCTTTCTTTTATTTTTATCTATCTTATATTTACATTTCTTTCACAAAATATCAGTTTAAACAAATCCAAATAAAAAATTACTAAATAACATATTTATTCAAAACAAAAAGATATTTTTATCTATTTTTTATTCATACATGTTTGATGAAATATTTTTTAAACCAATCTAACATAATAAAAAACTAAATACAAAATTCAAAACAATAAAGAAAAAATGAGTAAACAGCAATTTCTAAATTTATAGCTAAAATTACTGTCATACTATGAACAAGTTCAAAGTAAAAAATTAAAATTATCAATCCACTTCAGAAAGAAATACAAAATACAAAATATAGAAAAATGTATCCATTTTTTCAAAATAAAAAAAAAAAATGTTTTCTCAACTTGCTCCTCTTCTTGTGAAAAATCTGTTACATTAGTTTGCATTTCTTAACGAGACCTGAAATATAAATACAACACACAATTAGAAACAGTAAAATTTCATTTGACAATATCATAACTTCAATTCAAATTTACTTCAGGTTATGCTTAAAATCCTCCAAGTCATGGGATAATTAGCCTTATAATTTTGCCAGAAAAAAAGGTTCACAATAAACCTCAAATAAAGGAATATTTAATTTCGGGTGGTATCATTAATAAGGTAAAATAGTGGAGATTTATACCATCACAAAAAGATATAAATTTTGTTTATTCAAGACTGAAAGAAATATAGACGAACATCATAGCTATCCTAAATTTCAGAAATTAGTAATTGATCCAAAAAAATGGTAGAAATTCAGCATTAACAAGGTCTATCTGAAGGGATTAAGTTTTGAATTTGGGTAATAAATTCCTTACCTCTTTGTGAACAACCTATTGACAATGTTGTTGAGATCATCATCGTGGATCAAACTAGGATTATTCTGGAAGTTTACATGGGGAATCATTGGTGCTTTTGCAACTCCTATAGAAAATTTGTCCATCTTGCGGCATTTAGCTATCTTCATTTCTTTCAGACATGAGAACTGCAAAGTAGCTTTCCCTAAATAAAACCCTTCTAGCCTTGGTAAGGAATCCAACGTTAATGTTGTGAGTTTTCCAAATATGATCTCATCATCATTGTCTTCTTTCTCAGCTATCTCTTTTAATGATTTACAGTTCATTACAATCAGGGACTCAAGTTGCACCAAACTTTTGGCAGTTGAAAATTTGAATAAATATGTCATCTCTTGACACAACTTCACACACAATTGTTTCAGGCTGATGAATGATACTGAATTCGGAACTAAATTTTGTAATTGAGGGCACCTTTCAAGGTTTAATACTTCAAGCTTTTCAGAATATGGCGGGTGCTCTAACCCTATGGACTTTAGCTCTTCAAGATTGCCTAGGGTTAAACTTTTCAGTGTGGTAGGTATTCTCTCCTTAACTTGGTGTTCTTGGGCAGGGAATATCTTCTTGATTCTAAGGCATCTAACAACTAGATGTTCTAAATTGTGCACCTTGTGGAGGAAATCAAAAGGCAAAGTATCTTCCTCACTATAATCATCCTCATTGTCATCATCCTTACTGTCACCATCCTTACTGTCACCATCTTCATTGTCATCATCATTATCACTGTCATCATCAACATTGTTACCATCCTCACTGTCACCATCATCACTGTCACTATCCTTATTGTCACCATCATCACTGTCACTATCCTCACTGTCACCATCCTCACTGTCACCATACTTACTGTCACCATCATCATCACTATCACTATCATCATCACTGACACTATCATCACTGTCATTAGCAACACTGTCACCATCATCATCACTGTCACTATCATCACTGTCATCAGCAACACTGTCACCATCATCACTGTCATCATCATTACTGCCACCATCTTCACTTTCACCATCCTCACTGTTATCATTAACACTGTCACCATCATCACTGTCACCATCATTTTTGTCATCATCATTGTCACAATCCTCAAAGCATAGCTCAAGATAGTTTAACTTGTCAAAGAGGTCTTCTGGAAAATATTTATTCCTCAATAACTTAATGTTTTCCTCATTGAGTGCCAATTTCTTCAGTTTGGGAACAACCTAACAAGGTCAACATATTCAAAAGTAAATGTGGAGTTGATGGAGGGAAATAATGGAAACAAATATAGAACTCAAAAGTGGTAGTACTTTGTCACCTTTTCAACAGAGAACAAAGGTTGTCTATTTGTATCTGGAGAACTAACTTCATTCTCTGTTGTATCTGGATAACTAACCTTACTCTCTGTAATTTCTTTTGTGTCACTATCAAGAAATTCAAATGTGAATAGTTTCAACTTTGGACAATAGGACACGTTTAAGCTTTCTAATATGGGGCATTTCAGATGGTGTTTTCCAGGATAAAAGCAACTTAGCTGTGGCAGCTTATAAAGAAGCAAAGATGACAAACAAGGGAATTCAAACCTTGCAGTTGCTTCCTCTTCCATTGCATCTTCCTTTCTTACTATTGATACCAACTCGGCACAGTTCCGTATATCAAGTGTCCCAAGCTTTAAAAGATTTTTGGCAAGGGATGAATGGAATAGTGTTTCCAATTGTTTGCAATCACGAACACTCACTTCTTGTAAATTTGGAAAGTTGATCATTCCTTGTGGATCTTTGCTCCATACCCTCTTCAAATATGGCAACTTATCTAAAGTAAGCTTTTTCAAAGGAGAGACTATTCCATTCTTTTCCATCGTTTCATCGATATTAAATATTACCTGCACAGCCTTGCAGCTATGTACCTGCAATTCTTCCAAGCTCCTTAAGACACGAAGGATTCCAGATGAAATCTTAAAATTTTCTATAATGTTCTCTACCACCAATGTTTTTACGCTTTGAAAGTAGCTATCTTGCAACGCAGCTTTGTCATGCCAAAATTCTTTCATCTTAGGATCCTCCTTAATTGTCCAATGTTTTATTTTGGAAAAAAAAAATGAGAAGTGGACACAGAAGGACAAATATTAGAACTTCACTTGAAATGAAAATTATGTTATCGAGAAAGTATTGAACCACCCTAAATTTTGAACTTAGTTTCTTACGGTAATAGGGGTATCACACTACAAGAAAATCATGAAATAAAAATTAATTTTAGAAACAAAAAATAATTAGTTGTTATAGTAACTAAATTACAAAAAAAATTTAAAAAAATTTAGTTTCTAAATTAGTTCCTATTATTGTTAAATGATTTCTAAATTGGTATCTAATTAACAACTAAGGATTTAGCAACTAAATTTAGAATCTAAATAATTGGTAGTTAAAACCTTGGTAGCTAATTAAATACCAATTTATAAACTATTTAACAATAATAGGAACTAATTTAGAAACCAATTTTTTTTAGTTTCTAAAATGTTTTCTAATTTAGTCACTATAACAACTAATTATTTTTTATCTATAAAATTAGTTTATATTTCATGGTTTTCTTATAGTGTCAGAGATACTGTATAGAAACAGAGGATGTGAAAGAAACATTTAATTTTTTTATTAAGTTTACACTATTAATTTCAGAATATTTCTAATTAGTCAACAAAAACTGTTTTGAATAAAAGAAATTAATTGAAAAAAAATATAATTGTTAAGTAATAATATACCAGTTCAATTGTAAAACTTACAAAAATCCTCATTTTCCAATCCCAAACCATTAATGATAATGAATTCCTTACCTTTTTGACAAACAACCACTGGACTGTAGTGTTGAGATCATTGAGGAAAGTTAAGTTAGAATAATATATTGAAGTTTCAATCCCTTGAAACATTGGCGCATTAATGGTTCCTTCAGAGAAAGTTATCATATTGGGGCATTCATCCACCGTGACTGTTTTGAGTCGTGAGAATTGCAAAGTGGTCTTTCCAGAATAAAAGCTTGCTAACTTTGGTAAGGAAACCAGCTCTAATGTTGTGAGGCGTCTAAACTTGATCTCAGCAGAAGCATCTTCATCTTCTTTTTTTACTATTTCTCTGATTAAATCACATTTCTCTATACATAAGAACTCAAGTTGCACCAAACTTTCGGCAGTTGAAAAGGTGAACAAATAATGAATTTTATCACAGAGCCGCACAGTCAACTTTTTTAATGTTACAGAAAATGGTTTTACCCATGGGTGCTCTAACCCTATTGACTCCAGGTCATGAAGTTTCACTAATGTTAATCTTTTCAATTCTGGAAGTTTTCCGTCATGAACTTCAAGTTTTTGAGAGGGAAATATCTCCTTGAGACCAAAGCAATGCCTCACTTCTAGACGTTGTAAACTGGGTACCTTGAGAAGATCAAAAGGCAAAGTTTTTTCTTTTCTGTCAACATTTTCATAGGATAGATCAAGTTTATTTAAATTGCACAGGAGGTGTGGTGGCCCATGTCCATCTCTCAACAAGATAATGTTTTCCTCATTGAGTGTCAAGTTTTTCAATTTTGGAACAACCTAGCAAGGTGAAATGAATTCAAAAGAAATGTGATTGTAATGGTGGCAGTTTGAAGCTATAGGAGGAAAATATATGACGAAAAGAAAAAGGAAGCAAAAAAGTGCTTGTGCTTTGTCACCTTTTCAACCGAGAACAGAGGTTGTTGAAGCTGGCTAATGGTATTGGGAGCACTGACTTCACTCTCTCTAACTGCTTCTTTGTCAGAAAATTTTGAAGTGAATAGCTTCAACATAGGACAATAGGACACGTCCAAGGTTTCTAATATGGGGCATTCCAGATGGTGTTTTCCTGGATAAAAGCAACTAAGCTTTGGTAGTTTATAAAGAATAAAGAAAGACAAATAAGGGAAATGAAACATTTCAGCTGTGCCAAGTTCTGTTTCATCTTCCTTTCCAACAATTTCTACCAAGCTCTTACACCTCAGTATTTCAAGTTTCTGTAGGTTTACAAGATTTCTGACAAGGGGTGAAGGAAACAGTGTTGTAATGCCACTGCAATCACTGACAATCACTTCTTGCAAATAGGGAAAGCTCACAATCCCTTGAGGATTTTTGTTCCATACACGAGTCAAATTTGGCAACTCATCCAAATCAAGCTTTTTCAAACGAGATACCATTCCATTGGTTTTGTTCATCTCAATGTCATGAATATCAAATACTACTTTAGCTTTCTCGCACCCATATACCTCCAATTCTTCCAGGCTCTTCAAGCAAGCAAGTATTTTAGATGGAATCACAGATTCTTTTTTTTTAATGTCTTCCACCACCAACTTTTTTAAATTTCCAAAGTACTTATATGGAAAAACAGCTTTCTTGGACCAAATATTCTGATGACTATCCTCCGTAAGTGTCAATTCCTTTGAATCTTCATAAGAAACCTATGAAAATAAACAAATATGAAAAGTGGACAAGGCAAGGAAAATAGAAGAACTTCACTTGAGAAAGATAATACTATATGTTATGAAAACCAGTACTGAAATTCCTTTTCACCTTGAGGGGTAGTATAAGGGTAGTGTAAACCACTGAGAATTTGAGAGAATTTTTTCTTAAACATTTCGCACAAAAACAATACCAATTATACCACCTCCAGACACCAAACAAACTGGTGCATCATCTGTACCTCACCAACATGTTAAAGATATGCATTTATTCTATTATGTAATTAGCAAAATATGGAAAGATTCCATATCTAGAAATTATGGATTTCTTTTAATATTGAATCCTCAATTTCAGTTACTTGACATACTTGGAAATACATTGAGTAAACTCTGCATGGTATCAGTGATTTAAAGTTCTTTGGTTTACAATTTGGCGCAGCCAAAATGAGTGCCTTTTATAGGTGGAGTATCCACTGCATTGCACATTGTTTCCTCCTTGGATCTCACCAGCACCCATGTCCAACAAAAAAATTGGTTTTCCTCAACACTTCAAAAACTCACAAAAATGGCTAAACAAATCCTCTAGCACCAGTCTTCAAAGGAGTGACAGTAACACCTCATGGAGCTCCAACTTAAGCTAAAACCCCATTTGCTATCCAACAGATTTTTGTGGGAACATGACTACAAG
Source organism: Phaseolus vulgaris (assembly GCF_051622355.1). Classification (NCBI taxonomy): domain Eukaryota; kingdom Viridiplantae; phylum Streptophyta; class Magnoliopsida; order Fabales; family Fabaceae; genus Phaseolus; species Phaseolus vulgaris. The sequence goes on from NC_143505.1 coordinate 6,803,954, forward strand.
TATTCTTTTAATTTAATTTAGAAAAACTATATACATAATTATTCAATAGCGGAACATTTACAGAAAATTTTCATGGAAAAAACTAAATTAAGTGCAGGGAAGATGACCATTTATGATGATGATTAATAAATAATCTAATATATGCATACCTGACCAGTGGAAATTTTTCGCAGAGTGGCATTCAAATTGCCTTCCCAATACCATGTGTCTTTTTCACCTGCTGCAACATGTACTTTTCTTAGACTGGGTGCACTTTGTTTTTCACAGAATGTTTTCATCTTAGGGCAATCAGTCACTAGTAAATTTTCAAGTGAGGGGAATTTTAAACACTTCTTAGAACTGCAGAAACAAGTGAGGCTTTCTAGAGACACCAATTCAATAGCTTTAAGTTGTCTAAACTCAATCACTTGTTGTTCCTCTTGCTGAACAATTATCTCCATACTTTCACAAAAACTAACCTTCAAGGTTACGAGTTGAACCAAGCTTTTGGCAGTTGAGGATGTCATTAAATTCAACAATCCTAAACAATCAGTTACTTCCAAATATGTCAAGTAACTGAAAGACGCCATGTGTGGCATTAAGCTTTTCAATTTTCCACATCCAGAAACAACTAAGCGCTCTACCCTTTGAAGAAGCGGGCAATGTTTAAAACCTATATTCTAAAAACCACACATTGTTAAACATCAACTCCTTCAGTTGCACCACAACACCAATTTTTGCATCTGTAACAGGGTTTGTAGAAGCCCAAAACTCTTTGACGAGACAATTCATCAATGTTAGGCTTTCCAAATTAGGAAGTCTATTAAGCAACCAAAAGACAATTTCAGTGTTCTTCAATCCAGACAAGACAAGCGATTTTAATCTGTGCATTCTGTGAACACTAACAATGTACAACTGCAACCACTCTGCTTCCTTCCAGCTTATTGACATATATTCCAAATTGTGAATCACCTAAAAAGTAGGAGTCAATGAAGCATTACAAGCAAAAAGATATATAGTATAAGAACTAAAGTATAATAAGAAATTGAAAATAACTTCCCACGTCCTTTGGAAAGAGTTTCATTGTAAAATTAAGTTGCATGAATGAGTTTCTTAAATAAATTATATTTCGTACCTTTTCTGTAGCTAAAAGGATTCGATTCATTTGTGAATTTGTGGTTTCTTCCAAGTTGCTACAAACGAGTAAAGACAATTTTCGCAACAATGGCCATTCTAAACTGTGTGTTCCTCGATAGAAACTCCTGAGTTCAAACAAATGTTGTAATGATAGAGTATGTAGCTGAGGGAACCTAAAGGCTTCTTCATTTGATCGATTGTTGCAAGCAACAATCTCCTTAATTTCCCAGCAATTGGATACATCAAGCGTCTCCAGTTTTTCTAAGCCCTTGGCAACCGAGAGTGGAAACAGATATTCTAACATTTTACTCTTGTAAACAACAATGCTTTGAAGATTATTAAAATTAAGAACTTCATCAGTGTCCAACTTCCATATATGCACCAAGTTTGGTAGCCTTTTTAACAAGACATCATGCAAATTTAAATCACTTCTACCACAAGTTTCTGGAATATTCCGAAAGTCAAATATGGTTTCCACTGACGTACAATCAGTAATCACCAAACTTTGAAGGCTCTGAAACCTTTTTCCAATGTAGTTAGGAAATATTGTAACTAGTTTGTCGCATTCTCTTACTATCAAAGAATCCAAACAGTGAAAGGAATTGAAACCCATATGGGGCTGCCATATGGTATTCAGTTTTTTCATGCAGTTGATCTCCATTTCCTTCAACTTAGGAAAAATGTCAATATTCTGCTGCAATTGGAAATATTCATTAGCAATAAGTGAAATTAAACAGCAAATGACTTGAACAGTTAAATTGAATTGGATGACTCTACGCACCGTTGCATCTGTTGTACTAAATATGTCCTCCATCAGTTCACATCCACTTACAAAAAGGCTTTGGAGATTCACTAAACTTCCAGCTGTAGGGAATGACAATAAATATTTTAAATTTTCACAGTCTGATACATTCAACTTAAGCAAATTTTGAAAAGAATGAAAACATTGATCATTCCATATCTGCCGGATGTTGATAGAGGACAACTCCAGCCATTCTAATTTGGGAATTGAAACCTGTAATAAGAACACATAATTATTGTCTTAAGCATAACTAATTTTGATTTCAAAGTTTCACAAACCCAAGAGAAAGCCAAAACATAAAGAGACTGAATTCTTACTTCTTGTAGGGAAATAACATATCAAATTGAACATTAAAAATTGTAAATGTGTTGTAAATGATAAACATTTATGATAATATTTTTTAATACCTTTTCATTGAAGAGCGAAAGGAAGCCGTTGTTATATTGTCCAGATACTGTGGTAATTTGTTTGAGCTCCTTGTTTGGCACTTGGTCTTCAAATGATTGTGAGATGAAAGGCGTCTTATTGTTTGTATATAGACAACAAAATGATGGTAATGATTGTAATGTTAAAAATCTTAATTGAGGAAACTCGACCTTGTCAGCTTCAATAGCATTGTCATTAGATGATTCTCCTTCAATAGAAACAATTTCCTTCAAAGAATTACAATCACACGCTTCAATTCTTTCAACCATACCAAAACATTCGATCATTGAAAAAGAGAAAATATTTTTCAATTGATCACATGTTTTAATCTTGATGATCTTTAATCTGCGGAAAGAGTCCTTTGTGAGCTTATTGTCACATATTTTCTCCAAATTATCTAGTTTGTAAAGACACATGGACTCCAGTTTGGGGAAAGCTAGTAAAGGGTGAAACCGCTCCACTGATTTAATAATAAACTGGATACCAAAACTGTTAACAACATACATATGTTTCAAATTTGCAAACCCTTCAACATTGAATTCATAGAGAACATCATCGACATCATTCAGATCTCCCAGCAGCAAATGTTCCACATTTTTAAACAACATTTTAATCCATTTTTCAGAATGAATGTTAATACAATGACCTCTTAGGTTCAATGCCAAAAACTTCCCCGCTTCATACTTGTCCAACACTTTGAATTCTAACTGTGAAAGCATGTTGAGGTCTCCAATGACAATCTTGTAACTATCTAACTTGTCAAAGAACATGTTTTGTGGAAAATTGGCAACTCTTGGAATGTGTATGTCTAGAGTTCTTAACCAATTTAACTGCATCAACTCAGAAAGAGTAGCATTTAGACTCTTGATATTCTTCGCTGGCTTCCTTGGAATTGAGTAGTCTCTCATATAGAACTCTTCCAAAACCTTCATCCTTGATATGATATTGGGACGTATTATTCTCAGTTTTGGGCAATTGCTTAAGTAAAAAAGTTGTAGTTTATCCAATTGCCCAAATTCAAGGGGCAACCTTACAATATTAGATCCTGAAAGAGTAAGAATTCGTAATTTCTTTAACGCTCCAATGTATGATAGTTTCTTTTCAAGACTACATCTCTCCAAACTAAGCATTCTCAGTTTAGTAAGGCATTTAAGGGAAGAAGGTAAGAGTGATAAATTAACACCGGTTAATATCAAGACTCTGAGTTCAATCATATCTTTGAAAAAGTTGTCTGGTATTTTTATTGAATCATCTTTACTGTCAATATGCAAGACTTGTAGTCCAGGACAATCGATACTGTCAGGAAGCTCATCATTGAAATCACAATATTGTAAGAAAATAGCAGTGTACCTTTTAAGTTCATCTTTGTTCGGCCACTCATCAACTATGCCATTTTTCATAAAAAGTACATGTTTTTCTTTTGATGATATTGAAAGAGCGACATTGCGCACAATGTCATGCATGTTGAAGCGGTCAGTGGAGTAACTTTCCACCAACAAACTTGAGTCTTTCAGCACTTCAATCAATGCATTTACTCTATGTCTCGCTTCTCTGATTGTGAAGACTCCTTGAAGTAAGCCTGAACCAATACAGAACTTCACCAAGTCCATAATCAAAGCATCATTTCCCATTCTAGCACATTGTAAAAAAAGACACTTAAGCTCATCATTTTTAAGATGATCATAGCTCAACTTTACAGAGAACTCGATAGATTCCCGCTCTTCTGTAAAACTTTGTCTTTTGATTTGTCGATAGACATCCTCCCATACAAAGGCGCTCTTATTCTTTAGTGCTCTTCCAATGGAAACTAAGGCTATAGGCAACCCAGCACACATTTTGGCAATTTCAGTGACTTTCTTATCAAACATAGAATTTGTGGAATGTATACCAGCCACTTTCTTAAGCAAAGTTTCTGCCTCCTTTTCATCAATGACTCCTACCAAGAAAGTTGATTGATCCTGCACATCCATTTGATTACATATTACTTCTTTACTTCTAGATGTTAGAAGAATTTTGCATCTTTTGTGATCCATTGGTGCCTTTTCTTTTTTTACCTTATTGGAATTTGCATACAACTTGTCTTTTTTCATCTTACTAGAATCAATAGACATATCTTCCTTTTCCCTTTTATTGTAACCAAAATCAGAAATATCCTTGACATCCCATTGGTTGTCATCAACATCATAACTACTTGGAATCCCCAATTTATTCAAGTCCAATCCATCCCATAGATCATCAAGGATTATAAGAGTATTCTCCTTTTCATTTTGTAACCTCTTTCTAATGAGATCTGCTCTTAGTGTTTCGCTTTCCTCTTCCATTCTCATTCCTAACATCTCGGCAATTTGTCCTTGAATATTTTTTATGTCAGGATTTCTTGTTATGTTTGCCATTACCACCATGTTGAATAGTTTCTTTTCCTGAACTTTCTTGGCAATTGCTTTTACTAAAGTGGTCTTACCCACACCACCAACCCCATAAACTCCAACAATGTTAGTTTTAGAGTCTTCAAGTGTTTTCATAATCATCTCGAAAGTTTTGTTTCTCGACCCAAAGCTTTCATAACCGGTGTTTGCCAAAGCAGAATCAACAGTTGGGAATACTCGATAGGAAACTCTGTCAAACTTCTTTTTGAAGTGTTCATCTGCTTTTATTTCTTCTATTATCTTTGTAGCTTTCCTTCCTAACCGATACCTTAACTGCAAGTTATTTGGAAAGAAACCAATGGAACTTATCTTTGAATGGCGTTCATCGTCAATAAAACTAACATATTTTTTTATCTTTTCATCCACGTGTTTTAGCCAATTATGAACGTCATTTTCAATTTCTTCTGCATTCATCTCTGCTTTCTTAGCTTCATTTTGTACCCTCTGCCTAGCATCATTCAGCATCACAATGTAATTATTCAGCTCTTGAAGTTTCTCATTGTAATTATAAAAGTAGCCCACATGTCGTTTGACCAGACCACCTCCAATTTGAAGTGCACTTTCGGTAGTCGTGGAAATAACTGTCTCCATGCTCCCTTTACAATTGACGCTTCCTTTTTTATTATTCTTTTATGGTTACAAATTTTTCCTGGATGTTACAAATGCAAAATTAAAAAAAAAACTATGACCTGAAAGTACACGGATAAGGAAATATAACACCTTAATGTAATGTTGTTATATGTTTGTGTCTGAAGCCTACTGCAGAACTCTGTAAACTCGGGAAGTGTAGGCTTAGAAAAATCCTGAAGGCTGAGATAGCACTAGAAAAGATAGCTCTTCAATATAAAAGCTCACTTTAAACTCTATCATACGACAATCGTGCAAAATGGCAACCAACCGCTAGATTGAGAACAACTTATCATTGTTCCTTGTGCCAACTAACCCGGTATGAAGCTAATTAACAAGACCTCTCTGGACTCGAGGGTATTCGGGGAAAGGAGGAATTTTGAATAGGAGAATTTGGTATTCGGGGAAATTGGGTCCAATGCCCAATTGAGTGTATCATGTTGGCAACCATGTCAACATCTAACTCTAGTAATCCTAGATTGGGTTGAACCATAATACATATATGCAATTGCAGTACAAGTATTAGGTTGGGGTTAGATTACACCAGTAGGGTGGAAAACTGCAAAATTATTGTTTTATCAAGTAATGTTATATTTGTCATCATATTCAATTAGTGTTAAACTTTCTGCTTATTTGTGATAAACTTACCGATGATTCTATAACCAACTCAAATGCTACCTCATTGTTGTCCTCCCAAACACAATTCACGGTACAATGGTGCAACTACACTGCTTCTATAATTTAATCTGCATCATACTATTTAGACTAGATTTTTCACATTCTATGTAGATCATTTCCTGTGAACAGAAGCAAAACTAAAGACACCAACCATCTAGAAGATAACACCTCTTTTAAATGATAACCTTTGGAGAGTGAACAGAGCAATTTCCTAGATAGGGGTAACCAAGAAGAACACCAAAACAGTTGTTAAGTGTGGAAGGCATAGAAGGAGTCTCGCCAAGGAAACCAGAGATAACATCCACCAGGAGAGAGAAACAGGACTAAAGTAATGAACAACAAAGCAAATGATTGTCCACACTCAAATACAGATGTCAATACAGATGTCAGCTAAGGGTCAGCTCATGGAACCACACTCTGCAACAAAGGATATTCAAAGCTGATGCAACACAAACCCATTTAGAAGGAGCTGAAAAGTAAGATTAGTGTATTGTTTGGCCCAAAGACTTTGGTGAGTAGCAATATTTTGGAACACTTGGGCAATGTGTAAATCTGGTTTTTGGCAAATAGTTATGTTCTCTGGTACTGAGAACCGGTCGCACTTAATATTATTATTCATTCTTTGCAGAAAAAAAAAACTAGGTAGATGCTAGTTTCCTACTCACTCTTTAATTTCAAAATCTCTTTTTAAACCTTAATCTCTTCATCTTATGTGTATTCTCTTATGAAAACGCCCATTATTTTTCCCTCTCTCTGTTTCAATTTCTCCCCCATTTTATACTTTTTTTAACATGTGTTAATGTTGCTGGTAAAGGAAGCTTTATACAACAATGGAGTTCATGTTGAAGGTGGTGTTGCTGACATGAAAAGTAGAGGAAACATAGAAGTAGAAAAGAAAACACAAAATTGACGTGTGTAACAAACATGATGGAGGTTGTCATAATATTTCAATACTGAAACAAATACATAAGTGCAATAAAGAATATCCAGTAACAATAATGTTCAATTAACAAAAGCATACATAAAGAAACAACGACAAATATACAATATTATTATAGAACAGCTTGTTTGAATTGCGTACCAGTAATTGAGTCTTTGTTTCCTTCTTATTATAAGCTTGTACCTATTCAGAGTTTGATTTCACAATGGTGATTCCAAAAGGTGAGGATCCTGCACTCATAGTGGGGTACTTCTCTTTTACTTAATTTTTTTTTTAAAATTTATAACAAGTTTAGAAACACGTAGAAGAACAAATTGGAAGGAAATAATATAAAAAATTCATTTATTTATTTATTTTTTTAGTTGTTTGGAAAACAGGACATTTAGAAATGTAATAAAGACCAAATTTGAACAGAATAAGAAAAAACAAATCTTTTTAAAATGCTATAGCAAAAAGAAATGCAGGGTAAAGCAAACTTAAAATATGCAGAAAATATAGGGTTTTTTTTTTTGGTTTTTTTCAATTCAGAAACGCAAATGTGTAAATAAAGGATAAAAATAGGATGTGAATGGAAAAAAAATTGATCAGATTCAGAAGCACTAGATTGAAACTCAGTTGAACTGTTTGTTTTATTTTTCTGCTTGGTTGCTTTGCATAAGTAAACAATGAGCCAAAACCCATATGTAGAGAGGGGGAGGAAAAGAGAGGCTAAGTTCTTTGCTTGGCAAGAGAGAAAGAAAAAATAATTAAGATAAGAAACAAACGAAATCTTTTTATTCATTGCAGAATACTGAACAGAAAATAGTATTTGTTATATTTTTAGGGCTGAATAAGTTCTTACAACATTTCATTCCAATGAACTGAAAAATTCCAAATTTTTAAGTAAACTTTTCATATGACATTTAAAAAAAATGAGAATAAGTTGGTTAGAAGATGAATGAAAGTTTTTATTTCATTGGAATGCAAAATGATTTAAAAATATTGTACAAATTATGAGCTATACAAAATCCAGTAAGTAACAGTAAGTTGCGTAAAGATGATTAGAAAAAAGAAAGAGGTTATTTATTCTTTGCTTGGCAAGCAAAAGTGAGTGTGAATAAAAAAAAGGGAAGGAATAATATTTTCCTGAAAAGAACATTGGTTGTGGAAATTGTGCTTCTTAATAAGAAAAGAATAAACATATTTTGGTGAATGGTCAGAGGAAAGCACGATCATGGTTTGTAGAAGATATAAGGCTCAAAGGGGATATTTCTAGCCAATGGTTTAAAAATTTAAATAAGTTTATTTGTAATTTAAGACTAGTTAACGAATCAACTATTTATAAAAAAAAAAACATTTTCTTAAAATATTATATCAATTCCTCCAAAAATTGTCTAATTCTTATATAAATTAATTTAAAATTATAATAATATTAATAAGTAGATTTTAAGTCGAAGTCAACCTTATGCAACTGGTTTAAAATATGAGGTTTGCACGGACCATATATTTATTGGTGATTCGATAGTGAGTGACTTGATAAGGCGAACAAATTCTTGATATATTCTAAATGACTCTAATATCATAGTAAAGAGTAAACTACAAGAGAAAATTGATACATTGATTGATATGAATGAAATCCTAATATGAAGTTGACTTTAAGCCTAACTCAACCTCATAAAACCGGCTTATAAGATGATGTTTGCACCCACTTATACTATGAAATGTCCTAATCTCTAGTCAATGCGAGATTTCCTACAGTGTGTCATAATTGATGACTTCTTTACGGCAAGTGTATAGTGTTAGAAGTGATAAATTTGTTCTAAGGAGGGATATTGAACCTGCATGAACAATTGAATTCTCAAGTATAATATTCACTAAATAGAAAACAACATAATAAAGTTTATTGGAATTTTGTTGTGTATGAGATTGTAAGAATGTAAATAAAGCAAAGTAAATAGTTATTTGATTCAATTGGGATTGAGGTTCATCCTTCTCACTCTTTTGTATTTTGAAAAACATAATAATATTCTATCTTTGATTGATATTGATGTCCATATAAAATTCATTTATATCGATTCCATGCATATAAAATTATTAAAATTGTCTCCTAAATATTGATTTCTTGCATATTTATAAAAAAAAGTCCTTATTGTTACGAGCAGATATTGATAGCAATTAATATTTCAAATATATTCATAGTTTTCAAATATACGTTAAGTATCATCATTTAGGTCAGATGCTTAGTAGTACTTTTCAGTCAAATCAAGAACGGGATATTATGTTTAAATATCATCTCAATACATAAGAGTTTTAACATATTACTCACAATCCAAAGTGTAGAATTAACCACTCATGTTGGCCATTACAAGCATGGAAAGCAAGGAAAAAATCTAGGATACTTCTCCTTGATGACTGCTACCTCCTTTAGGGTTTTCTATTTCCTCCTATTCTCCCAATGATGTCTAGAATTATGCCTCGATCACGCCTCATATTTAACCTAGTTGGGCTTGAGCTAAGTGAATTCTCGCCTAGGCGAGTTTGGGATTGTTTGGGCGAGTTGGACGAGAAAAAACTCAACATCTCTGAAGTGATCTCGCTTGGACGAGTTCCTCTAAAGTGATCGTGTTGAGGGTTCCTGCTTTCCCTTTTCATCTTGTCTTTTCTCATTTAGCCCTTTCATCTTCATTTTCTTCTAGAATCCAAAAATTAACACAAATTTGGGAATAAATTCATTCTTATTCCTTTTATAATCACAAAATATGTAAAAGGTTTAAATTCATAAATTAACACTAGAGACAAAAAATAATTAGTTGCTACAATGATTAAATTAGAGATCATTTTAGAGACTACTTTTTTTTTGCTTTCTAAATTAGTTTATATTATTGTTAAATAGTTTCTAAATTGGTATCTAATTAGCTACAAAGTTTTAACTACCAATTATTTATATTCTAAATTTGGTAGCAAAAACCTTGATAACTAATTAGATACCAATTTAGAAACCATTTAACAACAATAGAAACTAATTTAGAAATCAAAAGTTTTTTTAGTTTCTAAAATGGTCTCTAATTTAGTCACTGTAACAAGAAATTATATTTAGTCTCTAAAATTGATTTATATTTCATGATTTTCTTGTAATGTAAAAGAAAAATTATAATTTTTTTTATCACAATAAATAAAATTAAATTAAAATAGACACTTAAGAGGTGCAACATCCACACGAACAATAGACAACGAAACGAATGTAAGTGCAACTTTCAATTATACTATACATTCACGCCACCTTCCTTCATTTTGATTTGTCAGTGTATAGTCCACTAATGATGTTCATCAATGCATGTCTATCAGTGTTTGCTAATAGCATAAATGCCAAAATGCAGTAATAACCTATTTTATTACTATTAATATTTACTGCAACTTCTGTCACTACGAAACTACAGTATTTATAGATTTTAGACTCTGTATATTTCGAGTTGTGTAAAAGGGTAGATACTCCTTATTATATTACACAAATATATTTACAAACAAATCATAGGTGCACACAGTACAATAATTCTAGAAAAATGAAACGTCTTTCCTATTCTATGACATATTTATTCTTAAACTAGAAATGTATCCATAAAAAATTAATTTCAATATTAATCCTAATTTAAATGAAGGAAATTAAATAAATAATATTTGGCAAAGAGTAAAAATAAAAATGGATAAAAAATATTCAACTTATAAGATAAAAAAAAGGAATGCAACTGGAAAAAAGAGAAATAAAGTTTGCATTAACTAATTAATTAAAATAAAGTAAATTAGACAACAACAATAAAATTAAAGTAAGGGTCCTACGCTATTCTATTCACCACCCTACCAGCAATCCTAAAGATAAATTTTCCTATCAATTATTAATAAATATACTTGTACATAAACACTTTTTTTATTATCTTCCTTCTCTTATCCTATTTTCCACTACCTCTTATTTTTCTTTTTCTTTTTCCTCTCTCTAAACATATATCTATACATTTTTATGAAAATGAAACATTTCCTAAACGTAATCGTTGAGAGATCTTAGTTAGTTCGGGAGGCTTATTTAAATCACAAGTTTGATGTTGCGGTCAAATTATATAAATTTTAAGTCTAATTCAATTTCATAAAATTAGTTTATAACTTAAAGTTTGAATTCACTAATCTTTAATTGAGGTTAGATTTCCAACATTATTTATAATAAAAAAGATTTAATATAATTTAAAACAAATATTTCACTAAAATCAAGATTATGTACGAAAAATAGTCTTGAAGTCTAACTCAATTTCACGTTGTTGGTGTGAAGTCAAGATTATTTATGAAATAGTCTTTAAGTTCAACTCAATTCTATAAAATCAATTTATAAGATGAGGTTTAGGGTTTAGGGTTTCAACCTATTTATATATTATAAAATGTTTTAATCTTTCACTAAAGGATATATTGATGTTGATCAAATATAGATGTGAGGTTATTTGTGAAATTAATCCGTAAGATTTTATTTGTGCACCAGTTTGGGGTCTATTAAGTTGTAGGTTTGGCGTTTAAAGTCTCAGAACATTTGATTTTGCTCAAAGTCTCAGAACATTTGATTTTTCTCTATATCACAATGGGGTGTAACCTTGTGGTTGTGTATATGGGTTGGATTATCCCTGAAGTAACCTTTTAATTTAATTTATTCATTGCTGATTAAAAAAAAAACGTAAGAGTTGTTAATTAGAGATGTTTAAAATAATAAAGGTAGTTGATGATGTGCAATTATTGAACCCATTTATGAATCAAAAAGTAAAAAAAAAAAAACTAATAGTTGATGAAATATATCCAAGGTCGATCTAAATAAGTGAATGATATTGTTTCAGAAGAGATAAGAAGAAAAACAAAAGTGTATGAGATATTTTACCTCACTAGTTCACTGCTGCACGTGGTTTGTAGTTCACTAGGGGAGTGCAGTTGGTTCATCCAAGCACTGGAGCTCATAGCATCTTCAGAGGTGTCATGTCAGCTACGCCATTAACAAAACTCTGTAGCAGAAGCCTGCAACTTTGTGTGTGTATATATATATATATATATGTGTGTGTGTGTGTGTGTGTGTGTGTGTGTGTGTGTGTGTGTGTGTGTGTGTGTGTGTGTGTGTGTGTGTGTGTGTGTGTGTGTGTGTGTGTGTGTGTGTGTGTGTGTGTGTGTGTGTGTGTGAAGGGAGAGTTTTCTTCTTTTTTTTTCTTATCAGCAAACTAAATTCAATAAGAAAGAGAAGGTAGAATAGAAGGGGTTGGTTATGTAGGTTTGATGACTAAGTTGGATGTTTTTTTTTATCAACAATGAATTAATATAATTTAAAAAAAATACTTTAGAGATGTTCTAACTCTTATACATAAAAAAAAAGTCCTAGTTAAGCATTCAACAATCAGAGAGCAAAGTTAAGTGACACGCCACTTAACTCAAAAAACTTAAACTAGTTAAAGATATTCAGTCCCAAAAACTGAATCTACTTAAAACCAGCACAACCAAAAACCTGATGGCGAAAGGAAGCTGCTGGAGAAAACATGCTAACAGCTAGGTGTGACCAGCACAGCATAACCATCAAAAGCAAAGACTAAAAAATGCCCGAATCCTGCTGCATTTGCTTCCTGCATCACTACATACCACCACGCATCTACCAAACATTGTGAGCAGCTTTACCATTGAAAGAAGCATATGCCTCAAACCAAAAAATAAAAGCAAGTGCAGTGTTTTTATAGCAGAACCAGCATATCAACAATGATAAAGTTTGGAGATGGAAGTTAGGTTGGAGACGAGTTAGATTTGAATGGGAATTGGAGCTGGAAGCAAGCTTGTATGAATGTATAGTAAGGGCTAATGTAAATAAAGATTCGAATGATATCCGAGTGTGGGGATCAGAGGAAATGGAGTCCTACTCAGTGAATTTAGCATATAAAAGCCTAGCTCAGGGAACTAGTGATACATATCATGCTGCTTTTGCTTATATTTGGAATGCTAAAGCGTTTCCCAGCGTTTTGACGACAGCCTGGAGGGTTCTTGTTAATAGGATTCCCACAAGGGAGGGTTTGAGTAGAAGAGGAATCCAGTTGAATTCAATAGCATGTGTGTTATGTCAAATTAAGGAAGAGTCCTGCCAGCATTTATTCATTGAATGCTTATATGCAAAGCAGGTTTGGTCCTTATGTCTTAAATGGTTAGGTATCCTGTTTGTTCAACACAATGACTTAAAGGACCATTTTGTGAGCTTTCATATAGCTCAAGCTAGTAGTAAGCAAAATCTGGTCCTGAAAGGAGTTTGGGCTGCTATTGTGAGGTGTATTTGGGACCAGAGAAACACAATTCTGTTTAAGCAAGGAGTGGTAGATGTTGAAGAGATTTTCCAGATGGCCCAGCTTAAGTCATGGCTGTGGATGAAACATCGGGCTTATTTCCACACTTATTCTTTTGTGGATTGGCTTCTCAACCCGTCTAGCTGTATTGTAAGTATCAAGTAAGTGGGTGCATGGGTGTTACCCTGCTGTTGTTTTAAGTATGTATGGGTGGATCTGTTATGGGTTGAGAACGGATGAGTGTGGATGGAGGTGTTCCTATTGTCCCAGTTACTGCACCGCGGAATTAAAAGGGATGTGTTTATCTTTGCAGGTTTTAAGTCTGGAACAGTATGTGGTGGTTCCCATTCATTTTTGTCCTGCTACGGGAAAGGGAGTTTCTTTATAATCTTTTTTCCAGTGGTGGAGCTAAGTATCATGAAGTTAGTCTAACATGTGTCTCGGAGGTTCAGCTCTGCTGAATGAGTTTAGTAGTTCAGGAAGCAGGGGTAGGGATGTTACAAGGGCTTATATTTTGCTAAAGATATTGTCTTTGTGCTGATCCAAACCCCTAAGAGTTGGGGGCAGGAGCCGAAGTATTATGCAGTACAAAGGTAGTGCTACCCGACAAATAATATTGAATAAATAAAGCGGAATAATAAAAGAGATAAAGAGGAAAAAACACACCCGAAAATTGTTAACGGAGTTCGACCTGTTTAGCCTAATCTCCGAGCACAGCAAAAACAACTCACTTTTATTATTATGAGAGAATATATTACAAATTGGGATATATAACAATGAAGGAGGAGAGTTTAATTTATAACCCTCAAACCTCCTCCCAAACAATGAACTCACCGATGTGGGACTTGGGATTAAGCCAAAATCAACAAATCTCCACCTTGGCTTAATTTCAAGTTCCACCTAACACAAATCTTCTCAAAACATAACAAAACAAACTTTGCAGTGCTTCAAATTTGCGCCTCCGGGCGCCAACTTCAAATGTGCAAAATATTAACCAAGTCTAAACAATGTTCAAACTTGGCCCTTGTAACCACCTTGCCTTGTAGCGAACATCTTCTTTATTAGAAAATTCTTCTTTCTTTGCAAATACCCATTTGCACCCAATTGCCTTCTTACCTTTTGGTAATTGTGCCAGCTTCCACGTCTTGTTCTTCTTCAAAGACTGCATCTCCTCTTCCATCGCACCTGCCCAATTACCACTCTCTGAACTCATAATGGCTTCTGGGTAAGTGGATGGAATGTCATCAACAACTGGAAGTGCATAGGCAACCATATCCATGAAACGAGAAGGCTTCTGAATATCTCGTCTCTGTCTTCTAACTGCAATTGGCGCTGATTGCTGTTGAGATTCTTGGGTAGGAACCTCTTCCTCATCTGACTCTTCTTCTGCCATAGCAGAGTCACTTGTGGTATTTCGTGTTGGGATCACCACTTTCGGCTCAAACTCCACCTGCTTCCGGGCACACTCCACCTGTTGCGGAGTACTATCAGCTCCTTCTGGATTTACCTTCTTTAACATGGCAGATTCATCAAAGGTAACATCCCTGCTGATAATCGTCTTCTTTGCCTCTAGACACCACAAACGGTATCCCTTCACTCCAGGACTAAAGCCCATGAAAAGAGCCTTCTTTGCCCGTGGATCCAACTTTGATTCAATCACATGATAATATGCAATAGAACCAAAAACATGCAAAGAATCATAATCAGTTGCAGGTTTTCCAGACCATACCTCTAACGGGGTTTTGCCATCTATAGCAGATGATGGCAAACGATTGACGAGATGTTGAGCGTATGTCACAGCCTCAGCCCAAAACTTTCTGCCTAACTCAGCATTAGACAACATACAACGAACTTTCTCCACAAGTATCTTGTTCATACGCTCTGACACCCCATTCTGCTGTGGTGTTTTTCTAATAGTGAAGTGCCGAATTATGCCACAATCTTGGCATACCTTCAGGAACGGATCACTCTTGTATTCTCCTCCATTGTCTGTTCGGAGAACCTTAATCTTCCTTCCTGTCTGGTTTTCAACTTCATCTTTCCACTTAAGGAAAATTTCAAGCACATCATTTTTGTTCTTCATAGTAAATGATCCTGCCTGTTGACCGGGACGCAAGAACCTTGCCTCGTCAAACCTGAATCGACTTCTGCGCCGTGTTAGCCTCCGTCCTTCACCGCGATTCACCTCAAGAACCTGCAAAAGACAGAACGGCGCCGCTGCGGCCGATCACGCTCCGACGCCCAAGTCAGCGACTGAACCACCAAATACTAAGAGAAAACTCAAGAACTCTAAGGAACCGTGCAAAAATTCTCTCTCAGCGTACTCAAGACTCGCAAGCGTAAAGAAACAATCTAAACGTGCGTACCTCAGAAGTTCGTTAGAATCTCTTATATACCTGTGCACTTTCTCTCTCCCGACAGTTACACCTCTGGACACGTGGCTCGCATCCAGCTGTACACGTGTCACCATCTGGAGCATCCTTGACTTGGGCGCCACTTCTTACTCTTCAAGCTTTTGGCTAAGTTACTTATGCATGACACAACTCAGTGCATAGCTGCCTTGGAGCGTGATCTCTTCTGAGTGGCGAGTTCGGGTGCCTTCGTACACACCTTCCCTGTGGTCTCGCCGGCCGCCTTCATGATCTACTTTACTTGCTTCACCGTGTATGTTCAGGTAAGCTGTCTCCCGACCTCATCCTCTGGTTAGCTAGGAAACGACTATCTGGCTTCATCTTCGGCGATGTCCTTGTTTCGGCGATCTCTGGCCACCATGTGGTCACGGGTTCGCATCTGGCGACTTCATCTCAAACCCGGTGACCGCCGGTTTAGGTATGCCAGAGACCGGGCACGCCAACTTAATAACTGGCGACCACACGAGCCCCCCGACCTCCTTCCCTTCTGCCAGCCATGGGCCCTGCTCAACACGCCTACATAATAGCTCGATGCCACGTCATCACTTCCGACTACCAGGACGGTACGATAAACACCCAAACTCTCCTGGAAAAATCATCCACAAAAGTGAAAAAATAATGCCTACCTCCGATTGACGGAGTCTTGGCAGGTCCCCACACATCTGAATGCACATAATCCAGAATACCCTTGGTATTGTGAATTGCAGTGCCAAACTTCACTCTTCGTTGTTTTCCCAGAACACAATGCTCACAAAATTCAAGTTTGCAAGCCTTCGTACCTTTCAACAATCCCTGCTTGGTAAAAATTTGCAAGGATTTCTCTCCAGCATGTCCCAACCTCATATGCCACAACTTCGTTGCCTCAGCATCCTTCTTAGAGCTAGAAGTTGCTGCCGCTACTGTCCCCACCACTGTACTACCTTGATAGTAATACAAATTGTTCTTCATCACGCCTTTCAACATCACCAGTGCTCCTGAAGTTGCTTTAAGAATTCCATCTCGCATCGTCACGACTAGGCCTTTAGATTCTAAAGCCCCCAATGAGATGAGATTCTTCTTCAACTTTGGCACGTAACGTACATCCCGCAAAATTCTGGTGGATCCATCATGATTCCGCAGCTTGATTGAACCTATCCCAACTGTCTTACATGGATTATCATTACCCATGTAAACAACCCCGCCATCAAGTTCTTGAAATTCAAAGAACCAATCCCGAATGGGACACATATGATAGGTACAACCTGAATCCAATATCCACTCATCTAGATACAATGATGCTGAAAGCGAGACAATTAAAGAGATATCTGATTCCACATCACTTTTGCATTCTGCAACATTTGCATCTTGCAGAACCTTCTCTTTCTTCTGCAGTTTTGGACAGTCTTTCTTCCAGTGTCCTTTCTCATGACAGAAAGCACATTCATCTTTGGCAACGGCTCGACCTTTAGATTTAGACATCCCTCTTCTCTCCTTTGTTTGGCTTTGCTGACGACCTCTTGCTACCAATGCTTCTTCTGATGTCGTTGATTTGGTTTTCATCTTATCCTGCTTTCTCAATTCATGACTATATAAAGCAGAACAAACAACATCTAATGACACATTCTCCTTCCCGTGAAGGAGCGTAGTCTCCAAATGTTCAAATTCATCAGGAAGAGATGATAACAACATCAAAGCCAAATCCTCATCCTCAAACTTCACATCTAAATTCAACAGGTCTGCTACTAATTGATTAAACATAGTGATGTGTGCATTCATAGTAGTACCTTGTTGGTAGTCAAATCAGAACAACCTTTTCTTCATCAGGAGCTTGTTCTGACCACTCTTCTTCAAAAACTTGTCCTCCAATGCCTTCCACAGTTTGTGTGCAGAAGTCTCGTTTTTTACAGCGTACTTCTGCTCTCTGGACAGGCAGGATCGAATAGTTCCGCATGCTAACCGGTTGATGATACTCCAGTCTTTCTCCTCTACCTCTTTTGGTTTCTCTCCTTCAATAGCAATATCAAGACCCTGCTGAAAAAGAGAGTCCAAGACCTCTCCTTGCCACATGCCAAAATGTCCAGTGCCATCAAATATTTCCACCGCCAATTTCAAAGTGGACACCGGGAACCTCGATCATGATGACGAGGAGCCCGACACTCTGGATACATTCTTCGCTTCTTCTTCTTCTTGATTTTCCATTACAAACTCAAAATATAATATTCAATATTACAAATAATTTCAAACAACCCAAGGCGAACCTTCGGCTCTTGATACCACTTGTTGGGAAAAACGGGTAATTTTCCCACTAAAACAAAACCCTAACAGAGCTACCCGACAAATAATATTGAAAAAATAAAGCGGAATAATAAAAGAGATAAAGAGGAAAAAACACACCCGAAAATTGTTAACGGAGTTCGGCCTGTTTAGCCTAATCTCCGAGCACAGCAAAAGCAACTCACTTTTATTATTATGAGAGAAGATATTACAAATTGAGATATATAACAGTGAAGGAGGAGAGTTTAATTTATAACCCTCAAACCTCCTCCCAAACAATGAACTCACCGATGTGGGACTTGGGATTAAGCCAAAATCAACAATATTGTCTCTGTGCTGATCCAAACCCCTAAGAGTTGGGGGCAGGAGCCGAAGTATTATGCAGTACAAAGGTAGTGCTTGTCTTGCTTAATTAAGAATATATATCAGGCGTGTGCATAATTGGTGGTGCTTTATTGATACTGGAAGAGAGGATACCTTGGATGGAAGTATTGAACATAGTGGTGGGATGCTATGGAGGTAGGTCCAACATAAGGTGAAGCATAGGAGAGGGGTTTAGAAGAGTGGATGTTTCCAACAACACATCATTGTGTAATTCGGTGTGCAGATGCTGACTTGCTTAACTCTCTGATGTTTGGTACTCTGGAATTGGCTGTGGTGTCCTGCCTAATCTACTTTATCTAGATTTTAAGCTATTGTTACTGTGCTTTTCTGATTGCTAATGGTTCCGAGCGTAAAATTTAGTTTCGGTGTGCAGATGCTGTCTTGCTTAACACTTTGCTGTTTGGTATTCTGGTTTTGGCTGTGGTGCCCTTCTTAATTTACTTCATTCAGTTTGAAGCCATTTCTAGTGTGCTTTTCTGAGTGCTAGCGGTTCCGAGTAGTTCAAGGCATGTGCTGGAGTTTTTTTCTGCTGTTATTAGTAGTCTGTAGGATGGTTTTCTGCCTCATTCAGCTAGTTTTGTGAACCCTGTAGTTGGTCTATGGTGGTTAAGAACTAAAGACTTACGTTGTATGGTGTTCTTGACTGTTGTATACGGGTTGGGACACCCCTGAAGTGTTCCATTTTATAATTTATTTATTTTTTGCTGATAAAAAAAAAGTTCATAGAAGAGCTATTGCAAAATCACAAGACATGATGACCTGCATTAATAGCAAACTAACTCCAAAAAAATCATCAAAGCAGCAACATTGCAAGCAACTCCATGTGATAGCCACGGTTGTTGATCACACTTACTTGGACCAGCAGAACCATGCACAACCAAAATCTCACCAAGCTAAGGAGTACCTACCAGCATCGGGATAGTAACTACCAGCACAACCAAGCCAAGGGGAACCTGCCTGTCGCCTATACCTTCACCCCTCCTTACAATGGCAGACCCACGCTCTGATAAAACAAGCCTCTAGGCTTCCTCAACAACACCACCTGAAGAATCAAACAAACTCCACTCTCCATGCCTGTAATCGAGCATCTACCACAAATCCAGGGATTGCCTCTTGACAGCAGAGAGTGCTTCATCTATAACTCTTAACACATAGCTCAGGGTTTAAGATCCAATCTGAGAATGAGAAGTTGAAATTGTGTACTCTGTTTTTCAACCAAAGCCAAGAGTTGAGTTGTGCCTGGTGAAAGATCTCTTCCGCATCAAGCTTCCCCTGCTTGAAAATTAACAGGTTTCTTTGTTCCCATATTCCTCTCACGGTTGTCACCCACAAACCTTTCCACACAAGGTTTTGCTTTGTGTTCAAGTGTACCAGGTGAAAGTTTTCAAAGTGAACCTTCAAGTCCTTATGTTGGACAAACAAAATCCCCATCCACCTTAGACACAAAAACCACACCTGTTGTGCTACTATGCATTCCAAAAAAGGTGGTGAGAGGTTTCTACCGAACCTTGGCATAATGCGCATCCCAAGGGTCCAACTAACACTCCTCTTCTACTCAAACTACTACGAGTTGGCATTTTGTCCAACAAGACCCTCCATGCAGTGGTCAGAGCATTGGGAAGTGCTTTGACCTGCCACAACTGTTTGAAGAAGCCCTCAGGCCAAATTGGCGCGTGGTTTTCCAAGTACTTGTATGCAGACTTAACCGTAAACTCACCAGAAGGATCCCCACCCCATTCAAGGACATGCTATTCCTCCCTATTAAGAGAACTCATGGATGTACTCCTAAGTAGTTCAAGTTCTTGTGTAGTTTCCCATTCAAACATTTCCCTCCTCCACCTTAATCTCCAGCACCACACTGATTCTTCCCAACTTCCTACCTCACCCACCGTCAAGCCCTGATCCAGAGACAGAGAGAAAAGTCTAGGATACTGGGACAAGAGGTTATTCCTTCCAACCCACGTGTCCTCCCAAAATCTTGCTTTATTTCCATATCCAACCTTCCAACACAGCGTTTTTTGGACCCACCCTACTTCATAGTCTTCCCCACTAACCTTTGACAAATCTCTCCACCACCAAGATTGGAATTTCTGGTGGATCTGCCTTTGCCCAAAGTCCACACCATATTTAGAAACTAGGATATCCTTCAATTTTCCTTCTTCATTATTTGCTAACCTCCATTTCTATTTTGCCAGTAGAGCGTAGTTAAATTTTCTTATGTCTTTGATCCCCAGACCACCTTCCTCCATAGGTTTACAGACATTTTCCCAACTAACCCAAGAAATGGGTCTTTTATCTCTAGCCCAACCCCAAAGAAACCTCCTCTGGATACTAGCAATGCGATTATACACTGAAACTGGAGCTTTGAAGAAAGATAAGTAAAAGAGAGGCACAACGGTTATAACTAACTTGATTAAACAAATTCTTCCTGCCATAGACAAGAACCTCCCTTTCCACACACTCAATTTAGCATTAATCTTAGACACAATTGGTTCCCAGAACTGCTTCTTCCTTGGATTACCCCTCACCTCCAAACCCAAGTATTTAAACGGTACCTCATGAGCATGCAATTCAATGAAGTTGGGTGTTTGAAGCATAAGAAGAGGCAAAAAGGAGAGTGAGTGCATGATGAGAGTGGTGATAGAGTTTGATTGAGGTGTTAACGTTGAGGATGAATCTGGGAGGAAAAATGAAGGAGAATGGATGTAGCTGTGTGTGGATCTGATGCAGTAAACAGAGAAAAGGAAATAATGTGCAGTGACATGTGTTTGTGTTCTGAAATTCTAAAGGGAGAAAAGAAGGAATATCCATAAAAAAAAAAATGTGTTTATGCAACTCTATCTCTGCTGTCATTAAAAAATCTTCTGAGAAAGAGAGAACGGTTCAACTTCATGCAAGGTCTCCATTATTTTTTTGTCTTATTTTTTATCTATTTCTTTTATTTTTATGTGTTTGTGTTTTTATTATCATATATTGTTCTCATTGCAAATCTAAAACTTTATATTCCTCATGGAAATAATTTGAATTAAAAATCCTACTGACCATGAATAGAATAGATTATTCTTTTTCTTTCATTTAAATCATTTTTTTAAAACAAATCATTATTTATGCATCTTTATTTTATTTTTATCAATCTTTTATTTATATTTCTTTCACAAAATCTATGTTTAAACAAATCCAAATAAAAAATTACTAAATAACATATTTATTCAAAACAAAAAAGATATTTTTATCTATTTTTTATTCATACATGTTTGATGAAATACTTTTTAAACAATCTAATCATAAAAAAGACTAAACAGAAAATTCAAAACAATAAAGAAAAATGAGTAAACAGCAATTTCTAAATTTATAGCTAAAATTACAGTCATACTATGAACAAGTTCAAAGTCAAAAAATTAAAATTATCAATCCACTTTAGAAAAAAAATACAAAATATAGAAAAATGTATCAATTTTCTCAAAATAAAACACAAAAAAAATATGTTTTCATTGCTCCTCTTCTTGTGAAAAATCTGTTACATTAGTTTGCATTTATGAATCAGAGACCTGAAATTTAAATACAAAACACAATTAGAAACAGTAAAATTTCATTTGACAATATTATAACTTCAATTCAAATTTACTTCAGGTTATGCTTATAAAACTCCAAGTCATGGGATAATTAGCCTTATAGTTTTGCAAGAAAAAAATAGTTCATAATAAACCTCAAATAAAGGAATATTAATTTCGGGTGGTCTCATTAAATAGTGGAGATTTATGCCATCACAAAAAGATATAATTTTTTTATTTAAGATTGAAAGAAATATACACTACAAGAAAATCATAAAAAAGAAATCAATTTTAGAGACAAAAATAATTAGTTGCTATAGTGACTAAATTAAGCGGTGCTCTCTTTTCAGGTTATGAGAGGCTTCTCGAAAGGTTGTAATGCATCTTTTATAGCTCTCATTCCTAAGGTTAGCGATCCCACAAGTATAGACCAATATAGACCCATATCTCTAGTGGGTGCATTGTATAAAATCATCACCAAGGTTTTGTCTGGTCGGATTAAGAAGGTCTTACCCTCAGTCAGTCGACTTTCCTCGGGGATAGAGGGATGCTAGACAGTGTTCTTGTGGCCAATGAAGTAATTCAGGAGCTTCGGAGGCATGGGAGGAGTGGATTATGTTTGAAAGTGGACTTTGAAAAAACATATGACTCAGTTCTGTGAAAATTCTTATATGATATGCTACAAAGATTGGGTTTTCACATCATATGGATTAAGTGGATTAAGGGATGCGTGGAGACTACTTCGGTCTGTGTTGGTCAACGGAAGCCCTACTGAAGAGTTCTATCCTATGAGAGGGTTGAGGCAGAGAGACCCTTTAGCTCCTTTCCTTTTTCTTCTTGTGGCCGAAGGTTTTTCTGGGCTAGATAGGCAAGCTATCAAGTCTAACATGCTCACAGGGGTGAAGGTGAGAGGGGATGAGGTCGATTCTTGTTTGCTCTGGTTTGCTAATGATACTGTGTTTAAGTGTGAAGACTCGTTCTCAAACGTGTTCACTTTGAAAGCTATCCTAAGGTGTTTCGAGTTGGCTTCCAGGTTGAAGATTAATTTTCATAAGTCAATGTTGGCAGGAGTAAATGTGGTAAGGAATAACCTTGAGTGCTATTCAAAATGTCTCAACTGCAATCTTATGATGATACCGTTCAAATACATGGGGATTGAAGTGGGTGCCAATCTGAGAAAGAAGGAGTTTTGGGAGCCAATTGTTAATAAGCTTTCTGCGAGGCTCAGTGCTTGGAAGGGGAGATTTTTATCTTTGGCTGAGAGAATTTGCTTAATCAAGTTGGTACTCATAGCCTTACCCATGTTCTATCTCTCGTTCTATAGAGCGCCAGAGTCGATTTACAACAGACTCATTTGTATCCAAAGGAGGTTCCTCTGGGGGTGGGGAAAGGAGAATAGACCTCATGGGTCAGTTGGGATAATGTCTGCAAACCTTTGGAGGAAGGAGGGTTAGGTATTAAGGACATTAGCAATTTCAATAGAGCTCTTATGGCCAAATGGAAATGGTGGATGGTGAGTGAAGAACGAGGGAAGTGGAAGGATATTCTGACTTTCAAATATGGAGCAAAATCAAGTCGGCATCAAAGTGTGTGTTGAGGATGATGTAGAAGTTGGAAAAAGTCAAATTCTGGGAGGATGTTTGGGTAGACAATAATGAGCTCTCATCTTGGTATCCAAGGTTATATTCTATTTAATTGGATAAGGGACTGTCAGTGGGTGAGGTTGGAGAGTGGGAAGAATCAGTGTGGAAATGGCGGCCTAGGTGGAGGCATGCCAGATTTGAGTGGGAGTCCATACAGGAGGAAGAAATGGTAAGGTTGATATCCACAGGTTCTCTTAGCAGGGAGGTACAGGATGTTCAAAAGTGGGGAGGTGATGTCAGTGGCGAGTTTACTGTGGATTCAGCTAACAAATGCTTAGCTTCATTTTCTGGTGAGGTCCATTCAGACATTTTCAAACTTTTATGACAGGCAAAAGCATTCCCTAATGCTATGATGACTGCTTGGCGAGTATTGTTAGACAGGCTACTTACAATGAGCAGCTTAATCAGGAGAGAGGTGAGGGTCAGTTCGCCTTTGTGTCTGCTATGTGAAGAAATGGAAAAGAACGCTCAACATCTGTTCTTGGAATGCGTAGTAGCTCAACGTGTATGGTCTCTATGTTTCAGGTGGATAGGTATCCTGACCGTCCAACAAAAGGATTTGAGTTGCCACTTTGAGAATTTCTATTTAGCGCACTTATGGGAACAAAGAAATCATGTAGTCTTTAGGCAAGGAGTTCTTCACGCGGAAGAGATTTTTCAAATGGCACAACTTAGATCTTGGATGTGGTTGAAATACAGGTTACGTCCTTTCATGTGTTCCTTCTCGGATTGGCATCTCAACCCCAATCTTTGCATCAAAAGCTATGTGTAAAGAGGGAGAGGGTGATCAGTAGCGAGAGATGGGGCTTCTAACTCTGGAAGTGACAGTCACGACTGAAGCGACCACAAGAGTTAGATGGTTTTTGGTGATGGGTTACTTGATGGTGCCCTTGGTTCAGTTAGATCTGGTCTTGAATATCTGATCTGATCTCCGTGCGAGGGCTGGCATTGGAAGCTAGGAGGGTGGGTATGGGATGGGGTTTTGGAGGTGGTTTGTATTTGCTTACACTAAGTAGGTGGCTTTTGTAGGTGTTGAGTGCTTAGGGCCTTCCAGTTGGTAAATGCTGTTGGTGGTAACAGCGGTTTGTTTTGGTTATGTACGCAGACAGCATAAGCTGGGTTCTGAAGCTGAACTGCCTCCCAGGTTTGTGTGAAGTGGAGGTTATGTTTGGTGTGTGGTAGTAGGGTGGTGTTGCCGGAGGTAGTGTGAGTTTAATAGGGTTGGAAAGAAGCTGAATATGGGTTTGCAACAGGGTTTTATTGTCGCAGACGGCTTGAAATGGAGTGGTGTTGTGTGCGTGGTGTTTTGATTCTCTTGTGCAGGGGAAGTGGCCATTTCTTCAGGAGCTGGTCCAGCAATTAGCGCATGCGCCCGGGAAAGATAAGTAATGGTTTCCTGGGTTGTTCTCTGAGTGTGGTGTTGCTGCTATATCCTTTTGGCTGCTAGTAAGGTCAATGATCCCACAGAAGGAAGGAGCTTTGGGAGGGTTTATGCTTGCTTTCCTGTGCTGGTAGCAGTTGGGTTGAGGGTGGTGTCAGTTCTTGAATTTTGGTTGCTCCTTGGTGCACTTGATTCACGAAAACAGGGCTTTGGTAGTAGTTGACACTACCGTTTGGAAGTTGTCACTGCTTTGGTGATCATCCTTTAGTTGCTGGTTTGGTGCTGCTTAAGGAAAAGCATCAGTCTAATTTCAGTAGCTGATGCTAAGCAGGTTCTACACCTTAGTAGTAGGTGTCTTATCTGGTTTGTTTTTTGGTGCTGTTGAGACTTTGGCTTGGCTTCTTTTTTTTGTTTTTTTTTTGTGCTTTTCAACGAAAGAAGATTTGTGGGATTTCTATACTGGATATCCTGAAGTATTTTTTTTTAATTTAATTTATTTATTATTGACAAAAAGAAATAAATAATTTTAAAGACTAAAAAAAATTTTAATTTCTAAATTAGTTTCTATTATAATTAGTTTTTAAATTAATTTCTATTATTTTATGATTTTCTTGCACGTGACTGAAACTAGTAGTTTCCTAAATTTCATAAATTAGTAATTGCTCAAAAAATTGGTAGAAATTCAGCATCAAGGTCTATTTGAAGGGATTAAGTTTTGAATTTGGGTAATAAGTTCCTTACCTCTTTGTGGAACAACCTATCGATAATGTTGTTGAGATCATCATCGTTGATCAAACTAGGATTATTCTGGAAGTTTACATGGAGAATCATTGGTGCTTTTGCAACTCCTATAGAAAATTTGTCCATCTTGGGGCATTCAGCTATCTTCACTTCTTTCAGACACGAGAACTGCAAAGTAGCTTTTCCCAAAATAAAACCCTTCTAGCTTTGGTAAGGAATCCAACCTTAATGTTGTGAGCTGTCCAAATATGATCTCATCATCATTATCTTCTTTCTTTGCTATCTCTTTTAATGATTTACAGTTCATTACAATCAGGGACTCAAGTTGCACCAAACTTTTGGCAGTTGAAAATTTGAATAAATACTTCATCTTTTTACACAACTTCACACACAATTGTTTCAGACTGATGAATGATACTGAATTCGGAACTAAATTTTGTAACCGAGGGCACCTTTTAAGGTTTAATATTTCAAGCTTTTCAGAATATGGCAGGTGCTCTAACCCTAAAGACTTTAGCTTTTCAAGATTGGCTAGGGTTAAAATTTTCAGTGTGGTAGGTATTCTCTCCTTAACTTGGTGTTCTTGGAATATCTCCTTGATTCCAAGGCGTCTAACAACTAGATGTTCTAAATTGTGCACCTTGTGGAGGAAATCAAAAGGCAAAGTATCTTCCTCACTGTCATCATCCTCACTGTCATCATCCTCAAAGCATAGCTCAAGATAGTTTAATTTGCCGAGGAGGTCTTCTGGCAAATCTTTATAACTCAATAACTTAATGTTTTCCTCATTGAGTGTCAATTTCTTCAGTTTGGGAACAACCTAACGAGGTCAACATATTCAAAAGTAAATGTGGAGTTGATGGAAGAAAATAAGGGAAAAAAAAATAGAACTCAACTGGTAGTACTTTGTCACCTTTTTAACAGAGAACAAAGGTTGTTGAAGCTGTCTAATTGTATATGGAGAACTAACTTCACTATCTGTTGAATCTGAAGATCTGACTTCACTATCTGTTGAATCTGAAGAACTAACTTCACTCTCTGTTGTATCTGGAGAACTAACTTCATTCTCTGTTGTATCTGGAGAATGAACTTCACTATCTGTTGTATCTGAATAACTATCTTCACTATCTGTTATATCTGAAGAACTATCTGTTGTATCTGGATAACTAACCTTACTCTTTGTAATTTCTTCTGTGTCACTATCAAGAAATTCAAATGTGAATAGTTTCAACTTTGGACAATAGGACACGTTTAAGCTTTCCAATATGGGGCATTTCAGATGGTGTTTTCCAGGATAAAAGCAACTTAGCTGTGGCAGCTTATAAAGAACCAACGATGACAAACAAGGGAATTCAAACCTTGCAGTTGCTTCCTCTTCCTTTCTTACGATTGATACCAACTCGGCACAGTTCCGTATAACAAGTGTCCCAAGCTTTATAAGATTTTTGGCAAGGGATGAATGGAATAGTGTTTCCAAGTCTCTGCAATCACGAACACTCACTTCTTGTAAATTTGGAAAGTTGATCATTCCTTGTGGATCGTTGCTCCATACCCTCTTCAAATATGGCAACTTATCTAAAGTAAGCTTTTTCAAAGGAGAGACTATTCCATTCTTTTCCATCGTTTCATCGATATCAAATATTACCTGCACAGCCTTGCAGCTATATACCTGCAATTCTTCCAAGCTCCTTAAGACACGAAGGATTCGAGATGAAATCTTAAATTTTTCTTTAATGTTCTCTACCACCAATGTTTTTACGCTTTGAAAGTAGTTATCTTGCAACGCAGCTTTGCCATGCCAAAATTCTTCCATCTTAGGATCCTCCTTAATTGTCCAATGTTTTATTATGAAAAAAAAGAGAGAAGTGGACATAGAAGGAAAAATATTAGAACTTCACTTCAAATGAACATTATGTTATAAAGAACAGTATTGAACCACCCTAAATTTTGAACTTCGTTTCTTACCGTAACAGGGGTATCAGAGATACTGTTTAAAAACGGAGAATGTGAAAGAAACATTTAATTTTGTTATAAAATTACACTATAAATTTCAAAATATTTCTAATTAGTCAACAAAAACTCTTGAATAAAAGAAATTAATGAAAAAAAATATAATTTTTAAGTAATAATATACCAGTTCACTTGTAAAATTTACAAAAATAGTCGTTTTCCAATCCCAATTCCAAACCACTAATGATAATGAATTCCTTACCTTTTGGACAAACAACCACTGGACTGTAGAGTTGAGATTATTGAGGAAAGTTAAGTCATAATCATCTGTTGAAGTTTCAATCCCTTGAAACATTGGCGCATTAATGCTTCCTTCAGAGAAAGTTATCATATTGGGGCATTCAGCCACTGTGATTGTTTTGAGTCGTGAGAATTGCAAAGTGGCGTTTCCTGAATAAAAGCTTGCTAACTTTGGTAAGGAATCCAACTCTAATGTTGTGAGGCGTCCAAACTTGATCTCAGCAGAAGCATCTTCATCTTCTTTTTTTACTATTTCTCTGATTAATCCACATTCTTCTACACATAAGAACTCAAGTTGCACCAAACTTTCGGCAGTTGAAAAGGTGAACAAATAATGAATTTTATTACAGAGCTGCAGAGTCAACATTTTCAGTGTTGCAGAAAATGGTTTTACCCATGGGTGCTCTAGCCCTATTGATTCTAGCTTACGAAGTTTCACTAATGTTAATCTTTTCAATTCTGGAAGTTTTCCGTCATGAACTTCAAGTTTTTGAGAGGGAAATATCTCCTTGAGGCCAAAGCATTGCCTCACCTCTAGATTTTGTAAACTGGGTACCATGAGAAGGAAATCGAAAGGCAAAGTTTTTTCTTTTCTGTCATCATGCTCAAAGGATAGATCAAGTTTATTTAAATTGCAAAGGAGGTGTTGTGGCCCATGTCCATCTCTCAACAAGATAATGTTTTCCTCATTGAGTGTCAAGTTTTTCAATTTTGGAACAACCTAGCAAGGTGAAATGAATTCAAAAGAAATGTTTATTGTCATGGTGGCAGTTTGAAGCTATAGGAGGAAAATATATGACGAAAACAAAAAGGAAGCAAAAAAGTGCTTGTGCTTTGTCACCTTTTCAACCGAGAACAGAGGTTGTTGAAGCTGGCTAATGGTATTGGGAGCACTGACTTCACTCTCTCTAACTGCTTCTTTGTCAGAAAATTCTGAAGTGAATAGCTTCAACATAGGACAATAGGACACGTCCAAGGTTTCTAATATGGGGCATTCCAGATGGTGTTTTCCTGGATAAAAGCAACTAAGCTTTGGTAGTTTATAAAGAATAAAGAAAGACAAATAAGGGAAATGAAACATTTCAGCTGTGCCAAGTTCTTTTGCATCTTCCTTTTCAAGAATTTCTACCAAGCTCTTACACCTCAGTATTTCAAGTTTCTGTAGCTTTACAAGATTTCTGACAAAGGGTGAAGGAAACAGTGTTGTAATGCGACTGCAATCACTGACACTCACTTCTTGCAAATAGGGAAAGCTCACAATTCCTTGAGGATTTTTGTTCCATACACGAGTTAAATTTGGCAACTCATCCAAATCAAGCTTTTTCAAACGAGATACCAGTCCATTGGTTTTGTTCATCTCAATGTCATGAATATCAAATACTGCTTTAACTTTCTTGCACCCATATACCTCCAATTCTTCCAGGCTCTTCAAGCAAGCAAGTATTTTAGATGGAATCACAGATTCTTTTTTAATGTCCTCCACCACCAACTTTTTTAAATTTTCAAAGTAATTATATGGAAAAACAGCTTTCTTGGACCAAATATTCGGATGACTATCCTCCGTAAGTGTCAATTCCTTTGAATCTTCATAAGAAACCTATGAAAATAAACAAATATGAAAAGTGGACAAGGCAAGGAAAATAGAAGAACTTCACTTGAGAAAGATAATACTATATGTTATGAAAACCAGTACTGAAATTCCTTTTCACCTTGAGGTGTAGTATAAGGGTAGTGTAAACCACTGAGAATTTGAGGGAAATTTTTCTTAAACATTCCGCACAAAATCAATACCAATTATACCACCTCCAGACACCAAACCAACTGGAGCATCATCTGTACCTCACCAACATGTTAAAGATATGCATTTATTCTATTATGTAATTAGCAAAATATGGAAAGATTCCATATCTAGAAATTATGGATTTCTTTTAATATTGAATCCTCAATTTCAGTTACTTGATATACTTGGTAATACATTGAGTAAACTCTGCATGGTATCAGTGATTTAAAGTTCTTTGGTTTACAATTTGGCGCAGCCAAAATGAGTGCCTTTTATATAGGTGGAGTACCCACCGCATTGCACAGTGTCCCGCAAACATACTTATATCTTTTAATCAAATTCACTGCAATTGTTTCCTCCTTGGATCTCACCAGCACCCTTGTCCAACAAAAAAATTGTTTTTTCTCAACACTTCAAAAACTCACAAAAATGGCTAAACAAATCCTCTAGCACCAGTCTTCAAAGGAGTGACAGTAACACCTCATGGAGCTGCAACTTAAGCTAAAACCCCATTTGCTATCCAACATATTTTTGTGGGAACATGACTACAAGTATTTTTTTTTAATTTAATTTAGAAAAACTATATATATAATTATTCAACAGCGGAACATTTACAGAAAATTTTCATTGAAAAAACTAAATTAAGTGCAGGGAAGATGACCATTTATGATGATGATTAATAAGTAATCTAATATATGCATACCTGACCAGTGGAAATTTTTTGCAGAGTGGCATTCAAATCGCCTTCCCAATACCATGTGTCATTTTCACCTGCTGCAACATGTATTTTTCTTAGACTGGGTGCACTTTGTTTTTTACAGAATGTTTTCATCTCAGGGCAATCAGTCACTAGTAAATTTTCAAGTGAGGGGATTTTTAAAACACACTTCTTAGAACTGCAGAAACATGTGAGGCTTTCTAGAGACACCAATTCAATAACTTTTAGTTGTCTAAACTCAATCACCTGTGTTTCTTCGTCTTGCTTAACAATTCTCTTCATACTTTCACAAAGACTAACCTTCAAGGTTACGAGTTGAACCAAGCTCTTGGCAGTTGAGGATGTCATTAAATTCAACAATCCTAAACAATCTGTTACTTCCAAATATGTCAAGGAACTGAAAGACGCCATGGGTGGCATTAAGCTTTTCAATTTTAAACATCCAGAAACGACTAAGCGCTCTACCCTTTGAAGAAGCGGGCAATGTTTAAAACCTATATTCTGTAAAAACCACACATTGTTAAACATCAACTCCTTCAGTTGCACAACAACCCCAATTTTTGCATCTGTAACAGGGTTTGTAGAAGCCCAAAACTCTTTGACGAGACAATTCATCAATGTTAGGCTTTCCAACTTAGGAAGTCTATTAAGCAACCAAAAGACAATTTCAGTGTTCTTCAATCCAGACAAGACAAGCGATTTTAATTTGTGCATTCTATGAACACTAACAATGTACAATTGCAACCACTCTGCTTCCTTCCAGCTTATTGACATATATTCCAAATTGTGAATCACCTAAAAATTAGGAGTTAATGAAGCATATTGCAAGCAAAAAGATATATAGTATAAGAACTAAAGTATAATAGGAAATTGAAAATAACTTCCCACGTCCTTTGGAAAGAGTTTCATTGTAATGTTAAGTTGCATGAATGACTTTCTTAAATAAATTCTTTTTCGTACCTTTTCTGTAGCTAAAAGGATTCGATTCATTTGTGAATTTGTGGTTTCTTCCAAGTTGCTACAAACGAGTAAAGACAATTTTCGCAACAATGGCCATTTTAAACTGTGTGTTCCTCGATAGAAACTCCTGAGTTCAAACAAATGTTGTAATGATAGAGTATTTAGCTGAGGGAACCTAAAGGTGACATCTACTTCATTTGATCGATTGTTGCAAGCAACAATCTCCTTCATTTCCCAGCAATTGGATACATCAAGCGTCTCCAGTTTTTCTAAGCCCTTGGCAACCGAGAGTGGAAACAGATATTGTAACATTTTACATTCGTAAACAACAATGCTTTGCAGATTATTAAAATTAAGAACTTCATCAGTGTCAAACTTCCATATATGCACCAACTTTGGTAGCCTTTTTAACAAGACATCATGAAAATTTAACTCACTTCTACCACAAGTTTCTGGAATATTCCGAAAGTCAAATATGGTTTCCACTGACGTACAATCAGTAATCACCAAACTTTTAAGGCTCTGAAACCTTTTTCCAATGTAGTTAGGAAATATTGTAACTAATTTGTTGCATTCCCTTACTATCAAAGAATCCAAACAGTGAAAGGAATAGAAACCCATATGGGACTGCCATATGGTATTCAGTTTGTTCATGCAGTTGATCTCCATTTCCTTCAACTTAGGAAAAATGTCAATATTCTGCTGCAATTGGAAATATTCATTAGCAATAAGTGAAATTAAACAGCAAATGACTTAACAGTTAAATTGAATTGGATGACTCTACGCACCGTTGCATCTGTTGTACTAAATATGTCCTCCATCAGTTCACATCCACTTACAAAAAGGCTTTGGAGATTCACTAAATTTCCAGCTGTGGGGAATGACAATAAATATTTTAAATTTTCACAGTCTGATACATTCAATTTAAGCAAATTTTGAAAAGAATGAAAACATTGATCATTCCATATCTGCCGGATGTTGATAGAAGATAACTCCAGCCATTCTAATTTGGGAATTGAAACCTGTAGTAAGAACACATGATTATTGTCTTAAGAATAACTAATTTTGATTTTCAAAGTTTCACAAACCCAAGAAAAAGCCAATACATAAAGAGATGAATTCTTACATCTTGTAGGGAAATAACCTATGAAATTGAACATTAAAAATTGTAAATGTGATGTAAAAAATGATAAACATTTATGATAATATTTTTTAATACCTTTTCATTGAAGAGCGAAAGGAAACCATTGTTATATTGTCCAGATACTGTGGTAATTTCTTTGAACTCCTTGTTTGGCACTTGGTCTTCAAATGATTGTGAGATGAAAGGCGTCTTATCGTTTGTATATAGACAACAAAATGATGGTAATGATTGTAATGTTAAAAATCTTAACTGAGGAAACTCGACCTTGTCAGCTTCAATAGCATTGACATTACATGATTCTCCTTCAACAGAAACAATTTCCTTCAAAGAATCACAATCACACGCTTCAATTCTTTCAAGCATACCAAAACATTCGATCATTGAAAAAGAGAAAATACTTTTAAATTGATCACATGTTTTAATCTTGATGATCTTTAATCTGCGGAAAGAGTCCTTTGTGAGCTTATTGTCACATATTTTCTCCAAATTATCTAGTTTGTAAAGACACATGGACTCCAGTTTGGGGAAAGCTAGTAAAGGGTGAAACCGCTCCACTGATTTAATAATAAACTGGATACCAAAACTGTTAACAACATACATATGTTTCAAATTTGCAAACCCTTCAACATTGAATTCATAGAGAACATCATCGACATCATTCAGATCTCCCAGCAGCAAATGTTCCACATTTTTAAACAACATTTTAATCCATTTTTCAGAATGAATGTTAATACAATGACCTCTTAGGTTCAATGCCAAAAACTTCCCCGCTTCATACTTGTCCAACACTTTGAATTCTAACTGTGAAAGCATGTTGAGTTCTCCAATGACAATCTTGTAACTATCTAACTTGTCAAAGAACATGTTTTGCGGAAAATTGGCAACTCTTGGAATGTGTATGTCTAGAGTTCTTAACCAATTTAACTGCATCAACTCAGAAAGAGTAGCATTTAGACTCTGGATATTCGTCGCTGGCTTCCTTGGAATTGAGTAGTCTCTCATATAGAACTCTTCCAAAACCTTCATCCTTGATATGATATTGGGACGTATTATTCTCAGTTTTGGGCAATTGCTTAAGTCAAAAAGTTGTAGTTTATCCAATTGCCCAAATTCAAGGGGCAAACTTTCAATATTAGATCCTGAAAGAGTAAGAATTCGTAATTTCTTTAACGCTCCAATGTATGATAGTTTCTTTTCAAGACTACATCTCTCCAAACTAAGCATTCTCAGATTTGTTAGGCATTTAAGGGAAGAAGGTAAGAGTGATAAATTAACACCGGTTAATATCAAGACTTTGAGTTCAATCATATCTTTGAAAAAGTTGTCTGGTATCTTCATTGAATCATATTTACTATCGATATGCAAGACTTGTAGTGTAGGACAATGTATACTCTTAAGAAGCTCATCATTGAAATCAAAATATTGTAAGAAAATAGCAGTGTACTTTTTAAGTTCATCTTTCTGCGGCCACTCATCGAGTATGCCATTTTTCATAAAAAGTACATGTTTTTCATTTGATGATATTGAAAGAGCGACATTGCGCACAATGTCATGCATGTTGAAGCGGTCAGTCGAGTAACTTTCCACCAACAAACTTGAGTCTTTTAGCACTTCAATCAATGCATTTACTCTATGTCTCGCTTCTCTGATTGTGAAGACTCCTTGAAGTAAGCCTGAACCAATACAGAACTTCACCAAGTCCATAATCAAAGCATCATTTCCCATTCTAGCACATTGTAAAAAAAGACACTTAAGTTCATCATTTATAAGATGATCATAGCTCAACTTTACAGAGAACTCGATAGATTCCCACTCTTCTGTAAAACTTTGTCTTTGGATTTGTCGATAGACATCCTCCCATACAGAGGCGCTCTTATTCTTTAGTGCTCTTCCAATGGAAACTAAGGATATAGGCAACCCAGGACACATTTTGGCAATTTCAGTGACTTTATCAATCATAGAATTTGTGGAATGTATACCAGCCACTTTCTTAAGCAAAGTTTCTGCCTCCTTTTCATCAATGACTCCTACCAAGAAAGTTGATTGATCCTGCACATCCATTTGATTACATATTACTTCTTTACTTCTAGATGTTAGAAGAATTTTGCATCTTTTGTGATCCATTGGTGCCTTTTCTTTTTTTACCTTATTGGAATTTGCAGACAACTTGTCTTTTTTCATCTTACTAGAATCAATAGACATATCTTCTTTTTCCCTTTTATTGTAACCAAAATCAGAAATATCCTTGACATCCCATTGGTTGTCATCGACATCATAACTACTTGGAATCCCCAATTTATTCAAGTCCAATCCATCCCATAGATCATCAAGGATTATAAGAGTATTCTCCTTTTCATTTTTTAACCTCTTTCTAATGAGATCTGCTCTTAGTGTTTCGCTTTCCTCTTCCATTCTCATTCCTAACATCTCGGCAATTTGTCCTTGAATATTTTTTATGTCAGGATTTCTTGTTATGTTTGCCATTACCACCATGTTGAATAGTTTCTTTTCCTGAACTTTCTTGGCAATTGCTTTCACTAAAGTGGTCTTACCCACACCACCAACCCCATAAACTCCAACAATGTTAGTTTTAGAGTCTTCAAGTGTTTTCATAATCATCTCGAAAGTTTTGTTTCTCGACCCAAAGCTTTCATAACCGGTGTTTGCCAAAGCAGAATTAACAGTTGGGAATACTCGATAGGAAACTCCGTCAAACTTCTTTTTCAAGTGTTCATCTGCTTTTATTTCTTCTAGTATCTCTGTAGCTTTCCTTCCTAACCAATACCTTAACTTCAAGTTATTTGGAGAGAAACCAATGGAACTTATCTTTGAATGGCGTTCATCGTCAATAAAACTTACATACTTGTTTATCTTTTCATCCACGTGTTTTAGCCAATAATGAACGTCATTTTCAATTTCTTCTGCATTCATCTCTGCTTTCTTAACTTCATTTTGTACCCTCTTCCTAGCATTATCCAGCATCACAATGTAATCTTTCAGCTCTTGAAGTTTCTCATTGTAATTATAAAAGTAGCCCAAGTGTCGTTTGACCAGACCACCTCCAATTTGAAGTGCACTTTCGGTAGTCGTAGAAACAATTGTCTCCATGCTCCCTTTACAATTGACGCTTCCTTTTTTATTATTCTTTATGGTTACAACTTTTTCCTGGATGTTACAAGTGCAAAATTAAAAAAAAAAAAAAACTATGATCCGAAAGTACACAGAAAAGGAAATATAGCACATCTTAATTTAATGTTGTTATATGTTTGTGTCTGAAACCTACTGCAGAACTCTGTAAACTCGTGGAAGTGTAGGTTTAGAAAAATCCTGAAGGCTGAGATAGCACTAAAAAAGATAGCTCTTCAATATAAAAGCTCGCTTTAAACTCTCACCTCTCAATTCTATCATAGGACATCGGGCAAAATGGCAACCAACCGCTAGATTGAGAACAACTTATCATTGTTCCTATTGCCAACCAACCCGGTATGAGGCTAATTAACAAGACCTCTATGGCTCGAGGGTATTCGGGGAAAGGAGGCATTTTTGGATAGGAGAACCAAACAATGCCAGCCCACCAGAACGAAGAAGACAAATAAGGTCAGATATCTCTCACATTAGCAACTCCATATCAGATAATGGCATCAATAATTGTAACAGAATATTTTGGTTGAAACACAGTAGTCTAGAAATAATCAAACTGTGAGAACTAGGGAAAGAGATAGGGGTAATGAGGCTAACTTCCTGGCTAAATTAGAGGAACTAGAAGTGAGAGATAGAGACCAAAAGAAGGTTAGGGAAGGTGGGGATAAGGATCAGGTTTAACGAAAACTTAACAATAAATACTATAGACGATAATAAAGAGTGTCATAGTAAACACTATAGAGATGCTGGATAAAATGGACGATGAAAGTTGTAAGAGGAAATCAAGAAGTCGGGACATAAGGCGCTCTTTAGTCAATTAAAGATATTAAATTTGAGACATAAATCCTCATTGCAACAAAAATCTAAGGCCTAATGGATTAAACAGGGGGATTCATTCCAACTACTTTCACTCCCTAATTAAATGGAGAAGATTAAAAGATGAGATTAAGGGGGTGGATATTCAAGGGAAATGGAATGAAGACCTAAAAACCGTAAAAGAATTTGTCATAGATTTTTATACAAACAGGTTGTCTGCAGTAGAAGATCTAGGTGTTAGGGTAGACAATATTGAGTTTAAAATGTTATCGGGCAATGATTACAATGTGTTGATTAGTCCTTTTTGAGGAAAAAGAGATTAAGGATGCAATATGGGGGTGTGTGAGCTCCAAAAGTCCAGGCTCAGATGTGGTCACCTTCAGTTTCATTCAGAAGCATTGAGAGGTTATAAAAACTGAAATAATACAAGCAATGTAGCCCTTCCACTAGAATGGTAGGATACTTAGAGGTGCAATGCACCGTTTATTACAGTAATCCCCAAATGTGAGAACCCTTTTAAATGAGTATAGACCCATATAAGATACTATCCAAAATCCTCTATAAAAGAATAAAGAAGGTATTAGATAAAGCAATTGACGACTCGCAGTCTGCTTTCATCTCAGGAAGAGAGTTACTTGATAGTATCCTAGTGGCCAACGAGGTAGTGGAAGAGATAAAAATGAAAAAAAAAATAGGAGTAGAGTGGTGGTCAAGGTAAACTATGAAAATGCATATGATTATGTAAGTTGGGAGTTCCTTTATTACATGATGGATAGAATGGGTCGGAGATAAAGCTAGGATAGATGGGTCGGCAACCTTAACCTTAAGGCATTGTTTCCTAGATTGTACTCTTTATCTATGAATCAAGGTCAAAAGGTGGAAGAGGTAGGTGAGTGGGAAGAATCAGAATGGAAGTGGAGCTTAAGGTGGAGGCATGTGAGGTTTGAATGGGAGTCTATGATGAAGGATGATTTAGTGAGGGACATATCTACGATCAATATGAATAGGGAGGTAAAGGATATCCAGGTCTGGGGGAGTGAAGAGTCAGGGTTGTTCTCGGTAAAATCAGCATATGTTATCTTAGCCAATCACACTAGAGGACCCCATAACGACATGTTCATGTGTTTGTGGCAGTTTAAAGCACTCCCCAATGTGTTGACTACAGCTTGGAGGGTTTTTTTGGATAGAAGTCCAACAAAAATGTCCTTGAGTAGGAGAGGGGTATTGGTAAGCACGACAATATGTGGAATGTGTCAAGCTTCGGATGAGTCAAGCCAACATCTGTTTTTAGAATGCAAGTGTGCACAGAGAGTATGGTCATCATGCTTCAGAGGGATTGACATCCTGTTTGTCCAACACAATGACTTGAGGTGTCACTTTGAGAGTTTTCATCTGGTACAGGTTGGTAGCAAACAATACTTCTTTTGGAGAGGTATTTGGGCAGCTATAGTGAGGAGTATTTGGAAACAAAGAAACAATGTTGTTTTCAAGCAAGGGGTGGTGTTGTGGAAGAGATTTTTCAGATGGCACAACTAAAATCATGGTTATGGATGAAACATAGGATACCCTCATATAACTACTCCTTCGTGAATTGGGTTTTGAATCCTCTGCTGTGTATCAGGAGCTATAGGTAATTTAACAAGGACATCGGAAGGTTTATACCACTAAGAGAAAGAATCTACAGGAGTGTGGAAGCATAGTAGCAGGGGTCCTGTTTCTGTGAAGGGGTTGATATGTAGTGGTCTCCAATCAGTTGCTCCAAACAACCTGATATATGATCAAAGGCTAAGAAATGTTTCTGCAGCATCTAGAACTACCTCGAGAGCCAAAGGAAAGCAGAGGTATAAATCACCTCTGCTGCTGTAAGGTTGCAGTACTCCAAATGTTGATGCATAATTTCTAAAGGTGCTGCAGTTAAGGAGTTAGAATAAGGCAGCAGCAGC
Source organism: Phaseolus vulgaris (assembly GCF_051622355.1). Lineage (NCBI taxonomy): Eukaryota > Viridiplantae > Streptophyta > Magnoliopsida > Fabales > Fabaceae > Phaseolus > Phaseolus vulgaris. Next base: position 6,842,399 of record NC_143505.1, read on the forward strand.
TGGTGCAAATCATTGAGGTGTTTCGGTATGTTAAGTAGTAAATGCAGAAGGGAAGGAGTTGACAGAAGAGTGAGAAGGAAGAAGCAGAATAAGAGGGATCTGCACTGCTGGGAAAGGAGGAAGTAAGGGATACCACAAGCAAATCCGTAAAAAGGTGTGGCCAGCTGGATAAGATGGACTCAGATTGTAATCAGACTGGTTTATGGTAGGAAGAGGCAATGAGTGGAAGTGTCATTTGCAGTCGTGCAGCACCTTAAGCAGCCTGTGTCTCTGAAGTATATCAGGTCTTTGGACACTTCTGAGTGAAGTTTGAGTTGCTATGCTTTTTATGCTAAAGCCACTCTGGAGATGAAGTAGGCCCAATTTTGAAGGATGATGTATGTGGGAAGGGTCTGTCTATGCCAAGCTTTCTAGGCTATCAAAAGGTTGTCCAATCTTCTGCTTTGAGCCATGAAGCAGAGTCAGTAGCTTATCTGTTTCTTATTGGCAAGCCTGTGAATATCCAGCACCTATTTCTGCCTCATGTGCCAAGGTTTGATTACATTATGGTCTATGGATGAATCTTTAGTATTCACCTGTAGTGGAACCTGAAAACCAGAATTTGCTGCGGGAGCTGCAGATCATAGGTGTTACTAGGTTTGGTGAGCCAGTCCCAATGTAGTAGGTTCAGATGCTACTCAGTCCTGTGAAAACCACCAGTATTTTCTTAACATCTTAGAGTGCTTAGTTGGTGTCAATGCTGGTCACTTGGTTGAGATGAAGCTGTATAATGCTGCAAATGATGATCTATGGTTTGGTGCAAGTCACGTTGATGGAGTTTAAATTGGATAATAATTGGATAATGGTATGAGGCTGCCATGAGCGAAAGTAATACATGCAGCTGATGGGATCCGATGTAATTATGCAGCAGTTTTAAGTAGTCTTTGTCAGTGCCTTTTGCTGTGGTATTTTCTGTTCAAGCCACTCTGGATTTGCAGCAGAAATGCTTTTAATGCAGGCACATTTTTTAAAGTAAATACTCACTATTAGCCTTGTCTTTGCTGACTTTTAATGTGGTTTATGCAGCTAGCTATTTAACTCTACAAGTCAGTGTGTGCTTGTGGTATCTATAGTTAGATGTACAAAGTCTTGTAATACAGCAATTTTAAGGGGCTGTGGTCTATGGTTAGTGTTATATATCTATATAGGTTTTGGGTTCGTTTTGTTTCAGCCTAAGCCTATAGAAGGTGAGGACCTCTTGGTTCTTGTATATGAGTTGGGATACTTCTGAAATATCCCTGTTTTATTGAATTTATTTTTTCTCATAAAAAAAATTTGATGGATAGATGTGATTTTGTGAGAGTGAATTCCCAGGATTAGAGGGTGTGTAGAATCATATACCATCTCAGTTTTGATGAATAGAAGTTCCACTAAAGAATTCAAACCAACAAGATGGCTAAGAGGATCCGATCGTACCATTCTTTATCCTAATAGTGGCACAAAGCCTATTCGGGATGGTGAACCAAGCTCTTAGATAATAGCTATACACGGGATTGAAAATATAGGGGAAAATAATGTTGAGGTCAAATTACTACAATTTATTGACAACACACTGTTTATGTGTGAACCAATCTAAAACATTCTGGCCATCAAAACTATACTTAGGTGCTTTGAATTAGGTGAACTTCCACAAGAGAACCATTAGGGGTAGATAAGAATGTAATAGAAATATTTTCCGAGGTTTTACACTGGAAATGCCTTTCGAATACTTAGGCCTGCTTGCAAGAAGGAACTGTTAGGATACGCATAGAGGAGGAGTTAGTTAGAATTAGAATAGTCATGAGTTAGTTATTTGATTTGCTAGTTAGATATAAATAAAAAAGAAGGAGAGGAGAAGGGTAGTTATTAAAAATGAGTTTATGGAAAAGAGATATTTATTATGGCACAACTGAAAACTTGGACTTGGATGAAAAAGAAGATCCCTCAAAGCACACTTCTCAATTTCAAATTGGGTCCAATACCCAATTGAGTGTATCATGTTGGCAACCGTGTCAACATCTAACTCTAGTAATCCTAGATTGGGTTGAACCATAATACATATATGCAATTGAAGTACAAGTATTAGGGTGGGGTTAGATTACACCAGTAGGGTGGAAAACTGCAAAATCTATTGTTTTATCAAGTAATGTTATCGTTTGGCATCATATTCAATTAGTGGTAAACTTTCTGCTTATTTGTGATAAACTTACTGATGATTCTATAACCAACTCAAATGCTACCTCATTGTTGTCCTCCCAAACACAATTCACGGTACAATGGTGCAACTACACTGCCTCTATATCAAGAAATTGCAAAAACATTGGAGAAACCTTATCACATGTGTGTGTGATGTGAGAAGATGTGAGGAGGAAGAAGGATCTTGGGTATCTCAGAAGACACTTGTCCTAACTTGAATAAGAATCTGCATCTATTGATTCATGTGACCCTAGGACATTATCTATTTCATCTCTCAGTCTACTAAAAAATGGATGGAGCGGGGAGCCGCAGAGTGCGAGTGTGGGGAGCAGAGGGGAGTAGCAAAGTGTACCCTTCAGATAGGCAGGGTGGTCAGAGATCTCGCTGGAAACCATCTCTCCAACCTAGTAACTCTACAACGTTTTTCTTTTCGAATTTCCCCAATGGGTTTGGTGAGATGGACATGTTCAAAATCTTCCAAAGATGGGCAAGGGTGAAAGAAGTTTTTATTTCTAGAAGGCTTAACAAGTGGGGCAAAAGATTTGGGTTTGTGAGGTTGTTTGATGTGAAGAATGTGGGGAATCTGGAGAAGGAACTCGACCAAATTTACATTGGTAGTAGGAAGCTCTTTGTGAATCTACCGAAGTATCACCGAAGTCGAATGGAATCGCCTAGGGCGGAAGGTAAGAACAGAAGTTCTCTGGCTATGGGAAGGCAGATGAACGGGGTGACGGAGAGAGTGGAACCGAAGGTAAGAATGCTAAACAAAGGGAAGGAGGTTTGGGTGGAGAAGAGGGGAAAAAAATCTTTTGCGGATGCCGTTAGAGGACACGAGCGGTGGGAATGGAAGGGACCAGTTCTTACTACGAAAAAACAATCATTGCCGTGGATGGAGGAAAGTGTGGTTGGTCATTACAAGGCGGAGATGGACTCTCAACAGTTGGGTGAAGAATTTTGTTAGAGGAGGTATGAGTATGTTCAGGGTGAGACTGATGGGGACAACTTCGCCCTCCTAACGCCAAGATGAGGGGAGAATATGGAGGAGTTGATAAAGTTAAATAGAGACTGGTTTGATAGTGTCTTTGTTAGCATCCAGCCATGGTCTGCAGCATTCACAGTGAGCCATAGAGTTGTTTGGGTAAGGTGCTTTAGCCTACCAATTTCCCTTTAGAACAAGGAGTGCTTCGCTAGAGTGGTTGGAGACATAGCTACTCTTATCGATATTGACGACTTCACACTGATGTGGGAAAACATTGAGTTTGCACATCTGAAAGTTAGAATCGAGAATAATCGGTATATTAGGGTGGCAAGGAAGATAAGGATAAATGACCAATCTATAAGCATCTCTATCGAGGAGGAACACCCTGTGGCCGTAGCAAGCCAATGCAAAGGCTCACACTGCAACTATGACTCTTCAGATAGTATCTCTTCAACTGAAACCTACGTGGAAGAATCATCTTTCTCGGTGAAAAGCGGCGAGGAGGAGTACGACCGTAGGGCCAAAGAAGAGCGTCAGGCGGAGGGTAGGGTGGACGGAGGAAGGAGGTCGGGTGCAACGATCAAATGCTCGTTTTGGGGAGCTCTCTTCTGAGAATAACGCGTGTCAGGGAAAATGTGGAAATTCTTTCACTAAGGAGGTAAGTCAAAGGCAGAAGACATTTGTGGAACCTGATTTTGGCAACGACCCTGTCCAGGCCTGTGCAATTTCCCGCTTTAGTATTAATGCACATGCTGAGCTAGCTAGTTTAGTAGTGAATATTGAAAGTATGTGCACTCAGAACGTGAATATGCTAGGTTTGGGCCAAGTTAGAAAGGAAGCCCAAGAGGAAGTGGTGCAGGCGGGTGTGGGAGCGGATAATTTCAGGTCAGGTTCTGGACAATCGGTAGCGGGTCCTAGGTCCGAGTGTGAGGCGAGAAATCATCCCAAAGGAAGCCATGGGTATCCACGGGGTTTGGAGATGAATACTTTGCAGGAGCAGCGGAACACCACGTGTGCTGAAATGGAAGCCTGCAACATCAATCTTCTGGAATTGGAGAGTGGGTCGACGAAGAAGGCGCTGGAGCAACAAGGGGTGCAGTTTGGTCACACCATATCCGAACCCCAGGGCGATGTAAATGGTCTAGGAACTCACGGAATTGGTACTGAGCAGCCACTTTGCGGAGGAGAAGATGTTGGGCTAGCAGGAAGATTTTTAAAATCCTACCAGCGGCGCCACAAGATCAAAGGCCTTGTTGAATTGGAAGTCTCTAAGTCGCATCCAAGGCGATCAGTCCAAATACACAACAAATACCCGCAGGGTGCCATTTCTTCTCACTCCAGACAAGATATGGCAGCAGTTTCTCTTTCGGACGGAGATATTGATAACTGTAATCTAACGCTACGCGATCCTGAATCGCTAGTGGAACCGGCTAAGTTGTGGGGAATTAGTAGGAAAGTAGGGATAATCTGTCATAAGGACGAACAGGAGGTTGTTCATGAGTACTCTTGTATGGAGGAAAGAGATTTGAAGTTTATGAGAAGTATAGAGGACGGGAAGAAGGGAGGTTTTTTATGATTATTGTTAATCTAAACATAAGAGGTATGGGGGGAGGTACCAAAACAAGGTACATAAGGCATTTAGTAGGTAAGGAGGAGGCAGACTTTGTGTGTGTACAAGAAACAAAAGCTAAGGAAATCTCGGATGCTAGGTGCTTCTCTTGGTGGGGTGATAATAAAGTAGGTTGGATTCACAATAAAGGGGAAGAGGGGGGTGGAAGCCTGTTGTCCTTGTGGCATAAAGAAGTCTTTAGCTATGAAAATCACCTGATGGGGAAAGGTTTTATTGTGGTCATCGGTCAACATCTAAAATCGTCTTCTAGGTGTGTTGTGGCCAATGTTTACTCCCCTTGTGCATTGAATGCAAAGAAGACCTTATGGGAGGAGCTCTCCAATGCCAAATTGGCTTCACCAGATTGAGTCTGGTGCTTTTGTGGTGACTTTAATGTTGTGAGAAGTAGAAGTGAAAGGAAAGGTATTAGGGATAGGAGTGATCAGTCAAGAGAGATATCTGGCTTCAACAATTTCATTGAATCCAATTCCTTGTTTGACCTACCTTTGGTTGGTAAGAAGTTTACGTGGTTTAAACCTGATGGAACAGCTAAGAGCAGAATTGATAGAGCGTTAGTCACGGAAGAATGGGTACAGAAGTGGCCTATGTGCAAACAGTATGTTCTTCGAAGGGAGGTTTCTGATCACTGCACACTGGTGATTAAATCCGTGGAGAAGGACTGGGGACCCAAACCCTTTAGATCGATTGATGCTTGGTTCTAGGAGAATGGGTTCAACATCATGGTTAAGGATAAATGGAAGTCTTTCTCAGTCCAGGGGAACGGAATAGCAAAACTGAAAGAGAAAATGAAACTTCTCAAGTCAGATCTGAAAGTGTGGAACAGGGAGGTGTTCGGCAACCTTCATACCACAAAGAGAAGGATCCTACAGGAGTTGGAGGATCTTGACAATAGAGACTGTAATGGGGACCTTGAGGAAAGTGAAAGGTTAACTAGAATGGAGTTGACTAGCCGTTTGGTAGAAAACGATAAAAAACTTGAATATCTTATATGCCAAAAGGCTAGAGCAAGTTTGTTTAAGAGCGGGGATGTGTGTACTAGGTTCTTTCATTCATCTTTGAGGTGGAGAAGGCTCATGAATGAAGTGAAGGGCGTTCAGGTGGGGAACCGATGGTGTGAGGAACCAGGCACTATCCGATTAGAGGCAAAGAAGTTGTTTGAAGTTAGGTTCAATGCTACGAAAGATTTAGGGGTAAGGTTGGATGAGGTAGAGTTTAAGACCCTAACCATGATGGATAATGAGGGGCTGGTGGCTGGTTTCACTGAGAAAGAGATTAAGGACGCTGTGTGGCAGTGCGAAGGTTCTAAGAGTCCTGGTCCAAACGGATTCAATTTCAACTTTATCAGGAAAAGCTGGGACCTAATTAAAGAGGAGTTAATGGAAGCAATGGTTTTGTTTCATGCGACTGGGAACATCCCGAAGGCTGTAACACTTCGTTTATTGCGCTAATCCCGAAGGTGAGGGACCCCTCTAAGCTTGAGCAATATAGACCAATCTCTTTGGTAGGTGTCATTTATAACATCATTACAAAGGTGCTGGCAAGTAGAATGAAGAAGGTGTTGCCTACAATAATAGATGAAAGCCAATCAGCTTTCCTAAAGGGCAGAGGGATCTTAGATAGTGTGCTCATGGCCAATGAAGTGGTGGAAGATATCAGGAAAAAGGGGAGAAGCGACATTTGTTTAAAGGTGGACTTTGAGAAAGCATACGACTCGGTCAGATGGGATTTCCTTTACGATATGCTACACAGGATGGGGTTTCATAATGTATGGATCTCGTGGATCAGAGGATGCCTTGAATCAGCCATTGTGTCTCTGTTAGTCAATGGGAGCACTACGGAAGAGTTTAAGCCATCTAGAGGGTTGCGGCAGGGCGACCCCCTAGCTCATTTCCTTTTCATAGTGGTAGCAGAAGGCCTTGCAGGGTTAGTAAGACAAGCCTTGAAGGCTAATATGTTGACAGGCCTCAAGATAGGAAGGCAGGAGGTGGAGATGTGTATTCTCCAGTTCGCAGATGACACTCTCTTTCTCTGTGAAGATACCATTGACAATGTGGTAACCTTGAAGGCCATTCTGAGGGGCTTTGAGCTAGCCTCAGGACTGAGGATTAACTTCCATAAATCAAGGCTAGCAGGTATTAATGTACAAAGCAATGTTGTAGTATGCTTCACTAAGATTTTGAACTACATTCAGATGGAGGTACCCTTCAAGTACTTGGGACTGGAGGTGGGAGGGAACCCAAGGAAGAAGCAGTTCTGGGAACCAGTTCTAAACAAGCTTAAAGCAAGGCTCAGTGCTTGGAAGGGGAGGTTCTTATCCTTGGCAGGGAGGATTTGTCTATAACTCTGTTCTAACTGTCGTCCCATTGTACTACCTCTCTTTGTTCAGAGCACCGGTTTCGGTGTGTAAAAGGATTATAAGCATTCAAACAAGATTCTTGTGGGACTGGGGGAAACTGTCTAAGCCAATTGCTTGGGCTAGTTGGAAAGACGTATGCAGACCAAAAGAGGAGGGAGGGTTAGGGTGTAGGAATATACGCTTGTTTAATCAAGCTCTCCTAGCTAAATGGAGATGGAGGTGTGTTTCGGAAGAAAAGGGAAGGTGGAAGACGTTGTTGGAATCCAAATACAATCTGGGAATTGATAGTAGTCAAACACCTGTCAAATCCCAGTCTTGGTGGTGGAGAGACCTTTCTAAGATGTGTAAGGAGGGAGGAGGTAAAGGGTGGTTTCAAGAAGAGCTAGGCTGGGAAATAGGCTATGGTGACAAAGTAAAATTCTCGGAGGAAGTGTGGGTAGGAAGTGTTGACCTTAAATCCTTGTTTCCACGACTATACTCACTATCTCTAAACCAAGGCCAAACAGTGGGCGAGTTAGGAGAATGGATTGACTCAGAGTGGAGATGGAGAATGAGGTGGAAGAGAGATAGATTTGAGTGGGAGTCATCTCTGGAGAGGGATCTTATTGCGCTCCTATCTGGGGTCACTCTGAAAAAGAATGTCCAGGACATCCAAGTGTGGGGGAAGGAGGTACCGGGGTTGTTTTCGGTGAACTCTGCTTATGAGTGTTTAGCTAAGCATGATAGAGGCAACCAAAGTGAAGTGTATAAGCTCTTGTGGAAGGTGAAGGCGTTCCCAAATGTGGTAGTGACAGCCTGGAGGGTATTGTTGAGTAAACTTCCTACAAGAGTGAGTTTGAGTAGGAGAGGGGTGATGTTGAACTCAACGGTGTGCCCTTTGTGTCAGTTAGAGGAGGAGACTTGTCAACATCTCTTTTTGGAGTGTCATCATGCCCAACGGGTTTGGTCTCTATGTTTGCGTTGGGTAGATATCTCCTTCGTCTAGCATAATGATTTAAGGCTGCATTTCCAAAGTTTCCACTTGTTTCAAGCTAGCAACAAGCAAAATAAAATCTGGAAAGGGGTATGGGCAAACGTCATTAGATGCATCTGGGATCAAAGGAACCTGATTACCTTTCAGCAAGGGGTAGTAGATGCAGAGGAGATTTTTCAGAGGGCTCAACTCAAGTCTTGGTTGTGGATGAAGTATAAAGCGCATTCGTTCTCTTATTCCTTTGTTGACCAATCCAACAATCTGCATTAAAAGCTGCTAATTGGAAGGAGGACGCACTCTTTTTTCTTGTACTGTTCAGAGGTGATGGATTTGGAGAACCTAGACTGTTAGGCTCTCCATGTGAAGTATTTGGTTTGGTAGGACCCTGTTATGGAATAGGATTGAGTTCCCTTGGGGCATGAGAGAGTATATCTGGACAGCGGGAATATGTGGTGCTGTAACCCGTTTCGAGGTCAAAGAAAGTGTTGTGGAGGTGGCAGCTGCTTCTGGAGTCGTGTCACGCACACCAGGTGTGGCAGCAGCTGAAGTAAGGCTTTTAGCAGGATGTACAAAAACAGATTGGAGCAGTAGAGCGTTGCTGTCGTGCAGTGAGTGCAAGACACTGTCCTGCTGTTAGTGGGGAAGTGTGGCGCATTATCTAGTGCTACATCATGCTCCTGGCTGGTTTGAAGTGGATGGCTATGAACATAAGGGCTTGTGTGGCTGCTGGTTGGAATGGCAAAAATTTTAGGTGTTGGAGATGGATAGTGAGGTTAAGTAGAGCTGGAGTTATAAGTAGATGACTATATGTTGTTTTGGTGGTCTTTTGCTGGTCATTCTTTGTTGCTCTCTTTGTTGACCAATATATTAGGTTGATAAAGAGAGGCGTGGAGGTCATTTTGTGAAGGGTAATGGTATAAAGGAGAAAGGTAGGAAGTATAGGTTGTGGATGAAGGTGAGGATGTAGGTGAGGCCAAGGCGGTGTAGCGGTGTTTGGATACCAAGGTGTAGAATGTACTGCTGTTTTTGTGTAGCAATTATTTTGGTTGCTGTCATAACCGTGTAGGTCCTCTGTCATGATGGTGCAAATTGGTTTGTTGTTCTGTGGTTACAGCTTTATTTTAAGCAGGTTTTGCCACACAATGGTTGTCTCTCCTAAGCCATAACTATGTGGTTGATGTATACGGGTTGGGATACTCCTGAATTATCCTCTTAATTTTATTTATTTATTGCTGATAAAAAAAAACAATGCTTCTATAATTTAATCTGCATCAGACTATTTAGACTAGATTTTTCACATTCTATGTAGATCATTTTCTGTGAACAGAAGCAAAACTAAAGACACAAACCATCTAGAAGATGAAACTCTTTTAAATGATAACCTTTGGAGAGTGAACAGAGCAATTTCCTAGATAGGGGTAACCAAGAAGAACACCAAAGCAGTTGTTAAGTGTGGAAGGCATAGAAGGAGTCTCGCCAAGGAAACCAGAGATAACATCCACCAGGAGAGAGAAACAGGACTAAAGTAATGAACAACAAAGCAAATGATTGTCCTCACTCAAATACAGATGTCAATGCAGATGTCAGCTAAGGGTCAGCTCATGGAACCACACTCTGCAACAAAGGATATTCAAAGCTGATGCAACACAAACCCATTTAGAAGGAGCTGAAAAAGTAAGATTAGTGTGTTGTATAGCCAAAAGACTTTGGTCAGTAGCAATATTTTGAAACACTTGGGCAATGTGTAAATCTGGTTTTTTGGCAAATAAATATGTTCTCTGGTACTGAGAACCGGTCTCATTGGAGTATATTTTGTAAAAGGATTAGAGCACTTAATATATTTATTCAAAACTAGGTAGATGCTAGTTTCCTACTCACTTTTTAATTTCAAAATCTCTTTTAAACCTTAATCTCTTCATCTTGTGTATTCCCTTATGAAAACGCCCATTAACTTTCCCTCTCTCTGTTCCAATTTCTCCCCTATTTTATATTTTTTTTAACATGTGTTAATGTTGCTGGTAAAGGAAGCTTTATACAACAATGGAGTTCATCAGTTGAAGGTGGTGTTGCTGACATGAAAAGTAGAGGAAACATAGAAGTAGAAAAGGAAACACAAAATTGACGTGTGTAAGAAACACAAAATGGTTTGGATTAGTGTTTGTTGTTTTATACTTCATGACAACTGATACCTATAAAGTCAAATATCTAACTCATGATTTGTAATAGAAGTTAGTAGTGTTTGATTTGAAGATGTGAAGACTCTAATTACATAATGAAAACATAAATTCAAATATTTTTATCATATGAAATTAAGTATGATGCAAAAGATTAATGGAATTCAATAAGGAATATTATTATTTCATGTTAAAGAATACCATCTTCCTCGTACAACTAAAAAATACAACCTTCGAGAAGAAGACTAAAGGAATATTTTGTTAAAGAAAAAGAACTTTGATGTTTCATAATATTTCAATACTGAAACAAATAAGTGCAATAAAGAATAAACAGTAACAATAATGTTTAATTAACAAAAGCATACATAAAGAAACAACGACAAATATACAATATTATTATAGAACAGCTTGTTTGAATTGCGTACCAGTAATTGAGTCTTTGTTTCCTTCTTATTATAAGCTTGTACCTATTCAGAGTTTGATTTGATAATGGTTTCCAAAAGGTGAGGATCCTGCACTCAGAGTGGGGTACTTTTCTTTTACTTAATTTAATTTTTAAATTTATAACAAGTTTAAAAACACAAAGGAGAACAAATTGGAAGGAAATAATAAAATAATAATTTTATTTTTATTTTTTTTTAGTTGTTTGGAAAACAGGACATTTAGAAATGTATAATAAAGAACAAATTTGAACGGAATAAGAAAACAAATCTTTTAAAAACGTTATAGCAAAAAAGAAACGCAGGGTAGTTAAAAGCAAACTTAAAATATGCAGAAAATATAGGAGTTTTTTTTTGGTTTTTTTCAATTCAGAAACGCAAAGGTGTAAATAAAGGATAAAAATAGGTTGTGAATGAAAAAAAAAGTTTGATCAGATTGAGAAGCACTAGATTGAAACTCAGTTGAACTGTTTGTTTTATTTTTACTTGGTTGCTTTGCATAAGCAAACAATGAGCCAAAACCCACATATATAGAGAGGGGGAGGAAAAGAGAGGCTAAGTTCTTTGCTTGGCAAGAGAAAAAGAAAAAAAAAGATAATTAAGATAAGAAACATACGAAATCTTTTTTATTCATTGCATAATACTAACAGAAAAAAGTATTTGTTATATTTTCATGGCTGAATAACTTATTACAACATTTCATTCCAAAAAACTGAAATATTCCTAATTTTTAAGTAAACTTTTCATATGACATTTGAAGAAATGAAAATAGGTAGTTTAAGATGAATGAAAGTTTTTTATTTCATTGGAATACAAAAATGATTTAAAACTATTGAACAAATTACGAGTTATACAGTAAGTTGTGTAAAGATGATTAGAAGAAAGAAAGAGGGTATTTATTCTTTGCTTGGCAAGCGAAAGTGAGTGTGAATAAAAAAAGGAAAGGAATAATATTTTCCTGAAAAGAACATTGGTTGTGGAAATTGTGCTTCTTAATAAGAAAAGAATAAACATGTGTTTGGTGAATGGTTAGAGGAAAGCAAGATCATGGTTTGTAGAAGATATATAAGGCTCGAGGGGGGCTATTTCTAGCCAACGGTTTAAAAATTAAAATAAGTTTATTTGTAATTTAAGACTAGTTAACGAATCAACTATTTATAAAAAAACATTTTCTTAAAAGATTATATTAATTCCTCCAAAAAATTTCTAATTCTTATATAAATTAATTTAAAATTATAATAATATTAATAAGTAGACTTTTTTACGGCAATTGTATTGTATCAGAAGTAATAAATTTGTCTCTAAGGATAGATGTTCAACCCACATGAACAGTTGAATTCTCTAGTATAATATTGACGAAATAGAAAACAATATAATAAAGTTTGTTGGAATTTTGTTGTGTATGAGATTGCAAGAATGTAAATGAAGCAAAGTAAAGAGTTAGTTGATTCAATTGGAATTGGGGTTCATCCTTCTCTCTCTTTTGTATTTTAAAAAATATAATAATATTTTGTCTTTAATATTGATGTCCATATAAAATTCATTTATATTGATTCCTCGCATATAAAATTATTAAGATAGTCTCCTAAATATTGATTCCTTGCATATTTATAAAAACTACTCATCGTTAGATAGATGTTGATAGCAATTAACATTTCAAATGTATTCCTAGCATCCAAATATATGTTAAACATTATCATTTAGGTCAGATGCTTAGAAGTACTTTTCAGTCAAATTTAAGGATCAAAATCACGATAAGCATTAAGAATAAAATGACAATGTGAATAATCAATGAACAACATAATACTATGTTTAAATACACCTCAATACATAAGAGTTTGAACATGTTACTTCCAATTCAAAGGGTAAATTAGTCACTCATGTTGGCCATTACAAGCATGGAAAACAAGAAAAGAAGATTCAGGATGTTTCTCTTTGACGGTTGTTGCCTCCTCTAGGGTTTTCTATCTCCTCCTATTCTCCCAATGATGCCTAAGGTTGTGTCTCACACCTCATATTTAACCTAGTTGGGCTTGGGCAAAGTGACATCTCACATAGGCAAGTTTGGGGTTGCTTGGATGAGAAAAAACCCAACTTCTTTGAAGTGATCTCGCCTGGGGGAGTTCCTCTGGAGTGATATGGCTTAGGCGAGTTTGGGCGAGTGTTGAACGTTTCAGCTTTCCCTTTTCATCTTGTCTTTTCTCCTCTAGCCCTTTCATCTCAATTTTCTCCTAGAATCCTAAAATTAACATAAATTTGGGAGTAAATCATTCTTATTCATTTTATAATCACAAAATTTGTAAAAATGTTTAAATTCATAAATTAAGGATTTAATTATAGTTATTTTATCAATAAATATCCATAAGGTAAGTCTTCTAATATGAAATATTACTAATATGACACACTTATCAATAATCTATCAATTTCATTGCATGTATAAAGCTATCTTTTACTAATTGCTCATATGTGTGTGAGTGTAGCTACTCCTCCTCATGCATATATATCCTTCGCACAGGATAAAGTTGTAACTAGATGATAAGTTGATCATGAGTTTAAAGTTGAAAATAATGTTTTCGTATATGCATGATTAGACTGAGATGCTATTAACCTAGTTTTGACAGAGTTACAATCTACCAGAAAAACAATTAACTTTGTTTTCAAGTCTTTCCGAACAAAAAAGATCCTTAGAGTAAATAATTGTAAGAGGTATCATTGTAAAGCCTGCCATGCATACTGAATTCATGCATGCATAGTGAATGAGAAGAAATATCAATTTATTGCAATGTGATTGTTTATTCAAATGTGCACATCACGATTCTATACATACTGTGTATAAATTACTAACAGAGCTTGAATTAAATCGATAACATCACAGACTAATTCAAGTTCAACAACATACATAAACCATCACACACATAACTAACACCAGAACTATAACAGACTAATTGGTGTTACCTAACACAAATCAACATCAGCTGATATAACTGATTATGATCTGAGTGGTTAATGCAAAGAACGAGCTTGAATTGCTTCAAGTAAATAGAATTTTACTTCAAATAATTTTTGTGACTTGATATATGACAAGGAATATAAATTCATACAATAGAGACATAGATTAAAGTAGTAGGAAAAGTATCATATGATTAGTTTACTTTTTGTATGATCTTATTCCTAGAATGCAAGCATATGAGCATTGCTGCAGTTGTTTAAGTCTTTCTTCGTCAGTTAATTAATACAATAACTAATGTAGAAAATTAATTTCTATACTGATTAATGCAATAATCAGTGTAGAATCATGTGGTTTTTTTAATAACCTGTCTATTTTATACACATCTTATTCTGTAAATCAAAAAAACAAACCAAGAAAAATTATTCAATCATATCTTTTTCTATATAATTGAATAATGAATGCGTAAGGTGTAAGTGTATGCTAAACTAATTCAAAGTTGTAAATTATCTAAATAAATATAAATTTGATCTACAACTAAAACTGAAAAGGACTTATGCTAAGTTATCTCAAAACAATTGTAAACATTTTCTCTGTTCTTAAAATTATCATCTTTTCAATAGTGTCTTCCGACAATGGTTCTTCAGTCTCAAATAACTGCAAAACATAAGAATTTAACATTACCACAATAAACATTAAAAACTATAATTAATCTAAATTGTTAAATAAAATAAAATAAAAACCTACATTACCAGTGTCCTAATATTTGCAGAGATTATGGTTGGCATCCAATGCATGAGGCAATAGTCACACCCTTGTTTACACTAAAATGAATATAAAACAATTTCATTATAGGACATGATTATTATTATAGAAACTAATACAATGTTCTTTGGAAGATTGAAGTAATGTAAATTATCGATATATATTTGGGTAAAATATGTTGGGATGAAAAATGTTTTTGCTCCCACTAAAATGTTAAAAAAATGTTTTTAATTTCTCTTAAAAATTGTGTGTCCATTTTTTAGTTCCTTTATTTTAAAAAGTACCACATTTGGTCCTTTATTTTATTCAGATACGCACTTTGTTCTGATCCACTGTAGTGTTCTTTCCAATGTATATATTATAGCTGACCTCTTCTATCACATGACACTTGTAATTGACTTCGTATGTTTGGTTCCAAACACGGATAAACTATTTCTTTTTTATTATGTCATTAATTGATATATTCTTTTTTATCATAGAAAATTTATAGCTACATATAGTATATGTTTCAATGCATATACGTTTAATGCAAAGAAACTTCTTTTTTTTTCTCACTGCACCATGAGAAAGAAAGCACAACTAAATAATTTTAATGAATTATTTGGCTTATGAAGAATATGCAACTAACTAAAAATCAAACCAAACAATAAGGTGAATGTTACTCGTCAAAACCACTTAAAAATAAGATTTAACATTAACCTTTATTCAGAAGTTTAATTATCACCATCACTGCTTCCTCTATCAGTTGATTCCATGGTGGGATCCCCCTCAACCTAAAACCAAATTAAAAGAATAATTAATGCAATTTCAACCATTCTGTAAGTTATACAGGTAAATACAAAGACTTGGAATCCATACAAAAAACACACTATGGTTCTTCTAGTAATATATACTATGTCTTATTTTTTAAGATAACTTTTTATGACAGCAGAAGAGAAAAATAACAGTTTCACGATTGGGGGGCATTGCATTCCTAACTTGATATGTCAAATGTACAAGTATCCTTTCAACATATTTTCAAAATGGGTTAAATGTGATTTTTGCCATTTTTATTTTGCTCCATTTAGTTAAGGTGTTTTCAATATCAATTTGAAGCAGTGTTTCATATACAGGGAATGGAAAAAGCAGGGAGCAAAAATATCAAACACGAACAATATTAATGCAACCATAGGGAAAGCATAAAAATTGAAGTATAGCAGGAAGATGCATAGCTATACGTTTGGAAATATGTTGCAAAGGGTGTGAATGTACGTTTAACTCAATCATCCAAAATGAATTCGTACCTGTTTGTGATACAACTCCTTGATTGTGGTGTTGAGATCACTGTGGAAGGTTAAATCAAAATCTCCAATTGAACTTTCAACCCCATAAAAAAATGGTGCATTTATGTCTCCTTGAGAGAAAGTTTTCATATTGGGGCAGTTATCTAACATCACTTTTTTTAAACGTGAAAATTGCAATGTGGCATTCCCTGAATAAAAGCTTCCAAGCAATGGTAAGGTATCCAGATCTAAAGTTTTGACACATCCAAATATGATCTCATGAGAAGCATCTTCATTTTCCTTTTTGACTATTTCTTTTATTGATTCACAATTTTGTATCGATAGGATCAAAAGTTGCACCAAACTTTTGGCAGCTGAAAATGTGAATAAGTACTCCATCTTTTCACAGTCTGTCACAACCAACTCCTTCATATTCATGAAAGATACTGCACCAGACACTATTTTTTCTACCTGTGGGCACTCGATAAGCTTTAATGATTCAAGCCTTTCAGAGTATGGCTTTACCCATGGGTGCTCTAACCCTATAGACTTCAACTCTTCAAGGTTTTCAAGGGTGAAATTTTTCAATCTAGAAAGTATTTTGTCATGAACCTCGAGTTTTTGAGAGTGAAATATCTCCGTCAGACCAAAGCAAAACAGTTTAAGATGTTCTAAATTGGGTAGCTTGAGAAGAAAATCAAAAGGCAGAGTATCTTTCTTATTGTCATCATCCTCTGAGCATAGCAGAAGAAAATTTAATTTGCAAAGGAGGTCTTGTGGCAAATGTGCATGGCTCAACAAGATAATGCTTTCCTCATTCACTGTCAATTCCTTCAGTTTGGGAACAACCTAGCAAGGCCAAACAAATTCCAAAGAAAATGGTGGCAGTTAGAAGGAGGAAATGAAAGGAAAAGGAAATGAAAGAAGTTGGGAATACAAAAGGGATTAAGCTTTGTCACCTTTTCAACTGAGAACAGAGGTTGTTGAAGTCGACTAATTGTAATTGTAGAACTAACTTCAATCTCTATAACCGATTCTTTGCAACTATCATGAAATTCTGAGGTGAATAACTTCAACTTAGGACAATAGGACACGTCTAAGATTTCTAATAAGGGGCATAGCAGATGGTGTTTTGCAGGATAAAAGCAACTAAGTAATGGCAGCCTAAAGAGAATCAACAAGTTCAAACAAGGGAATTTAAACATTTCAGTTGTTTCAGGCTCTATTGCATCATCCTCTCCAACAATATCAACCAACTTATCACAGCTCTCTATATGAAGCTCCTCAAGCTTTAGAAGATTTCTGGCAAGATATGAAGGGAACAGTGCTGCCAACTTTCCGCAGTCAAAGACAGACACTTCTTGCAAATTGGGAAAGCTGATAGTTCCTTGAGAATTTTTGTTCCATACACACTTCAAATTTGGCAAGCTATTTAAAGTAAGCCTTTTCAATCGAGACACTATTCCCTTTTTCTTCGTCTCCATGTCATTTACATCAAATATTACCTCCACTTCCTTGCAGCTTTTTACCTCCAATACTTCCAAGTTCTTTAAGCAAGGAAGTACTTGAGATGGAATCACATGATCTTTTGTAATGTCCATCACCAACAACGTTTTTAAACTGCGAAAGTAGTTATCTTGAAAACCAGCTTTGCTGTGCCAAATTTCCTCCAAATCAGAATCCTCTCTAAGTGTCAAATGCTTTGAATGTTTGAAAGAAACCTACAAAATGAAGAAATATCACAATATTTGTAGGAACGAGAAAGTGGACCATGACCCTACTACTACCCTAAATTGGTAGGATAAATGCTTGCTTATTGTACCATCACCTTATTTATTTGTAGTCAAACAAATGTGTTTTACATGCATTACCAAAACATAAACTAGTAGAGGATTTGGATAATGAATTACTTACGTGTTGGTGAAACCACTGGACTGTCGAGTTGAGATCATTGTGGAAGTGGAAATTAGAGTCCTGCAAAGAAGTTTTAATCCCCAAAAACATTGGGGCATTTATGCCTCCTTCAGAGAAAGTTTTCATTCTGGGACATTTAACTATCGTCACTTTTCTCAAACATGGCAATTGCAACATGGCATTCCCTGAATAAAAGCTTACTAGCCTTGATAAGGAATCCAGCTCTAATGTTGTGAGTCGTCCAAGCACGATCTCCCCAGAGGCATCTTCATCTTCTTTTTTCACTATTTCTTTCATTGATTCGCAATTTATTATTGATAAGAACACAAGTTGCACCAAACTTTTGGCAGTCGAAAAAGTGAATAAATTCTTCATCTCTTCACACAACTCAACAGCCAACTGTTTCAGATTGCTGAAAGATACCACATCGGACACTAATCTTTCTAACCGGGGGCACTCGTTTAGCATTAAAAATTCAAGACTTTTAGTGTATGGCTTTACCCATGGGTGCTCTAACCCTATTGTGTCCAGCTCTGGAAGGTTATTTAGGGTTAACTCTCTAAATCTGGCCAGTATTCTTTCATGAAATTGGAGTGTTTGAGACGGAAATATCTCCATTAGACCAAAGCAATCGGACACTTGAAGATGTGCTAAACTGGGTACCTTGTGAAGGAAATGAAAAGGAAAAGTATCTTTCTTGTTGTCCTCATCCTGAAAGCATAGCTGAAGAAGATTTAATTTGCAAAGGAAGTCTTGTGGAAAACTTGCATGGCTCAACAAGGTAATGATTTCCTCATTCACTGTCAATTCCTTTAGTTTGGGAACAA
The DNA here is from genome assembly GCF_051622355.1 of Phaseolus vulgaris. Classification (NCBI taxonomy): domain Eukaryota; kingdom Viridiplantae; phylum Streptophyta; class Magnoliopsida; order Fabales; family Fabaceae; genus Phaseolus; species Phaseolus vulgaris. Next base: position 6,860,880 of record NC_143505.1, read on the forward strand.
CCTAGCAAGCCAAACAAATTCAAAAGAAAATGGTGGCAATTAGAAGGTAAGAGGAAAATAACGAAAAGAAAAGGAAAAGATTGAAATTCTAATGCGTTGTCACCTCTTCAACCCAAAACAGAGGTTGCTGACGCCAGGGAGTTGTAATTGGAACACTAACTTGACTCTCTGCAACTGCTTCGTTATAACTATCATGAAACTTTGATGTGAATTGCTTCAACATAGGACAATAGGACACGTCTAAGACCTCTAACATGTTGCACTCCAGATGGTGTTTTCCAGGATAAAAGCAAGTAAGCCGTGAAAGATTATAAAGAAGCAATAAGAACAAACGAGGGAACTTAAAAATTTCAGCTGTTCCAAGTTCCGATGCATCTTCCTTTTCAACAATTTCTACTAACTTATCACACCACTGTATTTCAAGTCTCTGAAGCTTGTGGAGATTTATGGCAAGGGATGAAGGGAACAGTCTTGCCAACTGTCCACAGTCAAAAACAGACACTTCTTGCAAATTGGGAAAGCTAACAATTCCTTGAGGATTTTTTTTCCATACACGACTCAAATTTGGCAACATAGTTAAAGTCAGCTTTTTCAGTCGAGACACTATTCCCTTTTTCTTTGTGTCAATGTCATTTACATCAAATATTACCTCCACCGCCCCGCAGCTTTCTACCTCCAATTCTTCCAAGTTCTTTAAGCAAGGAAGTACTTGAGATGGAATCACATGATCTTTTGTAATGTCCATCACTACCAATGTTTTTAAACTTCGAAAGTAGTTATCTTGAAAAGCAGCTTTGGTGTTCCAAATTTCCTCCAACTCAGAATCCTCTATAAGTGTCAAATGCTTTGAATGTTTGAAAGCAACCTACAAAATGAAGAAATATCTATTATGTTAACCACCTGAGATTTTGAACTTCCATTATAAAAGAGTAATGATATTTTCAGATCCCTCAACTTTTTAGGCTATCTCTACATTTACATCCATAAGAAAAATAATTTATGCGTAGGGACGATAATGATTTCTCATATATGCTTACCTTATCAGCAGAAAGTTTTCGCAGAGTGGTATTCAAATCACGTTCCCAAAACCATCTGTCCTTTTCACCCTCGGTAACATGTATTTTTCTTAGATTAGGTGCACTTTGGACTTTAGAGAATGTTTCCATTAGAAGGCAATCACTCACTACTAAATTTTCAAGTGAGGGGAACTTTAAGTTACATATCTCAGAACCGCAGAAACAGGTGAGGCTTGGTAGAGACACCAATTCTATAGCTTTCAGTTGTTTAAACTCAATCACTTTTTGTTTTTCATCTTCCGCAACAATTTTCTCAATCCCTTCACAGAGGCTTACCTTCATGATTGTGAGTTGAACCAAGGTCATGGCAGTTGAGGATGTCATTAAATTCCTCAATCCTGAACAATTAGTTACTTCCAAATATGTCAAGTAACTGAAAGACACTGAGAAAGGTAATAAACTTTCCAATTTTGGGCATTCAGAAACGACTAAGCGCTCTACCCTGTGCAGAAGCAGGTCATGTTCAAAGCCTATATTCTGTAAATACCTCAAATTATTAATTATCAACTCCTTAAGTTGTACTACAACCCCAATTTTTTCATGTGAACCCAGGCTTGTAGAATCCCAAATCCCTTCAAAGAGACAACCTTTCAATGTAATGCTTTCCAAATTAGGAAGTCTATGAAGCAACCAAAAGAGAATCTCAATATTCTCCAATGCAGACAAAACAAGTGACTGTAGTTTGTGCATTCTATGAACACTAAAAATATAGTCTCGTAACCATTCTGCTTCCTTCAAGCTAATTGACATATATTCCAAGTTGTGTATCACCTAAAAATAGCAGTTACCAAAGCAAATTTAGAACCAAAATCATGCATGCTAAAATATATATAATATAAGATGAATAAATATTTTGTTCAGAAATAAAAATATAACTTCCAACATCCTTCAGCAGGAGTTTCGTAAGTTTCATGGCTTTCTTAAATCATGTTTTTTAACTTGTACCTTTTCTGTGGCTGAAAAGATCGACTTCACTTGCAAACTTGTGGTTTCCTCCAACTTGTTACAAAAGAGTATAAATAATTTTTTCAGAAATGGCCATTCTAAATTGTGAGGTCCCGGATAGAAACTCTTGAGTTCAAATAAATACTGTAATGATAGAGTGTTTAGTTGGGGGAAACTAAAGGTGATAATCTCTTCATTTGATTGACTGTCACAAGCAACAACTTCCTCCATTTCCCAGCAATTACTTACCTCAAGTGTTTCCAGTTTTTCTAGGCCTTTGGCAACCGAGAGTGGAAAGAGATATTTTAACATTTTACTGTCATAAACAACAATGCTTTGTAGATTATTAAAATTAAGAATTTCATCAGTGTCCACCTTCCATATATGCACCAACTTTGGTAGCCCTTTTAAAACGACATTATGCAAATTTGTCACATTTGTACCACAAGTTTGTGAAATATTTCCAAAATCAAATATGGTTTCCACTGACATACAATTAGTAATCACCAAACTTTGAAGGCTCTGAAACCCTTCCCCCGTGTAACTAGGAAATATTGTCTCAAGTTTGTTGCATTCCCTTATTGTCAAAGAATCCAAACTATGGAAGGAATGAAAACCAATACAGGGCTGCCATAGGGTACTCAATTTTTCCATGCAGTTGATCTCCATTTTCTTCAACTTAGGAAAAATGTCAATATTCTGCTGCAAGAGGAAGCAGGTTGAGTGATCAAATAAAAGACCTTAGCAGTTAGTGCCACTGCAATCAAACAACAAATGACTCTGACAATTAACTTTAATTTAATTAAATTAAATGAATCTGCATACCATTGCATCTTCTGCACAAAATATGTCCTCCATCAATTCACATCCACTTACAAAAAGGCTTTGCAGATTCACTAAACTTTCAGACATGGAAAGTGACAATAAATATTTTAAATTGCCACAATCTGATACACTCAATGTAAGCAAATGTTGAAAACAATGCAAAGATTTCTCATTCCATATCTGCGGGATGTCGATTGAAGACAACTCCAACAACTCTAATTTGGGCATTGCAACCTGTAAGACCACATAATATTATTGTATTGAGGAATTTTGATTTACAAAAATTGACTTACCCAATCGAATGCGCCAAACATAAAGACCAGGAATTCTTACCTCTTTTAGAGAAATAACATATCAAATTAAACATGAAAGATTGCAAGCGTGAAGTAAAGGATAAAGATCTATCATAATATTTATTTTAAATACCTTTCCATTGAAGAGTGAAAAGCAAGCATTTGTATCTTGACCAGATACTGCAGTAATTTCTTTGAGCTCCCTGTTTTGAACTTGGTCTTCTGATGATTGAGAGATTGAAGGCATTTTATCGTTAGTATACAAACAAGAAAATGCTGGTAAAGATTGCAATGTTAAAAATCGTAATTGAGGAAACTCGATCTTGTCAGTTTGCACATCAGATTCTTTTTCAACATAAATAATCTCCTTTAAAGAATCACAATCATACACTTCAATTGTTTCAAGCATAGTGAGACGACTGAGCATGACAAATGAGAAAATACTTTCCAATTGACCACATGTTTTAATCTTGATTGTCTTTAATCTGCAGAAGGAGGCCTCTGTGAGTTGATTGTCACATAGTTTCTTCAAATTCTCCAATTTGTAAAGACACATGGACTCCAATTTGGGAAAAGCAAGTAAAGGGTGAAATCGCTTCACAGAGTTGATAATGTACTGAAGGCCAACATTGTTTACAATAAACAAATGTTTCAAATTTGGAAACCCTTCAACATTTAATTCATAGAAAACATCATGAACATCGTTGAGTTCTCCTAGAAGTAAATATTCAACTCTTTTGAACAACATTTTAATCCACTTTTCAGAATGAATGTTAATACCATCTTTTAGGTTCAATGCCAAAAATTTCACTGCTTCATACTTGTCAGGGATTTTGAATTCTCCCACTGAAAGCATGTTAATTTCTCCAATGACAATCTTGTAGCTATCCAACTTGTCAAAGAATAAGTTTTGTGGAAAATGGGAAACACTTGGAATGTGTATATCTAAACTTCTTAATTGATTCAAGTGCCTCAACTCAGAAAGACTAGCATTTTTACTTTTGATTTCCTCATTAGTTTCTCTCAGAATCAAGTCACCTCTCATGTAAAACTCTTCCAAACTTTTCATCCCTAATATCATATTGGAAGGTATTACTCTTAGTTGCGAGCAATTGCTTAAGTCCAAAAGTTGCAACTTATCCAATTGCCCCAATTCAACAGGCAAATTTTCAATATTAGATCCTGAAAGAGAAAGAATTCTTAATTTCTTTAACGCTCCCATGATTGATAGGTTATCTCTTAGAGTGCATCTCTCCAAACAGAGCATCTTTAGGTTTGTTAGGTGTGTAATTGAAGAAGGTAAGCGTGACAAATTAACACCAGTCAATATCAATACTTTGAGTTCAATCATACCTTTAAAAAAGTCATCTGGTATTTTCAAAAAGTCATCTTTACTGTCAATATGGAAGACTTCAAGTCTAGGACAGTATATACTCTCAGGAAGCTCAACAATATCACAATAATGTAAAAGAATAGCTGTGTACCTTTCGAGTTTATCCTTGTGAGGCCACTCATTTAGTTTGCCATTTTTCATAAAAAATACATGTTTCACTTTTGATGAAATTGAAAGAGCAACATCACGCACAATGTCATGCATGTTGAAACAGTCATTAGAATAACTTCTCACCAGCAAACTTGACTCAGTTAGCTCTTCCACCAACACATTTACTCTAGATTTTGTTTCTCTTATTGTGTAAACCCCTTGAAGCATTTCCACACCAATACACAACTTGACCAAGTCCATAATCGAAAAATCATTTCCCATTCTAGCACATTGTAAGAAAATATGCTTAAGCTCCTCAGTTTTTAGATGATCATAACTTAACTTTGCAGAGAATTCAATAGGTTCCTGACCTCCAGTAAAATTTTGTCTTTCAATTTGTCGACAAACATCCTCCCACACATAAGGGCTCTTATTCTTTAATGTTTTTCCAATGGAAATCAATGCTATGGGCAACCCAGCACACATTTTGGATATTTCAGTAACTTTGTCATCAAATGCAGAATTGGTAACACTTATTTCAGCCATTTTCTTAAGTAAAGCCTCTCCCTCCTTTTGGTCAAGGACTCCTAATGGGAAAGTTGATCTCTCCTGCACATCCATTTGATTACATAATACGTCTTTATTTCTAGATGTTAAGAAAATTTTGCATCCTTTGTGATCAACAGATAACTTTTCTATTTTAATCTTATTGTAGTCACTAGATAGCTTTTCTTTCTTCATCTTATTGGAATCTGCAGATAACTTTTCTGTCTCCACCTTTTTATAACCAAGATCGGCTGCATCCTTGCCAACCTTTTGGCTGACACCATCATCTTCATCACGTGGGATCCCCAGTCTATTCAAGTCCAATCCATTCCAAAGATCATCTAGGATTATAAGGGTATTCTCCTTTTCTTTCTTTAACCTTTTTCGAATACGATCTGCTCTTACAATCTCACTTTCCTCTTCCAATCTCATTCCTAACATCTCAGCAATTTGTCCTTGAACTTTCTTTATGTCAGGATTTCTTGTTATATTTGCCATAACCACCGTATTGAACAACTTCCTTTCTTTAGCTTGCTTAGCAACTTCTTTGACAAACGTGGTCTTTCCCACACCTCCAACCCCGTAAACTCCAATCATACTAACTGTAGAGTCTTCAAGTGCTTGCATAATCGTTGCCATAATTTTCTTTCTCGACGTGAAACTTTCATAACCAGTGTTTGACAGAGCAGCATCCATGGATGGGCCTATATGATACGAGACTTTATCAAACTTTTTATTCAAAACTTCATCTGCTTTGATTTCCTCTACAATCTTCGTAGCTTTTCTTCCCAACCTATACCTCAAGTGCAAGTTATTAGGAAAGAAACCAATAGAGCATCTTGTCTTCTCATGGCGTTTATCACAGAGAAAATTTTCATATTCTTTGATCTTCTCATCCACATGTTTCAGCCAATGTTGAACATCTTCTTCAATTTCTTCTGCATTCATTTCTGCAGCCATAACTTCATTTTGCACCCTCTTTCTAGTATCATCTAGCATCTCAACACAACGGTTCACCTCTTCAAATTTGTCACTATAATTATATAAGTAACCCAGATGACGGGTAACCAGATCTCCCCCAAATTTTAATACACTTTCAGTAGCTGTAGACACAATTGTGTTTGGGTCCATGATCCTTGACACTTCCTGTTCACTTGTTTTCTTCTGTGGCTACAACTTCTTCCTGAATGTTACAAACATAAATTTAGATAAAAACAAACAAAAAAATTCACAAGCCAAATGATGGCTTGTGAAAAAATACAAATTACAAAATCCAATCCATAATTATCCATATCCATATTAGTTTTAATACATTTAAATGGATTTATTTCAAATCCAAATCCATATTTTTGGATTTTAAATCCAATCTATTTAATTGGATATGGATTAGTCCTGGGTCAATATCGAGCCGAGCAAGCCTGGGCCGATTTCGAGCCGAGCGCGCCCGCGCCATTGTCGAGTCGAGCAATCCCAAGTCGATGTCGAGCCGAGAAAGCCCAGGCCGATGTCGAGTCGTTGGACCCGGATCGATGTCGAGTGGAACGGGACCAGGTTGATGTCGAGTCGATTGGGCTCGGGCCAATGTTGAGTCGAGCGGGCCCGAGCCAATGTCGAGTCTCCCGGGCCCGGGCCGATGTCGAGCCGAACGGGTCCGGGTCAATGTCGAGTCTCCCGAGCCCGAGCCGATGTCGAGTCCATTGGGCCCAGGCCAATGTTGAGTTGAACGGGCCTGAGCCAATGTCGAGTCTCTCGGGCTCCGCCCGATGTCAAGTCGAACGAGCCCGGGCCGATGTCAAGCCGAACGGGCTCGGGCCGATGTTGAGTGGAGCGGGTCCGGATCGATGTCAAGTCGATTGGGCCTTGGCCGATATCGTGCTGAACGGGCTCGGACCAATGTCAAGTCTCTCGGGCCCAGGCCAATGTCGAGCCTAGCCGACCCGAGCCAATGTCGAGTCTCCCGGGCCCGGGCCGATGTCGAGCCGAACAAGCCCGAGCCAATGTCGAGTGGAGCGGGCCTGGGTCTATGTCGAGTCGATTGGGGCCAGGCCAATGTCAAGTTGAGCGGGCCTGGGACGATGTCAAGCAGAGCGGGCCCAGGCCGATGTCGAGTCGTCCGTGCCCAGGCCATTGTCGAGTCGTCCGGGCCTAGACCGATGTCGTGTCTTCCGGGCCCAGACCAATGTCGAGTCGTCTGGGTTCTGGTCGATGTCGAGTCGTCCGGTCTCGGGCTGATGTCGAGTGGAGCGGGCCTGGGTCGATGTCAAGTCGATTGGCCCTGGCTAATGTTGAGCCAAGCGGGCTCGATTCGATGTCATGTCGAACGGGCTTGGGCCGATGTCGAATCATCCAGACCCGGGCAATTGTCGAGTTGTCTGGGCCTGGGTCGATGTCGAGTCGTTCAGGCCCGAGCTGATGTCGAGTCGTCCGGATCCAGGTCGATGTCGAGTCGTCCGGTTCCGGGCCGATGTCGAGTCATCCGGATCCTGGCCGATGTCGAGTCGTCCAGGCCCGGGCCGATGTCGAACCGAGTTTTTCCGTGTTCAGGTTGAGTCGGCTTAGACCCGGTTCGAACCAAGTTAGTCTGTAACCATATCAAAATAAATTTATTGTAATTGATAAAGTGGTTTAATCAATTAACAAAATGGATTAAATCTTTAATCTACTTTAAATAGATTTAAAAAAAAAATTCATTTAAATTAGATCTAGTTAAAATAGTTAAAATGAATTTGGATTTAAATCCAATCCATTTATTTGAATTTGGATTGCGTGTTAGATTTTGATCCATTGACCACCCTAATCAATGGTAAAGGATTCATTAAAACAGCATATATTAAAGAATTGTACAGCATTCCCAACTTAGTTCATATTTCTGTTCAACTGTAAATGATTTTGACATCATAACCTTCTCAAGTTAACTTTTAAAAATAATTTAAAGAAAAAAAATAATATATGTTAGAGTTCAATTTATAAGGTCTCAAATAAGACTGCAAGCTACTATAAAGATCTTGTTTACAAGTTCTTGAAGTTTTTTAGCCATAAACTAGCCGAATATAGTCTTTGTCAACGTATTGTATATCTGAGTGGGTAACAAAATGGTTTGTAGGGTGGGTTTTCTCTACTGTTTTATGCATTTCTTGTATCGTCTTTATCGTAATATTACATTTTATTCTATATCTTTTTCTTCTATTGTGATACCTAACATAATTGAGGTCATTGATGTAATTTTTGTAATTGGTTATCTGGAGTTAGAAAAACCACCATAAACTAAATTTTAAGGAACCAGATACAAAAAATGCAGAAGAAAAAGGATTCAATTAAAAAAAATTACTAACCTAATTAGAAATTCACAAAAAGTTTACGGACCTACTGATTATTAAACCAAAATAATATCACTGCGAAAATAATTATCAAATAATGCATAGTTAATGTTAGAAATCTTATATTAAGGATAAATTAGATTATATAACTTTAATTTGTATAAATTGATTTTATTATATTGAATTAGGTTTATTAGTAATAAGGCTTAAGATCAACTATATACTTAGTTTTAAACAAGACTTGAATAGACTAAATATTTTTTTGACATTGAGTTGATTAATCTATTATTCACTAAAAAAATTTATTAAATAGAAATTAATTTTAGAGATCAAAATAATTAGTTATTATTTAACTAAATTAGGGATCATTTTATAAATTAAAAAAATTATTAATGTCTAAAATAGTTTCTATTATTAATAAAAATTTATAAAATAATTTTTAAATTGGTATCTAATCATTAGCTACCAAATTTTTAGCTACTTACTACTTCATATTCTGAATTAGTCTAGTATTTTAGAAACTAATTTATAATCTAAAATATTAGTAGTTAAAACCTGGATAGCTAATTTAGATACCAATTTAGAAACTATTTTATATTTTTTTATTAATAATAGAAACTATGAATAATTTTTTAATCTCTAAATTAGTATCTAATTTAATCAACTTAATGATTAATTATTATTTTTTCTAAATTTGATTATTATTTAATGATTTTTTTTTTTTTTAGTGATTCTCATTAAACTCAATCATCTCACTATCATGGCAATAGATGCATGTGAAATTACATGGCTTAGGAACCTTCCCCCACAATTACGATTTGGACATAATTAGGACATTTAACCTTTCCCCCACATTAATCAACATTACGATTTGTAATAATCTTCCTTCCCTACAATGGGAGAGGGAAAGAGACCAATGTGCATGGGAAAGGGAAGCAGAACCCACACATCAGTGGGGCACGGTGGCCATGGTTCTCGTCGCAAACCACCTACCACGAGTAATAACTCCACAATGTTCTTCTTCTCGAACTTACCTGGCGGATTTGGAGAAAAAAGACATGCTCAAAATCTTCCAAAGATGGGCAAGGGTGAAAGAGGTTTTCATTTCTCGTAGACTGAACAAGTGGGGAAGAAGATTTGGGTTTGTGAGGTTATTCGATGTGAAGAATGTGGGGAAGCTGAAGAAGGAGCTTGATCAGATATACATAGGGAATAGAAAACTCTTCGTGAACATTCTGAAGTATCGTCATCACCAAGTGGAGCCTCCCAGGGCGGGGATAAAGGACGCTAGGAATGTGGAGACGGTGAGGCCAATGTTGGGGAAGAATAAGCTGGAGAAGGATCTTGATCATATATACATAGGAAATAGAAAACTCTTCGTGAACATCCCGAAGTACCATCGTCACCAAGTGGAGCCTCCCAGGGCGGGGATAAAGGACGTTATGAATGTGGACACGGTGAGGCCAATGTTGAGGAAGAAGAAGCTGGAAGGTGCCGACGAAAACATGACCAAAAAAGGAAAGGTGGTCTGGGTGGAAAGGAGGGGGAAGAAATCGTTTGTTGATGCTGTTAGAGGACATGCACGTTGGGAATGGAAGGGATCGGTCTTTAAAACTCAAAAAACAATCTCTGTCGTGGATGGAGAAAAGCGTAGTTGGTTAGTACAATGCAGATTTGGACTTTGAACAGTTGGGTGAAGAATTTGTAAGAAGGGGTATGAATATGGTAAGAGTGAGATCTTTGGGGGACAACCTAGCCCTCTTAACACCTAGAGAGGATGAGAACATGAAGGAGTTTGTCCAGCTAAACAGAGAGTGGTTTGATAGTATCTTTATTAGTGTTGAGCCTTGGACAGCAACATGCGTAGTGAACCACAAAGTTGTTTGGGTGAGGTGCTTTGGCTTACCAATTTCACTCTGGAACCGAGAATGCTTTGCAAAAGTGGTTGGAGAATCGGCCACTCTGATTTCTATTGATGATACCACGTTGTTGGGAAAATCTGGAGTTTGCTCGTCTGAAAGTTCGTCTTGAGAACAGTCGCTACGTTAGGGTGGCAAAGAAGATGAGGATTAATGATCAAACGCTAAGTATTTCTATTGAAGAGGAACACCCTATGGCTTCGTCAGGCAAATGCAAAGGTTACCATTGTAGCTTTGAATCTTCTGATAGTATCTTCTCAACAGAATCCTATGTAGAGGAATCTGCGTTTTCTGTTAAAAGCGTAGAGGAGGAGTACAATCTTAGGACTAGGGAGGAACTCTGGTCAAAAGGAAAGGTGGTCGGAGGAGAGGAGGAGGACGGAGGAGAACTACAGAAGTCAAAGGCCCATTTTGAGGCATCTTCTTCATTTAGTGGTGCTTGTCGGAGGAAAGGTGAAAAACCTTGCACGAATGGAGAAATGCAGTGTTAGAAGCCATTTGTAGAACCTGGTTTTGTCAACAAATTTGTCCAAGCCTACGATTTTTCTTTTAATAAAACTTGTGAACATGCTGAGCTGGCAAGGATTATCGTGGACATTGAATGCATGAATACCTAGAAGGAAACAAAAATGGGGTTGGGCCAAGCTAGAATGTTGGAGGCCCAAATAGGAGAGGTTTAGGCAATTGTGGGAGTAGGCGGATCCAGGTCAGGGTCAACACATCTGGATATCGGGTTAGAACGTGAGCACAGGATCTTTCCCGACAAAAGAGGTGGTTCAATAGGAGGATTGGTGGCGCATTCGTCCCAAGAGGAGCGGAATCCAGTGTATATCGTGAATGAGGTTAGCAACAGCGATACCAATGTTCTAGAGAGTGGGTCGGTGATGAAGATCTTGGATCAGGAAGGGATGCAGATCGGTTGTTATCAGTATGAAGCAAACGAAGACGAGAATGGTCTTGGGGCCATTCGCACAGGTTGTGGGCACTCACCCTGTCCAGGAGACGAAGTGGTGGGAAGGTCATAAAAAAACACTCAACGCCGACGCAAGACGAAAGGTCTATCAGAATTGGGAGTATCAAATTCCCACCCAAGGCGTTCCGTTAGAATAAGCATTAGGTCTGCTCAGGTTGGCATTTCTTCTCAAACCAGACGAGGCATGTCTTTAGTCTCTCTGTCGGACGGGGATATTAACAATTGCAACCTACGGTTGTGCGATCTTGATTCGTCAGTGGACTCGTCTAAGCTGTGGGAGATTAGTAGAAAAGTAGGGATTAATTGTCGGGGGATGAACAAGAGGTTGTTAATGAATATTCTTGCTTGGAAGCAAGAGACTTGGAGATTATGAAGAGTGCTGAGAAGGGGAAGAAGGACAGTTTCTTATGATTATTGTTAATTTAAACATACGAGGATTGGGGGGAGGTACCAAAGATAGGTACATGAGGCATATTATTGGAAGTGAGGGAGCTGATTTTGTGTGTGCGCAAGAAACAAAAGCCAAACGCCATATGTTTTTCTCTTTGGGGAGATAATATAGTTGGTTGGATTCATAATAAAGGAGACGATGGGAGTGGAAGTTTATTATCCTTGTGGCATAAAGAAGTCTTTAGTTATAAATATCACTTGATGGGTAAAGGCTTTATTATTGTTTATGATCAACATTTAAAATCTTCTTCTAGGTGTGTGGTGGTCAATGTCTACTCTCCTTGTGCCTTGAGTGGTAAGAATACCCTCTGGGAGGAGCTCTCTAATGCTAAGTTGGCTTCCCAAGAATCAGCTTGGTGTTTTTGTGATGACTTTAATGCTGTGAGAAGTAGAAGCGAAAGGAAAGGTATCAGGGACAACGGTGATCAATCAAGCGAAATAAAGGACTTTATTAGCTTCATTGAGTCTAATTCTCTAATAGAGTTACCTCTGGTAGGTAAGAACTTTATGTGGTTCAAAACTAATGGAACGACTAAGAGTAGAATTGATAGAGTTCTTGTTACTAAAGAATGGTTATAACTATGGCCAATGAGTAAACAGTATGTTCTAAGGAGGGAAGTGTCTGATCATTGTGCTCTGGTGGTTAACTCTGTGGAGAAGGACCGGGGTCCCAAACCTTTCAGATCTATTGATGCTTGGTTCTTGGAAAAGGGTTTTAACAAGATGGTGAAGGATAAATGGCAGGCCTACTCAGTCCATGATAAGTGTCAATCTGTAGTTTTTATGATTGAGAAAAATGAACACTTTGGAACTTAATTGTTGCTTAATGTAAGAAAATTACCCTAATCTGAGAATTATTAAATTTGATTATATATTTTGAACCAAAAAACAAATGAAGAAATTTAATCTCAATTTTTGTGTAAATTGCAGATGAATATGAAGCATTGAAAGAATGTATTCAAGTTGGCATTGAAAGAAAGAAAGCAAAAACTTAATTGGATCATAAGAAGATTTAGCTCAAGCTAAATATGTCCAGAGTTGATTAAAGGTGCAGTACTAATCTAGCCCAGGCTAGAATTGCTAGCTCAAGCTAAAACTATCCAGAGTTGATTAAAGGTGCAGTACTAATATAGCCCAGGCTAAAACTACTAGCTCAAGCTAAAAATGCACCGAAAGATCTAGCTTAAGCTAAATTGGTTTGCTTGAGCTAAAGTTCAATATATAAATTTTGGAACAAAGTAAAAACAAGCAGTGGAAAAAGATTGGATTTTTATAGAGAGAGATTAGTGAGAGAATAAGAGACCTTTGTTCTTAGGAGAAGAACGTGCTCAGATCAGCCCTTCTTATGCAATCCAGATCAAGAATGAAGATTGGAGGAGCTGTCATGAGTGGCTAAGTGCTTTCTAACTTGGGATTGAATGTAATCTACTTTGATCAAATGTATTCTCGGTGATATATATATATATATATATATATATATATAATATTCTCTTTTCTACTCTTTTCTACTCGTTCTTGGTATTTTCGTTTTATGCTTATTGCTTGATTCTATCTGATCAATGGAGTCTTGATTTTGATCCTTAAATTTAACTGGAAAGTACCTTTAAGGATTTGAAATAGACGAAAATACTTGATAACTTGTAATGCTAGGAATATATTTCAAGTTATTGATTGCATTATAATTCTGTTCCTAAAGCTGGATGATTTGTTAAATATCTGAGGAATCAGTGTTTGAGAAATTATCTTATGAATTTCATCTATGAGGAATCAAGGTGAATGACTTTAAATTAAGCATAAAAAATAAGTAGTTTTCAGTATTATATATATTGTATTATTCAAAAATACAAATGATTGACATAGAAGCAATTCAATCTCAAGTATCTTTCTCTATATTTGATAAGTTAGTTTTGCTTTTTGTTGAATCAAACCCTAAACCTTTGAGTTACTTGTGAAATCTTTAATTTGGTTATGAACAAGTTCTCAAAATTATTTTCTATACTTAATGGGTTTTATAACAGAACATCTTAATTAGAATTGTTACCTGTGGGTTCGACATTCGTACTTTAAAGAGTACTATATTACAGTTGATTCGGTACACTTGCCGAGAAAAATCAACCGTCCAGGTGAATGAGTTTACGAAACTTAAAGAAAAACTGAAACTTCTCAAGTTTTATCTGAAGTTATGGAACAAGGATGTGTTTAGCAACCTTGACACCACCAAGAGGAGGACTTTACAGGAATTTGAGGATCTAGACTACCAAGATTGTAATGGGGGCTTAGAGGAACGATAAGAAAATCGAATCCCTTATCTGCCAAAAGGCTAGAGCAAGTTTGTTTAAGAATGGGGACTCTTGTACTAGATTCTTGCACTCGACTCTGAGGTGGAGAAGGCTCAAGAACGAAGTGAAGGGTGTTCAGGTAGGGGACCAATGGTGTGAGGAACCAAGCACCGTACGTGCAGAGGAAAAAGAGCTATTCGAAACTAGATTCAGAGCTACGAAAGACCTAGAGGTAAGGCTGAATGGTGTCGAGTTTAAGTCTTTAACACCAATGGAAAATCAGAGCCTCGTTGCTATGTTCATTGAAGAAGAAATAAGGGATGCAGTGTGGCAGCGTGAAGGATCAAAGAGTCCTGAACCTGATGGTTTTAATTTCAATTTTATCAAGAAGAGCTGGGAGTTTATAAAAGAGGAGATAATAGTCGCACTGGCTCTGTTTCATATGACTGGGTCTATACCGAAAGGCTGTAACGCTTCGTTCATCACTTTAATCCCTAAGATCAAGGACCCCTCTAAGCTTGAACAGTATAGACTCATCTCATTAGTAGGAGCTTTATACAAAATCATATCAAAGGTGCTGGCTAGTAGATTGAAGAAGGTGTTTCTTGCAATTATATATGAAATCCAATCTTCCTTTCTAAAGGGCAGAGGGATCTTAGACAGTATACTTATGGCTAATGAAGTGGTGGAGGAACTCAGGAAAAAGGGGAGAAGCAGGTTTTGCTTGAAGGTTGACTTCGAGAAAGCATATGACTCGGTTAGATGGGATTTCTTATATGATATGATGAGCAAGATGGGATTTCACAATTTGTGGATCTCCTAGATTCGAGGATGCATGGAATCCGCTTCTGTGTCTGTGTTGGTCAATGAGAGCCCTACGGAGGAGTTCAAGCCATCAAGAGGGTTGAGGCAGGGCGACCCCCTAGCACCCATTCTCTTTTTAGTGGTTGCAGAAGGCCTTGTTGGGATAGTAAGACAGGCTTTAAAGGTCAAGTTGTTAACGGGCCTTAAGATTGGATGTAAGGAGATAGAGATATGTATTCTC
Organism: Phaseolus vulgaris; assembly: GCF_051622355.1. Classification (NCBI taxonomy): domain Eukaryota; kingdom Viridiplantae; phylum Streptophyta; class Magnoliopsida; order Fabales; family Fabaceae; genus Phaseolus; species Phaseolus vulgaris. Next base: position 6,876,031 of record NC_143505.1, read on the forward strand.
GAATTTGCGGATGATACTCTATTTCTATGTGAAGACACCCTCAATGACGTGCTAACTTTGAAGGTCATCCTAAGGGGTTTTGAGCTAGCCTCGAGCTTGAAGATTAATTTCCATAAGTCAAAGCTAGCAGGCATCAATGTACAAAGCAACACAGTTGAATGTTTCACTAAGACTTTGAATTGTTCTCAAATGGGGATACCGTTTAAGTATTTGGGAATTGAGGTGGGAGGAAACCCAAGGAAGAAGCAGTTCTGGGAACCTGTTCTCAATAAACTTAAAGCAAGGCTCAGTGTGTGGAAAGGGAGGTTCTTATCATTGGCAGGGAGAAGTTGTCTTATTAATTCTGTTTTAACTGTTGTACCTTTGTACTATTTATCTTTGTTCAGAGCCCCAGAGTCGGTGTGTAGAAGGATCATCAAAATTCAAACCAGTTTCTTGTGGGGATGGGGGAAGGTGAATAAGCCAATCTCCTGGGTAAGTTGGAAAGATGTATGAACACCAAAAGAGGAGGGAGGGTTGGGTTGTATGGATATTCAAATGTTCAATCATGCCCTACTAGCTAAATGGAAATGGCGTTGTATATCTGAAGAAAAAGGAAGGTGGAAGGATCTTTTGGGTTCAAAGTACGATCTGGACCGTGAAAGCGGCCAAACACCTGTCAAATTCCAATCTTGGTGGTGGAGAGACCTTTCTAAATTGTGCAGGGAGGAGGTAGAGGGTGGTTTCAAGAAGAATTAGGATGGAAACTAGGATGCGAAGACAAAGCAAAATTCGGGGAGGAGGTGTGGGTTGGAAGCAATGATCTTGAATCCATGTTCCCACGCATGTACTCCCTATCCCTAAACCAGGGTCAAACAATGGGCAAAGTTGGCACATGGAGTAACTCGGAGTGGAGGTGGACTATGAGGTGGAGGCGTGCCAAATTTGAGTGGGAGTCTCCAATGGAAGCTGACCTTATCACGCTTCTATCCAAAGTCACGTGGAAGAAGAATGTCAAGGACATATAGGTGTGGGGGAAGGAGACACCAGGGACGTTTTTCGTGAATTCTGCATATGAGTGTCTAGCTAAGTACGGTAGAGGTCCTCAATCCGAAGTGTATAAACTCTTGTGGAAGGCAAAGGCATTCCCAAATGTAGCAATGACAGCTTGGAGGGTGATGAGGGGAAGAATGCCTACAAGAGTGTGCTTAAGCAGGAGAGGGGTGTTGATGAAATCTACGCTTTGTTCGTTGTGTCAGTCAGAGGAGGAATCATGCCAACATCTATTCCTGGAGTGCAAACATGCTTAATGGGTTTGGTCTTCGTGCTTTGAATGGATAGGTATCTCTTTTGTCCAACAAAATGATTTGAAGATGCACTTTCAAAGCTTTTACTTGTTCCAAGCTTGCAATAAACAAAATCTGGTATGGAAAGGTGTCTGGGAAAATGTTATTAGATGCATTTGGGACAAAAGGAATCTGCTTGTATTTCAGTAAGGGGTAGTAGATGCAGATGAGATTTTCCAGAAGGCTCAACTCAAGTCAGGGCTCTGGCTTAAACATAAGGTGCATTCTTTTAACTACTCGTTCGTTGATTGGGTCCTCAACCCAATCATATGCATTAAAAGTTCTAAGTAGGAAGCAGGTTGCCATTTTCTTCTCCTGAGATGTGCAGACGTAGATGTAGGGGAATGTAACTCAATAGTCTCATGTTTGTGTAGGGAATGGATGTTGGTCGCTGGTCTGGTTGGTGTAGAGTGGAACGCTGGAACTGGGTTTCTGTTGGTGTTCTATAGGAAGTGGGGAAGCTGAGCCAAAAGTGGATACACATGTGCTTTGCAGCTATAGTGAAGGTTACATGGTCTTTGTGGTGTTCTGGATCCTGGGTTTCTATAGGTATAGCTTTTGATATGATTGGCAGTGTTGGCTATGCTCGGATGAACAGCTCATGCTCTCAGTTTTCTCCCCTATAGTTGGCGGTACAGGTGGCTTTGCTGTTCATTCATCATGTATCAAGCTGGAATACATAGAGAGGGTTGTTGTCACAATAGACCTTAGTTTGTTGTGGCAGGTTGTTGTACTGCTGAAGGTTTGAAAGCTCTACATGGTTGGGGTTTTCGGGATGTTTAGTTGCCTTTAGATGCCATGAAGTAAAGCTAGTTGTGGTGAAGGAGAGGGAGTCACAGGTGTCTTGCCACTTAGTCAATTAGATGGTCAACGAAGAAGAAGTGAAGAGTAATGTCCTTATGTGAGGCTGAGCAGGTTTGGAAGGGATGGCAGGGATGTTGCTTAGGCAACTTAAGCCTAAATTGACTATGTTAGAAAACCTTTATGGTTTTGTTAGCCCAGCTTTGTCAGCAGAGGAACTCTTTATGCAAGGCTGGTGCAACTTGGCATTAGAGGGGTCTACAGGAAGCCTGCTGGCAGAGGACTCCAACAAGGATCCAACAATGGCGGTTCAGGGTGCTTGCTGGTGCAGGTTTTACTTAGTTTATGCAACAAACAACATTTTCTATTGCTTTTGGGGTGTTCTTTTTGTTGGCTTTGTTTGGAGACCTCTTAGTCTGGTCTTTGGTTTGTGTAAAAGGGTTGGGATACCCCTAATGTATCCCTCTTAATTTAATTTCACTCTTTGCTGATAAAAAAATCTTTATTTGTAATATCTTTACTTTGTCTTTTAATTTAAAAAATATTTATTAAATATCTAGATAAGTATGAAAAATGACGAGACATAAATTTTATTTCGAAGATTTAGATAGATTTTTACTTTAACAACAATCACAATCATCCCTTTTTGTGCTCTAAGGATACAGAATTCCTTAATCCTATTTAGCAAACAACTCATTTACATATGAAAAGGGAAAAAATTGACAATACTCATAAAATATTTGCTTGCCACTTTTTGAGGCCTAAGAGCTCCTTGATAGAGGAAGAAAGAAAACAAAACTACTATTTAATTGATATAAAATATTAATAATAAAAATGTCCAATTTATATATATCCTAAAGCAACATACTTACTGCAAGTAGATGATCTGTTATTCAGTTTTCACTTTAAATATGTGAAAGATAAAGAAATTTAATGTTTTTAAAATTATATAACTTGTAATGTTAATCTCTCCTAATCAAAATATATTTGAAACAAATATATATGCTGGAATGTAATGAAACAACCAGTAAAAAAGAACCTTAAAGAAATAAAAGGAGTAAATTAAGAAACAACATAAAAGTGCAATCTTATGGAACAGCTTACCAATGGAGTTCTTCCTGTTTGGTTGGTTGCTGCAGCTATTCAGTTTCGCTTGAAACGGTGATTCAGAGGTAAGACTCCAAAAACAATTTGTTTTCCTCTTCCTGCTTTTTTGGAACAGCTATTCGGTTTCACTTCATTTTCGAATTTAGCAAGGTTGCATTCAATACGGTTCTCTGTCTGAAGTGTGCTTTGAAACAATTTTGCAGAACACGGTAAATTTAGAAAACACAAATGATAGAGAACAAACCAGAACAGAATAAACAGGAAAAAAACGGTTGATGTTTTAAACACAACGGTAAAAACACTACAACATAAAATGCAGAAAATAACCCTTTTTTTGGTTTTTAAATATGTTCTAGCCAAAGACAAATTTAGAAAAACGAAGGTGAATAAGAAAGTGCGATGTAAATTTTTTAAGAAAATGACTGATAAATTTCTGAGGCAAAGGTTTGAATTCACTGAAAAGAGAAATTGTGTTTGTTTTCCTCAACGGTTTCTTTTGTGTTAACAAACAGGGATCGTAACCTACATATAGACTTTGCAAGAATTTTTATGATGAGGAAAAGGGAGGGAAAATTCTTTGCCTTAACAGAGCGAGAATGTGTTAAGAGAAGAAAAGGATGAATTCTTTTTCTTCATTGAAGGATACTTAATGAACCTAAAGAAAAATTCTTTCATTCATTGAGAAGATATTAATAAAAATTTAAGATCATCGATGCTTGATTACTTTGAATTAGCAAAGACGCATTTGGATTAACAGATTATTAATTAAACCTGTATTCAATAACATACTTCTTTGTGATGAGATTGATCTTAAAAAAAATTAAATAAATTTTAATAAAAACACTTAAGTAAAGATCAAAGCTATAATCAGTTTCATGATCTCAAATGAGCTCAACATAAACTTCTTTAAATGCCCTCTCAAGCTGAAATTACAAAACTAATTAACAAGCAAAGCCAAACTGTTACATAATATTTGATTATGCATTATAGAGTCTTCAAAGTTATGACAAATTATCTCTGTGAATTTGATTATGGTTGCATCATAATATAAATTATTCATCATAAATTTCAAATAAAATTTGTTTAAAACAAATTATATTTTATGAATAAACTGTCATTTCTCTTGTGTTTTTCAGCGATTAAATCGGAATCAGCTTCAGCATGAGCTATTGGTACAACTGAGAAAATATATTGCAGATTAACCAATTTTAACAGTCTATTTAGTCCATGATCCTCATTTTTTAAAATAATAATTATAATTTAAAAAAAATTTAAATAGTATTTTTTTATTGAAACTCATACACGTGTTAGAATTTATATTTCAAATCGCTACATTTAAAATTTGAAAGGAATTTTATTTATTTAACTTCAATTTTTCAAGAAAAAGTATTTTTGTAATTTTGTCGATTTAGAATTATTTTTTTAAATTGGGCCAAAATTAAATGGTCCATCAGATTGAAATAGGACTGGATCAAACAATCATTCTTCTTTCTCTACCCCATTATTCTTCTTCCTGCACCCATCACTATTTTGAAATTACAAAATTATCCTTCGTATTTTATTTCAAAATGCATGGTAGCGTGTAGGTGGCATCGTGGAGGTATAATATTAGTTAAGATTGAGATAATAACAAACAACTAAGGTTCATAAAATGCATTTCTCACTGTGAACAAGAGGATTAAACTTGAATGTTTTGGTTTTAAGTCATTTAAACTTTGAATCACAATAATAGCGTCTACCACAAAGTTAGGTAAAACTTGTTCCACAAGACAGCACTGTCGTGATTAGTGTTTTTTTAGCTATGAATAACTGAATTCTCAATCGGCAAAAACAGAAAGAACTTCTTCATTTACTTCTCCTTCACACTTTTACTGAGAAATTTATCCTTTGAATGGGCAAGGAAGTTTCATAAATCTTAACCCTCTTTTAAATCCTCTTTCAATGATTTCGTTCTGAAGGGTCTCAACATATCGAGCACCGCCGGCAATGTAAACACTAAAAAAAAAAAACACAGATAGAAAAGGTCAACCTTCGTCATTCAGTGAATTCCACTCGAAAAACTTGCATTCATTTTAGAGAAGGTAAGGTTAAGGGCAGAATGAATGTGTTTTACTTCTTGCAATTTTTTATTTTGACATCGTCATTTTCGATATTAATCTTGCAGCATCCGATACATCCCTCTTCAAATAAAAACATTATTTATTATTCACTTTTTATTACTAACCTTGACTTAAGAATTAATAAAAAAAGGAAAGAAAAACATAATAATATATTTTAAAATTATATAATTTTAATATACTTAATTATTAATCCTTAAAACATAAGAAATTATTATTATTTTTATTTTAGAGATGAAATATATTTCTTGGTGCATTAGAAAACAAATAATTTAAAGTTATAATATCATAAGTTTATTTTTAAATTACAATGTTTAAAAAATAAACTGTTTTGAAAAAAATAAAAATAAATGTACAAGATTATTTTTTTTATATTAAATAAAAATATTTTTTAATTAAAATATTTTTTTGAAAAATTAATGATTTTAAGTTTTCATTTTTTATTATTTTAATTATATTAATTAATATTTTTATTTTAACGTTATATTAATCACACCTCAATATAAAAATTAAGAAATAATATTGCAAAATGTTAAGATGTAAAATTTACAAATATAAACGAAATCATATTTATATAAACTCAAATATATTTAATTTTATTTTGAATATATTTTTTTACGACATTTATCATTCTATAATCTTACTTTTACTTTGAAAAGGGAAAAAGTTATATTAATGGATCTCAACTTTTACCAACTAAATTTAAAAAAAAAAATAGTTTACACTATTTTATCGAATAATACTGAATAATAATGTTGCATAAAACTTTTTATTACTTCTTGTACAATATTATTTAAATTTTATTCAAATTTATACGTTATATTTTCTTAAATGAACATCTTGAATTTAAGTGAACAAAGATAGATAATTTTAGTTTATTATGTTTAATTTGAATAAAAATATTTTTTGCAATAAATTTCTATATTACTAATATCATTTTATGTTACTAAAATGTTGATTATGTTAAACTCGACTGGATTGATGAAATTGTTGACTATGTTTAGTTTGATTTCTAGTCCTGTTGGATTGATAAAACTAATGACTATGTTAAACTTTACTTCCAATTCGATTGGATTGATAAAATTGTTGACTATGTTAAACTCAGCTCGTATGGATTGATAACATCACTAACTATGTTCATATCAACTTCCATCTCGTATGGATTGATAAAATTGTCGACTATGTTTAGCTCGAGTTTCACCTCATATGAATTGATAAAATCGTTAACTATGTTCAGGTCGACTTCCAGCTCGTATGGATCGATAAAATTGTTAACTATGTTCAGGTCGACTTCCAGCTCGTATGGATCGATAAAATCATTGACTATGTTCAGCTCAACTTCCAGCTCATATGGATTGATAAAATCACTGACTATGTTCACCTCGACTTTCAGCTCGTCTAGATTGATAAAATCGTTGACTATGTTCATCCTGACTTTCAACTCAGCTAGATTAATAAAATCATTGACTCTGTGTAGCTCGACTTCCATCTTAGTTGGATTGATAAAATTAATGACTATGTCTAGCCTCAACCCCAGCTCAGTCAGAACATTAAAAATTGACCTTATTAGACGATATTTATTAACCTTATTATGCAACATCTACAAAAACCAACCTCATCAGCTAGTATCTACAAAAATTGACCTTATTAGGCAATTCCCACAATAACCAACTTTATCGGGCGATATTTATAAAAATCAATTTTATCAGGTGGTATCTACAAAAGTTGACATTATTAAGCGATATCTACAAAAACCAACCTAATCAGGCAGTATCTACCAAAAACCAACTTTAACAGGCAGTATCTACAAAAACCAATTTTATCAAGCGGTATCTACAAAAACAAACTTTATCAGATGGTCAACCTTATTAGGTGATATCTACAAAGATTAACCAACCTAGCTCTCTGACATTTGCTTAAAGTCTAATCATGTGTGACACAATTAGGTTCATTTTTCTTAACTTAGGCAATTGTCGAGTCTTAGTCTATATGGTAATTTAAACATGGGAAATTTATAAAATGTTGAAAGAAAAAATGACCATAAATTGATTAAACAACTTATGTCATATTGGGTGATCTAATATTTTCATGAATGACCATAAACCAATTAAGCACAACTTACATCATAATTTATTTCTGAATTTTTTGTGGATAAACCTCTTTGTCTACTCAACTCGAGGGTGTGAGACTCGGTATTGGTAGCTAATATCATCTCCTATTAAGAGAGATTGTAACTTATCTAAAGTTAGTTATATGATTTATTAATAATTAACATAGAGATTTAATAAAACTACCTAATATCTTAGTCAAAAATAAAATGATACCTACTTGTGGTGGTTGAAATCAGTTAAAAAATATATAAATTTTAAATATTAAATAATATTAATTAAGATTCAAAACATACTCACAACTAACCACAAATATACATTTCTAATTAAGAATAAGGAAATTGAAGTTGAATTCTCTAATTTGAAGTGATTTAAACTTTGAAAGGGAAAACTTCTAATGAAGGTATTTATTTATTTGGAACGTCTTTGAAACTTTTCTTAATCAAAAGAAAATAAATGTTATGATATCACTACGCAAGTTGCAAAATTAACTATAGGTTGTGAAATTAGTTTTACAACTTAATTTATATTTTTGTAATTTGTTCAGAGAAAACGTAAGTACTATATACGTTGTCTCACACAATTCTGAGTTTAAAATATGTATTCTTGACACTGTAACAACAAACAATACTTATTATTCCTTGTATAAATTTATTCTTTGACACTGTAACAACAAACAATACTTATTATTTCTTGTATAAATTTATTCTTACAAAAAAGGATAAAACCTTGTTTAGTCAAATTATTTATATAGAGTAACATTCCAATAATTTTTTCCATATCTAATAACCATAATCGGCATGAAATATCAAAATAAATATATAAACATAAATATGTTTACAATTCTTTCATAGTGTTTCAAAATATATCTCTCTTCATAAAACTTTAATTATTTACATAAAATTAAAATAAATATTTAAAAGAAAATAAAAAATTTCATCACCCAGCTTCTCATCGAGAAACTCTATCACATGTAACATCATTTGCTCCCGTATAAATACACAATCATCACAAATTATGGAAAAACAACCACAAAACAAAGCAAAAAGGTAAGCTAGCTATTTTTAAAATTTCTAATATAAATATAACTTTAAATATTCACATAAAGTCATCAATTATCATGCATTTCCACATAACCATCAAGTGTATCAAAATTCACAATTCATCTTTCTCATGTCAGACTTTTACTGACTCATAACACAAAGACACTTGACTCTTATTTCGAAAGACTCGTATATTGAAATTAGAATCCTGAGACCTGCACCTGTCAAACTACTCATTGTGAATCCACACAGTCATACACATAAACATATCAATATCTCATCATCACATCATCTCATATGACAAGGTAAATTCATATGACCTGAAAGACCATATTATATTTCAAACCACAGACAAAGTCATATGAACCTCCATCGACTCTCACCAACTGAATAACTTCATCTATGTGATTTCATTATATCAGTAGAGTCAGGATGTCTCATTATGGGCCTAACAAATCAGTACACCCTAACAACAATCTCAACACAGTATTTCTTTTCCTAAAAATATTATGTCTTGATCACACTTTCACACCATTCCATATCTCATGTAACACATCAATGCACCATTCAATCACATCATATTTTAAACTTTTCTAAACAATCCAAATATATCTCAAAATTCACTTAACACACATAACTAAGTTCCTTTAATCATATTTTTAAATACAATTTAGAATTTTCACTTAAAAACAGTATGTAATAATAAAGTAGGCTTTCAAAGCAAAAAAAAAAAACTTTAAGTTTTTTTTACATAGAGTCTAGCTTGAGCGAAAAATTACTCGTTTGAGTAAGAAAGGACCTAAGAGCATCCAGAATTTCATCTCAGGTCTCGCACTATGTGAGATTCCTTCTCGTTTGAGTGAGAATGGACCCGAGAGCATCTTATCTTTCCATTCTATTCTCGCTTGAGCGATAATTAACTCGTCTGAGTGAGATATGCAGAGAAATCTGCATAATTATGCTAAATTTCATCATTCATAGCCAAACAAAAACAAGTTCAATAACTCATTTCACTTCAAAAGTAACTTACACTATATCAACTATACAAATCAACCAATTTTTCAAATTCAAACAAAAAATCTACCATAAATCATCCATATCAAAATCAACATATTCACATTTAATTTCAAAAAATATTATGCATTACTCATAAACAATCAATCATGCAAACAAAATTTAGAATTGGTGACCATGTCACCCCCACATCCAGATCTTCTAGCCTAGGGTTCTATTGAAAATTAAAACTAGCTTCCCTTACCTGAACTTGAGCAGATGCTTACTAAGAGCTCTAAACCAACCAAAATCTTAAGGATAGCTTAACCTGCACCATAGAGTCCTAATAAAAAATCTAACTATATCACTAGGACCTTGAGCTAACAGAGATTAACCCTGAAGCTAAAAGACTCACATGCAAAGTAGACTAACCTAACCAGTTCAAAATTTGACTCAAAGAGAATAGCAAAAATAAACTTACTATATTAAAGATTTTGATCTGACAATCTTGTAATATTCACTGTCAGGAGTTTGATGGCGGACTCCGATTATCAAACTGATGAGCGAAGATATCAGAATCTTAAAGAGAAGAAAGAGGAAAAAATTAACTTTTAAATAGATGATGGTTCTTTTAAAATAAACCTGAATAACTGAATTTCTATTTATATACTCTTTTAGCTTTAATAATAAAATATTCAGATGTCATTTTAATTGTATCACTTCTATTCTAAAACTCTTTTTCTCAATCCTTACTTATAACAATACAATTCTTATTCAAGTTCATGAGCAATTCAATCATATATACCAATTCAACTTTCAAATTAAAATAAATAAAAAAATCAACCAACTATCAATATCCAATCAATTCTTTTATTCTCAATTTTTTTAGCAGGTAAAATTTTATATTTCAAAAAAAAATACAAAAGGTGCTGAAACTCTTGTCCACAAATATACACACAAAAAAGGCTATATCATATCTTGGTCAGATTTTCTTGTACCAAACCCTTCATGCCCTAGTCATCAATACAGGGTATTTCATACCTACAAAGTTCCCAAAAAGATGACGAAACATACTAACACCAAAATGTAATCTATACACTTGCATATATGAGTTGTGGGAGTTTTCCTACACTGATCCGCAACAGAAATATTTGCACTTCAAAGCTGCTTGGAACATTTATTACAGTGTGTTTAGTGTCTTGGCTTGACCTTTATAGAAACAGTATCTCCTTTTGCCCTTATATTTACAATTCATCTGCTTGTGGTCATTACTCCCACATCAACAGCATATGTCTTTTTACAAATTTTAGGCATGATATACGATATAAGCACCAATCTAAGTAACAAAAACCAACTATTTATTTTTTACTTGTTATTCAAGATCATGATTTCAAATGAGGTAGAACAAAAGTTTATTTAACACAACCTTCTAAATCAACTTGAAACTAATCTTGAGTCTTTCCAAAGTTCTTCAATAAAAGACTTTAAATACTAAACTAGGTAAGGGAAGTGTTAACGTACTCACATAAAACCTGACTCAGAAACAAACATAATACTATCTACCTGAACTAACCAATATTAATCCAATTGTTTCAGATTAATTTCATATACTTATACCCATCTCATGCAAAACACACAAAGAAAGAGAAGTTTGAGATCTAAAGAAAAACAAAATTTGATCAAATTGTCTCAATCTTTGTATAGGAGGCTATCACATCTCTAGAAAAAAAAAAGTGTCAACGGTATTTGGATTATGCAATAATTTCATAAGAAGTAATAATTTATGTGTATGGTGGGAGCTTGCTACGTTGAAAATAGGATAAGAAAAATGAATATGATAAGATTATATGGAAAGTAGTCACGTTGGCAACTCTTGTTTAAAAAGATGTGAGCACATGAAGTTTGGAATATAATTAATTACACGTAATTTTAAAACGTTAAGAGAACGTATAGGTTTTATGTGCAGCATAAGATACGAGAAAGTGGAAAGATGGCAAATGGCACGACCTAGGGTAGTCTCTATCGAATATTAATTTAATATTCAATAATTGGTCCTTTTGACATGCAAAAATAAACAAAACATAGACGATGATAGATCATGATAGAAGAACCATAAGAAAAAGTTATAAGAGAAAGATAAATAATAATAATAATAATAATAATAATAATAATAATAAATTGACTGAGTATTACACATCCTAACTATAAATTAGAGAGAAAATAACCAAGCCAACTAAATTATATAATATATATATATATATATAGTTATTACTAAATAAATTTTGTAACAAGATATATAAAACCTATTTTAATAAATTTAGAAAGACTTCATAAGAGAATAAGAATATTGTAAAACTAAGTATACATAAATTAAATTGAATTAGAAATATATAAATTACTATATGTATGTCTAATTTGTATTTATGAAAAAAGTTGGTTTTTTTTTATTATTAATTTTTAATTTTTTATAGAGAAATTTGTTTACACTATAGGAAAAAGATGAAATAGAAACCAGTTTTAGATAAAAAATAATAATTAGTTGTTATAGCAACTAATTATTTTTTATCACTAAAAATGAATTTTTATTTCATGGTGTTAATTATACCCTAAATAAAACAATACATAGAATAAATTAAATAAAGTAATCTATCTCAGTTATTGTATTTTAAAAACATTTTATTTTTAAAATTTGTGTTCTTATAATTTCTTTTCGAGATTTTGTACCGGCACTTTTGTCACTTAAATAGATTACTTTTAATTTATATTAATTGCATTTCTATACAACTATAGTAATTATATTTATTGATAATATAATATTATAATAAATTATTGATTTATTAATATAAGTTTATCGATAAATTCATGTTCATGAGTAAGTATTTAATTATTGATGAATTTTCCAGATGAATAGAATTAGTAATAGATTTTATTGATGAATTTTTATCCGTCTATAATAATTTTATGAATGATAAGAAAAAAAATATATAATATTTTTTATACTCATAAGTTAAAATTTGTCGATAATTAAAACTAAGAAAATATTTATCGGCAACTGAACCTCAAACTTATATATCGATAAATTTTTTAATAAATTTCACAAAATTAATATAATTATAATAAAAGTATTATTTAAGATAATGATAGTAATAATATTAATAATAAAAAATAACAATATTTTTCTTAATTTTAATAATATTTTTAAATAATAATAGTTTTTAAATAATAACAATACTAATAATTTTCTTTAATATATAGCAAAATAAAAATATTAATTTAATAAATTGATGTAATACTAATAAAGATAGTAAAAATAATTATGATAAAATTAAAATAATTATGATAATAATTATAATAATAATAATAGTATTTAAAAAATATAATAATTTTAATATTATTAGTTTTATTTTATATTAATATTAATATAAATAAAAATAAAAATATTAATTTAATAATTTGTATTAATAATAATAATACACATTATAATCATGAAGATAATAATAAAAAATAATTACTATTATTCTGATAATAATAATAACAAAAAAAATAATTATAATAATAAATCTAATAATCATATTAATAATTTTCTTATTAATAAAAATTTATGATAATAATAATATAAAAATTTTATTTTATATTACTATATATGAAAATGAAAATAATAATTTAATAATATTAAATATGATAACAATAATATGAAAAAATAATTATGGTAATACTTATAATAGTAATAATTTAGTTTTATTAATAATAAATTATGATAATAGTAATACTGAGAATCTTATTTTGTATTAATATATTAAAACAAAAATATTAATTTAATATACTGATGTAATCATAATGACGATGATAATAATAATAAATATAATAATATTTAAAATAATTATGATAATAATTATAATAATATTATTAATAATTTCCTTATTATTAATAATAATTTATTGTAAAATTAATATTAATAAATTTAGAATATATATTGAAATGAAAAGATTCATTTAATAATATTAATATTAAAAATATTAACAGTAATTATTATAATATTAATAATATTAATAGTAGCAATATTAATAATTTTAGTAATAATAATAATTTTAATATTAATAATAGTAAATTAATTTTAATAAAAAAATATTGAATATTAGTAATAATAATAATAATATTGGTAATAATATTATTAATAGTAGTAATAGTATTAATAATAATAGTAGTAGTATTAATACTAACAATAATCTTAATAATAATAATATTATTCTTATTCTTATTTATATTATAAATACAAATATTAATAATAAAAATAATAATAGTATTTTAAGAATAATAATGAAATCACTAAATTACTTTGATTTAGTGATTACAAATTTTCTCTCATGTATTAGGTGGATTTTTTTTTATGGTATTACTGACATATCTTGACTGACAGTAATACTATTTTTTTGTAGTAATTTATATTTTTTTAATTTATTAATAATAATAAATATATATAATTATATACTTAATATATATATTGGAAATTATATGAATGTATTAGGAAGAAGGTTAATTGAACATATATGACGTAAATATAACTTTTTTCTATTGAACATATATGAATATATTATGTGATGTAATGGTAGTAGAATATTTTCCATAAAAAAATAAAAGATAAAATATAAAAAATTCAAATTCAAATTATTTTATACATAAATTAAAAAAAATAAAGTGTATAAAATAAATTATACAAATTAATGTATACATAAACTAATTTTAATTTATAGAATTTTATATTAATCATAAAGTTTATTAAATAGTTAACCATTAATAAAGAAACTTGTTATGAATTGAAATTGGGAGGATGAATTGAGGTAATTAAAACTGAAAATATCAAAATTAAACGGAACTTAAGAAAAATCAAAGTATATTAAATCATTTTTAAAATATAGATTTTATAGTGTTGGAATGTAAATAGCACTTTGACATTTTGATCTAAGAGAGACCAAAAAAGAACTTTAAATATCTATATAAAGAATTTGAATTTTGATTAAAAAGCATAATTGTAAATTGTATTTTTGGTGGAAGTAAAAAAGTTGTGAAATGATAACTTATTTAGACTCAAATAAATCAAGAAACTAAATTAATCTCTTCTATCCATCACATTTTTTATTTGCAAAAATTAAATTTAAAGTATTATTTTTATTTAAGAAGACTGAACTATAGACTAACAATTTGTTAGTAATATATTTCATTTTCTTAAAATCATAAAACTACTACTTATATTTTTAAATTAATCCACTACCATTGTTATGCATATCGAAAAAAGTTGACTCAATAATAAGATAATATTTTGAATAAATTATATTGTTTAATACTCACACATATTTTCTCATTTTATGACATATATTTATTTTTATATTTAATAACTTATAAATGATATACATATATATATATATTAAATTAATTAATTAATATTTCTAGATAATGTCAGATTTTATTCTAAAAATCTCTCTTTCTATATGTATACGTATACGTATATAGATACATATAGTATACTAATATATAAGAACGATATACTTTTAATAAAAAAAATTGGTATACACAATACTTTTATAATTTTACCTTAATCTTGTAATAATTATTTCTTTTATTATGATAATTGTATTTTTTTAATTCTTGTAATTGTTTTTTATTATAGTAGAAAATTATGAACACATAAACGCAACAAAAACATGTGTTTCTATTAGTATTTAAAACTAATGGTAAAGGAAGAGGTGAAAAAAATATTAGCTATAGAGGGGACGTTAAATAAAACTAAAAATCTTTTTTAGTATTTTTAGAAAATGGTAGTTAGTAAGTAGTTTAAGGCAAAAGTCCAACATATTAAGATTTTTGTTAGGTGCTAAAAATAGCTAACTATAAAACATGTTCATATCCATATTAGTTTTGTGAAAACAACATATTAAATAAAATATAAGTATTTTTGTCTCATAAATGATGTAATATTATGCGACTTTTGTTAATAAGGTATACAGAAGACGTAAGTGTTTATTCGGTTCTTATTTTTTTAAAAGTATATTTTTATTTTCTTTAAGAAATTATGATTTTTACGAAAAACTTAATAAAATTGTATTTTTCAGCTTGAATGAATTGTCTAATAATTATTTGCTTATGATCTTTCGTATAAATATTTTTTGAATTGATCTTTGACATAAGAGGCTTTAATGAAGATATACTTATGCTATGAAGAGTGGAAAACTGAGTTGAAAGAGTGAAAATAAAAAATAGAAAATGAGCATTAGATAGAATGGTCAACAAAACTCAAGAATAAGTTAGTTTTGTTAGTTTTTTAGATAATTTTGTGAACCTAATTTCAAATGAAACCAAGATCCACCCATTTGTAAAGCTTCTAAATCTAAATAAAGTGTAGTTGTAGAAGAAAAGTTATGCATCATCAAGGACTTAGACGCGTAACAGTTGAGTTTAGTTTTTAGTTTCTAGTTTTTTAGTTTTATGTTAACCGTTTTTATCATTTCTAATTCTAAGAAAGTTTTTTCCTTATTCTTCATTTTCTCGTGTTTCTTCTTCTCTCTACGTCGCTTTACATTCTACATATATATAAAATTATTAGAAAACTATTATATTAAAAAAAATATTTTTTTTACTGTAACACTATATTGATTTTTGTTTTGATTCAAACTAATTTAGATCATTTAGATATTTAGATATTTATAGTATAAAAATGATTGTAATAGATCATTTCGTATGTGGAACTCATTCAATTTGAGGTACCACTTCATCAATCCATTGAGAGTGGTTATATTGTACATCAATTTGTAATCAAAACAACAATAAATTCAAAACACACTAACAATCATTTTACATACAAAATGACTCATTCCAATCATTTTCATACTACAAGTAACTAGATGATCTAAATTTAGAAAAAAATAAAAATTAATTTTATATTATAATATAATAACGAAAAACATATTTAACTTTAAAAAAATTATATACTCATATTTTATTTGATAAAAATTGTAAATATATATATATATATATGTATATATATATATATGTATATATATATATATGTATATATATATATATGTATATATATATATATATGTATATATATTTATTGGAAAGTTGTATTTTGATTTCAAGTTTTAGGTAATGGCAAGCCAAGTAATCTTTTAATGTCTTTGATGTTCACACTTTATATTCATGCTTAACAGCTCACACTTAAGCTGGGATGCCACATTGAATAACCAACACACAAGAAATTTTAGCCAAATGCAGAGTCCAACCACTCTTGTATATACATTTCTTCTTCTTCTTTTTTTAGTTCTATATTTTGATTATATTTTCTATATTTTTTTACTTTAAAAGATTATAATTTTGCTCGAACCGCCGTTAAATATTAAATATATTTTTTAATATAGTTTAGAGGCAGTTAAAATCGACTTTAATATTAATTATTTCGATAAATATATTAAATCGATATTATGATATCGGTGAAGTTAAAATTTAATTTTTTAGTAGTGTCAAATCGTTTCATATACTCTTTTTTTAATGTAAAATACAAACATATCATACTTAAATAGCTTATTAATTGCTCTTATATTTTCAAAAAAAACTTTTAATGCCAAATTTGAAATCAACCAAGTACCCAATCCTAAAGATTTACGTTTTCATTAGGGTCAACATCATGTTGATGATTCTGTGAGCTGGGGAATAGCTTATAATAAATAAATAAAATTATATATTTTTCCGTTTTGAGAATTTTCAGTTTCATCTCTTAAAATTAAATTTGCACATCACGTTACGTTTTCCATCCATTTGGAGAAAAACCTCAGTTTCCATTCCCTTTCACCTCTCTCAGTTTTGTCACTTTACCCAAATGAGTATTCATTACTTTAGTCTCTGTTTCCAAATAACAAAAATTGTAAAATTCCATCGTATATACATTTTTAGACTAATTATTTTGAATGGAAATAAACTTATAAATAGTATTTGCTTTAAAATAGAAAATACTTTACTACATTACTAATCCGAATCTTCCATGTTCTTCTGGAAATAAATTATTCCTCAACATTATCCTTTTCTCTTTCTAATTAATACCATCATTCCTTTTTTATGACATTTGTTTCTTCTTATGCATATACATACACTAACATTATTTATTTGTATTCATTATTTATTAAGGTATGGTTTCAAATTGATCTGGTAATTTAATTTTATTAACAATTATTTTCTTATACAAGGATCTTAAATCTACTACTCTTCATTCATAAATTTTAAAAATAAATAATTTGAAAAAAAAATATCGGTGAGACAAATTATAATTGAATCCTGATAGAGTTTTAATTAGATAATTATTGAATAGGGGATTTTGGTTGTATCAATTGTCACGTTAATTAATATAGAAAAAATAAGTTAAATCACAAGACTCTGTATTTGAGTGAATTAACCAACTTTTCCATCCAAAAAAGTCAAGTTGACATAAAAGAAAACATATTTTAATAATTAAATATCAGATTTTGATTATATCAATTCTCATGTTGGTTTAATGAAATAAGTAAAACCATAATCAAATCAAATTAAAATGGTTCATCCAAAATAACGGAGTTGGTATATATATAAAAGAAAAGAAAAATGTTGTTAACTGAAACCAATTCATTTACAGTGGTATTAGCATGTTTTCAGTTTTAATGATGATTATTAAACATTTGCATATTTATAGTAATAAACTAAAACTGGTTTAATATAACCTTTAAATAATTCTTATAAAAATTAATAAAGTCATTAATTGAATTTAAAATAAATGGTTGAACAAGAATTTTCAACTCATGAATATACTGTAATAAAACTCATCAAATATTATTAGCATTGCGTGTACAGAAGGAGTATCAGCATGCAGATGAATAAAGTAATTCAAAATTTGAATAAATATTTAAGTGCATTAAATATGGTGAATAAAAATTTTGTTCGCTTGTAATACTTTTGTTAAATTTAAACATATTTATTTATCTCTTGAACTTTAACATAACATGTGAAAGAAGGAAACGTAGTAACACGAAGTGCTTATTCATATTACACTCATTCATTTCACCACAAACAAACAGTCCACTCATCGTCCATTAATTTCACACAAACGCACAGTCCAAGCAAAGCAAGAAGCAAACAGAAGAACCTGATTCCACCACCACACTTCTCTCTCTCTCTCTCTCTCTCTCTCTCTTTTCTTCTCCTTCTCATCAACTCTTCAACCATGTGTGTGTGCGTCTCTCTCTCTCCACACGCTCTGGTTTAAATAATAACGCGTCTAGTTTCTCTTCCATTATGCTCTCACACCTCCCCATGAAGACGCATAACACCGCCATATAACAACAACAACACCCTTCGCAACAAACGCCAACACAAACCCTTCAGTTTTGCTTTCACTTTCTTTCTCATTCATCACTCAAACAATGGCCAACTGGGCAACCCTAGTTCAGAACTGCGTTTCCAAGAAGCAAAACAAACAACTCACAAGACTCTACCTTCTCACCTTCACCACCTTTCTCTGCACCCTCTTCTACCTCCTCGGCCTCTGGCACCACTCTCCGCCCTCACTAGCCGCCATTTCAGCCGCCACACACCTCGCTGGCCGCCGCAACTGCCCCGACCCAATTTCCAATTTCCTATCCACCATTTCCAATTCAACTTTGGATTTTTCATCCACCCATTTCTCTCCCGATCCGGAGGAGGGCACGCGTGCGTTCCACGCGCCTCCGTGCGATGCGACGCTGGCGGAGTACACTCCCTGCGAGGACGTCAACCGGTCGCTGAAGTTCCCCCGCGAGGACCTGATCTACCGCGAGCGGCACTGCCCAGTTGAGGCGGAGGCACTACGGTGCCGAATTCCGGCGCCTTTCGGCTACCGCGTGCCTCTGCGGTGGCCGGAGAGCCGCGATGCGGCGTGGTTCGCGAACGTGCCGCACAAGGAGCTGACCGTGGAGAAGAAAAACCAGAATTGGGTCCGGTTCGAGGGTGACCGGTTCAGGTTTCCAGGGGGTGGGACCATGTTTCCACGTGGCGCGAGCGCGTACATCGATGACATCGGAAAACTCATTAATCTAAAAGATGGGTCCATCCGAACCGCCATAGACACTGGCTGTGGGGTACGTGCTTTCTTGAATCGGTTCGGTTTTAAGAGTTTCATTCTTTCAGACAACCTGTTTTCTTGTTTAATTTTACAGTAAAATGTCTTTTCAGATCTTTAATTTTCGATTAAAAATGATCTTATTTTTTTTATTCAGTATACGAATTGCAGTGAATTTTTTTATTGAAATTTGAGAAACCTGAATCAAATCACATTTTGTACTTTATTTTATTTTGTTTTTTCTGTTGAAGCTCTATGTTTTTTGGTTTAAGGTGAACCGGGCGGTTCACCACCTTTTCATGGATTTTTTTAACTCTATACTTTATTTTATGTTATTTTCTGTTGAGGCTTTATGGTTTATTTTGGATTCAGGTGAACCGGGTTGTTCACCACTTTTTCATTGGTGGTTTAACAACTCTAGAATAATGGCCCTTGACCAATAGGTTATTTTCGGAAAAGATCAACTCTTTTTCTGGTATCGGGAACAATGTGAAATTTTGTCTTATTTGGAATGTTTCGAAAAGAGAAAGAGGATGAATCGGGATTGTAAAATCACATATACGCTACGTATTCTTTCTTTTGATGTTTTAAGAAAATGTTTTTTTTAAGGGATGGAATATTTTATTTGAGAGATCATGTGGGTGAAAGAAAAAAAAAAGGACAGAAAATTAATCAAAAATTAAATCCCGCAAATTTTGATTGGACATGTTCTTCCAACTTTTTAAAATATATTTTTAATATTTTCTCCGTTTGACTCTCTTTTTTAAACGTTTAATATTTTATAATTTTTATATTGTGAATGCCATGTATCTAGGGAATGATTGTGATTGACTTTGACGTTTATCTTCTACGTGTATCGAAATTTTGTTTGGAAACATATAATCTAAAAGAACCGAGATAAGTAGATGAGAATGGAAGCTAATATAAGCATTTGAGTGATGTGAAAATTGGAACTATGAATTTGTCCAGTTGTGGAGGGAGGAAAGTGAAATGGGAATCACATAAAACTAGTTTGCAAAACAATCTACTTAATTCTTCAGATCGAAGTAATTGCCGTCTTGACTAAGAAAAAGTACTACGCACTAGGTGAAGCATACATTTTTTTCTTTCTTGTCTTAATCATTTGGACTGAATTACTGAATGTGTTTTTCAATTCAATTGGTGCCAATCATGGTGGTAACATTCTTGAAATTTATGGTGTTCGTTGAAGAATTAGTGGAAAAGGACAATCTTAATTATGGAGTTAGATGTTGATTTACAACTTACTAAATCAAACTTCATTATTAGAAGAAGACGTTTTGTTGGACCCCTCCAGCTTATTTCTCATGGTTTTCAAACATGTTCCATTTGGACCATTATATTGGTAATCACACACACATATATTAGCATCATTTTTTTGTACATTGGAATGCTTTTCTATTAAAAATTAACACATTACAGACCTACTACAATTAACCTGTTTAATTACACCAGAAGAAGAAGCTCATTTTTGTGTGTGACAAATTGTTCACTTGGCCTAATTTAATGATTTGTTTATACCATTATCAGGTTGCAAGTTGGGGAGCATATCTTCTGTCACGTGACATTTTAGCAGTGTCATTTGCACCAAGAGATACACATGAAGCTCAAGTTCAATTTGCTCTTGAACGAGGGGTTCCTGCATTGATTGGAGTTCTTGCCTCAATTAGGCTTCCTTACCCTTCAAGGGCCTTTGACATGGCCCACTGCTCACGTTGCCTCATTCCCTGGGGCAAGAATGGTGCATATACATACATGCCTCAAAACTTGTGTGAATATATTTGTGCATATTTTTAGGAAGCTATTTTGTGTGGACTAATTTTGTTTGTGGTTTGCAATGGTGATTGGCAGAGGGAATTTATTTGACAGAAGTTGATAGAGTGCTGCGTCCTGGTGGTTACTGGATTCTTTCAGGGCCACCAATAAACTGGGAGAGCCACTGGAAAGGTTGGGAGAGAACTCGTGAGAGTCTCAAAGAGGAACAGGATACAATTGAGAAAGTGGCAAAAAGCCTATGCTGGAAAAAATTGGTGCAAAAGGGTGACCTTGCCATATGGCAGAAGCCCACCAATCACATACATTGCAAAATAACAAGAAGAGTCTTCAAGAATAGACCCTTTTGTGCAGCAAAGGATCCAGACACAGCATGGTAACGGCAGTACCAATCTTAAGATGGCTAAAATCTGATTTAGGTCTTTCATTTTTTATCAAATTTGATTCCAGTTCTATATTTTAAAAATGATGATTTTGATTATTGTACCTTTTGATAATTGGTGAATTCTTATCTCTTATCATTAACAAATACCATACTCAAAATTCATCATTTAAAATGTATATAGTTGGTGGCAGATTTAGGATGAGAATAGACCCTTATGGCTGACAATTGAGGGACCTAAAATACATCTAACAAGGAGATAATTCTCAGATGATGGAAGATTGATTAACAATCACTGTCACTGTTAGTTCCGTGTGCTATTGATTTTGCTTTTGAGCTAGTAGCTTTTTCATCTTCTCTTTTGTAAGGATAAAAAGCATACTATGCTTGCTGCCAATGAGAGTTTAGTAGTGATACCAAAACCACTTGGATGATAAAGCTTTCAAAGTGACTAGTCAGTAGTCAGTGAGTGCAACCATTATCTAGCCACCCAAGCTCGTGTTGCTTTTTCCATCTTGTTTCTCACTCCGTTCCTTTAGCTTCCTGAATCTAGTTGATCAGCCCAAAAGAGAAGATTCTGTCTGGTCCCCTAATGTTAAATATTTTATTTACATGCTTTATGCACCCTTTTCACTCTTAACATTTTTTTTTTCGTTGTCAGGTACACAAAAATGGAGACCTGCTTGACACCACTGCCAGAGGTGAATGACGTGAGTGAAGTTAGTGGCGGCGAATTGTCAAATTGGCCTGAGAGATTGACGTCAGTGCCACCAAGGATTAGTAGTGGAAGCTTGAATGGAATTACGGTTGACATGTTTAAAGAAAACAGTGAGTTATGGAAGAAGAGAGTAGCATACTACAAGACCCTGGACTATCAGCTAGCAGAGCGTGGCAGATACCGTAATCTGCTTGATATGAATGCTTACTTGGGAGGCTTTGCAGCTGCACTGATTGATGATCCTGTTTGGGTCATGAACACTGTCCCTGTTGAGGCTGAGCTCAACACACTTGGTGCCATTTATGAACGTGGATTGATTGGAACCTACCAAAACTGGTATGTCTTTCTTCCATTTGCTAAACGGTAAATTAGTTGATGGATTCATTCTAGGAAAAGTAGAACATAGTTGGGTAGAAAGTAGCTTTCTGATTGAGTGATTAGATTAGAACCATATCTCACTTTAACAAATTTAAATTTCTTTATTATGGATAGGTACAAGTGGGATTTATATAACCAGCTTAATTTCTGTTTATCTCTGCTAAATGCTTAAACACAACTCAATTGCTACCAACTTTTGTCCTTTACCATAGACAGGACACTGTTCTACAGATACACTTGTTTTCAATCTATTACCATCAATGATTTAGAATTGATATGGAAGTTAAGGTTTATTACTAACTAACTATTGTTTGCAGGTGTGAAGCTATGTCCACATACCCAAGAACTTATGACTTCATACACGGTGACTCAGTTTTTAGCCTCTACCAAAACAGGTAATTGTCAATTTGGTCAGCTGAAAAGTATTACAGGGACGGCATCTTCTGGTTTCAATGTCAATTTTTGAGAATTGAGAAGCAGTGATTCGATACTTTTAAAGTTGACTAAGTACTATTTCAATAGTTGATTCAATGACTTGAAAACTGACAAATAACTACTTCAATAGTGGTTGAATAATTTTAAAATTGAGCAAGAAATTATTTGAACTAATTGTGTTATGAAACTAATTTGTCACAGGTGTAAAATGGAGGACATTCTTCTTGAGATGGATAGAATTTTGCGGCCACAAGGCAGTGTGATCCTGCGTGATGATGTGGATGTGTTGTTGAAGGTGAAGAATTTTGCAGATGCAATGCAATGGGATTCCAGAATTGCAGACCATGAAAAGGGGCCTCACCAGAGAGAAAAGATATTTGTTGCTGTTAAGCAATACTGGACTGCTCCACCCCCTCAACAAAAATCAACATAGAAAGCTCTAAATTCATCTTCTTTCTGGCTCCAGATATGTGTAATTTTTTCAGAATTCTATTCTTTTCCAACCCCGGCTTCTCTGGGTGGTGCAAAGTGAAATTTTTTTATAGCAATTATCATTTCTTATGTTTTTCACTTTTGGGTAACTTATCTATCCTGTAATACTTCAAACCTATCAATCAAATGAGAGATTAACTAATGTTGAATAATGTGTGCAAAGGAACCAATTCTGATTTTTTTCTCAAGAATAATATCTTCTTTTTTTTAAATTATTCAAATGGACTGAGTCCGTACCAAATATCATTTTAGAATTTTAATCTCTTATTTGTGGGAGAATGTACTTCTGAAATAATGAAGACTAAAATGAATGTATTATAACATAAAAGAGACGGATATCAAAACTTTACAATTTTATAAGAATTGAAATATTATTATTATTATTATTAAAATGTAAAATGAATTTTAAACAGATTAAAATCAGATTTTTAGTAATATGAAACGTATATTTAATCTTGTCTGGCAACTGCTTACCGGTTACGTAAGTGACACTATCGAGCTTGCTCATGACGCGTTTTATTTTCCGCGTGCAATTTTGTTTACTTACTGTTACTTAATAAATTAATATGTATTTAACAAATTTAATAACGCATAAGTTATTTTTTAAAATAATGTTATTAAACTTATGCCAACTTTAGTTTTTTTTTTGTTAAAGAGATTGAAACAGCTAATCATGATTAAGTATCTTTGTCCAAAAAAATAGTTTAATTCTTTTAGTGAAACTTCTATTTTGAATAAAATTAAAATTCATTATATCCATTTCTTTTAATTTTGATAAAATTTAAGAATTAATTAAGATTTAATATATGTATTTATGAAAAAACGGTTAAGAACGCCTTTCTCTAATTAATATATATATTTCAATCAGAGTTTGTGATTTCAGTTGTTTTCAGGAGAAGAAAAGAAAAAGTAAAGTTTAGGGCATTTCATATATATTTTGTATTGAAGTTAATCATAGAAATGTGTATGTATCATAGAATCTCACTTATATACAGTTTTTCCTTTTCAGATACATAGCATAATTTATTTGCATGTATGTTAAAATGACACCTAAGCGCTTTCGGCTATTGTATTTTTCAGCTAAATTGTTTTTTATTTATTAATAATTAAAGAAATAAATTAAAATTTTGTATAAAATAATAGCAAAACAAAATTTGAAATCTTGTTAATTTTAATGATTGGACGTTTGGTCCATTCGAATTTTATTAATAAAATAAATTAGTTTTGACCAACAATAATTATATTTCTTCATAACAAATTAAAATTTATTTAGTTGATTATCAATAAATTATTCAATAAAAAAAATTTGCTCAATCAATTTATTTTTTGTTGCTATCATCTTACTTTTATTTTTGTTGCTATCAAGACTAGGGATTATAAATTTAATTTCATATTAGGGGTTGGGTAGGAGATTTATTCCCCAAATCTTCACAATTAATTACTTCCTCCTAATTTTTTTTATCATATTATTCATCTATTATTTACTATATGAGTTTGAATTTTGTCATGTAATTATGAATATTGATCCTAGTTTGGTGTTACTTAATCCTGATTATGTAGTTTTCCGCATTTTTTGTACTTAGACAAATTTTATTTTAGTTGTTTTTTACAATTATTATTATTATTATCATGAAGCTATGTTTGGCAATTTAGAAAGGCCAGTATGTGTTAATCAGAGTTACAATAAGTGGTGATCCTAACTAATATTTTTTAAAATTTGAACTTAGTTGTTGGTATGTGTGGAGAAATTCAGTTAATTCAGTTGTTCGAAGGTCATGAAGGTATGTCGGTGTCAATGTTGTAGTGAATGAGTCAGTTAATTTAGTTCTTTGTTGGTGATGAAGGTAGTCAGTGTCAATGTACAATGTGCCATTATATGGGGATCTTAGTAGGAATAAATGGTGACCCTTATGACTCTTCTTGCATAGACCAAATGAAGATTTATTTGGAAATTTGAAAGTTAGTGTTTTTGTTGGTTGGGATGGCCATGAGGCGAGGAGAAAGTCAATTAAATTAGGTATTTGAAGGCCATGAAGGTATGACAGTGTCATGTTAAAAAATGACAGTATGTGGTGACCCTCATAGGAATAAGTGGTGACCCTCATTACTCTTCTTCAACAAACCCAATTTTGATTTTTTTGGACATTTAAAGTTAGGGTTGTTGTTGGTTGGGGTGGGACATGATGGGGAGAAAGTTAGTGAAATTAGGTGTTTGGAGGCCATGAAGGTATGATAGTGTCAAGTTACAAAGTGTCAGTATGTAATGACCATCGTAGGAATATGTGTGACCCTCATTACTCTTCTTTCACAGTAGTGTACAGGGATTTTGCTCATACTAAATTTAGTGTTTTCAGCGAAATTGGAGCAGTAGTGTAGGGGTAGTGTACGGGTGCAATTTCGCTCACACTAAATTTAATGGCTTGAGCGAAATTGGAGAAGTAGTGTATGAGTTCATTTTGGCTCACACTTTGTCACAGGTCACCACTAACTATCACATGATCCAAGTCCATGGACATTGTAATCGCACATAAATACATGCATATTGGTGGCCTCTGCTGAATTAGTTCTCACACACATCATGTCATGCACTGCCTTTTCCAACCACTTGACTGTGGCTCAAATTATCAAAAACTACTCACTGTGCATAAACGTTGTCTCATGTCATCACATTTGCCTTCAGAGGTCACCACTTATTCCCTACAAGGTCACCACTAACTGTCACACGAGCCAAGTCCATGGACACGATATTGCACATCTTTACATGCATATTAGTGACCTCCTTGATGTGAGTTGATTTTTATATGTTTTCATTTATGATAACACTTTTACTTAAGGTTGAGATTTTAGCAATTAGAGGTGAGGACCTAAGGAAGATTCCCACTGGACACGAACTTAACCAAATGGTTAGGTAAGTGTGAAAGTTCACTTCACAGAGGCAAAGATGAAAAACAAGATATAGTGAGGATGAGATGCAATTACATAATTAAAATGGGCACAAGATGAAAAACAAGATATAGTGAGGCCGCCACCATTGCGGTTGACGTAGAAAACTACCACCACCCCGTTGAAATGCAAACAAGATGCGTATGGTCGTTCCAAACCCAATCAACTGATATTAGAGCAAGAGCATTCCTCCCACCAACATTCAACATCTAGAGGTTAATGTAACCAAGGTGGTGATCCTACTCGACCTATTTCCGAGACTCCTAATATCTCATCTTGGGATGAGTTTCTAAATCACTTGGATCTCCTTGTTTGCAAACATCGGTCCCAAGCCTCCCTTGATGAGTCTCAACACAAACAACTTCAAGTTGACTTAACCGAAGCCACTGAGAGCAAGGCCAAGCTAAAAGAGGCTCATCATATGATTGCCGCCCTGGAAAAGCAACTATGTGAGGCTAATAAAAACAAAGAAGATATGGCTAGCCAGCTTCAACAGTCGCTAGCTGATCATGACAAGAAACGTGAAAAGCGTGTTGCTCACAAAAACTTGTTCCACAGCAAAGTGCAAACTTTGGATACCGCTCTTGAATTAGCAAAAGACGAGATTGCTTGGGGCTTCGAGGACGACATTAGTGCTACTTTGGAACAGTTCTGCGCCCTCTACCCCGATTTGGATCAATCGGAAATTGACCCCTTGAAGAACGTGGTAGACGACAAAATAGTTGAAGAAAACTAGTTTTTGTTTTATTTACAGGGTTGTAACTTTATTTTGATAAACTCTGACACTACTTATTTGTATTTTACAGTTGTTAATCTTTGTGTTTAGGACTTATGTATTTTCAAGCCTATCACTATGTATAGTTGCACTTGTTATATTTCGTTCACCTTTGTAACACAATCATAACATAATTCTTATCAAACTGAACGCGAATTCTGACCGACCCTTAAAGGAACCAACCCCTTGCCGATCCCTTTTTGCATCTTCGAATTTTAATAACCTTTTTATCGACTAACCAAAGTCGTTTCCTTTGACACTCAAGTTTAAATCTTACACACGGTCGAAATCTTGAGTGGCTTTCTTCTCATGGTAGGTTGAAACTTGTACATGATCTTCATTGCTTTTGACTGACGAGGTCGACACCACGTCAAGTTATAACTTGTTTGGTTTTTCTTCATGTTAGGTTTAAACCTATACATGGGCTTCATTGCTTTGGACCGACAAGGCCAACACCACATCAAGTTATAACTTGTGTGGTTTTTCTTCATGTTAGGTTGAAACCTATACATGGTTTTCATTGCTTTGGAACGATGAGGTCGGCACCACATCAAGTTATAACTTGTGTGTTTTTTCTTCATGTTATGTTGAAGCTTATACTTGGGCTTCATTGCTTTGGATCGACGAGGTCGACACCACATCAAGTTATAATTTGTGTGGTTTTTCTTCATGTTAGGTTGAAACCTGTACATTGCCTTGGACCAACGAGGTCGACACCACCTTAAGTTATAACTTGTGTGGTTTTTCTTCATGTTAGGTTGAAACCTATACATGGGCTTCATTGTTCTTCATGTTCTCAAAAAGTTATATCATGGGAATATCAATCATATTTGTTCATTCTAAATCATTTCAAAACAAAAATTAACCATATCAGAACACACAATTCTGAATTACATCTGACAAACCAATGAAGGAAACAAATGACGTTAAATTAACTGTAATAAAAAGGCAAATTAGCCATGTTCTATGTTCTTGGGACTGGTCTTCCCTCCAAGGTTTCCAATCAAAATGCGCCCTTACCCAGGGCTTCTCGAATCCGATAAGTTCCTATCCACCGTGTTGCTAACTTGTTACTTATCTGGACTTCACCTACCTTCCTCAACACCAACTCCCCTTTCCGAAAACATCTTGGGTTTACTTGACTTAAGAACCTTGTCTGAATCCTTCGCTTAAGAGCAGCTTCTCAGACTCTCATCGTATCCCTTAACTCATCTATGTTGTCTAGATGAAACAATCTCCCTTTTTCCGACTCTTGTTCCTCGAAATCCCCCACTTTTAGATGGTACTTCAACTTCAATAGGTAGCACAACGTCGGTTCCATAAACCAAACTGAAAGGTGTTTCTTTAGTTGTTGGTTGGACCGTCGTGTGATATGACCATATTATCTCTGGTAACACTTCCACCCATCTCGCCTTTGCTCTCCCTGCTTTTTTCTTTAAGCCTTGTAAAATCACTTTATTTGCAGCTTTTGCCTGTCCATTCATCTGAGGGTGCTCTACAGATGAAAATATCAGGCGAATTCCCAGCTCCAGGCACATGTCATGAGCCTTCCTGCTCGCGAAACGTGTTCTGTTATCTGACACCAACTCCCTTGGAATTCCAAACCTAGATATTATAGATTTCCAAATAAACTTTAAAACCTTTTCAGTTGTTATCGTAGTTAAAGTTTCTACTTCCATCCATTTCGTAAAATATTCAATTGCCACTATGATAAATTTGAACTGCCTGACAAAGATCGGGAAGGGACCCAGATGTCTATCCCCCATCTATAGAAAGGCCAAGGTGTTACCCTAAAGTATAAGCACTCTGTTGGTGCAATAATCTAAGTAGCATGTCGTTGACACTTATCACACCTCTTTACATATAATAAACAATCTTCCCTCATGGTCGACGAATAAAAACCTGCTCTCAAGATCTTAATAGACATAGTTCGCTTGCCAATGTGGCTACCACAGATTCCCTCATGAACATCCTGCATGATTCTCTCCTTTTGTGGACTCTCCACACACTTTAGTAAAGGTACCAGAAAACCTTTCCTGAACAATTGGTTATCAATTAGAACATACCTTGCTATATTCTTACATAGGATGGTTGCCTCCTGAGGATCTACTGGTTCTTCATTATTTCGAAACCATTCAATATACATGCTTGTCCAACCCCTCCCCATTTGTACCTCAATCACTTCATCCACAGAGACACTTGGAAATTCTAAATTCTTCTGGATTATAGATCGATGATTTCCCAGTTTCTTTGTACTTTCCAATTTAGACAGTAAATCGGCCTTAACATTATGATCCCTTGGTACATATACTAACTCGTACTCCTTAAAGACTTTGGCTACCATGTGAACCTTTGCCAAATGCGAGTCTTTCGCCTGAAAGTTCCCTGCTACCTGCTCGGTCACCAACTGTGAATCACTCCTTACTACCAAATTCTTTACACCCATATCCTTTGCCAAACGCATCCCTGCTAACAAAGCCTCATACTCCGCTTGATTGTTACTAGCTTTAAAAGCAAATTGTAAAGGTTGTTCTACCAAAATCCCATCAGGTCCTTCCAAAATTACCCCCGCTCCGCTCCCCTTAATATTAGACGCACCATCCACCGATAAAATCCACTTTCTTTCTCCCTCATGCTTCCGCTCTCCCTCCAAAGGTGTTAACTCTACTACGAAGTCTATTAAAGCTTGGGTCCTAACTAATCCCCTATATTAAAAAATAATCCCATATTCTGATAATTCCACCGCCCATTTCATCATTCTCTCCGCTAAATCTAACTTTTATAAAACTTGTTTAATAGGTAAATCTGTTTAATACCTCAATTTCCTAGTTGTGATGACAATTGCCAAAGCCTCATTTTCTAACTTATGGTATCCTATCTCCACTCCCTGAAGAGTCCGACTTAAAAAATAGATGGGTTTCTGATTCTTGCCCACTTCTTGCATCAAAACGGTACTAACCGCCCTCTCTGTCATGCATAAGTACAAATGCACTGGTGTTCCTGCCACAGGCTTAACAAGAATTGATGGTGTCTCCAAAGCCTCCTTCAATTTCAGAAATGCCTCCTCGCACTCGTCCGTCCATTTAAAGTGATTATTACCCTTCAAACATTGAAAGTAATGATACGCTTTATCTCCTGCTTTTGGAATAAATAGAGAAAGCAAAGTTATCCTTCTTGTTAGTTGTTGCACCTCTTTAACCGATGACAAGCTCCTCATAATAATGATTGCCATGCATTTATCTATATTAATCTCTATTCCTCTTTGGGTTAACATAAAACCCAAGAATTTGCCCGCTTTCACCCTAAAAATGCATTTTTCAGGATTTAACTTCAACGTATACTTATCCAATGTGTGAAATAACTCTTTTAAATCTTCCACATGTGATTCCTCCCTTCTTGATTTCACCACCATATCATCTACATAAGCCTCAATATTCCTTCCTATTGTCCCATTCAAAATCCGATCCATCAGACGTTGATAAGTTGCTCCAACGTTTTTTAACCCGAACGACATCACCGTATAACAATAATTCTTTAATCCTCCCATATAAGCAATTTTTTCCTCACCCTTCGGGTGCATCCTTATTTGATTGTAACCGAAATAAGCATCCATAAAGCTTAGAAGTTCACAACCCGCCACTCCATCCACCAATGAATTTATATTCAGTAGCGGATACGCATCCTTTGGACATGCTTTATTAAAGTCAGTAAAGTCCATACACATCCTCCATTTCCATTAGCTTTTTTTACCAGCACTACATTAGATTACCACGATGGGCATTGGATCTCCCTCACATGTCCACACTTTTTAACTTCTCTACCTCTTAAACCACCACCTCTCTTTTCTCTTTCCCTAACTTCCTTCTTCGCTGGACCACCTATTTCATCTTGTTATCGATTGCCAACCTATGACATATAACATTAAGATTTATCCCTGGAATATCGGCTACTGACCAAGAAAAAGCCTTCACATTTTCTTTCAAACATTAGACTATTTCCTGCTCCAGCTCAAGCTTCAACGTACACCTTATCTTTACACTACATCCTTCCCTTATTTCTACAATTTTTGCTTCCTCCGTTGGTTGTGGCCGCCCCTCCTCGTAACACACCCTCATATCTAACTCCACATCCTCCCCTGCCCTTTCTTCTTCCTTAACATACATACACCGTCTCTTCCCCTTCAAAATTCCCTTGTAGCATTCCCTAGCCTCCCTATGATTTACTCTAATAACTCATACCAGCCCATCCTTATAAGGGCATTTCACCTTCATAAGTACCGACGAAACTACTGCCCCCAACTTGTTTATCGTTGTTCCTCCTAGAAAAAGTATTATAGGAAGAAGGAACATTTACCACCATGTATCTAACATCAAATGTCTTTATCGTATCACCTTCACCAAACGTGGTTCGCGTGATCAAGTATCCCCTTACCTGCATCAGATCACTCGAAAATCCTACTAATACACCATCAAATTGCTCCAACTCTTCAATAGGGATACCCAAACCCACAAAGGCATCCCAAAACAGGACATCTGCCAAACTGCCCTGATCTAATAATAGCTTGAACACCTTTCTGCTTCTCATGATTATGGAGATAACAACCAGGTCGTTGTCATGAGGGAAAACATCCCTAGAATCTTCCTCTGTAAAATTTAGTGACGACACCCTCTCCTGACTCTCACTAAGACACATCATCGCCCGTGCATATCTTTTACGATTAGCACTGGACACACCCCCATATGAAAATCCTTCTACTATGATGTGTAACTCTCCCATCGTGGCTTGCTCATGTCCTCCCTTTTCACCCTGTAGATAACCTCCTGGAGACCGAACTTCTTTCCCAACCTCCAACCCATCCTTCTCCTGATGTCCAACATCTCTAGCTTTGAAAATTTCCAACAATCCTTGCTTGATGAATGCGTCGATTTGCTTGGCTAGTCACACACCGTTTTGTATCATGTCCATACGCTTTATGGAAATGAAACCACGCCTTCCGATGCGGTCCATGAGTTTATCTATTATGATCGGAAAATATAACAATTTTGCAGTATTGACATCTTTGACAATGTCCTTCTGCAACACCTTCAACTTTAGGGGAGACCAATCATGATCACGTCGACCTTCTATCCATTCACCTTGTCACCTATCATTTGCACGGAAACCGCTGTAAGGACCTACTGGTCGCCTATCCTTTAAAAGGGCCCTCTGTTTTCAGTACTCCTTACTCCTACATTCACACCTTCATCTTTTTTTCTCCTCCTCTCTCTTTTTAATTGTAAATTCTTCTGCTTTAATATGTGTAGCAACTCTAATTTTAACAACAACCATGTCTCGTGGTCTTCTCTCAATCAAAGATTCACCAAACGATCTTGCCCGTAAACCTCTAATAAAAGCTTCCACAAACATTCTCTCATTTGGCTGCGGAATCTGCACCATTACCTCACTAAAACGACATAAAAATTGTTTTATAGACTCCTTCATTGCTTGCTTAACCTCAAAAAGATTAGCAAATTCTAAAGGTTTTGCTTTACTTACCGCAAAATGAGAAATGAACAACTTAGTGAAAACCTCCAACAACGTTATCGACCCTTCAAACAAATTGTTGAACCAATCCAGAGTCGTCCCAACCAACATGCGTGAAAACATCTTGCACATGATTGCATCCATCCCTCCACAAGCATTCTGAACATTTTTAGGTGGGCGTTGGGATCTTGTCTTCCTACAAATGTTTCCATCTTAGGAAAAACATATCCCGCCAGAATTGGTTCCCTCAAAATTTCCTCTGAGAAAGGTTGAAAGTCGCGTTCTACCTCCCCTTCTCCTTGTTGACCTAGAAGTTTCTGATTAATTTGTTATTGGAGTTCCTCTTTCCTCGCTCGAAATTGATCTCGATCTCTCAACGATTGTTCCAACATCTCTCTAGATTGGGTGCTTTCTCTTCTAAACTCCTCCTGGGCTCTCCTAAATTCCTCCACTCGTTCTTCATTTTGCTTCCTCATGGACTCTACCATTTCTTGTAACACTTGTGTTTCCTCTGGTACCGCTCCATTATTGTCCTCCTCAACCGTCACTCTTCGTGTTGCCCTCATTTTTTCAAACTCTTATGGCACAAGAATGTTTTACCTGCCCCACGGTGGACGCCAAATGTTCTAGCCAAGAGGTATGCCTCTCAAACTAGAGCATCAAGTTAAACTAGGAATAGTGGTTTCTAGCTTCCAATTGTTTGTCCTTTTCCATTGGTCTCCCTTATCTCTTATACTAAGTCCCCAACCTTTGGTCTTCTTTCCAGCTCTTCTTTCATCATTATTCTCTATCCCGCATATCCAGCCAATTACCATTGTTAACGTCAATGTTCTTTAAAAGCAGTAAAAAGAGATCCTCGCCATTAATTTGATAGATTGGCCGCCGAGCCGTTTCGCCCAATTGGCCAGATCGACCCATAACCTCACAGAAACAAAACCAAAAAAAATAGAAAAGATGAGGATGAGAGTACGTGTCTACAGAAAAGAAAAAAGAATAGAGAAAAGAAGAAAAGTGAGAATGGAAGTGTGTGTCTCCAAAAGGAAAAGGATGGGAGAGAAGGGAGTGAGGCTTTAGATACATTAATATTGTAACTAATTAGTCTGAGGGTAATTTATAGAGAGAGAAGTGGGAATAGATTTTGATAGAGAGGGAAGTGAGAAGTTTTTGATAGAGAATAAAGTGGGAAGTTGTTGAGGAACTTACCTTTGGTTTTCAGATTATAGAATTAAAAATAAGAGTGAATACAAAAAAAAATGACAGGAATGTCCAAGATAACAATAAAATGACAAAATGTCTCTTATATATTTCTAAAATAATAATATAAGGATAAAATGGGAAAGTAAATGTGTACACCAAAAAGTAGTTAAGAGGAGAATCCCCTTTATTTATAGGTATAAATAATAATATTAATAATAACATAATAAAAATAATAACCTGATCACTAGATTGCATTGGTCCAATAATTATAGATTTTCTCATGTAGTCAGTGAACCTAGTTTGATTCTCTCATGTAACAAAATGTGAATATTAACTTTAATAATTTTAAAAATATTAAAATAAGGGTATATGCCATATTATGAACCAATAGGAATTTCTAAAACTATACAATAGGAAATTTGAAGTTAAAAGTACTTAAAATGTGTATATTTTGAACAACATGATGGGCCTAATAATGACATCAAGTTTACTTTAGATTATCTAAATAAGGTGGATTATACAAACAAACCATTTATTTTAACACATTAAGAAAGACATACTTTACATCAATGATACATTTAATGACAAGTGGTCAATGGTCTTGGAGAGGAGAAGCATGTACGTAAGTCATGATAACAACTTTCTATCTATGCATGAGACATCGTCTTTCTCATCAAGAACACTTCTTGTCGATGTTGACAACAAAGTGGATGACATACATGTTATTACGGTGATCGTGATAAAGAGATATAGGAAAACATAACTTCCTAATAAGTGTGTCTGGATTACTATAATTTTTATACTTTTATTATCAAATATTTGTGAAATGACTTAATGAAATTATTACTTTTTAATGATTATGATAGACTTCAGAAAGTGAAAAGAACGGATTGACTCTAGAGAAAATATATAAACATAAGATTATTTCTAACTTACATTTATGATAAATACATAATCACATGCGTGAATGTTTCATGTCTTTCATGATAATCTTCACTATCGAAAAGATGAAAACAATGAGAAAATGTTGTTATAAGTTTTGGAATATTAGACAAGTAACTAAGTGAACCATTTGTGTTGAGACATCCTCCCTAATCAACATCAGTATAATAAATAAGATAAAAAAATTGATGAGATATTAAGATGTGAGAAGTCTAGGGTGCTTGTAAACTTGTTTTAGAGATTCATATGATCTGTTTTTGGATCATGCATGTATAAACATACGTGTGTAGTTTCTCTTCCATTATGCTCTCAAAAGTGCCCATGAAGACGTATAACACCGCTGCCCATGACGACGTATAACACCGCCTGCACATGAAGACGCATGACACCGCCTGCCCATGAAGGCGTATAACACCGCGATATAACAACAGCAACACCCTTCGCAACAAACGCCAACACAAACCCTTCACTTTTTCTTTCACTTTCTTTCTCATTCATCACTCAAACAATGGCCAACTGGGCAACCCTAGTTCAGAACTCCGCTTCCAAGAAGCAAAACAGACAACTCAGAAGAAGACTCTACCTTCTCACCTTCACCACCTTCCTCTGCACCCTCTTGTACCTGCTCGACCTCTGGCACCACCCTTCGCCCTCACAGGCCACCATTTCAGCCGCCACACACCTCGCTGGCTGCCGCAACTGCCCCGGCCCAACTTCCAATTTCCTACCCACTATTTCCAATTCAACTTTGGATTTTTCATCCACCCATTTCTCTCCCGATCCCGAGGAGGCGAGTGAGTTCCACGCGCCTCCGTGTGATGCGACGCTGGCGGAGTACACTCCCTGCGAGGACGTGAACCGCTCGCTCAAGTTCCCCCGCGAGAACCTAATCTACCGCGAGCGGCACTGCCCCGTGGAGGAGGAGGTTCTACGGTGCCGAATTCCGGCGCCTTTAGGCTACCGCGTGCCTCTGCGGTGGCCGGAGAGCCGCGAAGTCGCGTGGTTCGCGAACGTGCCGCACAAGGAGCTGACCGTGGAGATGAAGAACCAAAACTGGGTCCGGTTCGAGGGTGACCGGTTCAGGTTTCCAGGGGGTGGGACCATGTTTCCACGTGGCGCAAGCGCATACATCGATGATATCGGAAAACTCATTAATCTAAAAGATGGGTCCATCCGAACCGCCTTAGACACTGGCTGCGGGGTACGTGCTTTCTTGAACCGGTTCGGTTTTAGGAGTTTCATTCTTTCAGACAACTTGTTTTCTTGTTTAATTTTACACAAAAATGTCTTTTCAGATCTTTAATTTTCGATTAAAAATGCTCTATATTTTCAGAAAATGCTTTTTTTAAGGGATGGAATATTTTATTTGAGAGATCATGTGGGTGAAAGAAAAAAAAGAAAAAGACAGAAAATTAATCAAAAATTAAACCCCGCAAATTTTGATTGGGCATGTTCTTCCAACTTTTTAAAATATATTTTTAATATTTTCTCCGTTTGACTTTTTTTAAACGTTTAATATTTTATATTTTTTATATTTGTGAATATCATGTGTTTCTATTGAAAATGAATTTGGTAGTGTAATTCGACGATGACGGGATGCTCTTCATGGAACGAGTTGGCCTTCGATGAGAGAGGAAAGTCCACCTGAAAATGACTCTTTGATTCTTAAGTCAGTAGGAACACAAAGATAATAAGCTCTGAACAGTACGAGATCAGTTAAAATATGATAAGTGATCATTGAGCGATGAGAAGGCGAAGGGTGAGTGAGCTAATGAGTTACTCTATCCATGCCATCGTGAACTCGGTGATGAGGGAACCAAGCAAGTCGTTCCCGCTTTAATTATTTATTTTTAAAAATAAGAAAATGGGGATTAAACATTTTTCCCTTTAGGCGCATCATTGTCATGACACTTGCTATCACGTCACCTTAATTTCCCTACATTCCATAACCTTCTTTTGATATCTTTCAAAAAAAAGTTGTTTCACATTTTTGTCTTTCCTGCTTCCTTGCTTCGTTTGCATTTTCTATCATGCAAGGCATTCTGCGACCATCGTCTTCATCTTATTCACCAAGATTCAAGCTTTTTTGCTTCTAGGTATGCTCCCATAACTTCCTTCTTTGTACCTTTTGCTTCCACTAGTAACTCTTCTTCTTCCTTTCGCATTCCTGACCCAATAGATAGTGGGTCTTCGACTTCGTTTAGTTAGACTCTATTCAACCGTTCAGAGGGAGTTTCCATTTCTATTCAACCTCCCCCCACCTCCATCGTTGTGAGGAACCCTGGAAAGGGGGAGTCCTCCAAACATGTAGCCAACCCTAGCGAGACTCCTAGGAAATGTAGGGATACGTTTCTCAATGTGTCCTACGGGAGTTACCTCTGGGTTTCTGATGAGGTACACACGTACCCCTTTGAGTTCATCTCCCAACAACTTGTGGAGGAGTTGATCAACACCCACAACCTTAGTACTGAGAAAGCGAAAAGGTACATTAGGGCAGAAGCTTGCAATGCTGAAGATAGGATTTTTCTTAGCCCTCTGCATGATGGTTCAAGCTTCTGCTAAATTCTTCACAGAGCTGACAATCACCTTTCCATTAACTCCTTTCGAGAGTGGAATGTTGTTGGTGATGAACGTTGCTCCCAGCCAATTTCATCCCAACAGTTCGGTGTTTCTGAAAGTGTTCTAGTTGTTGTATGAATATCAGCACATACAACTTACTGTAAATAAGTTCATGTATTTCTACCAACTGAAGCACGATCCCGAGGTTGGTTGGGTGTCCCTAAATGGCGTCCAATACGGTTCCCTCTTTAACGTTTACTCATCTTCCTTTAAAGGTTTTAAGAACCGATTTTTCAAGGTTTGTAGTCATCAAGATCCTCGGAAGAGGATCTTTTATCATGTGGATGGCTCCACCAAGGATCTTTTATCATGTCAGAGACCTTGCAAGTTCAAGTTCAAGTATGAGTATTTTCTCACCGAGGAGGAAAAGCTGGACATAACACTTCTGAAGGGTGTCTCCTGACTTATTAATAAACGAGCTTTACTGAGGGTGCCTTTCGCTGAGGATCCTTCCACGACCATTAAGGGTAAGAGTTGAGTCTTTTAGGATTTTCCCCGTTTTCTGTGCGTGTCTTAAGTCTTATATTTAAAATTTGTTAATAAAAAAATAATATAAAGAAGAGATTTCAATAGGATAGTTAAAAATTAATCATCTTCATTAAAATATTTTGTAGCAAAACTTTGATAAGATATTCTTATATATTTACATAAATATATAGGAAAAATATATGCAAAGCAAAACTTTAATTATTTTTAATCAAACCTTCTAACAACCCTTATACTTGAATTTATATTTTTTATCTTAATTGAATGAATTGAAATAATGATAAAATTTTAATTTTTCAGTAGTAGAAATGAGTTTTTTTTTAATAATTAATGAAATTTTAATTTTTGAAAAAAAAAATTCTTATACCGACTCACCCTTAGGCCCGCAGGTTACCTCTTATGTGGGTGACTAAGTGAAATGAGCACCCACTCCTTGTGTGGGACGGCCCAACCCAACCACATTTTGTGGGCCAAACGGGAGGCGAGCCTTTGTGGGGCGGGTCAGGCCACATTGCCACCCCTAGCAGCTAGCTGCCGTGAACGCGACAAAGAAAGAGGCCAAGGAGGATTTTGGGCACCTCCAAGCCAAGATAGGGAGGGGAGCTTAAAGTATGGTAAAGGGGGCTCAAGACTGCCAATGTTGATCTCATGAAGTCTTCTCTGCTCTGATACAACGAAGGCTTTAAGAAGGCCATGCACCATACCCTTTATTTTAACCCTAATGTAAACCCTGAGAATTTTGAATTGGACAAGGACGTTGTAGATGGTCAACTTATTGTTGACTAATTTTGAACAATTTCTCAATTTATATAGGCTATGTTTCTTACATTCAATCGTATCTTCTCTGTTCGATGTCATTGTATCTTGCTCTTGTTCGAGTAGTTCTAGAGCCCTTCCTGTGGCCAAGCATGTTCTGTTTTTAATCGAAACTTGGGTTAAAAAGAGATCAAATTAAAAATTTATTTTGCTTCCAAATTCAAATATAGCAAAATATAGATATAATCAACTTCCAAAACTAAATCAAAACAATAAAATGACAACTCATCAAAGAATTTCTTCTCATATGCTCACAGGTAAATGTTTCTCTATTTTCACTTAATCATAACAAATCACAGTTGTTTTTCATTTCATGAGGTTGGACTTCCAAAAGTATTGGTTTTTCAGATAACAAAGTGCACCACATCTTAAAGAAGAAGAACATACCTACAATCCAATTATAGTACATATGTGTTATCTAATCACCATTTTCTTTTGAGTTCAAACTTTTCCCCATTTTCTTTTTACTTATTCATGATTTCAACATGATTTTTTTCTTTCTCTTTTTTTTTTTCATTAATAGGAATAAGTTTCTCCCATTTCCAACTTATTTGAGCTTTCAACAATTAGAACCAACCATTCCATTTTGTTTATATATTGCATTTATGCTCTCATTCCTTAAACATGTCAATGGGTAAGAAGATATATCATTAAAGATTTAGGGTATAATAAGAACAAAAATTCTTGAATCAAAGGGGATATATAAAAAAATTGAATTCTAATAAGATAAAAGTTGGTTGTTTGGCCATGGGTTCCTAATTAACACAAATGCCTCAATCATGTTCATGCTCTTTTATAATGTAACAAAAAATAAAAATTAAGCAACCACAATTGTCAATTCATCAGTAAAACTCTCAAAATTGTTTAAGGTTCACAAACTCACTTGTTTTAATTGGTCTCATTCCTTATCATTTTATCATTCTTTGTTCTAATCAATCATCCTGTTCAATTTTCATGTATCACAATATCAACTACTTTTGAATAAGGAATGAGACCCTAAACCCTAAACCATATCATCCACATATACCTCCATGAGTCACTAGTAGGTTGCCCCGCATTCTTCTCTTATCTCCCAACTTTCTCTTCCTCTGCCTGAGGCAGAGTAGAGATCTTATGACAAATGAATTCAGGGTTTATTCCAGGTATATTCGAGGTACTCCACGCGAAGAGATCAACATTTTTTTTAGGACCCTTTCGACCTCTTTCCTCAGGGAAGGGATTAATAGATGGCTGACCTTAGTGCACTATCCTGTGTTGACCCCTAACTGCATCTCGGGCATGGGTTCGTCGAAATTTGGATGGTTTTCATCAAATTCCACCCTAGGGTCAAGGTCGATATCTCCAATCTCTGAGTGTTGGAGGATCACCCCTGATACCTCGTCTGGTAAGTTTGGATTTCCCAACTCCTCTGTGTGGCATACTTTGGGGGTTTTACCTTTGTCTTGGTCAACGAGCTCCTCAGTTCTCTTCAGGTAGATCAGGTTTAGGCTTGTCCTATCCTTGTCTGGTCTTGATACTGAATACAGGACAACCTTTAGGTTTTGGGCGTAGCAATCTTAGGCCACCTTGGGTTCGGCCTTAACAGTTATTATGTTCCCCTGCTCGTCTAGGAACTTCATGGTCATATGATGTGTCGACACCACCGCCACCAAATGGTTCAAAGTCCTTTTGCCAATGATAACTTTTTAGGAAGTGTCGATGTCAACCAGTATGTATTGAATCGTTAAGGACATGTGTGCATCCCTCATCCCAAAGGTGGTAAGGAGGTCACCCCTCTTGTGAACTCTTCCTCCTACGAAACCGAGCAAGGGACTAAGGTAGGCTTGTATCTGTTCTTCGAAGATATCCAATTTCTTGAATACCGACCATAACAGTATGTCGGTCAAGCTTCCCTAGTCAATCAGGATTCGTCTAACCCTCCAATTTGTCACAATGGTCGTAATTACCACAGGATAATTTTTCTTAGGGTCCCAAAAAAGACCGATCTTCTTTTTGTAAAGAGGATATTGGGTAGGGCACGTGGTGGAGGAGGTTGACAAAGTTGACACTCCTGATATGTCTTCTCCTTGTTGAGCTGGTAGGGCCACCACTGGCAAAATCGCAGGCGATAGTGTTGATCTCCCCTCGGCCAATGCTAACTCCAGGTCTCTCCTAGTTTTCTGGTTCCTATTAGGACTTCCCCATCTCATGTTGTGTGTTTTTTGCCCGGCTTCTTTTTGAGGTATTAGCTCGGCACGAGCTTCTTGCTTTATTGTCGCACCCTCGATCTAATCTCCCCCTACCATGATCTCAGTTTTACTCTCTATCTAAGTTGCTCCCAATCTGGTGGATGAAGCGGTTCAAGGCTCCAGAGTGTGGGTATGGGATGCAAACCTCTCTCGATGAGTAGAGATCTTAAGGGAGCACTGTCGGGACTCCGCCATATGGCCCCAGTAGTCTAGGCCATCCTTAGTGTGGTTATTGTCTTTGCATGCAATCTGGTCTTGCAGTGCCAACAACTCTACCCTGTGTTGCTCTTTCAGGGATGCCATGTCCTGCTCCATTTTTTCCTACATTTGACCCAGAGCGTCCTTCATTTTTTTTCTGTAAGCTCTCTTCGCTTCTTCAGAGCTGTTGATTTGTGTTATTGTGCGGGGAATTCATGTTGATAATGTGTGTCTAACGTTATGGTGGTCCTGGGAAAATTTTTGTCAGGGTCCCACGCTGGGCACAAAATTTTCCTATCGAAAATGAACTCGAGAGTGCAATTCGACGAGAACTGGATGTTCCTCAGGGAATCAGCTTTCAGCTGTCTACGATGAGAGGGGGAAATCCACCTGAAAATGACTCTATGATACTTAAGTCAGTAGGAGCCACAAAGATAGTAAGTTTTTAACCGTATGAGAGGTAAGAATATTCTAAGATAAGATATGATTGTATTCCTGGATATTGAGTATTTTATAAATTATTCAGGTGGTATCCTTTGAGTGTTCTGTTATGAGTCCTTAAGATTAGCAATATAATGGCTATTCATTGTTCCATAAATATCCGCTCATCATTTAAGGGTTATTGATTAGGCCTAACCACTATTAACATGTTTAATTACACCAGAAGAAGATGTTAGATTTTGTATGTGACAAATTGTTCACTTGGCCTAATTTAATGATTTGTTTATACCATTATCAGGTTGCAAGTTGGGGAGCATATCTTCTGTCACGTGACATTTTAGCAGTGTCATTTGCACCAAGAGATACACATGAAGCTCAAGTTCAATTTGCTCTTGAACGAGGGGTTCCTGCATTGATTGGAGTTCTTGCCTCAATTAGGCTTCCTTACCCTTCAAGGGCCTTTGACATGGCCCACTGCTCACGTTGCCTCATTCCCTGGGGCCAGAATGGTGCATATACATACATGCCTCAAAACTTGTGTGAATATATTTGTGCATATTTTTAGGAAGCTATTTTGTGTGGACTAATTTTGTTTGTGGTTTGCAATGGTGATTGGCAGAGGGAATTTATTTGACAGAAGTTGATCGAGTGCTGCGTCCTGGTGGTTACTGGATTCTTTCAGGGCCACCAATAAACTGGGAGAGCCACTCGAAAGGTTGGGAGAGGACTCGTCAGAGTCTCAAAGAGGAACAGGATACAATTGAGAAAGTGGCAAAAAGCCTATGTTGGAAAAAGTTAGTGCAAAAGGGTGACCTTGCCATATGGCAGAAGCCCACCAATCATATACATTGCAAAATAACAAGAGTCTTTGAGAATAGACCCTTTTGTGCGGCAAAGGATCCGGACACAGCATGGTAACGGCAGTACCAATCTTAAGATGGCTAAAATTCTTATCTTTTACCATTAACAGATGCCATAATCAAAATTCATCATTTTAAATGTATACAAGTGGTGGCAGATTTAGGATGAGAATAGACCCTTATGGCTGACAATTGAGGGACCTTAAAATACATCTAAGAAGAAGATATTTCTCAGATGATGAAAGATTGATTTCCAATCACTGTCACTGTTAGTTCAGTGTGCTATTGATTTTGCTTTTGAGCCTACAACTTTTTCATCTTCTCTTTTGTAAGGATAAAAAGCATATTATGCTTGCTGCCAATGAGAGTTTAGTAGTGATACCAAAACCACTTGGATAATAAAGCTTTCAAAGTGACTAGTCAGTATCAGTAGTCAGTAGTCAATGCAACCATAATCTAGCCACCCAAGCTCGTGTTACTTTTTCCATCTTGTTTGTTTCTCATTCGTTTCTTTAGCTACCTGAATCTAGTTGATCAACCCAAAAGAGAAGATTCTGTCTGGTCCCCTAATGTTAAATATTTTATTTACATGCTTTATGCACCCTTTTCACTTTTAACATTATTTTTTCGTTGTCAGGTACACAAAAATGGAAACCTGCTTGACACCACTGCCAGAGGTGAATGACGTGAGTGAAGTTAGTGGTGGCGAATTGTCAAATTGGCCTGAGAGATTGACGTCAGTGCCACCAAGGATTAGTAATGCAAGCTTGAAGGGAATTACGGTTGACATGTTTAAAGAAAACACAGAGTTATGGAAGAAGAGAGTAGCATACTACAAGACCCTGGACTATCAGCTAGCAGAACGTGGCAGATACCTTAATCTGCTTGATATGAATGCTTACTTGGGAGGCTTTGCAGCTGCACTGATTGATGATCCTGTGTGGGTCATGAACACTGTCCCTGTTGAGGCTGAGCTCAACACACTTGGTGCCATTTATGAGCGTGGATTGATTGGAACCTACCAAAACTGGTATGTCTTTCTTCCATTTACTAAACGGTAAATTACTTGATGGACTCATTCTAGGAAAAGAAGAACATAGTTGGGTCGAAAGTAGCTTTCTGATTGAGTGATTAGATTAGAACCATATCTCACTTTATCAATTTTAAATTTATTTATTATGGATAGTTACAAGTGGGATTTATATAACCAGCTTAATTTCTGTTTATCTCTGCTAAATGCTTAAACACAACTCAAGTGCTGCTACTTTTGTTCAATCTATTACGATCAATGATTTAGAATTGATAGGGAAGTTGAGGTTTATTACTAATTAACTACTTTTGTTCACAGGTGTGAAGCTATGTCCACATACCCAAGAACTTATGACTTCATACACGGTGACTCAGTTTTTAGTCTTTACCAAAACAGGTAATTGTCAATTTGGTCAAAGTGAAAAGTATTACAGGGACGGCATCTTCTGGTTTCAATGTCAATTTTGAGAATTGACAAACAATGATTCGATACTTTTAAAGTTGACTAAGTACTATTTCAACAGTTGATTCAATGACTTGAAAACTGCTTCAATGGTGGTTGAATAATTTTAAAATGGAGCAAGAAATTATTTGAACATTGATATATTGTATTAAATAATTGTGTTATGAAACTACTTTGTCATAGGTGTAAAATGGAGGACATTCTTCTTGAGATGGATAGAATATTAAGGCCACAAGGCAGTGTGATCCTGCGTGATGATGTGGATGTGTTGTTGAAGGTGAAGAATTTTACAGATGCAATGCAATGGGATTCCAGAATTGCAGA
This sequence comes from Phaseolus vulgaris, assembly GCF_051622355.1. Lineage (NCBI taxonomy): Eukaryota > Viridiplantae > Streptophyta > Magnoliopsida > Fabales > Fabaceae > Phaseolus > Phaseolus vulgaris. The sequence continues at coordinate 6,920,679 of NC_143505.1, forward strand.
CCATGAAAAGGGGCCTCACCAGAGAGAAAAGATATTTGTTGCTGTTAAGCAATACTGGACTGCTCTACCCCCTCAACAAAAATCAACATAGAAAAGCTCTAAATTCATCTTCTTTCTGGCTCAAGATATGTGTTCTTTTTTCAGAATTCTAATATTTTCCAACCCCGGCTTCTATGGGTGTTGTAAAGTCAAAGTTTTCTTTATAGCAATTATGATTTCTTATGTGTTAAAAGCCCGTTTTAAGTTACCACTGGGCCTGGCCCTTTTTTCCTTTTCTGTTATTCATGCCAACTGTTTTAGGCATTGCGTATCATATATATGTATCTCCCTTTTTACTATTTGAAACATTAATACATTTTATGGTTTTTCTCAGAGTTTCTTCTTCTCTTTACGCGCACTCTTCCTTTCTCTTTTCTTCATTCAGTTCTCTCGTATAGGGTTCGAAACTATTTTTTGCTTCTTGCATACACAGTTGCATCATTGCCATACATATTGCTTTCCGAAACTTTAATATAGTATCAGAGTTCTTGGGATGAAGAATTTTGTTGTGCCCCTCTAATTTCATCTTCTCACTTTCGTCTTTTCTTGCGTCTATTTCTTTTTCCTCTTTTTCGTTTTCTTAGTGCATCTTGATCTTTTTTGTTTTTTTCTCTTCCTTGTAGATAATGGTATGTTGCCCCATCAACTCAATCGGAACAACCTACGAGCAATTTCTTATATCTGTATCCAAGCGAAAATCCCACAACATCTTTGGTTTTCCCATTTTTTGATTCAATCAACTATCACTCTTGGAGTGCTTCAATCATTACAACCCTTAGCACCTAGAACAAAGTTGAATTCATCCTTGGTAATCATTCTTTCCCTTAGAAAGATAACTCTAATTTTTCAGTCGCGCAACAATAACATCACTACAAGAAAAAGTGTTTTTAAAAACCAAAGTTTTGGTTTCTAACATGATAAAATTAGTCACTAACATGATAAAATTAGTCACTAACTTAATTAGAGACTAATTTAGAAACTAATATAGCCTTAAGTGACTAAAATCATGGTCGCTAATTTTAGATACCAATTTAAACTCCAATTTAGAAACCAATTTAGTTACCATTAAATAAAAACCAATTTAGTGACCAAATATATAGAAATTAATTTAGTGACCAATTATTTATAAACCAAATTAACAACCAATTTCATTAAAACGAATTTAGTAACCAAAATATATAGAAACTTATCTAGTGACCAAATATATAAATATAAAAAATAGTCACTATATTGGTCTCTAAATATAAATATTTGTTTTTTTATTTGTTTTTATCTAGTTACTCTTTCATATTTTATATTTATTTGTAAATTTAAGTTCACTAATTTTAAAATAAATTTATATAGTTCGTCAACTCAAAGCAATTATGTTCAAAATAAAGATATGGTTATAAGTGAGCATTTTTTTCAAATTTTACAAAAAAAAAAAACTTTTAATATTGTCGTAGTTGTTTGAAATCACATAAACTCAAGTTGAAATTCTTATATTGTCGTAGTTGTTTGAAATCTACTTTCAACTTCTGTTAATATCCATGAGTTATATGTACATTCCTCTCTATCCATCAAACTGTCTACAAGCTTGTGAGCTGGAACAAATCAAAGACAGTCTTGGAAGCCAAAACTGAAAGATTGTTACTGATCATGCCGGTTGACCAGAACGCAAGAGCCTCGCCTCGTCTTAGGTATTCTTCCTCTGGATCGGCTTTGCACCACGCTACCTTCCGTCCTTCACACCTCGATTCACCTCAAGAACCTGCAAAAGACAGAGTGGCGCCGCTGCGGCCGATCGCGCTCCGACGCTCAAGTCAGTGACGGAACCACCAAAACTCTAAGAGAGAAAACTAAGAACTCAAGGAACCGTGCAAAAACTCTCTCTGTCACTCAAGTATTCTCCAAGCGTAAAGAAGTGTTCTAAACGCGCGTACCTCAGAAGTTCGTTAGAATCTCTTATATACCTGTGCACTTTCTCTCTTCTGACGGTTGCACATCTGAACACGTGGCTCGCATCCAGCTGTACACGCGTCACCATCTGGAGCGTCCTCTGCTTGAGCGTCACTTCTCACTCTTCAGGCTATTCGACTAAGTTACCCATGCAAGGAGTAACTCGGTGTATAGCTGCCTTGGAGCGCGATCTCTTCTGTGTGGCGAGTACGGGGTGTCACCATGCACACCTTCCCTATGGTCTCGCCGGCCGCCATCATAATCTGCTTCACTTGCTTCACCGTGCATGTCCTGGTAAGCTGTTCCCTGGCCTCAACCTCTGGCTAGCTAGGGAATGATCACCTGATAACTTCATCCTTCGCACTCGTGCCCTTTGAAAGCTTTGAACAAGCTTTCCTGATCTTTCAGCGATGTCCTTATCTCGACGATCTCTGATCACTTGGTCGCCTGGGTTCGCGTCCGGCAACTACGACGCAAACCTGGTGACCGCCGGTTTAGATTTGCTAGAGATCGGAGCACGCCAACTTAACGATTGGCGACTACACGAGCTCCCCGACCTCCTTCCCTTCTGTCAGCCAGGCGTCCCGTTCAACACGCCTATATTATCGCTTGCTGCCACGTAATCACTTCCGACTACCTGGGCGGTACACAAGCCCCCCAGTCTTAAGCGAAGACTTGTCCAGCGAAAAGACTAAGAGGTCACATCACTGTCGATCTATGTGGCGCTGGCACAGAATTCCAAACGTTCGTACCCTCTGCTTTTCTGACGCTCCACCAAACCCCTTTTTCCAATTGCTCGACATGTGGCTTCATCAACGATCATCTTCGGCTGTCGTTTGCGCTTCCGAAAACGTTCGAAAAACCCTTAAACCTTTTCATTTCCACTGTTTCATCATCTTTCTGCATTCTCAAACGCTCTAAGTTTTCTCTGCGAACCCACAAAGCTTCTCAACTCTCTCAATCTCCAACTCTCTTCATCGCTCATCTGATCATCAAAAGGTACCCCTTTTACTTCTTCTGTTGATATTTGCTGCATTTTAACCGATTCGCATCATCCATTATCTGTTTGGTGCATACGTTGTGGGCTGTTTTCTCCTTTTCTACCCTCTCGTAACTTAGGGCTTCGTCTTCCATCACGTTCGTCCCAACGAACTCCTGTTTGTTTGTTCTCCTTTCTTCGTCCTCAATCGAGTCGTTCTTTGTAACCTTTGTTCATCCCTTTCACTTTCCTTTGCAGTTCCTGCGATGGCTCATACAAAATCCACCGCGAACCCTCCTTCTTCGTCGCGAAACCCTCCACCCCAAGCGCGTAGGGTTGCTCCTGGGGCAAATCCTCCACCAGCGCGTAACCCACCACGAGCATCTGGCGCTTCTTCTTCCCAGGCTGAGAGGCCTGCAACTTCTCACGCCAATCCCGCTCAGGCAACTCCGCCAGTCGCCGAAGGCGCTTCCCTACCTCCAAAAGACTACAAGGAACTCTACCCTTGGGCCACCTCAGCTTTGTTGAAAGAAACCTCTTCAATAAACACGGAGTTGGGCGTGCACCGACTAAGGAAAGGGGACCCATCCGAGCTCACATTCCATAAGGAGCACGACAGCAAAATGGTCGTGCTGCCCTGCCTCCCGGGTGAGCCGATCTGCGCGGACGACAAAGCGAACAACGGCGAGCTGTTCTGCTTCCTCTACGCGACGTTCTTCAAGAAGGTGAAGCTCAGACTTCCCTTCACTCGCTTCGAGAGAGAACTGTTAACCGAGCTCGATATCGCCCCTGCCCAGCTTCATCCCAACAGCTGGGCGTTCGTAAGGGCGTTCCAAATTATGTGCGCACACTTGGGACTATCAACTTCAGTTGACGTTTTCCTCTTCCTGTTTGAAGCTAAGAATCCAGGAGACCGCCTCTGGATTAGCCTGAATGGGATTGCTGGGAGGTCAATCCTCTCAATCTTCCAGCAATCTTACAAAGATTGGAAGGGAAAATTCGTGAAGGTGTGCGCCAACGACCAAGATCCCTCCCTGCTCGACGGCTTCCCCTTGTACTGGGTACACAACGGGAACAAAGACGCCAAAGAAAGCTTTAGGAGGCCCAGAAGTCCCGACACCATGGGCGAGCTAGACAAAGATCTATGCCTTTTCTGGAAGAGTGTAGCAGCCGCCAACATCACCTTCCCCACCTCTTCAATAATCTCCTTCGAGTTCCTCGAGGGCCAACTTGAAGCTCATATAGGTTAGCCTTTACCTCGACACCTAGGTTTTCGTTTTGTGTTGGGACTGATTTCGCATTTCTGTCATCTATCATTGGGCGTCCTGTTTGTTGCGTACTGGTCTTGGTTTTTAATTCATGTGCCACTTGTTTGCATTATTCGTGCATATACTCGTATATTTTTCTTTTGTTTTTGTGCTTACCCATCCATTTTTACCCCGTGCAGACCTCATGTTGGGCAAAGGCAAACTAGCTGAATTGAGGGCGATCGCCCGAACTCACAAGTTGGCGACGGGTTCCTAAACCGTGCCCAACTCAGTGGTGGAGATTGCCGCTGCTCAGGGCAGATCTCCTCCCCAAGGTCCAACTCCTCCAGAGACACTGCCCGCCCCTCAACGAAAAAAGCTTGTCTTGAGGAAGCCGAAAAGAAAAACCCCTCAAGTGGTACAAGAGGATGAGGATGACGAGGCGACTGAGGACGGCCTCGTCACCAAAAGAACAAGGGTGGCACCCTCTTCACCACCCGCTCTACCAACACCAACACCGCCCTCTCCCCCAGCTCCAACATCACCAGTCCAAGCAACACCCTTGGCGATCGCGCTCCCTGTGGTTGAAGGCAGCGAGCCTAACTTCATAGAGAACCCTCCAAGCGCCTCCACGCCGTTCGTATCTGCTGGAGAGGGTCCTCCTTCAACCACCTCTATTGCTGGGGACGCACCAGGTGGAGATGGAGGTGCTCAAAACTCGCCAATACTTATAACCGAATCTCCCACTTCACCACTTCACCACCACGCCAAGAAGCCCCCCTTGCTCTACAAACTCAAGAGGGTGGTGGTGAAAGTCAGCACCAGGCTCCTTCAGCACCTCCACCAACAACAGCTGCAAGCCTTCTCCCCTCCATCGAAGAGGTCTGGGGGCCCTTCACAGCTAAACTAAAGATGATGGCAGAGGATCTCCCCTCGATCATAACGAAGGCTGTGAAGAACTCAAACAAGAGGCTTCAGGACGAGAATTCAGCGCTCCAGGAGGAGAACCGCCTGATAAGGATTGAGGCAGAAAAACTGTCTTGCAACCTGATGATGGCAGAAATCAATCATTCAAGGCTGGAGGACGTCATGAGCGCTGAGCTAAGGGGCGCACGCAAGGAGGCCGTTGATCTGCGCCAGAAACTGCACCTCCTAGCTCAAGAGAAAATCGAGCTGGAGAGTAAGCTGGTTCCCTACCGACTCAAGGTGGCCAACTTGGAGGCATCAATAAAAGCAAATGCGGCCAAGGTGGAAAACCTTGAAAAAAGGTCAATTGATCGGGAGGTCCTCCTCGGAAAGGTCGAGAAGGAGAGGGACGACGCCATGGCTGAGCTCGCCAAGGCTCAAGAGGAAAACAAGGAAACTGCTGCAGAGCTGGCCCAGGCGCGGGACGAAGGCAAAAAAGTTGCTGAAGACCTTGCTCAAGCTCGCGGGGAAACTGAAGAACTGAAGAAATGAGCTGACGAGCTGAAACAACAAACCGAAGAGCTAGAGCAAAGCTCCGCCCAAGTCCTCGTCGCCGGGTTCGACGCCGCCCTGGAGCAAGTCGCTTGCCAGTACCCCGAGCTCGACCTCTCCATGGTGTCGATCTGCAACGAAGTGGTGGATGGGAAGATCGTGCCTTCTGAAGATTAATTGTCTCCCTCCATCACTTTGCTCTTTGAAAGCTTGTTGCTTATCTCTGTTTGTACGAACTTTACTTGTACTTTTTCTTCTTATGTATTTGAACTGACACTGCTTTTATATAACTTCTTCCGCTTTTGCACCTCGTCTTTCTGTTTACTTCGCATTCTTTAACCTTCATCTGCTTTCTTACTTGCTGTATGGTTGATCAACTAACCGGTAGAACTCGCTTTAAACAAATTAACTTAGCGATTCCTCGGGCTTAACCGTTTACTCACTGCTTTAAACTCGAGCAAACTATCAATCTTATATCAATTCATCAACTGTTAACTCAAAGTAAAAACTTGAGCAACTTATTAACCTTCAAGCGATGACATTTAACGTAACTTGCAAACTTAAGGCAATAAGCTACTTACTAGGCAGCAGATTTTAACTTAAACTGGTATCACAATACAGTTTACCTGATCTGCTCGGCAAGGTTAGTCTTTACTCCTGTCATCGCCTGGAATTTTTCTGATCGCCACAGGGTTCTGGTGATGTAAGCTTTCTTTGCCTTCATAACATGGCTATTGTTCCCTCATTTGGGGGGTAGAGGCGCCTTTCGGATCCTTCTCTACCTCCCTGAGTTTCAGAACAATTAGCCGGATAGCGAGGTGTTCTCTTTGAACCTACCTTAGTTGTCCTTTAACTTCTTTCACCCCTCACGCCATACCTGAACTCGTTCAAGACGAGAAGGATTTTATCTGCCTTCACACCGCCCGCAGGCGTGGAAGTCTTTTTTGGTCTTACTAAGTCAATATTGATGTTTCACTTAAAAGGGGGAAAGGCGTTTTCCTTCCTTTTCCGCTGTTTAAGGTCACGAACACACCTGACTTTTCAGTTCATCTTGCCTGAACTCACTCTGAGGTGAGAAGGACTTTTTCTCGCTTGAACTCGCTCGACGGCGAGAAGGACTTTATCTGGTGCCTCAACTTGCCCAGGGTGTACATCTCCTCC